>NC_065541.1:29864289-30541789 GCF_932294415.1 Quercus robur | reverse complement strand
TACAATCAAAGTAACAATTTCTGGCCTCTATTTAATCTGCCACTCTATCATCTCTGCCCCTTGGAATTATAAAAAGATTAGGATTACTCTCCTTTATAGCAGTCTCTCCATTTCTGAAATCAAGCCAAAAGCAAATTTTAGAGCTCATCACTATCATATCTGATAAAATGTGAAAAGCTTTCCTATCCTTTACAAATGTGCTTCCATAATCCCACATCTTATGGCCCTCTAACCTTGCCCAAAATCAGCTCCCCCAACTAGTGCCATACTTTAAATCTATCACCCTCCTCCACAATGTATTTTCTTCTAACATGTATCACCATAGCCCCTTTCCCAATAAAACTTAATTAAAAGATTTGGCTTGTCCCCATCTGGGAAGGGAGTGCCTGGACTAACTGCAAACCCGGAAGTCTCTGGTTCAACTCTTAGTTGAGGCGTTTCGTGATTTACCTGATGCCTGCTCAGTGGAGGTGTTTAGGCATAAGAGGTTTACCCCTCATGGGTGGTTCCACTGGCCCATACCTTGAGGGGATTTCTCGTCATCAAATAAAGAAAAAGAATTAGCTTCATAATCTCCAATCTGCCATTGCAAATTGATGGGTAAAAAATATTCTAACCCAATCCACCCTAGAGGAAATTCCTTTAATTTTTTTTCTCTTCTTGCCACTCCTACATACAATGGGAAAAGAGATAAGAAAATATCTTGTAAGGTTAGATAACATATATTTTCATTAAAGTGAATCTACCTCGTTTTTCTAGATATGATTCTTCTAACTAGCTACTTATCAAAAAAAAATTCTTCTAACTAGCCAATCTCTTATGCATTCTTTATAGAACGAAGTCCCCATATATGCTTTGCCTTCAAATGAGCTCCCAAAGGTAAACCCAAGCATTTAATTGGGAGAGATGAGACACAGCATCCAAGATTGCTTGCCAATTATTCAATATTTATTATCTATCCTACTGGCACTATTTTAGATTTACTTAAATTAATCCTTATACTTGAAACAGCCTCAGAACAATTGAGAATTCATCTCAAATAACAAAGTGGGGTAGAATTTGCCTCATAAAAGATGAGTGTCATCGGAAAAAAATGAGATGGGATATCACCATTGTTTCACCACTTGAGTTATCAGTGGAGAAACCATTCAAATGGTTGACACTGTTATCATCCTACAAAAGGCTTCCGTAATCACCACAAAAAATAAAGGGGAAAGCAAATCTCTCGATGTCTATTACTAGTGAAAAAACCAATAAAGGTGTGCTTCACCAGGAGAAAATAATTGATTGGATACACAAAAAGCTATCCACTTCCTCTACTTTTCCCCGAAGCCACAACATTGTAACAAATAAATCAAAAAGTCCCAATTGGTGTGGTCATAAGCCTTTTCCACATTAAGTTTGCATAAAATCCTTGGGCTTCCAGATTTAATATGGCTATCCAAACTTTCATTAACTCTAAGAACAGAGTCAAATACTTGTCTGCCTTGAATAAATGAATTCTGTGTCTGACACAATCTCTACCTATATCCCCCCTCAATATATTTGCCAATAGTTTGATCAGAATTTTATAAATACTACCCACAAGACTAATAGACCTATAATCGTTCACTTCAAGTGTACCTGCTTTTTTAGGTATCAGAAGCACATGTTGCAATTTGACTTTTTTTTTTTTTTTTTTCATCTTTGTTCTCTTTCTCTGGGTTAATGGCAACCCTGTTCATTTCCAGCTATATATGTCCATGAAATCTACTACATGAAAGGTCTACCATACAATATGAACTTGCCTTTCTGTCCTCCCTTAATTTCTGTGTCTACCATAGGAAATGTCTAGATAGTGCTGTACATGGAGTTGCACTGACAGTATAATTTCCCAGATTAAGCTCATAAACCATCATGACTCTTCTCATTGTCTCGGTTCATTAGCATCTCCTATGTTGTGTCTTCATCATGAATCAATTTGAATCGATGTATTCTCTTTGTGGTTGTGGTTACTAGTTTTTCTTCCGAAAGATCAGTCCTCTGGATGAGAGTTTCTACAGAAAAGGGGGCATCATTGTAAATGTTAACATAAAACCGAATGTGATCAATTCATAAATTTCGAAATGATCCTACTACATTGGACAAGAGTATTCATGTTCAGGATGCTGGGAAACTCAAAATTAACTTAAAAAATCAAAGAATTACTTGGAGTAAGATCTACTGAATTTTTTAACAATAAATGTTGTGAACAGCTAGGGTCCCCCACCTCATCGTGGCAGACCTGGTTTCGAGTACTTGCTGTTTGTAACCTAGTTTGTTTTTCCACCCTTACCCCCCCCCAACTCCCTGTTCCTCTGCTTTTCCCCTTCCCTATTAGATTCCCTATAACTCAATATGTAAGATGCGTATTTTCAGGGCAGGAAACTGTTCACCAAATGTATGGTACAAGAGTGGCAGTGCTGGCTGGGGACTTTATGTTTGCACAGTCCTCATGGTATCTAGCAAATCTTGAAAACCTTGAAGTCATTAAGCTTATAAGCCAGGTAAATTCCAACCATTTTCAGTTGCAAGAACCATTCATAATCCAGCTTTGATGCATGCTCAAGTGTTATTTGAATGATTTCCATTCACACTAAGAGTGAGGGCACGGGTTAGATATTCAAAACATCTAGTTTACATTTCATTTAGTTTATTACTCCATTGCAGGTTATTAAAGATTTTGCAAGTGGTGAAATAAAGCAGGCGTCTAGCTTGTTTGATTGTGACCTTAAACTTGAGGAGTATTTGCTCAAGAGCTACTACAAAACAGCCTCCTTAATAGCTGCTAGCACCAAAGGAGCAGCTGTTTTTAGTGGGGTTGACAGCACTATTACTCAGAAAATGTATGAATATGGCAAGAATCTTGGTCTGGCCTTTCAAGTAGTAGATGACATATTGGATTTTACACAGTCAGCAGAGCAGCTGGGGAAGCCAGCAGGTAGTGACCTTGTGAATGGGAATCTCACTGCACCTGTAATTTTTGCACTGGAGAAAGAACCAAAACTGAGGGATATAATTGAATCTGAATTTAGTGAGCCTGGTTCCCTAAATGAGGCTATTGAATTGGTTAAAAGTTGTGGAGGCATTGAGAGAGCACAAGAATTAGCTAAAGAGAAGGCTGATCTTGCAATCCAAAATCTCCAATGTCTTCCAGAGAGTGCCTTTCGATTAGCTCTGGAGGATATGGTGTTATACAATCTTGAACGGATTGTTTAGTCAGATATGTTTTGATTTATAAACCACTACTTGATAGAATATGCCATTCTTGATGATTGTTACTTGAGCATGAGGAAGGCTTAGAATTCAACCCCCCGCCGCTACCTTAAGGATTTTCTGCTATATCTGCACCATAATAAGCTGGTTGTGACACTGTATATTCTTTATAGGTATTGAGTCACAGCTCTACTTCGAGCTCCTACATTAATTATTAAGTCACAGCTCTATTTCATATAACCTGATAAGAAAATAATGCTTATGCAATTGTTGTACTATGCGCAATAAATACATTGGGATCACCAAATAATGTTGAGCAATGCAGATATTTATTTTTGTTCACTTTATTAGATTTTGCCATGTTGTGTAACTACTCATTAAAAATGTAGAATGCTATGTAAATTTAAAACAAACTGGCAAGCTCAAACTCTAGGATGGGATTTTAAAAATTCAGAGATAAAGTTAGCCTAAGAATTTTAATTCTTATTTTGTGTGAATTTTTTTTAGAGGTGGCAAAGTTCAACATGTCTTGCGGACACGACATGTCATGAAGTTAACAGGTTATGGGTTGAGACTTAACGGGTTCGTGTTATATTTAAGTTGACACGACTAACTCATTTAATAAATGTGTCGTGTTCATGTTCAACTTACAAAACCCATTAACATGTGTGACTTTAAGCATATAAGCTTATTAGTTGTAGTGGTTTATTTTGTTTGACATATTGTGACCGATTACTTGTGGTACTAATATATGCTTTAGTTTTGGATAATTATGTTTGGTTTTTCATAGTTTAGACCAGTTGAGTTAATACTAAAATTTGTATTTTTTTTTTTTCGCTTTGATAAAATCTAATAAATGGGTTAACACGACTGACTATTTTAATAAATGTATTGTGTTTGTGTTCAATCTATAAAACCTGTTTATCTTGTATGATTCATATAATTAAATGTCATTTTACCAATATACCTTCAAAACTCTAAGTATATAAACTTATTAGTTGTTGTTGAAAGTTCAAAAACGTGTATAAACACCTTTAAACGTTTAGACTCCCAAATTACAATTTAACCAATTCAAGTAATATGTCAAACAACTAGTGTGCGGAAACTTAACATAAGCTATAATATGGAATTGGTAAAAACTATCTAAGCCGAAACAAAACACAATCCACAGCAGATAATAAAAAGGCAAAGATAGAGAGGAAATAAGATGCAAACACAAAGACAACACGCGATGTGTTATCGAAGAGGAAATTGAAGCCCTCAGCGTAAAACCTCTCCACCGCCCTCCAAGCGGTAAACAATCCACTAGAAAATACAGTTGGGATACATGGACAGCAATAGACCCTCCAAGCCTAATCTACCCAGTGCACCTAAACCCTCCAAACTTCTTGCTCCAACGAGGTTGCGCCGAACCTTTTTCTTTTCTAGCTTCCCAGATTCCGCTACTAGACCGTAGCATCAACTAATGAAAATTGGTTCCTTCCTAACTGCTTCCCAGAAATCCAAACAGCTCTCTCACAGTAATGATAATGGTGAGAATTAGGTTTGGTATAATGCCTCTCAAGGATTTGACAATGGAGAGGAAGAGAGTTGAGGAATTTGAAGAGACTCTAATGTATAGATTGTGGGTGAATCAATCTTGTTTTTCTTTAGGGTTTCTCTCTCAAAATTCTCTCTGGAAGCTCTCTTACAATCGTGGGTAAAAGGGGTATTTATACTGGAGTGGTAGAGGAATGTGAAACGTCAGGTTTTACAAAACAGGGGTGGCTCGCGGCTTGACTAAGTCGCGAGATCCAATCGCGAGATAACCGTATGGCCAGTTGTCCTGTTTTGTCCTGTAGTGCTCCAGCTTGCATGACTGTTCACCTTCTAGCATGCTTGGCACGTGTGCTGCGTCTGGCGGCTTGTAGCCGCGAGTCACCCGCGAGGCCAAGCCGCGAGTCTCTGTTTTCTTGTACACTCTTGAGCAATCTTCACTCTATCTCACTCACTACCCTTACATCAAACCCACCTAAATACAGGGTTACTAAATGCTGAAATACAAGCAAATTTGACACGGAATAAAGCCAATTAGATGGTTGAATAAATTCAACCTTACAGTTGTAGTTTATTCTGTTTGTTATATTATGATTGATTATTTGTGATATTTAGATATGCTTTACTTTTGAATAATTATGTTTGGTTTTTCGTAGTTCAGATCAATTAGGTTAATACTAAAATTTGTATTTGTATTTTTTTTTCTTTTGCTTTAATAAAATTTGATAAATGGGTTGACATGACTAATCTGTTTAATAAACAATTCATTTTAAGGTTGAAGAATTTTAACCCGTTTAATAAATGCGTTGGGTTATTGTCGACCCATATAGTCAAATATTTATAAGTGGACACGACATGAATTTGGCATGTGTATAAAAATTGTCACCCATAAATTTCTTATGAGCGCATGCTGGTGCTAGCATAGTAGCATTTTATTGGTAAAACTTGTCAATCTGCTAGCATATTAGCATTGTATTTGTAAAATTTGTCAATTATCATTAAGCACTTGTCTTGCCTTCATGCAAAGTTTTGCAACAATAGAGAGCTTTTTACTGCTAAGAGGCCATAAGAGAGTCTGAGAGTTAAGATCAAGCGAGCCAATTTCATACCTAAGGCCATTTTGGTTTGGTCAATGGAACAAAATATTTTAGTTCTAGTTGATATCGGTGTATCATTTTAGGATTTATGTTAGTATGATTTCTTTATTTTTTATGTTTATCAACATAAAATTTAAAATTCTCATATTTTATAAGCTTAAATATTAGACTAATCACAGTAACCCAAACATATTAGTTTAAATAACATATTTTTTAATAATTTTTTTTAAAGTTTTTTAAAAACATTTTCTTTTTTTCTTATTATATTGGCCAAAATGCTAAGAAAAACATATTTTCTCATCATCAATACTAGTTTAATGGCTAGTACGGTATATTTTTCCAGTATCGTACAGTTTAACTTTATTGCTTAAGATAGGTCATAGCCTATGTATTGGCATGTTGTAGAACTGGCTTCTATGTATTAGGCTCTCTCTATGGTACTTATCTAGGTTAGTTGGCCTGCCTAGCCTCCCATTATTAAAAATGATAATTGGTTTTACCAAAAAAAAAAAAAAAAAAAAAAAAAAAAGAAAAAAAAAAAGAAAAGAAAAGAAGGGTTTTATATCCAAAATATTAGGCTAATAGAAATCTAACTCAATTAAAACTTATACTGTTTCACCAAAAAAAAAAAAAAAAAAAATGCAAGACTTAGGTACAGTACTTAGGTGCTGTTCTTTAGGTTCATTTTTTAAAATTTTTCCATGTGAATTTTTTATCATGGAATGAAAGTGTATTTTTTAGTTAAATAGATATATGGCTGAATCTTAAGATAGAAATCTAAGGAACAACACCTTAAATATTACACCTAAGTTTTGTCCAAAAAAAAAAAATGCTATAAGTGTGTTGAATCATCACTGATTATCAAGTTTCCCTAATAGCTTAAACTTTAATTTTGTTATCAAGTTTTTGTCAACATTACCCACCTAATCTCCAACATGCCACACAACAATCTCTCTCTCTCAACATCAAAATCAAAATTGGAAATAGATATTAGGTTTCCTTAATCATGCATTACACACCCAAGGTAAAATAAACCTCATTTTATATTAAAAAAAATTAGCTATTTTTGCTAAATTTTTAGCTTGAACCATGATATTTGTTTCTTTATATGAAATTAATCTTGGATTGGTTAGTATTAATTTATCAAATTATGTGGCTAATCCTTTGTTGCATAGACATGATGAGGCTATTGGGTCATTCAAATGTTGGGAACCCAAACAAGGTAATGATAGCTCAAAGAAAGCAAAAACCAAAAAGCCAACCCATTTCAATCAGGAGACAAAGGCCTCCATTAGCACCCTATGTTTGCCTTGCCTAAAATGCATTTTAACTCATACCAAGCCTAGTCCAAGACCCTCTTGTACATGGGAGGCATCTAACATTCATTTTAAGGCTTAAATTAGAATTTTAGTGCATGTGGAAAACTAATTGAGCACATACCCAAGCAATTGGTTAGAATTACACCATAAGTTAGTTTGTTAGGCAAGTGCACATGTACACATTAAAAATATGAATATATTTTTCAAAGCGCGTGTCTAATTAGTTAAGCTATAAGAATGATGAATGTGTAAAAAATGAGAATAAGATGAGTTGTATAAATAGATCAATATACTCATCTTTTGTCACAATGGAAGAGTAATCAAGTTGTTACTTTCTTGTTTTCTCATTAGTTTTTTTCTTGGAGGTAGTGACTCTTGAAGTAGCGTCATTCTTGGAGGTGGTGACCCTCTTGAAGTGGTAACGGTTCATACAAACCAGCACAAATTCTCATGCAACCCTTTGAACCCTAAAGCAATCCTAAGCACCAACATAAACATTTCTAATGCTAGAATCATAACTAAACATTAAAGCCATCCTAACCCTAAGCCACACTTGAAATCTTTAAGGCCTCAAAACACCAACCTTAAGCATTCTCACTCAAGAAGCCACATCATATATCAAGGAACCCTAACCCTAAATTGAGCTCCTTATAATTGGTATTAGAGCAGTCCATCTGAGATGACTGAAGATGAATTTGTTGTAGTTCACCAAAGATCCATTGATACCATTAACAACTATTTTGATAAGATCTAAGAATCTTTGACAACCCTTAATGAGATCAAAGCATCTGTGGCAATCCTCATTAGAAATTGAAAAGCCCAAAGACAAGAACCAATAGTAGGTGGTGTTCATGCTCTCAATCTATCAAATCCTACCAAGATTCAGTTTCTAAGAATCAAAGGTAAAGATCCATCTTTCTTGGTAAATGAGTCCAAGCACTTCTTTTTTTATACAATACTCAACATATGGAAATTTTTTTATGGAATCTTGTCAGATGGAAGGAGAGGTGTTGGTGTGGTATTCATTAGGATGTTGAATCTCTCATTAAAATTTGTTTACGAACTTGTCAAGATCCAAGAAGAGTATATCTTCGGTGGCAAGAATGTCATCAAAGCACCATAAGACTTGGACAAGCTTCCATCCAAGGCTTACCACCAAAGAGTGACTACGTCATGGAGCAAAGTTTGGGATCCAACCCATTCAACAATAAAAAATTCTCAAGCCAACGATTCATATTTTAGAAATAGGACAACCAAAGATCCAAGAATCCAATGAGATTTTGAAGATCCAATAAAAACTAAAGAATCAAGAGCTTAATGAAATTTTGGAGATTGAAAACCAACTAAAAGCTTAAGACTCTAATACAAAGTAAAAGCAATAGCATGCAATGGAGGGTCCTCAAGGTATCCAAAGTTTTCGCATAGGAAAATGATGGATTTCTTTTGGAAAGGCATAAAAAAGGGTTGCTGATATTTAAGGGAAGACTTGTCTTGAAGGAATGATTTATTGGATAAATCAAGCTATAACTAAGATATTGGTTGTGTGGTAGGGCACCCACGACGAAATTGCTACTTGGGAACTTCCTTTTCCTCTCACACTCAGCAATGATAACACCACCTTGAGGACAAGTTACTTAAAAGGTTACAAACCCAAAAAAAGTAAAAAATAAATAAATCAAATGAAAGAAAAAACAAAGTAACCAACACAAGTGCCGCTGTAGATAGAGACCTTCAACGAGCAATTACAGGTCTCCAATATTCCATGTCTATCTTGCCCAAAACACATTCTAACCACTTTTATTTCATGTTTGAAAATCATCTATATCTATATTTATATCTATCTAAAAGTTGAAGTGTAGCATTTAATGTTGCTATGCTCCAGTTAAGCTATTTTAGAATCCACGTCATTATCTTTTATCTTTCTAATTTTCTTGTAATATTTTTTTTAACATTCACTTAAAAAAAAAAAAAATATTTACACTTTCTCCAACTTTTCTCCTTTCCTTACCTTTTCATCTTCCACTATCCTCTACCTTAATATCACTATTCATCTTTCTTTTCATCTTCCTTTATTTTGTCTCTTCTTATTCACTTTCTTTTACTATAAATTTGTTATTTTCTCTTTTATTCTTTATATAGTTTTCCCTCACGAAAATGTTCTCTCTCTCTCTCTTTCTCTCTCTCTCTCTCTCTCTCAATTTTTTGGTGAATTTTTTTTCCGTGCATCTCTGTTTTAGGTTGATAAATTTTTGTGTTTTTTAGAACTCTAATTTAGGTTGATATGATTTAATTTTGTGTTTTAAGTTATTATTATTATTATTATTATTATTATTATTAGTATTATTATTTGTTCTCTTTGATTGTTAAATGTTATCCTATTGCATTATAAAGAATTAAAGATAGTAGGTAAAAATATAATATTATTCTATTACATATCATGATTTAGATAATTTAGTGTTTATTATTATATCTTTTAATTTTACTTTTTTTTTTCTTATCATCTTATTTTATTCAATATTGAAATTCAACCACATCCTCCTTATCATTAAATTATTTATATTTTCTCCCCCCTTTTTGTTTTAAAAAATTAAAAAATATATATTTTATTTAAATTAAAAAAAAAAAAATTGTCCTCATCAAAAATTGTACATTTTCTTTTTAACATTTACATTTTCTCTAACCTTTCTCATTTCTTTTACATTTTCATCTCCCCAAACCTTCTATCTTAATACCACTCTTCCTCTTTCCCTTTATTTTATTTCTTTTTATTATCATCCTCTTAGTATAAATTTGTAATTCACTCTTCCATTCTTTGCATTATCTTCCCTCACAAAAAGGGTTATTTCCCTCTCTTTCTCCCTCAATTTTTTGGTGGATTTTTTTAAAAAAAAAAAAAATTTCTTGCATCTCTAGTTTAGCTTGATAAAGTTTTGTGTTTTTTAGAACTCTTTTTTAGGTTAATGCGATTTAGTTTTGTGTTTGAAGGGGTTTTTTTTTTTTTTTTGGTTCACTTTGATTTTTAAATGTTATCCTTTTACATTATAAAGAATTAAAGATAGTATATAAGAATATAATATTATGATATTAAATAGAATGATTTGGATAAGTTATTGTTTATTGTTATATACATATATATATATATATATATATATTTTTTTTTTTTTTACTTTTTTTTCTTCTCTTATTATTTTATTCAACCATAAAGTTCAGCCAAATCCCCCATATATATCATTAAATTATTTATATTTCCTTTCCTTCTTTTATTTTAAAAAATTAAACATATAATATTTTGCTTAAATTCAATAAATAAAATTGTCCTCATAAAGTGGAGTAATGTTAGGGAAACACTCATTCTCACACACAATGCATCAAAGGAAAAATGGAATACAAAACAAATGCCAATTTTGAAACACTAAATAAAAAAATAAAAAAAAATTAATGAGGATATCTAACTAAAAATAACATAAAGAAACTAATAATGCATATTTAATGTCATAGAATCATCATCAAATTTTGAAAAATGATCGGTTGCCAATGGAGAGAGAGAGAGAGAGAGAGAGAGAGAGAGAGAGAGAGAGAGAGAGAGGGTATAGAAAAAAAAAATACAAAGTAATAAAGAGTAGATAAAGAAAAAAAATCAAACGTTAATTAGTAACCGTTAATTGGAAAACAAAGAGTTGTAAGGATAGGTAAAAAATAAAATAGAGATGACCATACAGAGAACGATGCTACCTCTCATTTAACGTCTTTATAATGCAAATCATTAGTTAGTAAATATATGATAATGGTAAGAAGCATTACAAATGAGATCATTAAAAAAAAAAAATTTAATTAGTCACTATCATTATGGAGTAGTAATCTATGGTTTACTCATCTAAAGGAATGAAATATATAGAGTTTACTTAAAAGTATGTGAAGATTCACATTATATATATATATATATATATATATGTAGGGGGACAATTTTTGGAGCCCAAACCCCAATCGTGTGAAGTTTTGATCCAAAAAGCCCAACACAATCAGTATAGTAGAGTATGGGTTTAAGAACTAAGGTTAAACAAGTTAGACAAAGACTTGCATGGGACATAGGTACACATGAGCAAGAACATTAACCATTACGTTGAAAAATCTTCTAGTCCGAGGAGATTTAGAGTTATATTTATGTATACAGACCAGTACATTAGAATTTCTTTTCATGCCCCAGTCTTCTTGCCCTTTTTTTTTATCCCCCCACTCTTTTAGGGGTTTCTATACATTATATAGACCCCTCTTTGCCATCTGGGCTTTACACTTGTTGATCATCCAAGCCTCCACTTGAGCACCCATCCCATCAGACACCTCTTTCAGTCCTTTGTGAGTTGTGGTGGCCAAGACAACATTGTTCAGGGGTCTTCTCCACATTAATGCGGCCAGGAAGGTGGTTGTAGTGCACTTAATGTGGTGGTGACAGTTTTTGCTGAGATATTTTGTATTTCCACCCATTTCACGTATTTAGGGGATAGGCTTCAGTGGTTTGGATGTACCTTTGTTTCAGGTTTTCAGTGTCCGAGGAGGAATTCCTCCTCGAACCTTTTTTCTTTGTCTCCCGTGATAAGGCTTAAAACGTGGATCGCTGAGCCACGTTGCCTCCTCGGACAGACCCAAGGCCCAACTTGTTATTTTGGGCCGTAGCCCCCACAATATATATAAAGGTTTTTTTTAAAAAAAGAGTATATTTAAGGTTTTTATTAACTTAAAAAATAATGAAAAACCAATGGTTAATAACTGAAATAATAATATTTATAAAAAATATATTTAATGAGATCATTCTAGAAAAATTATCACACACAATGCGCAGGTATGTGACTAGCTTATGATAATATTAGATTTGTAAATTTCAAGTCTTTAAATATATAAGAGAGAGTCCTAACAGGAGTCTCTTTTTTTTTCTTAATCCTAAAGTTTTTTTTTTTTTTTGAATTAAATTAAATAAAAAAATATAAATAAAAAAATGCTTATGTGGAAAATTGTGGAGAGGTTAGAGGCTTTGGTTATATATATATATATATAATAGATTAGAGTTATGCCTGAAGGATCAATTGTGTTGATCGAGAGACAAGGGCCTCCAATCAGTATTCTATATCTGTCTTGCTGATAAACATACTTAAAGAACATAGCTCCCCCCTTTTTGCTCACTGTTGCATTTCCATCCCAACACAATAAAAATTAAAAACCTCTCCACCTCCAGCCCAATGCCCACGAACTTGAAGGCAATTTAAGCAAGAACTAAAAGCTCAAAAAAGCAAATTTGATCCATAGTCAGCACAACATTTTCCAACAAACATTTCAAGAACTATAAACCACAAGAACATGAACACAGATGCACAAAACCAACGTTATCAATAAATCCAGTAAAATGCAATCCAAATGAAGAAAATTTATTAAAAAACAAACCACTTGTAGTGTTGAGAACAACAACCTAGCTTCGTCATTCACCATTTCTAAGTCAACCATTGCCAAGAATTCAACCACATACCTAGCGCCCACAAACCCAACCACCGTGCTTGATCCCAAATCACCATTCTCGACACCATAGATATTATCCATACCCTAATTGCCCAAACTTCCTTTAATGTCCATTTTGTATCTGATAATTTCTAGTATCTTATTTGTTAAATATGAGATAAGAAAATAAAAGTTAGTTTATTTTCAAAAGGAGCAAAACTTAGATACAGTATTTTAGGTATTCCTTTTAAAATTTAAACACCTGTCCACTTACTTAATAGTGAAACTGCCGTTTAACACTCCGTTATTTCTTTTTCTTTCCCTTGTTCCTGTCTTTCTCCTACCGTTCTCTCTCTCCCACTCAGTTCTTCTCGTTCTCTCTTTCTTTCCTTCTCTCTCGCTTAGATTGGATGAAATAGACGAATCCAGCTCTCTAAATCAACAAACATGCTCTGTTTTTGCAGATTGGTTGGCTGGCACTAAGAAAATTTAAGAAAATTTGTTGGTATGTATTGACTAAATCTCATTATAGGTTTTCAATTCTAATTATTGGGTTTGTGTTATTTTGAGGTTTGGTAGAGTTTTTCTTTGTTGATTATGATCTGGGTATCAGTTTTGTTATTGGGTCTGTGTTATTATTGCTTTGGTTTGTTTTGATTTGGGTTTTCAATTCTAGCTACTAGGTTTGTGATATTCAAATTGCTAGTATGGTGAGGATTTTCTAGAAATCACATAGTGAAACTTCATTGCAGGTGATGGGGATCAATTGCAAAAGGTTGTGGAAGTTCTATCTGATATGAAGGGACTAGGATTGTCTCCCAATAGCATCACGTATTCCATGCCTGCTGTGATGTATTTTAGAAACAAGACAAAAGCTTTGCTATCAATTTCAATTGTTTGTATTGACTCCTTTTAAAATCTTAGTGATTTGATTTCTTAAAGTGGTTATTGAAAGTTCAAAAATGTGTTAAAACACAAGAGCTGTTTAGATCCTCAAATTAAAAATTACGGCTTGATAGATTTTACTCTAACTTATACTAAGTGCAGAAAAGAGTAAATGCGAGCGGATAAACAAATAAACTACTCTAAGCTATATTCAATATAACACAGCAGTAATATGAAAGCTAAAAGAGTAGGGAAGAAAAATGCAAACACAAGATAACATGCTGATGTGTTATCGAAGAGGAAACCGAAGTACTTGGCGTAAAACCTCTTCGCCGCCCACCAAGCGGTAATCGATCTACTAGACAATCAATTGGGATACATGGGTTAGCAAGAGACCCTCTAAGCCTAATCTACCTAATGCACCTAAGTCCTCCAGGCTCCTATTCCAACAAGGCTTCTCGAAACTGTGTCTTGTCTAGTTCTCTGGATCTCGCAATACGTCTGATTGTATCCACCAAAGCCTGGCTTCTTCCAATGCTTTCTAGCAGCACCAAAACCTCACTGAATACTCTGAAAGGGTGTGATAAATGTTTGGGTACAAATATCCTCTCAAGGTATGACAATGGGAGAGGGAAGGAGAAGAGGCTATAATGATTTCTCACTAAGGATGGGTAGCTCTCTCTCTAAAAGATGGGTGTGTGTGTTGTAGAAAACCTATCTAGGGTTTTTCTCTCTGAATGACCTCCTTACAATTTGTGGGTAATGAGGGTATATATAGTATGGGTGAAGGGTAAGAAAGTTACACTAAGAAATCCTTCAGGCAGAATGTTTCATGATTACCTCGCAGGAAGGCCTTACCCGTGAGACACTCGCAAAACTGATAGCCTGACATGACTCTTCAGCTTCCAGTCATGTGCTCCTCACGTGGCTCTTTTGCAGGTTAGCTTCTCGCGAAATCCATTGATTTTTCAATTAACCTTGAGTCTTCACCAACTTAATACAAAATCCAATACAATAAAATCCCACAAAATACAAGAAACAAAATTAAAGCAATTACAACACTTTTTGTCATAGAATAAAGTCAACATAAGACATAGTTGTAAATCACAACTTTACCATTTTTCGCTAGTTAGCTTTACTCACGAAACAGTTGCGAAACTTTCTGTCCAAAGTTGAAAAACTTGAGATTTGGACCATTTAACTCCCAATTGAGCTTACACATGAAATGGGTCACGAAAACACCTAGAAAACATGTTTTTCACACAAAAACAACTTGAAAAGCTTTGAAAAACATGGGTGATACGAATCACTTTCAAAAGCAAACAAAAAGAATAAAAATCTTTTTGGTTTGATCCATATATGGTTGAGCACACACACATCATATTTAAACATGTACAATCACATAAATGAGATAGACATTCATTGAACATTAGACTTGAGTGTTGTGTGTGTGTATCAAATGTGGAATAGCCCTTAGTCTAGAGTGAAGGTTCAATGATCAATTCAATCAAGTCATACACAACTAGTACTAAGTCAAGTGGACTATCTCAATTATAGAAATGAGCATATATGACCTCCCATGGGAAAATGATTATAAAACTTAGAACCTTTTCATTTGGTTTCTGCCCAAATCATAACATTTGATCATTTTTTGAAAAATACATCTCATTTTTGAGATTGGTGCTTGAAATTTTTGATATTTCAACATTGAGAGTTAGCATTTGGCTTTTTGAGCACCATATATTTCAATTTAAAATGTCGCTTTCCCTTTTTCCTAGTCAAATACTAGTATATGCGAAGGCTTTTGTAGCTTATAATCTCTTTTTCATTTTGAGATTTATATTTGGTGAGCTCTAATGTAAAAACATTAAAAAAAAAAAAAAGGTGGGAAGATATATAGGTACAAGTCTATGCAAGTATCAAGACCATTGATTAATCATTTATGACAAGTTTGAAAATCTATTTACAATAATCACACATAGTTTTCAAGATTTCTCCCACACAAAAAAATGTGCATACATAACAAGCTAAGTTCGTAAATGCACTACGCCATTAGTACGAAGGTACTAGGCCAAACTCACATATGATATACACAACACAAACGATCAAACTTTTTGAAGATTTTTCAATTTTTATGGGTTTTTGAATTTTTGAACACACTAAAAAACAAAACAAGTAAGATCAACAAAAACAAAACAATGCATATAAAGAAATGCATGATGCACAAATGCATGACAATGAAGTATCTAATGCATGAAAGGTCCTACAAAGATCGAAAGAATTAGATTAAGGACCAAAAGAGCATAAGCTCAACCATAGGAATCTTTCCTCATCCAAACGGAACGATTGTTTGGAATGAGTGTCTCATGATCAGTGAGACGAGGGTTGGAAGAATGAGAACCGAAGATGCACATAGACAAGGAGGTAAGAACATTAAAAACTTTCTTCAAAAACTTACCATTTTCCATCAAATTTAGTTTAGCTTGCAAAGCACAACTTCCAAGAAGCTCATGTTTCTCTTTTCTTTTGATTCTTTTAAGAACATGAAACTTAGAGCAATGAGGTCTAAGATGACCAAAGACACCACAATGGTGACAAACAATGTGTTTAGGTCCACTAGGCCTTTTGGGAAGGGATCTAGCAACATGAGTTTGTTCTCTTTTTAACTTTGGACATTGAGGTCTTATATGACTAATCACACTGCAATGGTGGCAAGTAGGAACAAACTTAGATCCACTCAATTCCCTAGGATGAGATCTAAATAGTGGCTTAGCTTAAGAGCCTTTCTCTCCACTTTTTGGTTTCTTTTGTGTGGAGGAATGTACATCGATTTGTCTTTAGAGGTAGAACTCACAATAGGCACAAAATCAGGTACCACAACATGATTGCAACAAATATTTTCATCATTTTTAGCAATAGGTTCAATAATCAAACACTTGGCATGCATTTTAAGAGATTCATTTTCACATTTTAGCTTATCAACAAGTTTGTTAGACAAAACAAGTTTAGCATCCAAGTCGATATTCAAATACTCAAACTCCTTTAGTTTTTCAAGAGACTGTTAAACAAGTTTCTTATACTTTTCAACCAATTTATTGGATTCATTGAGCTTAGCAATCAAATCATCCTTTTCACAAATGAACTTGCTGAAATTCTCATGAAACTTCTTAGCTTTGTTCTTTAAGAGTTTGACATTTTGAATATCAACAACAACACCTATAGATTTATGTAACATGGCATCACAATCACGTGGATAACCACTCATAAAGGCATTTTCACAAACACATGGCATGTTACAATCAACAATATTCAGAGAAGCGTACAAAGCATTTTCCATGGCAAAACACACAAGGGGTCAAGGATCACACTTAGGTAATGAAACCAAAACAGGTGTGTCCGCTTTGATGCCAATTGAAAGCTTCAAAATGTGTTAAAACACGAGCTATTTAGACCCTCAAATTAAAAATTATGGCTCAATAGATTTTAATCTAACTTATACTAAGTGCAGAAAAGAGTAAATGTGAGCGGATAAACAAATAAACTACTCTAAGCCATATTCAATATAACACAACAGTAATATGAAAGTTAAAAGATTAGGGAGGAAGAATGAAAACACAAGATAACATGTCGATGTGTTATCGAAGAGGAAATCGAAGTACTCGGTGTAAAACCTCTCCTCCACTCTCCAAGTGGTAATCAATCCACTATACAATCAGTTGGGATAGATGGGTTAGCAAGAGACCATCCAAGCCTAATCTACCCGATGCACCTAAGCCCTCCAAGCTCCTACTCCAATAAGGCTTCTCGAAACCGTGTCTTGTCTAGCTTTTCGGATCTTGCAATACGCCTGATTGCATTTGCCAAAGTCTGGCTTCTTCTAATACTTCCCAACAGCACCAAAACCTCACTGAACACTCTGAAAGGGTGTGTTAAGTGTTTGGGTACAAATCTCCTCTCAAGGTATGACAATGGGAGGGGGAAAGAGAAGAGGCTACAATGATTTCTCACTAAGGATGGGTAGCCCTCTCTTTAAAAGATGGGTGTGTGTGTTGTAGAAAACCTATATAGGGTTTTTCTCTCTGAATGGCCTCCTTACAATTTGTGAGTAATGAGGGTATATATAGTATGAGTGAAGGGTAAGAAAGTCACACTAAGAAATCCTCCAGGAAGAATGTTTCGCAACTACCTCGTGGGAAGGCCTTACTTGTGAAACACTCGCGAAACTGACAGCCTGACACGACTCTTCAGCTTCCAGTCATGTGCTCCTCATGTGGCTCTTTTGCGAGTTAGCTTCTCGCGAGCTTCTTGCGAAATCCATTGATTCTTTAATTATGCTTGAGTCTTCACCAACTTAATACTAAACCCAATACAATAAAATCCCACAAAATACAAAAAACAAAATTAAAGCAATTACAACACTTTTGTCATGAAATAAAGCCAACATAAAACATAGTTGTAAATTGAAAGTTCAAAAACGTGTACAAAAACACTTTTGAACGTTTAGACCCCCAAAAACCAATTTAATCAACACACGCAATATGTTAAACAATAGTGTGCGGAAACTTAACATATGCTATAACATGGTATTGATTAAACAACTATCTAAGCCACAACAAAATAAACCACAGCAGATAATGTAAAGGCAGAGATAGAGAGGAAGGAAGATGCAAACACAGCGATAACACCAGATATGTTATCGAAGAGGAAACCGAAGACCTCGGCGAAAAACCTCTCCGCCGCCCTCCAAGCGGTAATCAATCCACTAGAAAATACAGTTGGGATACAAGGACAGCAATAGACCCTCCAAGCCTAATCTACCCAATGCACCTAAGCCCTCCAAGCTTCTTGCTCCAACGAGGTTGCGCCGAACCTTTTTCTTTTCTAGCTTTCCGGATTCCGCTACTACACCGTAGCATCAACCAATGAATATTGGCTCCTTCCTAACTGCTTCCCAGAACTCCAAACGTCTGTCTCACAGAGATGATAATGGTGAGAACCAGGTTTGGTATAAAGGCCTCTCAAGGATTTGACAATGGAGAGGAAGAGAGTGAGGGATTTTGATGAGACTCTAAGGTAGAGATTGTGGGTAAAACAATCTGGTTTTTCTTTAGGGTTTCTCTCTCAAAATTCTCTCTGGAAGCTCTCTTTCAATCGTGGGTTAAAAGGGTATTTATACTGAAGAGGAGTGGAATGCGAAACGTCAGGTTTTTCCAAAACAGGGGTGGCTCGCGGCTTGACCTCGCGGCTTGACTAAGTCGCGAGTTCCAGTCGCGAGTTAACCGTATGGCCAGTTGTCCTGTTTTGTCCTGTAGTGCTCCAGCTAGCATGACTGTTCATCTTCCAGCATGCTTGGCACGTGTGCATCTTCTGGCGGGTTGAAGCCGCGAGTCCAGTCGCGAGTCCCAGCCGCGACTCTCTGTTTTCTTGCACACTCTTGAGCAATCTTCACACTATCTCACTCACTACCCTTACAACAATCCCACCTAAATACAGGGTTACTAAATGCTGAATTACAAGCAAATTTGGCACGGAATAAAGCCAATTAGATGATTGAATAAATTCAACCTTACATAAATAACAACTTTACAGTTACATATTTTATGTTCAATGCAAAAATAAAAATTATAGTTATCCCTATCAAATGTGAAAAACTCCCCAAATAATTAAAATGGTGTTCAACGTTACTTGAAAAGATAATTTTGTGTGGTGAAAAGTTTGGATACCTGCTCTGTTATGACATTTTGCGTTGTGATGATAAAATCATATCCACTCAATAGCTCACTCCCGGTAACTGTTGATACCCTTTAGAAGAGCAATTTAATCTTTTCTTGGGGTAAGATGGAACAATGTAAAATGTCATCTGACTTCACCAAGTAATATATATTACACAGGATATTTGTTTAGATCAAAAGGGAGAATAAATTACAACTTAAAATAATTTTCCAGATTGATCACCAAGATGATGAGAAGAATGTTTCCATAATGATTATAGAAAATATATGTGTGCTAAAAATAAAGGCATAAGTTTCTTTGTGCTCCTTTTAAATACCCTATTTCTGTGAGAATGTGGGAGATCAAACAAGTCAAAGTTCTATTAATATTTATGACCTACAAGTCATAGCAATCTCTAACATCTTTTCCATGGCTTTGATTCCGTCTTTGATCTCTAAGGAAAATGGTCACAGATGGCTCAATTCCATTGATGTCTTCAAGACTTAAAAGATTTTATTTTTGAATTGTAGTATTTCTTGTCGATAATATTGCTTGTAATTCAGCATTTAGAAATCCTGTATTTAGGAGGAAATTATGTAAGGGTAGTGTGTGAGAGAGTGTGAAGAATAGCTCAAAATTGTGCACTCAACAAGGGACTCACAATTGGATCTCGCAACTTGCAAGTCGCCAAAGGATGCACACGAGTGAAGCATGCAGAGGAGCTGAGCAATCACGCTAGCTGGAGCACTACAGGACAAAAAGTCCAGTCTGGCCATTCAGTTAGCTCGCAGCTTGGACTTACGACTTAGTCAAGTCGCGAGGCCAAGTCGCCAGTCTAGTCAAGTCGCGAGCCAAGTCGCCAGTCCACTCTATTTGGGAAAAACTGACTCTTCGCATTCCAAACACACATCAGTATAAATACCCCTTATACCCATGAAATTTAGAGAGCTTCTAGAGAGAATTTTGAGAGAGAAACCCTAGAGAAAAACAAGATTGACTCATCCACAATCTTTACATATTGATTCTCCAAATTCCTCAACTCTCACCCTCTCCATTGTTACATCCTTGAGAGGTACATTAGCCAATACCTTTTCTCACCATACCCATATCTGTGAGGAGGCTATTTGGTGCTTGGAAAGCAATTAGAAAGGGACCAATTAATATTGGTTGATGCTATGGATTATAGCGGAATCCGGTAAGTTAGAGAAGACAAAGGTTCGGCATAACCTCGTTGGAGCAAGAAGCTTGGAGGGCTTAGGTACACTAGGTAGATTAGGCTTGGAGGGTTTTCTGCTTTTCATGTATCCCAACTTCATTCTCTAGTGGATTATTGACTGCTTAGAGGGTGGCGGAGAGGTTTTACGCCGAGGACTTCAGTTTCCTCTTCGATAACACATCACTGTGTTGTCTTTGTGTTTGCATCTCTCTTCCCTTAGTCTTTGCCATTTAATTTTTGCTGTGGTTGTGATTTTATTTGGTTTAAATTGTTTTATCAATTTTGTCTTAAGCTTATATTCATATTCCGCACATACATTGTTTGATTATAAGCTTGAATTGGTAATTTGTAAATTGGGGGTCTAAACGTTCAAGGTGTTTTACACACTATTTGAACATTCACATTCATATATAACTTTTATAATTTATTGGTGAAGCCAAATTGAGTTGGTTGAATAAATCTAATTCATCCTCTGACCAAAGATTAAAGAATGACAATGGATCTCAAGATTCACAATTAAATGTTCTTTTCCAATTGGAGGTTTAATGGTTTACAAGCTAAAGTTGAAAACATGGTTCAAATTTTTTGTTGGCACTTATTATTCTTGAAATATTGTGTGTATGGTTATTCACTTTGTTTGATTATTTAGAAATGAAATTTTACCATCTTCTGACTATTTTTGTTAATATTTCTCATTTTGCCTTGGTTCTGACTTGTGCATAGGCAAACAGATTGGCAAAGTTTGCCATTTCAGGATTTATGAGAGATGCATCTCAAAGATTGACCATTCATTCCTAGTCTATTAAAGCCTGCCCAGAAAATCTATTCTCATTCATCAAAATAAGTTGATCAAGTTCATTAATTGGACTAATCTTGTTATATCTCCTCACTGATTGGAAAGAACATCTTCATATCAAGATGCATCAATGTTAAGCCCAGTAGGAGAACTGAAAGAAACAATTATAATATCCAAAAATCTATGCATTGTTTGGACAAAAGATTTATACAACATGGAGACATAAAGTGATTTGCAATTCAACCATTTCAAACAGTAGAGAGACGTTTTAGATTGAATAGGCAGTAGGACTTAAGTTGTTGAATATATTCAAATTATTTTGTACAATTGCAAGTTATTTAAAAATTACACAATAAGCATTGTATATAATTAGTGAATTTTGTTATTACTTTCGTGTACTCTCTTTTGCAATATGCCATGTGATATTTGTAATGTGAGTTCACAATTTAATAAACACTGTTTACTTATTTTATTAACAAAACTTTTTTTTTTTTTGGAGTTATAAGTGGGGCATTTACGCCATTTCATTTGAATTTATTGTGAGTTTTGGCTCTATCTTCACCACAGGTTGCCTCATCCTTTATAAAAAGATTCCACACCAGCCTTAATTTGCTTGTACTTAAAGATAATAGTGGGAACTAAGGGCTATGTGTACAGATGTGCAATTACATTTATGTGTGGAAGTGCATATTTGTGTATATGAGAATAATTTTCCATGATATGAAATGATATTGTTTTTTTTTTTTTTTTTTTTTTTTTTGGAGGTAAAGATAGATCATAGATATATTATTGATATAGTTTGTATACAAAGAAGTACAGGCCTGAGTCAGTCAGGGGAAATAAAACAATACACGCGTTTGGAGCTAAACTACAACAAAACTAAAATCAGTGCTGCCAACTAAACTTGGTGCCAAGAGGGAAATCAGTGTAGAATAAGAAAACAGCAGCCCACACACTATAAGTAGTAGCTATCCAATGCAGAAAAACTAGTGTAGAGGAAAAAAACAATGGCTACCCAGTGCAGAAAAACTAGTGCAGAGAAAAAAAAAAGCAGTAAGGCAAAAAAAGTTCAAATTATCAAAAGGCCAGTAGTGAATTTGGACCAGAAAAAGTATCCAATATTAATGAAGTTACACCTGATAAGTTATAACAATAAAAGTACCCAAAACACACATCAATAAATAAATTGATAAGCTACAACAAAACATTTGGGCTTCATAACCACATCTTAACTCCATTCTAGATTTCTTTCCTTCATATGCAACTTCCTTCTTGTAACCAACTTTAAAACAACAATACTTGCAAGATATGATAGCTGTTTTATCTGCCATACTTCTGTTTAGCCAATCTCTACAAATACTGAATCCAACATATCCAGCATTTATATTATAATATAGATATGCCTCATCCTCTGAATCAAACTCCATCCCAATTTTTGGAGTTATATCTTCTTTAATGTCTGCATTTTCTCTGATTTTTGGAGTTGTATCATCCTCTGAATCAATAGACACAACTTCTTCAAGGTTGCTCTTCCCATCTTTCTCCATAACCTGTAAATTAACAGACACAATTTATTGCTTTTGATGAACTAAGTTCACTAAAAAAAAAAAAAAAAAGAAATTACTACAATATATAATGGAATTGTTGAAAGAAGTTTTTTTTTTAAAATGTTTTGCAATGTATATGCATGAAGAAAGAACCAATAGGAGTAACAAGGATTGGTGTTCTAAATTAGCAACCAATCAATGCCGTACCAAATTTAAAAATCAAGCTACAATGTTAATGACCAGTTACCAAAGCAGTCTTAGAAGATATGACAAATAAACCAAAAAAAATCACTAGCCATTAAAACATCTCCAGGTATTGCTAATATCAATCTAGCAACTTCCAAAATATGCAAATCAAGATATTTGTATTTAATTCTCTAAGATTAGTATATGATTGTTGTTCCAAGAATCTTTTACCTTTCCAATTTCAAATTTATGATTTGACCTATTAATCAAACACCAAAGACAAACATCAGACATTGAAAAAAAAAATAGAACTCAGCTTCATCAAGGTGAACTCAGCCATTGGAAAACTATTCCAAACCTCAAAATAACGTAAACCCAACAACTAGAAATTGAAACCCCAAATTAAAATTAACCAAAGCAAGCTAGCCAAAAATGTTAAGGAACTGCATCTGAGCAGAAAAGCAATAGCAAAAATGTTAAGCAACTGCAAACTAGCCCAACAAAAGGAAAAAAAAAGTGCTAAGTGATTCTCCTCCGTTAATGTTATCAGACAAAGGAAGCTAATTAAAACAATTGTAGGTGCTTTTAACTTGACTGCCTAATGAAATAGTGTTGATGCCCACTTTGGCAAAAGGGCCCAATAACAAGAAACCCAACAATATAAAAGGGGGTGAAGGAAGAAGAACTAGCAAAGTAAGGAAAACCATTAAACCCAAATGGCACAAACAATGCTCTAGAAACTAAAATAGTAAAAAGGGCCCCAAAGAAAGCAAACGAGCTCAGGGGAGCCCAGAGAAGGAAGTAGTAAGCCCATGGGAATCATAAGAAATAGAAAGTAAGCAAAGATGGGCTGGAAGAGCCCAAAGAAAGGAATTAGTAAAGGGGGTTGGTGCAAAGGCCAACAAACCCCAAAAGTAAAGGATATAGTAATTGGGCTAGGGAAGCCTGAAAGATTTAGCAAAAGTCCATGAGAATGTAAAAATGGAATGGGCCAAGGATGCCCAAAGGAATGAAGCGGGCTGAGGATTCCTAGAGAGATAAAATGGGCCAAGGAAGCCTAAGATGATATGAAAACTAATCCAGCAGAAGTACTGGGCAACATGAACTAAGTAAAGAAAAATAAATACATGGTAGGCCCAAAGGAGGCCCAACAAGGATAACTAAGTGATGTGTTAGGTTCTAAAGTCTTAGGATTTTATGTATTTAGAACTCTAATTTGTATTGTTGGCAAACCATGATCAAAACAATGTGTTTATAAGTGTTTTAGTCTAGCTCAAAGTTGTGTATTTATGTAAAGTTGGAATTGAGTTAAAGCAGGAAAGCATTGTGCCTTTCGGCCTGGCTCGATTGATCGACAGGCTCGATCGATTGAAGCTCGGGCAGAATGTTTTTTCTGCAGAATTTTCCAACTCAGCCCTAGTTGTTTTAAAACGTTTTTAGGGTTTCTTATTTTTCCTAAGTATAAAAGGCAAACCCTAGCCACATTTTAGTGTTGCTCATAATTGCGGTTTGTGTAAATCTCTTGTGAGATCTAGAGGGGTTTTCCTTTACACAAACTTAGGGTTTTCAAGGAGAAGATTTATCTACACCTTGATGATCAATTTAGTTACTGCCATTGAAGTTTAAAGAAAACACAAGCGGGTGTGCTTGTATCTGGTGGTGAATCCAAGAAAGAAGGAGTTCATGGATTCGGAGCTTGCACGTGGTCGTGTCAGTAAGTTCTAGTGGTTAGTAGCAATAAGAAGTCAAGTGTGAGGGCTTGTAAGTCTTATTGTATGAACTTCGATTCTTTCAAGATAGTGGATTCAAGTTTACCTTGAGAATAGCTAGGTTAAATCCTCCCCAGGTTTTTTACCGGTTTGGTTTTCCTAGGTGATCATATCTTGTGTTATTTATCTTTCTGCTGCTTTGCATAATATAATCTTTGTAATTGTGATAACCTAGATTTGTTAAATTGGACTAAGTAATAACGTGGCTAATTACCTAGGTTAATTCAATTGTGTTTTAAGGGGTCTAAAAACTATCAAGTGGTATCAGAGCGGGTAGCTCTTGTGTTGTTGATCCTTTGATCACTGAGCTGATCCTTGACCCCTGTTGTCATGGAACACGGACACTCTCTAGTTATTCCTCCTCACTTTGATGGGAATAATTATGCTTATTGGAAAGTAAGGATGAAAGCATTCCTGAAATCCATTGATGAGAGAGTGTGGAACTCCGTTGAATACAGATGGGAGAAGCCCACTACTCCTGTTAGTGAGTGAGAAACTTCTCAAAAAGAAGCAGCTGCGTTTAATAGCAAGGTTATGAATGTGATCTTTAACGCTGTTTCTATGGAGGAATTTAAGAGAATCTCTAATGTTGAGGTTGCTCATACTGCTTGGAATATCCTCCAGACTGTGCATGAAGGCACAAAGGCTGTCAAAATCAATAAATTGAAGCAATTGACTTCTAAATTTGAAAGCATTAGGATGTCTGATGATGAATCTTTTGATGAATTCTATGCTAAATTGAATGATATTGTTAATTCTGCTTTTAACTTGGGTGAAATCTATGATCAACCTAAAATTGTTAGGAAGATTCTTAGATTTTTAACTGAAGACTTTAGACCCAAGGTGATTGCCATTATTGAAAGCAAGGATGTGGACTCCATCCCTGTTGATGAACTTGTAGGATCTCTTCAATCTTATGAGTTGGATCTACCCAAAACTACCAAATCCAAATCAATTGCTCTTAAGTCAGTTGATGATGTTGAAGGTGGTGGATTTGATGATGAGCTCTATGCTATAGAGATTGCCTACCTTTCCAAGAACTTCAGAAACTTTCTTAGGAATAGTAATAGAAAGGCAAGAGGCACAAACACTGCTGAACCTAGAAACTTTAGAAAGCATGATCCCACTAAGGTTAACAATAATGATAAACCTAGAGAAAAAGTAGGTCAATCTTCCAATAATTCTTTGGGTTTTCAGTGTTTTGGATGTCAAGGGTATGGACACATGAAATCTGAATGTCCTACCTATTTGAAGTCTAAGGGTAAGGTTATGGCTGTAACTCTTAATGATGGTGAAGTTTCTGATAATGAGTCTGATTGTGATGAGGATGGAAACTTCATTGCTTTCACCGCTACTGCTGTAGTCGATGAGAGCATATTTGTTGAAGAGAATCCTTCTGATGGGGAACTCTCTAAAGATGCAGATCTTCAAGAGGCCTATAATAAACTTTGCAAAGTTGCTGCAAAGGATGCTATGAATGTTGAACTTGGCCTGGAGAAAATTGAATCTCTTGAGCTTGAAAAGAAGAATTTGCTTGTTAAACTGTTTGATGCTAATGAACTTTTGAACAATGTGAAAACTGAAAACATGCTTTTGCTTGATAAAGTTAAATCTTTGGAACTTGATTTATCTGTTGCTAGATCTGTTAGTTCTAAACTTGATCAAATGCTGAGTGTTCAAAAGTCTTTTTCTGACAAAACTGGATTAGGTTATGTTGAAAGCATCTCTGTGTCTGCTCCCCATTCCACAAAGTTTGTTCCTTCATCTTCTTCTTTTGAACCTTCCGTGAGTGAGATAGTGAGTGAAATTGTCAAACCCCCTGTGAGTGAGGTTGTTAAACCCTTAGAAGGTTCATCATTTAGGAAGATTAGGGTTGATCTGAAAGAGTCTAAGTCTAAGAAACCTACCCTATCTAAGGACAAGACACATGATAAGCTTGCATGAGATTGTCACTTTTGTGGAAAGTCTGGACACATTCGTCCAAACTGTTACAAGCTGCAAGCTGCTAAGAGAGCAAACAAACTAAAAGTACTTGTGCCTCAAGCACAAGATCCTATGGTACTTATTGGTGAATTGGTAAAGGCTTTAAACTTTTATTCCAATCCTGGAGTTGGTAATCATTCTCATGTGAATAAGAACTCCACTGCTCATGGTGCATCTAAAAGGTTTTGGATGCAAAAGACTTGAACTAACTGAGTCTTTCTGACATGGTCCTTGTGCTTCATTGCTCTACCCTTTATGACCATTGTTCTTTGGTTTTGTTTTTGTTTTTGTTTTTTTTTTTTTTTTTTTTTTTTTTTCTAGGATTTGCATTGCATAACATTCATGCATTTCATTCTAGGTGTTTTTTTCAATTAAAAAAAAAAGAAAAAAGAAAAGAAAAAGGAAGCAAATTTTGTTTTGTACTATTCTTCTTGGTTTTTTGAGAACAAGGTTGGTCAATTTATTTTCACATAACATGTCTTTTGTACCTTGTTGAACTTTGATGAGCTTACTTATTGCACTTTACTAGTTGAAACTTTGTAGTGCATGTTGTGTGGGAAAGATATTTATGGTTCTTGATTATTCTGTCTTAATCTTGAAGTCACATGTTTTTGAATGTTTGACTTGAACTTTTAGAGAAAGGTATAAATAACCATCTCACCACTGTTCACTAGCCAATCATGAACACTTTAGTGCATATCATAAGATTTTGTACTCGAGAAAGTGTAGCACATGCACAAAAAGAACATAAGGTGAAGCCTCGGTTTAAATTGCCTAATACTTAAAATTGGTGTGTATTATTAGGTTTGATGCCAAACTCACATGACTTAAAATTGGTATGTATATTATGAGGCATAAATACAAGAAACTTACATGATTGCAAGCTTATGATCTAAGAGATGTGGGAGTTATATGATGTAACTCTTTAGGTGATAGTCTCTTTTAAATTCTTTGTGATGAATTTTGTAGACTTTGTGATTGATTGTTATTCACATATCACCTCACATGTATCTCAAGCTTTTGCTAGTTGCACACACTACACAAGTTACTCTTTACTAAACTTTGTACATGTTATTGTGTGTGTTTATGGTCTAACCAACCAAGTTTTGCAAATACTTTGAATTTTGTGCAAAATTAAGTTGTTGCTTGAAAATTTGTGGAGAATGCAAGAAATTTTGTTTTGGGGAATTTGGGCTTAAAATTATTGTTTTTGAAAATCATATCATCTCATTCTCATGCATTATTGTTCTTCAATTTCAATGCTTTGAGTTGATTCTAAATGTCCTTTTCAAAAAACTGTGTTTTTCCTCAAAATTGGTGAGCCTCTGCCCATTTCGATCGATCCATTCTGTTTTTCGATCGATCGAAATTTTTTAATTTTGATAAGAGAGAGCCTCTGTTTGTTTCGATCGATCGAAACTCGTGAAACATGTTTTTTAAAAAGTCAGATTGGACTTTTCAAAGACACTTTTTCAAAAAAAATTTTCAAACTTTCCTCTCTCTCCGACTTGGCTAAGGCTCCACCATCGATTTTTTGTCGTTGTCCTCCAAGTTTTTTGCAAGGTTTTTGTCCTTGAAGGCCGGTAAGTCTCTTTTGCCCTTCCTTTTGCATTTTATTTCATGTTTTCATGCATTGTTGTGGGTATTTTTGACACTTTCTATATATTGGGGTTTTTGATGATTCAAACCTGTTTTGGTGAAATTGATCAATGGGTTTTTGTTCTAGGATGCTATAATGATGATTCTTGTAGTTTAATTTGATCAATTTTGTGGTTTTTGAAAAATTGGAATTTCTAGGTTTTGAAATTGTTCCGAATTGGGGATTTTGTCTAATTGGGTTAAATTGATGAAATTGGCTTGTCAAATTGATGTATTTGGTCATTATTTTTTGAATTCTATCATGTGTGATGATCAATTCGTCAATATTTTTCAAATTGATCAAGTGGTTTCCCAAATTTTGGGGGTTTTTGTGCTAATACCTCAATGTTCAAGCCAATTTTGTGAATTTGAACTTTTTGGACTTAATTCACTGCATTAGAACATGCATCACACCATTTAAATTTGTCATGCATCATATAGATTTTAATTCTATATTTTTTTTGTGCTAACTTGCAGTATGCTCTTGGTTTTGTGTTTTGTTCTTTTGCTCCATGTTTTGGTCCTTATCTTAGCACCATGCCTAGGAAAACTAGAGCCAATTGGACCCTTTCCACTTCCTCTGTGTCTCCCTTTAGGGTTGAGGAGTTTAGGAATGATAAATGCAGAGAGGCCTTTGAGAATTTGAACCGTAAACGTAAGATTTGGGCTGAGCGAGTTGTAGTCTTAGATGAGCTTGATCCGGGCATTAGGGCCAATTTTGAGTCTAGAGGTTGGTTGCCTCTCTTAGAGATAGATCATCCACCCTCTACCGCCCTGATTAGAGAGTTTTTCTCGAACCTCTCTTGCCACGTCTATGATTCCAACACCCTTGTTAGGAGTTGGATACAAGGTGTTGAGTTCACTATTACCCCTTGGGTTGTGGCTAAGGCTCTTGGGGTTCCGGTTGTTCGAAAGCCTGATTATCCCTATGATGAGTCACCCTCTTTAGATGTAGTCATGTCATACATCACTGGGTCATCTATCCAGTAGGGTTCTGATCCTCGGATCACGTCTGCTGAGCTTACCGAGACTGTCTATCTTTTCTTTAGGATAGCGTGTCATTCGTTGTGGCCTATTTCTCACTACCACACCATCCCTTTAGAGCGATGTGTGTTTTTGTATGCCTTTGTTTCTGGAGCGTCTATCAGTATTCCTCACTTGTTCCTTTGTTCTTTGAACGAGGTTCATAGGAGTTCTGCCGTAGGGCATGCGCTTATTCATCCTATTTTCATTCATAGGATTTTGCTCTTTTTAGGTCTAGATGGTTTTCCGTCTGGTGAGCTTGTTCATGTTGTTGCTCCCATAGGTGCCACCTTTCTTTGTCAGAGGGCTACTCACTTGCGAGTTGCTCCTTTACGTCCTAGAGGTGCGTCATCTAGTGGTGTTCCCCCTCCTCCCTCTTCTACAGGTGTTGATGCTGCTGAGAAATCAGGTGCTGCTACTGATGATGATGTTCCTCCACCGACTGCTTCGGATGATTCAGACATTCGTTGCACGTTGGATCTTGTCTTGACCGTTCAGGCGGCTCATGGAAAGATTTTGGTGGACATGCTCGATGAGATCTGTGCCTTGCGTGCGGAGTTGGCGCAGTTTAGACCACCTCCCTTTTGATGATGGATTCTATTTGCCCTTTGGCATTCCGTCACAAAAAGGGGGAGTATTTTGTAGAGTTTTTGCTTTCAGGGGGAGTATATGTTTTTGGTTGGAGCTTGTGGAGTTTAGATTGTATCTAGGTGCTTCACTTTGTACTTTACATTTTTAGCTCTTGCCATGTTTTTGATGGGATATTCATGTTAGGGGGAGTTTTATGTTTTGTTGGTACTTTATAAATTGCTTATTGATTTATATTTATGAGTTATTCATTGATATATGTCTTTATTTGTGTGTTGTTTGAAATCAAGAAGTTAATTTGTTTACTTGTATTGTTTCCACACATACGGTTATGCATTTTGTTTAATGTTTCAGGAAATATACAGGTTGATTCAATTGAGTTGCTGTCTACACTTGCAACTGATGGATAGTAGTTAGGATTGAATTTGTTTTATGAGCATTATTTTGTAAAGGGCTTCTTATTTTGTAAACTTTGAGCTTCTAGTTGTGTTTTGTCACGGATTGCCAAAGGGGGAGTTTGTTAGGTTCTAAAGTCTTAGGATTTTATGTATTTAGAACTCTAATTTGTATTGTTGGCAAACCATGATCAAAACAATGTGTTTAGAAGTGTTTTAGTCTAGCTCAAAGTTGTGTATTTATGTAAAGTTGGAATCGAGTTAAAGCAGGAAAGTATTGTGACTTTCAGCCTGGCTCGATCGATCGAAAGACAGGCTCGATCGATCGAAGCTCGGGCAGAATGTTTTTTCTGAAAAATTTTCCAACTCAGCCCTAGTTGTTTTAAAACATTTTTAGGGTTTCTTATTTGTCCTAAGTATAAAAGGTAAACCCTAGCCACGTTTTAGTGTTGCTCATAATTGCGGTTTGTGTAAATCTCTTGTGAGATCTAGAGGAATTTTCCTTTACACAAACTTAGGGTTTTCAAGGAGAAGATTTATCTACACCTTGATGATCAATTCAGTTGCTGCCATTGAAGCTTAAAGAAAACACAAGCGGGTGTGCTTGTATCTGGTGGTGAATCCAAGAAAGAAGGAGTTCGTGGATTCGGAGCTTGCACGTGGTCGTGTCAGTAAGTTCTACTAGTTGGTAGCAATAAGAAGTCAAGCGTGGGGGCTTGTAAGTCTTATTGTATGAATTTCGATTCTTTCAAGATAGTGGATTCAAGTTTACCTTGCGGATAGCTAGGTTAAATCCTCCCCAGGTTTTTTACCGGTTTAGTTTTCCTGGGTGATCATATTTTGTGTTATTTATCTTTCTGCTGCTTTGCATGATATAATTTTTGTAATTGTAATAACCTAGATTTGTTAAATTGGACTAAGTAACAACGTGGCTAATTACCTAGGTTAATTCAATTGTGTTTTAAGGGGTCTAAAAACTAACATGATGCATGGCAAAAACAATACAGTGACGTGGCAAAAGTATTGGTCGACCCATAAACTAGAAGTAAAAGGAAACAAGGGCTAAATTGATGAAGAAAGGGTCCATACCTAAGCAAGACCCAGCTTGGAGAAGAAACGAGATGCAAAGAATGAAGACCCAGACACATCCATGCCATAAAGAGTAAAAAATAACCAGTAGAACACGCAGTGAGACTCGACAAACCTATAGGCATGGCAAACACGTGAACAGCAGACATGCCATAGACTCACATGGGAGTGGAACACGCACAAGGCTCAAGCACCACCCACTTGTACCCAGCCAAAATAGGCATGGTGGGCCATGGGTCAAAGGTAAGAAAGGGTATGGTATGGCGGTGGGAAGAAATAGGAAGTCTATTCTGGGATTCCCGCTCAAGCTTTTTTGGGGGAAATGTCTTGTTGGGTTGACATACCACCCAAAAGGAGGAAAGATGAGTTGGAATCACTAGGTGTATGCCATAGAAGATAGTAAGAGAGAATACTCAACCCTTATTCGGATGGGAATGCCACGGAGTGAAATGTAATAAAACAAAACTCCTTTTTTCTGGGAATGGAACGTGGCATAGCCAGCACAGAGTAGTGGTGGTGGCGAGCAGCCAACAGACCAGGCCAAAGGTAGTTAAGGGGTAAAACGGTAAATCTAATCACGGTAGACAGTATAAAAAGGCCTTAGCTATGCACAATAAACAACAACGAAAAAACAAGAGGGAAGAATGAAAACATAGAAAGAAATAGAAAGCAGAAAGATAAACAGAGAGGATAAGCAAAAAAAGAAAGAAAAACAAAAGACTGAGAAGTGAAGTGAGAAACAAAAGTGTGATAAGGCATGCACCAATAGACTTCTCCCTTCTCTCCCTCTCAATAGCCTACTCTTTAGCTAGTTAGGAGATTTGATATTAAGCCACTTAGGTCCGTTCTTTCAAAGTGAGCAATTTCTTTGGCAGGATTTCCCTATGAGATTGCCCACATTGGAGATTGGTTTCCTTCTTGGTCTTGAATCTGCTAAGGAGTCAAGTCCAATAGACTAACCCATTTTTCCCTCTTTTATCATGGTCAATTAAGCATTAACTTTATTCTTTTATTTGTTGTTAACTTATTTCTGCCATACTCATACCATTGCATTTTCCTACTGCAAAAAATGTTTTAATATTATCTTTGGTTGGCAACAAGCACTTTAGTTAGAATATCTTTCTTATTATCCTATTCTATTATGTGTTTCCCACTATAACATTTTTGTGACAGCATCCCCTGCTGTGGGCACGTGACTAAGATCTTCGTAAAGGGGTCCTAGCTTGTGCACAAGCTGGCTTGAGGTGATTTTCAATCAAGCCAGTCCTGACTTTCCTACCCCAAAACTATTGGGCCATAGTACAACAGGAAACAGTCCAATCCAAAATATAAAAAAGGCCCACCATAAATAGCCAAAGAAAAACTCTACGAAACCTCAAAATAACACAAACCTAGTAGCTAGAATTGAAAACCCAAATTAAAATTAACCAAAGCAATACTAAGACAGACCCATTAACCAAAATTGTAGCCTTTATTAAAAATAGCAAAGAAAACTCTACCAAATCTCAAAATAACACAAACCTAGCAACTAGAATTGAAAATCCAAATCAAAACAAACCAAAGCAATAATAACACAGACACAATAACAAAAATTGATACCCAGTTCATAATCAACAAATAAAAACTCTACCAAACCTCAAAATAACACAAACTCAGCAACTAGAATTAAAAACCTATAATGAGATTTAGCCAATACATACCAACGAATTTTCTTAGTACCAGCCAACAAATCTACGAAAACAGAGATTTGGATTTGTCTATTTCATCCAATTTGAGCGAGAGAGAAGGAAAGAAAGAGAGAAAGAGAAGAACAGAGAGGGAGAGAGAGAACAGTAGGAGTGTTTGTGTTTTCCGTGGGAGTTCATCCGTCAGAAACACAAAAACAGATGAAAGAAAAAGAAATAATGTAGCGTTAAACTGCAGTTTCACTGTTAAGTAAGTGGACATGTGTCTTTAAATTTTAAAAGGGGTACCTAAGGTACTATATATAAGTTTTGCCCTTATACTAAAATAGGATTTCTATCTCAAATATTAAAAAAAAAAAGAGTTGGCTTGCATATGATCTGAGAAATTAGGTTTTACAAATTTAGGGATTTTGTTAAATTTGTTAGTTTTTTCCTAAATTGATGCCTCTAATATTCTTCAAGTGAAATAGAATATATATATATATATATATATATATATATATATATATATAATTTTATTTTATTTTATTCAATAATTGAGAGATGGGAGATTTGAATATTGGACGACTCTGTTAGGAACTCTTATTTTAATTGGTTTGACTTTGGGTCCCTTTTATTTTGGTCGGGTTTGCAATGACCCTTTGAAAAATTGCCCAATCCATTTTGGTCCAAAACCTTCTCCTGACATACACAATTAAAAAGAATCATTTTGCCAAAAATGACAATATTTAGTAAAAGCCCCCACAAATATCAAATATTTCTTGTTTTTACTAAGGAAAAGCCTCTCTCTCTCTCTCTCTCTCTCTCTCTCTCTCATCCAATTAGATTTCAATTGGATTCTCAATTTTGTGTCATGTGTCTCATCTAATTTTAATTTTTGTGCCAAGTGAATTATTGAGTGTAAAAATCGAAGAGTCCAAATCCAATTAGATTCTAAATTGGATTTCAATTGGAGTTCAATTTTGCGCTATGTGTCCATCTATTTTTTTTTTTTTTAATCTTTGTGGCAAGTGACTTATTGGGCGTAAAAATCGAAAAGTTTAAATCCAATTAAATTCTAAATTTTATATATATATATATATATATATATATAAAATGAAAAACCATTACATATTTTAAAATTTATGATTTAAAAAGATGTAAATTAATACCATGTATAATTTAAACATCTTCTAATAAAAAGTTATAATTTGAACCGTGTAATTGTGAGTATTTTTAATTGTATCTGTGCATGTGCACAAAATTACACACTAGTAAAAATAAAAGGAATGTTAAAGTCCCAAAATCTTCTCCTAACATACACAATTAAAATGAAACATTTTGCTTTATGTTTTTAATAATGAAAGCGATATAAAAGTCCCAAAAACAATGCAAAAGGGAAAGAAAAAAGAAATCAAAGATATTGACTATGAGGAAGACAACAAAGCACAACTTATTTTGATGGAGAATTTATTGGAGTCATTAAAATTATTATAAAAGAAGTTGATAAAAATTTTTTAGGACAAACCAACAAGTAAGCTAGTCAAATCGCAAGTGGCCAGCCATCCAGACTTGAGGAATAGTCCAAAGTTCAAGTGAAAACATGGATTGTTATGGCAGGTTGAATTTGGACCAGTTCCTCACCCATATTTCTTTTTTACAACTGTTAATCATTAATGGAATATTTTTGGTGGCTGGGAAGTAGGATGTAGTAGGAACCAGTGCACCTAATAAAACGAATCTAAATTCAAATGTTAACTTGGTTTTGCTGTTTATCTGCAGCAATATATTCCATATCTAAGTAGCTATTGGTAGAAATTACAAGCTAAATTCAGGAAACAACAAAGTTCCACATAGTTTTGGTCTCAGCCCAAATTACAAGTTTACAACCTTTCTTACTCCAACCACTACGCGTAAATGCAATTAGCATAACCTGCAATTCAAATAAAAAAGGATAATCTCTTAGCATAAACACTAACACTCTTAACATATTGAATCACAATTTCACGTAGTGTGCAGTAAATATTTCAAGATCCACCAGGAAAAAAGAAGAGATTTAACTATGCATGTGAAATTTCAACGTTTGGAACTGCGAGTCATTTCATTATTTACATATATAAGTGATTTACCATACTACCATATTAATTCAATACTCTGCAAATATTTTTATGTCTTACTTGGATCAGTCTGGACAATGAGAGCAGAGTTTCTGAAATCACAATTCCAATGGTTCCTTCCCTTGGCCTGGTAATAGAGATTCATGGCTATGGATGCATGGTTTATGAGGTTATCAGGAGCATAGCAAGGGCAGCCCCTACGCAAAATCTGGCAATCAACCTGAGAGCATGCAAAATTGATGTTTCCTAACAGGGTTGCCTGGTCAGAGGAAGGCTTAGCCACACACCAAGTTTTCTGAAATTCCACAAAATCAGATCAGACCAACAACTCAATTATTTTATTCTGAGTTCTAGTTATATTTTTTGGGAATGAGGAACTTGATGTTACCTGTCCATTTGCCATGATCATATTTCCCCCTGCAAATTTTAAGCAGGATATGTAAAAAGTAAGTCTTACATGCATTAAAATACAATGAGAGTGTACTAGGAGCCACCGTTTATAATGACATAATTTAAAGGAAAAAGTTAAAATGCCATCTTGATATTTAAGATTTCTGACAATGCATGTAACCCCACTTTTAATTTTAGGTAAGTGTTGCTTACAACACTTGATTTCCTTAATAAATAATTAAGGTTAAGGAATGTGAGAAGAAAATAAAGTTTGCAATCTAGAATATGAAAGATCCAGTTCAGATCTAAATAAAGTGAACAGCTTGAAGCAAATCACAGACAATTTTTAATTAAACTCCATATTTAGATCTAAAGAATAAAATAGAATAGCAGTAATTAATCAAAATGCCATAGTGTTGAAACTAAATGTAGCTCGTGAAATAGCTATAATTAAGCGATACCCGAGTAGTAATTAGTATTGAATTATTAGAAACCCAGTTGAGATTAAGACCAAACTAAAAGATTTGTTGAATGAAAATTAAGGAATAAAGCATATATACATGCTAAAAAAGAAAGTATGAGTACTGAGTGCAAAGTCACCATCATTCTAGCCTAGGGGTGTACTTCAAAATATACTGAAACCTAGGAGAAGAGATAAAAACCTGAAATGAAGGACAGGATCAGAAGGAAAAGAGAGAGAGTACTAGGTTTAACTTTAGCCATAATGCTTGCTATAGTTGCCACTGTTGAAGAGCAGTGATGATAAGAAAGGAAAATGATGATGATGAAAGAGTAATGGGTTTATATGAGTTAAAAGAAAGAGAGATGTTACTTAAAAAGTGAGTGAAAAGGCAAAAGATAACGGCTATATTGATGACTGGACCGTTACGGCCGGGAATGGGACTTTTTTGGAATTTTATTTTATTTGTTTTGGGAAAAAAGAAGCAACCGAAAGAACGCGCACATGATGACTTTCCTTTTCCTTTTTCACTTTTTTTTTTTTTTTTTTTGGATAGAAATTTCCTTTTCACTACTATCAAAATTTTGGAATCTCAATCAAAATTTCCTTTTCACTCACTCATCATCGTTTGTCCTTTTTATTGTCCTTCCACTTCCAGTCTTCCACCGCTATTTTTCTTCACTTTTGGCCCAATTATTATTTGCCAAAAACCAATTAATTAGTGCACGTATAATTAAACTCCTTTTTTTTCTTTTCTTTTTAAGACGAATCATGTGGAAAAAAAAAAAAAAAAAACTCAGTATTTTGGAAGGTCACAAATTTCAGTTTCAAATCTGTTTTATTTATTTATTTATTTTAAGAGAGTTTAAATTTATGATGTCCGCTCTTAATGATTGCTCTTTATTATTAGACCAAGATACTAATCGATTTTTGGTATAAATAGAGATTAAATCCTAAATATTTTATTCAATTATCACAGATTTTATCTGTCTCAAATTTGATCTAAATATTCATAATTTTACAACTTTTAGCAATAAATTGTTTTTGGTCACACGTGCCAAATGCTAGTGAACATCAACCTTTCTTTCTATTGAATCCCAGTCACAACTATTTATGTCGAATCTCCTTTTGTCTTCTCTTGTGCTCTTTGGTTCTTTTCATATTCAAGATTATCTCTTCCCTGTAAATCGGATTATCCAGATTTCTTTGTTTCTGTTCTTTAGGTTATGCAGTATTTTCCATTTCTAGATGGTTAATTAGATTTAGTCCTGAGCACTAGTAGGCCTTTTTTTAACTATGGATAAAGGAAAATGTCGGTCAATCCACATACATGAGATATCACAACATGTGTGTGTATATATATAAAATAAAAGTTTGGCTTCGAAACTATGGTTGCGCCGTGTGGTTGCACCAAATTGCAATAATTTTAAGATAAAAATAACATTTTATTTATTCTTAGTAATTTCTTTGGATAAAATAATAATAAATTTTTTTTAAAACTTTCAAAAAGAGATTATTTTTAGTTGGTTGGTGCCATACAACTAAAACTTACAATTGTGTCTATCTAAAATATTTTCAACAAAGCCTAAAATCCATAGGATGTGTCTATCTAAATATTATCAACAAAACCTAGAATCAATAGGATAGAATTACCTATACAAAAAAAAAAAAAAAAAAAAAAAAAAAGAGGATAGAATTATTTTAAAAAAAGAAGAGAATTTGAATACTATTGTGTATCAACCTACGTTTTTGTTATTTTTTTAGACTACATTTCTTTTTCTGTTTGGATAAATAGGCATCCTGTGCCATTTTTTTTTTCTAATAATAAAGTAGCAAAAGAAAGTATTTTATTTTTACATAAACTCCTTCTTTTTGTTCATATCAACTTCTTCACAACTTAAAATTCTCTCTCTCTCTCTCTCTCTCTCTCTCTATATATATATATATATATATGTATTAGTATTATACTCGTGCAATGCACAATTTAATAAAAAATATAATATAATTTAATTTAATAACAAATAAAATAGTTAAAATATTTTAAAAATTATGGGAAGCTTTAAATTTTTAAAAGCTCTTAATAGTAAAATTGTAATTTGTTTATGTGTGTGTGTGTGTGTGTGACAATTAAAAATCTTTCCATTATACTTGCTAACATGTAGAGTAGTAGAAGTGCTAACCATATATAGGTATGTTGCATCTCTAAATTAGTTAAGTTGTATATATAGGTATATATAAGATAGGTTGTAATATATATACCAAAAAGTGTCTATTGGCCGAAAATATGTCTATTAAATGAAAATGTGCCTATTGAAAAATGAAAAGTCATAACTGTTCAGTGTTTTTAAATGTATACGTGACATTAATTTATATAGAAGCGGTCAACAAAAAAGTTAAATGTTTCGGTTTTATAATATTCTAGTCACTAACTCATGTGATGCCCTTCTCTTAAAAAAAAAAAAAAAAAACTTGTGTGATGTAAGGAAAATTTCTTAGAAATGCTAAAATTTATTTTATCAAATTAAATGCATTTTTTGTTGGGTTGAGAGAAATTTAGTTAAGGTAAATGAACCTTTTCACTTTGGATTTTAAGGAATAAGTCACACAAATGGTTAACCATGGCACTAATTGATACATATTTCAAAAGCGAAAATATCACCAGCAAATAATCATAATAATTGAAGAGAGAAGAATTAAGCAAAATAATCTATAAAAAAATTAAAATTCACAAAATGGAGAACAAAAATCAAGAACATAGAGGGAGATTGTTAGGAGCATAATTGATAAACCTAGCATGAATTGTTAAGATTTTAGACTCGATTGGAAAGGAAGCAACTCTAAAAGATTTAGTTCACCAAGATAACCCAACGACGTTGTTTAATGCAATGTCTTTTAAGAACAAAACAGTCGAGTATTTTATCTTAAAGGAGTTGTCTAACATATAACAGATTGGATTGCCGGGTTGTTTAGTTTTTCCTTTACTGATAATCATGCAATGTCTAGTAGTTGTTTTTCCCTCTCTTTTTTCCCACTAACAACAGTAGTATTGTTTATGAGAAAAGTTTGAGTTTGAAGCCAGGAGAAGAATTTTTATAGATACAAAATATTATGGGCAATTCATATTGGAGTGAAAAAGATGGAACGTGTCAAAGTCTCTATTTCAACACCTCTATAAAAATCATCCATTGGGTTAATAATAATTCCCTACACAATAAACCTTATGTTCCAACTGTTTAAAAGAAATATTTAACCTTCTCAAAATGAATTATTGTAAAAAAACTAAAAAACAATTACAATGAGTATAAAATCATAATAAACAATATGTTCCAACCGTTTAAAAGAAATATTTCTTTTATTTTGTATAACAACTCAACTGAGTTAAATATACTTTTTAAAAATTTTAAAAATGAAAATAGAATAAAAACAAAAGAGTCTTTTATTTATTTATTTAGCAAGTAAACAGAATAATGATCAAATATAAATTCCATAAACAAAACTATCTGCATTAGACAAATAGTTCAATACATGTATGTGGTGCCCGACAACAGATGGGCCAGATCCACCTATTCACAGGGATACTTAAGGCCCAGGCCGAAGAGGATAGTAGTCCCAGCCCAATAAACACAAAGCACCAATGGGCCATAGAAGCCGCCGAGGAAGGTACAGCCCCCGGTTAGCCCAGAGCTACACTAAGGAAAAGGGTAAAAGCGGCATAGGGATAATCTTGTGAGAAAGAGAAAATATCTAGGACAGGCTGCCCAAACTACCGGCCCTAGACGGAGCTTTGCCTCTCACAGAGTCGTGTCTCTTTAGCCTACTCAACCACTCCCAACAGCTCAGGTCTTAAACTGATGGGACAAGTGTTAGGCTAGGAAAGTTCGACCCTACACGTGGACGAAGGAAATTGAATGCATGCGAATATAAAAGGAAAATTTGCAACCTAAAGGAGTGAGGGGGATCCTTCCAGAGGAAGGGACCAAAAGGGGTGAACACCTCTAAATTATGCACAAAGATCTGAACAAAACCACAGCCGGGTAAACACTACCTAGCCTTTTGACCCCACTCTCTACAAATGATATTGTAAGAGCCCATTTACGTGCGAACCCAACCCAACTGCGGTTCCATGCAAATCGTGCACCTACAATGTATTAGTAGTAAAGTATACATGCCTTTATGGCAAACATCATTCAAAATTTAAATATACACATAACACCAACTATTCCTTTGTCACTTATTTTGCAAGGCAAGCTATGTATTCTCAACATAAAACAGAACACCTTCTAATGGTGATTACATTATTGTAAGAGAATTTCAAATTATTTGTAAGATAAGCTTTAACATTTTAAAGGACTCTTTGTTTCCTCCTCCTCTTTTGTCGATCTACAATAGCTGTGCATCATCTAGTTTTTGTAATTTAATAGAATTAGCATCTTCTTCACCTAGTAAGTTGTTGACAAAATCATTTGTAGCATCACTCATATAAAACTAGGAAAAATGTTAATACACCCCCTAAATTTTCAACCGTTGGCCAAAGACCCCCTCAACTTTTATATTTGTCAATTTACTCCTTAAACTATTCACAACTACCAAATCAATACTTTTGTTAGCTTAGTGTTAAAAAACTAATAGAATAAAATCATGTGAGATACACGTGAGATTAAAAAGTAGCAACTCAATGTTATTAATGTGAAACTGATGGAAAGAACCGAAGCCACCGAAGAGAGGAAAGAGATGTGGAATTAAATCCATCATGACAAGTAGCTCTATCATATTGCTACTAGTGTCTCAATGGCAGCTTGTGCCTCCACTGCCGTTCAATAGCCACACCCAGTACGTTTTTTTTTTTTTTTTTTTTTTTTTTTTTTTTTTTTTTTTTTTTTTTTTTTTTTCAGTTGACTTTGTATTTAATTAATTTGGTAAGAAGCTAATGTTTGGACATATGCTCTTTGGCTTCTATTTAAAAAAAAAAAAAAAAAAAAAAAAAAAAAAAAAAAAAAAAAAAAAAAAAAACCTGTTATTATGAGATAAAAAAGAAGGGGAAAAGCACATGCTAGATTAGAGAGACACCAAAATATACACTTCAAATCATATTTTAAGTATTTTTTTATTTTATCATAATATTTATTAAGAAATGTTACCTGTTAGAGAGACACCAAAATATGACATATTGTCTTGTTATATTATGTTTGTGATCATTTCTTCTTAGGATTTACAATTATCTTTCCCTTAATAAATTTACACATTTTAGTACCAAATGCATGTTTTGGCCTAGTGTTATAATGTGTTTGTCATTATGAAATAGGCTTTTTGGTTCAAATCCTACTGGCTACTTACATCCAAATACTCAAAACCTTTGCATCAAATTCTTTACATCCTAGAGTTCAAAATTTTTCTTGCACACTAGATTAGTAAAACACTAAAACGATTGTATCTATTAGGAACTTGATGCTAAGCTGCGTTCTATAAGAATTAATCCCCTATAAATTTTTATTTGATTTTTTAACTTGCTTTCTTGCATTAACAGAATCCTACTTTATATTTTTCTAGGACATAAATTTCTGGAGTTCAATATATAGCACCCACAATGCAGCTCCACACTTGAGAAAAAGAAAGGGAAAGATTGTTGTACTTGCTTCAACTGTAGCATGGTTGGCTATGCCAAGAATGAGTTTCTCCAATGTAAGAAACCTTCTTGATTGGAATGCCCTTGTCATGCCCCGAACCCAACTATAAAGATAGGCACTTGACAACGGCCACACGCTTATAAAGTAAGAACCCTGCAAGTGTGCAAGGCATTCTCAACAACTAAAATTTATCCTAAAAAATTACATAAAATAAATCCAAAATACCCCAACTATTTCTTTATGAATAGATCTCCAATAATTCAAAAGAAACAAAATCCAAACTTCATGTACATAATGCCAATTGGCCAATAGATATAAGACTATTACAAGATCATCTAATCCCAAAATCATTAAGCTTCCTTCCCTGCGCACAACACAATAGCAAAACTTCCAAAACTTGCTATTCTTCACAATCTGAAACTGGAGGGGGAAAAGGAGGGTGAGTTGACAACTCAATAAGTAACCAAAGTCCTAATAAGTTCTTTCAAGCAAATAGATCTGTAAAATAATAAGTTGTATATAGATCAAATATTTTAATCTTACAAATATATCATAGATGGATTAGAAAATAATCAATTTTCCATATATCAAAACTATAATTGACAATAGGTTCCAAAAACTCATAAGCAGTTTCAAGGACTTAAAACAGTTCAAATATTCAAACATAATTCATACTCTTAACAATCTTTAGGACTATGGTCACGCTATATCCCCGTAACTGGGTATCAGAATCAGATGAAACTAGTTCCGTGCTAATGTATATCACCCATTAGCTAGGTCTAGAAACACGAAAGGCTCGTGATGGCCCAAGTAGAACAGTTTCAGTACTAATGAATAACCCCCATTGGCTGGGTATCAAAGTACCAATGAAAAACCCTCATTGGCTGGTTATCAGAGTCAAAACATAGTTAGATTGTCCAAAATCATATATATCAAATCATTGTTCAAACAAAAATATATCTCATTCAAATACATACTTATATATATAAATATATATATATATATATATATATATATAAATATTTGTGATAATTCTTTATTCTTTACTTTAAATCAATGTAGTTAAAAAATTAAATAAACTTGTAACAATTATAAATAAATTTCTGTAGTTAAAATACAGTAGTATAAGCAAAATAAAACCAATTAGGATAAGGTTACTTACCTCAGCTAGCTCACCATAAAAAAACTTCTCTTTAACACTTCCTCTAAAATCCTTTGATAACACCTAAATGATTTTCTAGGTACCATTTACTCAATCATAAAAAAAGTTTAAGAAAAACTTATAACGGTACCTAACCAAAAGAGAGACTACTAAAAATATCCAATAATTTCTCATTATTTCATAATGATTGTGTCCAAAGAAAACCCACGAATTAAAATTGAAAATACTTGTCTATTAACAAATACAATTTGTTAAAATCACTTGAGACACAAAGTATTAATCCTAAATACCACTCTAATCTTCTGAATCAACCAACCACGATGGTAGTTTTGTTAGCTACAAAAACAACCCATATTAGTAGCTTTTACTCCCTGCTAAGAGGGAAAAAGAGAATGACCTCCAATATTGATTTTTATGTCTTATGCAAAAGCTAATTTATATAACAGCAAATCTAAGCATCAGCACTTTGAAAAAACTCTCTAGACTAGCGATTTATCCTGCTATAGACCCATCCATTACGAATAATGATTAATCTTTGATTGAAAGTCTTGAGAAAACACCTTGGAAAACCAAAAAAAAAAATCTATGAAAGAAATTGTGCACCAAACAAACCCAACTAAGTCCAATCATAGGATGGAAAATCTGCAAAGTCTAAGATTGGCATTGCTACAGAATATCCTGAACCTCCATCCTAGACCCATCTTCTATATGATCTTCTTTTCTTTTTCTTTTTCTTTTTCTTTTTTTTACACGATAATTTATGACTTGTCAGACTTCATTGACTTCCTATTCACCTCTTCCAAAAGGTCCAAAACTAATAAACAAAATAATAATAATAATAATAATAAAAAGAAGTTAAAGGCTGCTTTTGTTTTCTCATTTTTGCCTTCATCTCTACTGACACACTCACCATCATCAATACGATGCTGCCGTTGCATCAACTTTTCTATTCACAAAAAGTACAACTTCTTAAGGCAAAAATTGTGTAGAACTGGACCCACTATGACCATGCTTAACCTTCTACTAATCCATCTACACTTAACGCAATAGTGGCATAGGAAAAGAATAACTATTATCGAAACATTACAGGTACCAAAAATATAATTTAATCTCTTTTTCAATCACATCATAAAATTCATTGAATATCTAAATAGTTTCAAGCCAAAAATACCCGTATAAAAAAAAAATACTCTAATTCCAAATAAAGCTTAAATTGACAAAGAATAAAATTCTTAGGTTTTTATCTTAAGTGTACATCAATCCTTCTCTACTTGAGTATTTTGATAATCTCCTCTCTTAAAATATTTGTCGTTATACACTGACTTAATTAGCTTATATATTTTCAATCATATTTTCTAAAAAACCCCTTAATAATATTAATTCTAAAAATTGACCTCACAAAAAGATTTACTTAAACACCCCACCTTTTTAAGTCTTTTTTTTTTTTTTTTTTTTTTTTTGGGGATATTACAAGCTTTACAGCCCTACTCCCACTTTTTTTTATTTTTTATTTTTAAACAGACAAGCAAGGCAACCTTGATATCCTTTTTTGAGAGATGGAGGGCTGAACTTGGTTCGGATATTGGAATAACAATTATGACTCCTGGATTGATTAAGTCAGAAATGTCAAATAGTGCAAATTTATCAAAGGAATATATATATATATATTGAGATAACCGACTTGAAGGCAAAACTTTATTCAAAGAAACTAAAGAAATTACAAAGCATCATAAACAACTAGAGGAGCTATATCTTTAGGAATGGAATCAAACCAGACCTGTAGCTCACAACCGGAGTTAGAGTGTCTAGCTAGATGATGGGCAACTTGATTGCCTGATCTTTTAACATGAACTAAAGTGAAAGTCCCAAAGTAACACAAGAATATCCTCAATGACATGACCATACTCGGGGTTGCTAACATCTTCCTTGCAAATAGCTTTAATAAGAACCTCTGCATCACCTTCAAAGATGCAGTCCAATGTAGAAATTTCTTTCGCGAACTCCAAAGCCCTTCGACAAGCTAAGGCTTCAACCGTAGCTGTAAAGAAAGGGAGAGGGACTCGTTGAGACAATGCAGCTCTGATTGAACCCGAAGTGTTTCGGACCACAATGCCAAAACTAGCAGAATCCAATTCCTTGAAAAGTGCTGCATCAAAATTAATTTTGGCAAGAGGCAGAATAGGGGGAGTCCAACGCACTGATCTATTACTGGGCATAGCATCTCGAGCTTGAGGGACTTGGGCATCTAGGAAGTTCGAGAGCAGGTCCTTTGCTTTGTCCCTGATCCGATGTAGCTCAACCCTCTGCTCTTTAAGTCTGACAAAGTTCCTATTTTGCCAAATCAACCAAAAAACCAATGCTAACAAGTCTGTATTAATCCGATCCCTCATGGTGAACAACAGACCCAGCAAAGCATTAAAACCACGAAATTCATACTGAAACAACTTCATCAACATGGCATCATCCTTCCATATAACCAACAGAGAGTTACAGTACCATAGTGCGTGTATTGTGTCCTCATTTTCACATTGACATCCAGAGCAGGTAGAAAAAGAAATCATCGTACACCTCCACAGATTACACAAGGTAGGTAAAGCATTATGAGATGCTCGCCAAAGAAAATGTTTAACTTGATGTGGGACTTGAAGCTTCCAAATACCAGTCCACAAAACATGGTTCTTGTCTTGTGATGAACAGCTAGGTTGCAGATTCCTAGCCACCCTTACTATTAGTCTGTATGCACTACAAGTTGTATAACTACCATTCGTGGATGGGAACCATACCAACTTGTCTGGGATAATACGGTCACTTAGAGGAATCCCCAAAATCATATTAGCCCCATGAGGAAGAAATTCATGCCTTATTAAATCTACTTTCCATGAGTGGGAGTTAGTATCAATGAGAGAGCTCACTGTTGATGTCGGAGGGAGTACAATAGGTGGGGAGATAATTCCCGCAGCAGGCAGAGAGGGAATCCATTTAGCTTCTCTAATCTGGACAGAAAGACCATCACCTATTCTCCAAACTGCTCCCACATTGATAACATGATGAGATTGAAGAATGCTTTTCCAAGCATATGAGCCCTTATTTAAGGAGGCACACTCCATGATGGAACAATTTGGGAAAAACTTAGCTTTGAACACTTTATAGAATAAAGAATTCTCGCAAGTCTGAAGTCACCAGACCTGCTTCAGTAAGAGGGAATCATTGAAAATAGTTAAATCACGAAAACCCAAACCTCCTTCATTCTTGGGACGACACATCTTCTCCCAACTCACCCAATGGATGTTCCACTGCTCCCCTCTGTAACCCCACCATAATTTTCTAACTAGAGACTCAATTTCTTTAATCAAACCTTTTGGGAGCTTGAAGCAAGACATGGCGTAGGTGGGAATTGCTTGAATCACCGCCTTAATAAGAATCTCCCGGCCAGCTTAGGAGAGGAGCTTCTCCTTCCAACCTTTTAGTTTTTTCCAGATTCTCTCTTTTGAAAAGGTTTGTTAAAAACTTAAGAGATATAATGGAGAAACCCTCAACTTGAATTGTTGAGGAGGGTTCACTGACTTTTATATAATGCAAGAAGAATCTATACAAGAAAATTGAATCTATACATGGCAAATAATATTAAATCCCTATAATTATGCTAAACTATATAGAGGCAGAAAATGCAATAGTGCCGTTGACTATGTTTTGCCATATTGATCCGGATTTGGTGCTGGTGACTCCTTACAGCTAGAACGAATTGTTTCCTTATTAGTCTTAACACTCTCCCACAAGCTAAGTGTGGGTGGTGACACATTTAGCTTGGAACGGAAAAATAGAAACTAAGGTCGTGAGAGACTTTTGGTGAAAAGATCAGAAATCTGAAAAGCAAAGGGAACAAATTGAACACGAAGATGACCAGCAGCAACCTTCTCACGCACAAAGTGATAGTCAAGAGCAATGTGTTTAGACCGATTGTGAGAGACAGGATTGTAAAACATGAAAATGGCACTTCTACTATCACATAAGATAGTAGCTGGGACTACGAGGAGACAAAGCTCCCAGAGAAGATGAGACAGCCATGTGAGCTCAACAGCAGTGATAGCAAGAGAACGATATTCAGATTCAGCACTCGAGCAAGACACAGTGGGTTGTTTCTTGGCATTCCAAGAAATAAGATTGAGGCCAAGAAATACCGCAAAACCAGAAGTTGAGCGCCTAGTGTCGGGGCAACCAGCCCAATCAATGTCTGAGTAAGCCAGCAACCTTTGTTGACTGTTAGAGTAAATGGCCAGACCAAAATGAAGAGAACTTTTGATGTAACGAAGGATACATTTAACAACTTGATAATGCTTCTCTATGGGGGCATGCATAAATTGACACATCGTGTTAACACTGTGAGCAAGATCAGGACATGTGATTGTCAAGTATTGTAGAGCACCAACAATAGAACGAAAATGTGTGAGATCAGCATAAGGAGAACCATTACTAGAGAGGTGTTGTCCCACAACCATGGGTGTGGAAACTGGTTTACAATCAACCATGGATGCCCACTCAAGAATATCAAGAGCATATTTGGATTGGCTTAAGAACAATCCTTGAGGAGTGTGATGAACTTCAATGCCCCAAAAATAATGCAGGTCACCAAGATCTTTCATGGAAAATTCATTACTAAGACGAGCAATGAAATCCTTGAGGAGACGTGGATTGCTACCAGTCAAGACAATGTCATCAACATATACTAACAAGTAAAGAGTGCCGACTTTCCACTGATAAACAAAGAGAGAAGGGTTGGCCCAGCTGCAACGAAAACCAAATTGTAGAAGGAAAGTGCTAAAATAGTGAAACCAAGCTTGTGGAGCTTGTTTAAGGCCGTAAAGAGCCTTATTAAGGCGACACACATGATTAAGGTAGCAAGGATCAACATAACCTGGGGGTTGTTCCATAAAGACTTCTTTATTAAGAATGCCATGTAAAAATGCATTCTTGACATCAAGTTGCCGAAGAGACCAACTAGAGGTGGTAGCAAGTGATAAAATAAGGCGAACAGTTGCGGGTTTAATGACGGGGATGAAAGTCTCATTAAAGTTGAGACCAACTTGTTGTGTGTAGCCTTTGGCGACAAGACGTGCTTTATAGTGCTCAACGGAACCATTAGGTAGCAATTTGGTTTTGAAAACCCAACGACAGCCAACAATATTTTTGTGAGATGGGTGAGGAACCAAAGTCCAAGTGTGATTTGCCAAAGAGCTTGAATTTCTTCCTCCATTGCTAAGAGCCACTTAGGATGCTTAGAGGCAGACTTGAAACCGTGTGGTTCTTTAAGTGCAAAAAGAGCTTGAGAAAATAGAGTGTCTAAAAACGGAGCGAGGCAATGGTAGGCTCTTGGTTTGTGAACATCAGCCTTGCTTCTAGTGATTATAGGATGTGAGTTGACCAGTGGTGCTGGTGGAGGAAGAGAGGAGGTCATCGGTTCAAGAGCAGGAGGAGATGTTGGAGAAACTAGTGAAGGAGCAGAAGCTGTGACAGAGGAAGGTGGGATGGAAGACACAAAATCAGTAGTACAAGACGGGCATAGGCGGGTGGGAAGTGAGCTTGATGCAGACCCAAGAATGGTAGAGATAGAACCTGCAAGAGAAGAACCACTAGAGCTGCAAGACAGAGAAGGTGAAGACACAGGAAAATCGGAAAAGAAAACATGATCAGATAAAGAAGAAGAAATAAAAGAAGAGGAGGATGTGGCAAAGGGAAAAACAATGTTGTCGAACACTACATGACGTGAGATGTACATGCGTTGAGTGCAATGATCCAAACAACAAAACCCATTATGTAAAGTACTATAGCCAACAAAAACACAAGGAATAGATTTAGGTGAAAGTTTATTAGTAGCATAATTATGAAGATAAGGAAAATAGAGGCAACCAAAGGTATGTAACATGGAGTAAGAAGGGACCTTACCATACAAGACTTCAAAAGGAGAGGCACCGTGAAGAACCAGTGTTGGGAGCTGATTGATGACATAGGTGGCTGTGGAAAATGCTTATACCCATAAGCTTGATGGAGCTTGACAGTGAAAAAAAAAGAGTAAGCCCGGTTTCAATAATATGTCGATGTTTATGTTCAGCAGTGCCATTTTAATTTGGAGTGTAAGGACATGAGAGGCACTGCTGAATGCCACACTGAGCTAAATGATGTTTGAATTTAAGATTAGTGAATTCAGTTCCACCATCAGCTTGAAAGGCTTTAGTAGTCCTAGAAAATTGATTTTCGACAAGCTTTTGAAAACGTATGAAAACATCAAAAAAATTCAATTTTGTGGCGTAGAGGATAGAACCAAGTAAATCTACTATGAGCATCAATAAAAATAACATCAAAGCGAAAACCAGATAAGGATGTAACTGGAGATGGACCCCATAAATCACAATGAATAATATCAAGGGGATACAAACTACGTGTATTATTATTTAAAAAAGGAAGTCTATGGCTTTTGCCAAGTTGACAACTAGAACAAACATTGGAATTAAAAGAACTAACAGTATGAATGACACCATTTTCACTTAAACGTTCAACAGTTTTAGGAGAGGAGTGGCCAAGATGAGCATGCCAGATCCCAAATGAAGCACGCGCGGGATGCTGACGAAGAAGTGTGAGGAAAGCTTGTTGACCACGATCAAGAACATAGAGTTCGTTCCTATGTCTACCGATGCCAACACCGCCCTTGTTTGAAGGTCCTATATGGTAAAACCAGAAGCAACAAATAAAACACGACAATTGAGGTCTAACGTAAGACTACTAATAGAAATAAGATTCTTGGTTAGTTCAGGAACAACAAGAATATCACGCAAAGAAAGGGAATTAAAAGAATTAAGGGTAGAAATTGAACCAGTATGGGTGGTGGGAAGAGATTCTCCATTGCCAACAGTAACTCCATCATTACCTGAATAGGGAGTAGCATTATCAAGTGCAATGGCATTGTTGGTCATGTGAGAAGTCGCACCACTGTCAGGATACCAATCCAGATTTGAAGGGTCTTGAATGGAGCAAGAAGAGAAAGCCTCTGTTAGGTGGGCTATCTGCCCATATCGCTCCCAACAAACAGTGGCAACATGTCCCTACTTTCCACAAATTTGACAGAGTGGTTTGTTGTTGGAGGATGAGCGAGATCGAGAATTTGAATTGTTGTTGTGGGAAAAATTATTACGACCACCACCTCGGCCAGAGTGATCTCCGCCCCGATTATTACGACCTGCACATGTTGAGAAATTTCCAGCACGTTGAGCGGTGAAGGCTGTGGCATGATCAGATTGAGTTTCAAATGATTTAACAAAAAGATCGTGGCTTTGGGCCTTGGGCACAACATCCTTGAAGCTGGGAATTGGAGAATGGGACATAATGGTTGTAGAAAATGAAGAAAATCCAGCACTTAAGCCTTGGAGGAACCAGTGGACTTTGTTAGTATCATCCACAGGACAGCTCATGGCTGAAAGTTGATCACACACTGTCTTAAAAGCCTGAGAATATTCAGCAATAGATCTGGTGCCTTTCTTGATTAGTTGAAGTTCATCCTTCAACTGAAGTTCTCAAGTTTTAGATTTATGAGAGAAAGAAGTTTCAAGAGCTTGCCATGTTTCGCAGGAAGACGTGAGACCAACAATCTCACTCATTGCTTTTTCAGTTAGAGAAAAGCAAATCAGATTGAGTATCAATTGGTTAGTCTGCTTCCACTTGGTATATTTAGGGTTTGAAACCATTGTGTCATCTTTATTAGAAATAGTAGATGGCAGTTCTGTGGTCGACCCATCAACATAGCCAAGAAGGCCTTAACTTCTAAGGAGAGGAAGAAACTAACTCCTCCATAGAAGATAATTTGTAGAGGATAATTTGATGGTGATCATGTGTACCATTGTATTGAAGGTTAGAGGGCTAGGAGAAGAAGTGGTTGAATCCATAGCTCTGATACCATGAAAAGGTTTGTTAAAAACTTAAGAGAGATAATGGAGAAACCCTTAACTTGAATTGTTGAGGAGGGTTCACTGACTTTTATATAATGCAAGAAGAATCCGTATAAGGAAATTGGATCTATACACGGCAAGTCTATTATATTAAATCCCTATAATTATGCTAAACTATATAGAGGCAGAAAATGCAATAGTGTCGTTGATTATGTCTTGCCATATTGATTCGAATCTGGTGCTGGTAGTGACTCCTTACAGTTAGAATGAATTGTTTCCTTATTAGTCTTAACATCTTTTATAAGGCTAAATGATCTTTCCTTCTCCCTACCTACTAGTTATGGGAGGCCCAAGTAATGCTCATATCAATGTGACACCGGAACACCTAAAAAGACAGAGATGGCATTTCGAAGAGTGTGAGGGGTGTTTAAGCTGAAGAAAATACTAGTTTTACCTCTATCTATGCTCTGACCTGAGGCTTGTTTATATATAAACAACAAGGATTTAATTTGTACACACTCAGCTATAGTTGCTTTACAAAACACCAAACTATCATCCGTGAATAGAAGGTGAGACACCTGAGGGCCAGCAGCACATAAAGAGACCCCCATAATATTTCCATTCTCTTCAGCCTTCTTAAATAATGCATGTAATCCTTCGGTGACCATTAAAAATAGATAAGGCAAGAGGGGATCACCTTGGTGAAGCCCTCGAGGTGGTGTGATGAAACCGTGGGCTGCCCATTAAGCAAGACTAAGTACGTGACTGATCTGATGCAAGCAAAAACTAGAGCCACCCATTTATGAGAGAAACCATTTTTAACATGACCTTCTCTAAGAACACCCACTCCACTCGATCATATGCCTTACTCATACGAGCTTCAACGTCATAAATCCTAGCTTTCCTATTCTTTTTTCTTTCAAATAATGTAGGTTCTCATGAGCAATCAAAATGTTATCAGTAATAATTCTTTCAGATAAGAAAGCACCTTGAGTCTTAGAAATCAGATGGGGAAGCAAAGGTTTTAAACGATTAGCCAACACTTTAGCGATAATCTTATACAAAATGTTGCTTAAACTAATTGGTCTAAAATCAAAAACCTTTTGCGGACTATGGATTTTTGGAATTAAAGTTAAGAAAGTATGGTTAAGCTTATCAGGAATGATACCTGAATTTAAGAGTGATAAAACGGCTTTTGAAACCTCACCACCCACTTTATTACAAAATTGTTTGTAGAACAGAGGGGGAAGACCATCAAGTCTAGGAGATGTATTTGAGTCCATCTATTGAACAGCTACATATATTTCACTAACTTCAAAAGGCTTCACCAAGTTAGAATTCATGGCTTCAGTAACCCTTGATTCCACACCAGATAGGACGGGATCGAATTGAGTGGGATTTGTCGATGAGAACAGATTTGAATAGAAGTTGAGCAATATGTCTCCAACTTGAGACTCTTCCTCAATCTAGACACCAGCAGCATTCTTTATGCTAGAAATATAATTTCTTTTATTCCTCTTTGAAGCTCCACAATGAAAGTATTTAGTATTTTGATCTCCATATCACAGCCAATCTGATTTTGATCGTTGACTCCACATACGTTCCTCCAAGGCCATGAGATTCTAAAGCTCCTCATTCAACGATGATAGCCTATCATTCCCACCACCTGCCATGGAGTGAGCCTCTGCTTTCTCCAATTGTTTTCTTACTTTGGCTAATTTCCAACAGACATTCCCAAAGAACTGCTCTTGGCAGTGACCGACCTTCACCAAAACACTACTCATAGGGTCTATATGTGAGCCCATGTCCAACGCAGAATGAACCACTTCCTCATATCTTTCATCCCTTACCTATTGCCTTAAATCTGAATGGCCTCTGAGGTTTATAAAAGCGACTATTAACATCATCAGTACATAACCAAATAGGTTTATGATCAAAGGAAAAACCTGATAGGTGATGCAATCTAGCCGTTGGAAATTTCTATAACCAATTTGTGGAAGCCAAGGCACAATCAAGCTGCACCTACACAACCGAACCATCAAAGCAACGATTACTCCATGAATAAGGCAGCCTCGAATAACCCAAGTCCTTCAGAGCACAAAAATCCAAACACTCCTTGAAACTTTGCATATGATTTTCCAGCCTAACTAGACCACCCAATTTTTCACCCACCCGTGTGATCTCGTTGAAATCTCCAATACACACCCATGGTAGAACAAGTTAAGAGCTCAAATGATGGAGTAGTGGCCAAGAATCTTCCCGGTTAGCAAATTCAGGAGCTCTGTAAAACCTCGTGAAGCGCCAGGCATCATCAATTCTTGGATTCACCACCGCATCGATGTGGTGAGGAGAGAATGTCCTAATATGGAGATCGATATTGTTCATCCAAAGCAGAGCCAAACCCCCACTCAGATTTCTTCGAGGGACTATAAATAGATTATCATAGCCCAAACGGCACCACAGACACTCCAAATAGCTCTTCTTCTTCTTAGTTTCCATCAAGAACAGTAGTGTGGGACCTTTTGCTTTCACCAATCCTGAAAGCTCGCAAACTCGCTGGGGGTTTCCAAGCCCACGGCAGTTCCAGCTTAAAAAATTCATAGTTAATGGCGAGGCTGAGGAATAGCCACTGCTGATGAAACATTAGAGAGGGAAGGTACATCAGAGCTCACGCCTCTTTTTTTCTGAATTGGGGTATCTAAAATGTCTTCAGGGAAGTGCTCTCTCTTTTTAACACTAGCCAAAGGAAATAGATGGGAGGCAACTTTGGGCTTAAGTTGTTTAGAAATTCATTTGGGCTTAAGTTTAGTAGGCAGCCCATTCGTATTTGACAAATCCTGGAGAGGAGGCCTAGTAATGGGACGGTTCACCTCAGAGCTGGAGAGAATGGGCTTATTTACTTGTGGCCGAACTAACAGGGGATTATCCACTTTTTTTCCAACCTTACCCCATGCAGCCCCAAGCCCATCTAAGGAAGAAACTGATGCTATCAAATCACCAGGATTCTCGCATGGGACATGATCAAACTTTTTTATTTCACGATCAATTTCTTGGAGCTTTGCAAGGAAAGGGTCACTGTCAGTATAAGTACCTATGATTTTAGGAAGAAGTACCGGGTTTGAGATCTTAGAAAAGAGTTTCGCATCACCCAACGAGGATCCGCCTCCATTTGTGCTAATGTAACTTTCGCTGGGGTGGCGAATGACAGTTGATGGTGAGGAAGAAACAGCTTTAACCTATGTATCATTCGTCAACTCTACATCAATCTGCAAACTCGAGGTAACCAGAATCACATCAGCATTAATTGCATTCTCTGCCAAATCCGGGGTTTCCATATCTACTTGTTCACTAGAGGGAGGAGGTTAAGTGCTTTCTAGTGGTGGTGGCGTCTCCATTCAACCACATGAGCTCGCATTTGGCTTCTCTCGGCTAGATTGATGACCCCCTCTATCTTTAAAGAAGCCCGAAACATGCAAAACAGTTTTCCTTAGGTTGACAGTTTGTGATGCACGCATGAACGGTCCGAATTGCTTGTCTTGTGGCGTGAGAGAACCCTTGCTTTCAATCTACATAGGGCAATCTCTATCATCGTGAACGAGTCGCCCACACCAATAACATATAATGGGTAACCTTTCGTATTTGAAATATACATAGACTCAACCACCTTCTTCCAGATTTACTATTCTTCCATGGCATAATGGTTGTGTTACATCCACTCTGACCCTAGCTCGCACAAAACAGCCTCCTTCCTCTGTTGGGTGAGTTTCCAAGTGGCAAACCTCTCCAACTGAACTACATATGTCCTCTGCCACCTCCTTAGTCATGTATCTTATTGGAATATCATAAACCTGCACCCAAAAGGACGTTTTGTTAAATCTAACATCTTGTATAGGGGTGTTTCTTTCATACTTCTAGAATACCACCAAGTGCTTGTCGAAACTCCAAGGCTCACTGAACAAAACCTGGTTTACATCTTCCTGATTTTCAAAGACAAGCAATAGAATATGATTGCCCATGTTTTTTATTGTGAAACCATTTATCGCTCGCCATAAGGGTTTGAAGGTCCTCCCAACAACATCAACATTCAAAGCTCTTCAGTTTAAGAACTTTCAAGCAATGATGTGTTCATTAGATCCTTTATTTTTTCCCAATGTGATTTTTTCTCCCTCTCTATCTAACAACGAAAGCTTGGTCCATTGTTTTGACAGATCTTCCATGGCTACTAGGAAAAGATAAGAGAAGAATAGAAAGAGAAGAAATTAGTACCTACGAGAGAAAAAAGCAAACTGTTTCCCGAATCCCTGAAAAGGATAAACCCACTAACCCTGTAGATAATAGTGTTATCTCAAGGGAAAGAAGATCCTTCTGATGAAGGAACAACCTATTTCACAGCCTTAGAGAAGACTTGGGAGAGACCAAGTCTTTCTTAGTGGCAGGAAAACTTGTAAAAGACTACTTTTTCAAATATTTATCAAAGGTATATTCTGAATTAAATGAAGCCTGAAAGCTTATCCTTCACCAACCTATGATCTTGAATCAAGTTTATTTTGCATTTATATTAGAGGCAATGAAGTGTCTTAAGCCACTAGATACCAAGAGAGTAAGATGTTTTAATAGTATTGAGTAATGGTATGGTAAAGTCCCTTTATAATGTGAAAATGATCACTTAAGCCAGACAATAACTGTACTAACTACTAATTAACCTTTTTGAATATATATATATATATATATTTTTTACTGACATGGTTTATGACACATCAATTTGTAAGCCTTATGCAGTAAAATTTTTTATATATGTCTAATACCACTCCTGTTATATGTGAATGTGATTTCTAGATAGGCTCAAGTAATCTGGATCCTAGCTATAAGACAACAGAAGGATGTGTCAAGGCAATTGTGGCCAGTGCTTGCAGGGGAGATATGTACTTGACTGAGCCATCTTGGATGAAGGTGATGTTTTGGATGAAAATCACGTGTCCTGAAGTATTGGAGTGGTGTTTACACTCGATGTTTGTTAAGAGGTGCCAGACTTCAAGGGACTCCTAGCTGCAACATCTGGTGTTTTAAGCCAATAAATTCTTCAACAAAGTTTCAATTTAATCTCCACACATCAAGGCAGATAAAAATCATGAAGCTAAGCAGAGCTAATGGGTCTTGCATCAATTTAGATATTATACCTTTAGAGTTGAATTAAATTGTCACTTTCATAAATTATACAATATCTGTTATGAAGCACATAACTTGTCCTTTTTTTTTCTTTTTTTCCTACTATGTTTTTATCAAACCATATGCAAATTGATAATCAAAAGTTATCAACTGATTTTTTATTTATTTTTTAAATCAATAGTTGGGGGATTTGGACCTAAATTTTTTTGTTGAAAACACCAAAAGATGTCAGTTGAGCTTCAAGGCTCTAGGTGTCATTAACTAAAAGTTAATTTTCAGATAAAAGACCAAATATACAAGTTTATAACTAACCAATAAATTATATCAATTATTTTGAGATGTTAAATTTAACAAAACCAATGGATGGTTTAGACAACACAACCATCTCTGTTTATGGGAATATCAAAGAAACTTAGATGTTTCAGATTCACTTTCTTGGGGTTACATAAACCAACATCATCTGGGCCAAGTAGAGGAGATGTAATACTAACAACATGCAACCCTGATTAGTGACACAGAGAAAGGTTTTTGACAAATTGCTCAAAGCCCTTTTTTCTTGTCTAAAAAGTTGTACCAGACAAAGCCTACCTGCTTGAATATATCCTTTGCAACTCATGCCCTTATATTACAAACCACTAACCTTTCACTTCCTTCCATTATAACCTTTCACTTCCCTGTACACTTCAAACAATTATTTTTCACCGGAGTTGATCTTCTATGAATGTTTTCTTATACCTAAATATCCAATATGCATAGCAAAATTGAGGTAGAGAGCAAGAATCAGACCCTAACATCAGAAGGCAATTTGTGATTGCTATGAGGCCTTTCAGGCCTCTAGAGCATTTATTTATATGCACCTACGGATGTGTTCTCAATAGTGATTGAAATATGGAATTATGTATGAAGCTATATAGACATTTTTCCTGCATTAGAACTAAGATGAAATTTCATCTTTCAATGAAGTGTGTTAAAAAGATTTTGGCTCCATTAGTATTGTTAAAAGGATCTCAATTTGCCATGAATTGAAATATTAAATAAGTGTTTACAAATAGTATATCGTTTGCCAAAAAATAACACCCAATGAATCAATAATTACCATTTTTCAGCAAAATTGTAAAACAAAAGTATAATGGCTTCATCAATATTCCATTAGTATTCTTAAATGGATCTCAATTTGCCATGAATTGAAATATCGAATGAGTGTTTACAAATAGTATATTGTTTGCCAAAAAATAACACCCAATGAATCAATAATTACACTTTTCTAGCAAAATTGTAAAACAAAAGTATACTAGCCCCATTAGTCTTTTTAAAAGGAAGTGTATCACTAAACAAAATATCAAACTAAAAATAGTTTTATTCTTGCTACCACCAAACCTTAGCCTTTCCCTTGTCCTTCCACTAGTGTTGAGTACCCATATTTGATTGCTAAGTACCCTATATAATATACAACCATACATTAAAACTCCAATCAATGAAATCATTTGGATGAAAAGTTCAAAGAAGTAGTACTTGAAATTTACTGGTAACTTTTTATTCCCTTTAGCTCCAGACATAAATGATTGTCCTGATTGCCTTTTCTTTTTCCTTTTGTAAGCCTTCTTGTTGGGGTTATCAAGAGCTTTATAGGTTCTTTGATTATGGCCCCTTTGGAAACAATTCCCACATTTTATGGCAATTCCTTTCTTGCTCACCCTAAATGCATTAATAGGTTCTCCTACCTCCCTTTTTTCTTATCTTTTTATGCTTGCCAACTTTCTTTGTAAATTTTGGGGGCTTGATTGGGTCATAGGGTGTTCTTAACCACTGTTCATGGCTTGGAAGTGGACTTACCATCCATTGGTAACAACTTAGGAATGTCTCCTTACTATAAGCAATGTCTACATAAGTCTCAAGTTGCTTTCCATGCTCAATTATTGCTACAGCAGCATGAAAACATGAGATTCCACTCAATCCCCATCTCCCACAACCACAAGTCCTCTCATTCAAGTCCACTACATATCTTCCACCATAAATATACTCCACCCCATATTTGGACTCTCCATTCCAATAAGAAATGCAATGTCCAACCTCGCTTTTTATCCTCTCAAGCTTCTTATGGATTCTTGGACAAACCCTCCCTTCATACCTTCTCATATGATCTCTTTTGGTTTGCAGCCTTTGCATCAGCATCACTCTTATGAGCTCCATCATTGTCAACACTAGTTTATCCCTAGCCTCCAAAATCCAAGCATTGAAAGACTTTGCTATATTGTTTACTAGAGTGTCACACTTACTTCTTGGATTAAAAGCATGTCTGCTCCATGTTCTCACATCTAACTTCACAAGCCACTCATTTGCCTTCACATCTAGCTTCTTCAACTCATCCATGTGGAAGTCAAATGAATTCTTTGTTGTTGCCCTAGCAGCACTCCATATTGCATCTTTGAGTAACTTCCCAAGAAAATCCTTCTTGAAATTTGCATGTAAATGCGTAACAAAAAATCTATGCTCTGCATTAGGCATCAAATCCTTAAAGGTCTCTACTAATCCCTGCAATAAAAATTATACAAATATATATTAGTAATTCACGTTCAAGTCATAGATTGTGATATTTTTTAAAAAATAAAAAAATAATTCACATGCACATTAATTGTTTCTTGCCTTCTATCGATCTGAGATAAAGACCCATCCATTCTCATCCACATGTCCAATGTCATCCAACAAACATTGTAGAAACCAGGTCCAAGAGCTTTTATTCTCAATTTCAACAATAACATAAACAATTGGGAAGATATTATCATTCCCATCCTTCCCAATAGCAACTAGCAATTGTCCCCTGTTGTCCACTTCAAATGACAACCATCTATCCCAATAAGTGGCCTACAACCTGCTAAGAATCCCCTTTTGCAAGTATCAAGACAAATACACATCCTCTTAAACACATTATTTGCAATTTGTATCTTCACTGTGCTACTTACATTCCACTTCCTAATAGTAGCTGCATAGTCCCAAAGTCTCTCATACTGCTTCTCCTTCTCCTTAGCACCATGTATCATCTTGAAGGCAATTCTCTTAACCTTATAACATTGATCCAAAGTCACATCAACTTCATGGTCCCTAAACACTGCACCCTTCAATGCATTTGTTGTCCAAGTATGATCATCCGTAAAGAATGGTAAATATTTATTGGCCAACCACCTTGAAGAAATCTTACTATTCTTATGATCCTTGCCACACGTATGTATGCTCTTAAAACTTTGATTTGTAAGGCATTTCTATTGATACTGTATTTTGTCTGCCCTTGATTTGCGTGCCGAACCCCAAAAAATCCAAAAATATTATTTTCTCTCCATGGGGCCGGGAGAACATTCAGAATGATATGGTGTAACTCGTTTGGACATCGGAGCACTCAAAATGTCTCTTTTAGCGAAAATGACCAAAATGCCCTTGGTCAACCCTAGGTTGACTGAAAGTCAAACAAGGTCAAAATCCTCGCAAAACAACATTTTTCATGATTTTACATCAAACCCGAGCTTCTTAGAGATTTTTGGCAACTTTGACCAAGCTTGACCTAGAGTTGACTTCTAGGGGGTCTAAAAACCCTAATTTTGATTTGGCCGTTAGAGTGGGTTGAACCCAACGCCATTGCGAAGATTATCAAATTATAATTCCAACGACTATTTGGGGTCAAAATCGGAGATAGAACGGCCGAGATATCATGAAAATCGGGTTAACGCACCAATCGATGCACTGCTAACTTTCAAGAGCCATAACTTTTGATCCAACCATTGGATTTTCAAGTTTCATACCTTGTTAGAAATTGGAAGTCAAGATCTTTCCAAGGGTGTCAAGATTAACCCTATTTGAGAAGCTTCACAGGGGGTGGCCTTATAAAGGCCGTCGCCTCGTAAAGCGTGTCGGGGCTATAAAAGGCCCCAGGCACCTCCAGATTATAAAAAGAAAAGAAGAGAGAGTTTTCTTGGTTTTGCTGTCTACCTGGACATTTTTTGCATACTTCTCCTCTCTTCTAAACACAAAAAACACATCAAAACTTCTTGATTCCTCCTTCTTCACCATAAATACAAGGTATTATTCTTACACCCAATCTTTTTCACCTTGGTTCTACACCTTGGATTTGAGGTTTAGGGGTGTGGATGTAGTTTTTTAGCTACTATCCACACCCCTAACTTTTTATATCTTTTTCTAGCATTTATCTTGCTCTTTTTGCCTTAATAATATGATTTATTGCTTTCTTTAGGATGTTCCTTGCTTTATTTGTGCTTCTACCTTAATTCTACATGTTTTATACTTTATGCCATGCCTTAGATGCTTAGATCCATCTTTTCCTTGTATTGTTGTTTAGATCTACATGCTTACATGCTTGATCACATTTATGGCCATGCCTTGCTTAGAACTACATGTTTACATGCATGTTTCTATGCCTATATGTCTAGATCTATGTTTTCACATGCTTGTATGCTTGGATTTGTGTTCTTCCATATTTTATGTTTACATCCACATGCTTAGATGCACATTCACATGACAACATGCATATTTCCATGCTTATATGTGTAGATCAGTGTGTTTATATGCTTAGATCGGTGTTCTCTACATGCTTTATGCCATCATTTATGTGCTTGCATGCTTCACGTCATGTTTATGTGCTTAGGCTTAGACCTTGTTTGTCATGCCATGTGCTATTGTAGCCCTTTTGTTCCTTTTATCGCATTTTCTTGTGTTTTGGTTCAATGGTTAGGACCTGATCTAGACCCTATGGTCTCTGTCATCGTCCATACACCAAGACCCATATCAAAGGGTTTGGATCATCCTATTTGCATGTCTATGCTTCCTTGCTTCTATGCTTTATGCTTGTGCTAGCCTCTCTTGTTCTAGGCTTTGCCATGCTTGATGCCCTTCGCAGGCTTGATCTTGTTTGGTTACATCCGATGCCCATGAGACCTTGTTCAGATGTAACCATTTAGGAGGCGTCTCTGGATGCCGGGTTGCTCCATGCGTACCCTTCCCTTTTTCGCTCTGCACGATGCTATGCTTACCATGCTTAATTGTGCCACCCGTTGGCTTTCTATGCATCTTTACACGCTTGCTTACATGTTCATGCATGAGTCCTGCTTGCTAGTGTGTTGTCCATGCTTTAACACAATGAAGTTATGGACATTCGATCACAACCTACATTTGTCCCTTGCAAACACCACCTTTTGTTTGCTTTCTTGCTTGTTTGCCTTCTCGCTTGTTTGGTTGCTTTCTTGTTTCTTTGCTTGCCATGTTTATCATGCTTATCTGCTTTATGCCTCTTTCATATGCTCTTTGCATCTTTTCCTTCCATTGCTTGTCTGTTGGTTTCTTGTCTTTGCCTTTGCATGTACATACATGGAGTGGGGACGCATGGAGCTAGAGCACGATTTCCTAGGTACAAGCAAAAAGGGTGAGGATGCAAGCATGTTGATATAAGCCAAATGGTTATGTTTAGTAGGTTTAGGGGTCTAGCCTCTCCCATTTGGTTATGTACTCTTTTAAGCCTCCTTCCCTCCTCCATCCTTTCTCTCTTAGATGGGTTGTATTAGGTATATCATGCCATGTACCATTCGTCCTTATCTCTAGAGTATGGCAACCCCTATTTACTTTCCTGCACCTATATTTTGGGCCATGCTCTAGGGATGTAGGCATTTACTTTCTTGCTCTGTGTGCTTGCATTGTGCATGATGTATGTATATATATATACCTACTCGCCTCTTCCGATGTGATTGTCATAGTCCATGTCACCTAAGGCGTAGCGAAGCCTAATTTCCACTGTGAAAGTGAGGTGACATGTCACAAGAAAACCTCAAAGCCCGCATGCAAAGACCCGAAAGCCAATGCCAAAATCATGTTTTTTACTGCCAATCTTCGAAAATTAAGGTTTTATCAAAACAAAGGACTGTCCTTGGACAGGCGTTATAGGGTGCCTAACACCTTCCCCACACGTAACCAAACTTCCGAACTCAAGAATCAAGATTTTTTTACCATCCACATTAGATTAGGAAAAATGCCATTTTTCTTAGCATAGAATAAAAAATAAAATCAACTAGAAATAGGTGACCAATTACACCTTAGAAAAACCCAATGATTGGTGGCAACTTCACTTACCTTTGGTAATCACCTAAAATTTGGCCAAGATTCTTGCCACACCTCTAAAGGTAGACAAATGCCTTCCTCCATCGAGAGAGAGAGAGAGAGAGAGAGAGAGAGCACCTGAAGCTCTGCGCAAACTGCACGATCATCGAGAGAGGCCTTTAACGGGCCCCGTGTGCATGGGAGCGTCGCGACAGTGGGTGGTCGAACGAAGGCCCGGCGGTGGTTTTTTCCGATCATTCGCGGCTCGGGCATTGACAATCTCCCATTTGTGTTTGGGATGCAGTTATCTTCCAATCTTTTTATTTTTTTTTTTATTTTTTTTTTATTTTTACATATAGTTGTCACTCTCTACTTATCATTGTACTTATACTCAAAATCATGTTTTTCTCTAATACACCACTCCTTTAGTGCCTCCTTGAAGACTACATGTGATGCAAATTTGAGATCCTTCTCAAGCTATACATTCTTCATGCCAATGCATTGGTTAAACTCAGGGAACCTAGGCCTTGTATTCCCTTCATCATTAGATGACCCTTCTGCACTCCTTAACTCATCACTATCCCCATGGTCTGAGTCTCCTTCACCATCCTAAACTCCCTCAAGCTATTTTCCCCCAATCGTTCTATTGATTCCATCATATTCCATACCAAAATCTTCATTTATATCATCATCAGATTAAAAAAAAATCACTCAAATTGTAATCTTCATTATCCTCATCATTCTCCACATCAATTGGAACATTAACAATTTCAAATTAGCCATCAGCCTTAATAAAATCATATTGGGATTGAGGGGCTTGTACATTTGGCATAGAAGGTGAATTTCCAAGGAGTGACAGTGGACATTCATCCATGGCTACAACACAAAATTATCAAGAACATTAATGGAAGAGTTGGAGAGAAAAAAGAAAAACACAATAATAGTGGGAAAAAAAATTATTTGAATGCATCAAAAGGACAAAGTCAATTATGAAATCAACACTCATAGAGAATGTATTATTTAAGCGTGATTGTATCTACAAAAATATATAATGCATTATTTAAGGGGTGACTATATCTACAAAAATTTCGAAACATGAAATGATCACCAACAAACTAGCTTATGATAACTCCTTAGAATAAGAAAAGTCACCACATAATGACTACAACTAGATTTTGATCAACAATATGAATGTGACTGCTATCTTTATATTACTTTACTCCTTAGCATAAAATTTAGTAAAGGGTAGGGAATTAGAATAGCACAATTAATTCTAAATGAAAATCATAACCTCACTTTATACTGCTAAGCTATGTTTATTTGCTAGGAAAATGGAGGACAAGAATATAAAATAGCTCATTGAATTTCTGTTAATTTTTTCAAATATTACTCAGAACAAAGAGTTCAACTCATTTGAGTTTAAAAGGTTTTGTTGGCTCAGTTGGAGTGCAGTTTTTATGTTTTGCTCTCAAAAATGCAAAGAAGCAGAGAACTTAAGCTTCATAGCATATGGGTCTATAAAATTCAAAATACATACTTCTGAATCAAAATATGCTGGGGTTTGATAGGGGCCTTAAACAAGCTTGCTGCTTCTATGACATATAAGTTTTTGTTTCTTAACTTAATAATAAATGATAAAATTGATTTACAGAACGAACTTGGTAAACAATCAAAAGAAAAAAATAGAATGGAGGAATCTAGCATACTTAGTGTTATCACAAGATTCACAACCAGTCAAGCAGCATTAAATTTGTAACAAAGTCCCATCCAAAGGACTTACTCCATGACAATGTCCCTCAGTACCTTGACCACCTTCTCAAGCAGCATTACCAGAAAAGGACTCACTCCAACATGAGATATAAGCTATTATACATAGAATCTTGGCAGATTAATAGCCATATAATATAATTCTCTTCATTGCTTATGATCTTGTCTCATAAATAAATTGCCAAAAAAAGTGTATATTTTGGCGTCTCTCTGATTTAGCATGTGCTTTTCCCCTTCTTTTATCATCTGATAATAACGTGTTTTTTTTAATAGAAGCCAAAGAGCATATGTCCAAACATTAGCTTCTTACCAAATTAATTAAATACGAAATCAACTGAAAAAAAAGAGACAATACTATAAACTCTTCAACCAAAAAAAAAAAAAAAAAAAAAACCTTATTCTGTTTTCTTAAATTTCTTAGATATCTCTCTCAGGCATTTTTAATCAAATAGTTGTAGGTAGCATACTCAAAATTAATAATGCAATACACATTCACTAGACTAGAGCTCACGGAAACCCAACCCCAAAAAATTAAACCAAACGAAGAAATTCCTATAAAAATTCACTCATGAAAAAAAGAAAAAACAAACGTACCATGTGTGGTTGTCGAATGGCAGTGGAAGCACAAGCCGCTGTCGAGACATTGGCAGCGATATGACGGAGCTATCTATCACGGTGGCTCTAGTTCCACATCTCTCCTCTCTCTGGTGGCTTTGGTTCTTTCCATCGGTTTCATGTTAATAACATTGAGTTGCTACTTCTTAATCTCATGTGTATTTCACATGATTTCATTTTGTTAGATTTTTTAACACTAAGCTAACAAAAGTATTGATTTGGTAGTTATGAATAGTTGAAGGAGTAAATTGGCCAATATAAAAGTTAAGGGGGTCTTTTGGCCAGTAGTTGAAAGTTTAGGGGGTGCATGAGCATTTTTTCCTATAAAATTGTTAAAAAAATATGGTGTAAAATGTATTATGATATAAATAAATAACATTAAAAATGCTTAATTTTATTATTTAAATTTAATATAGAATTACTTACTTCAGTTATTTTATCAAGTTTAATTGAATTGTCAATCTCTAAAATAGGATCAAAAAGTTTCTTCATAGTGTAGATCTCCCATCCTTGTTTGAGGTTATAGTCATTGAGTTCCAATTGGAAGACAAATGTTTTTCCAATAAGGTTTGCTATCTGCATAGGGAGGTCAAGCTCTTCAGGTACCTTGTAGAAACAGTAGTTCATAAATTGTATGTTCAATTATACTAAAGAATATATTAAGTAGTATTTGTGAATTTCGAATTCTCACCTATGAACATTTATTCATAAGTTCCTTTGCTGATATGTGGAGTAATTTTCCAGCCATAGAATCAAATAAAATCAATGTTGCCGATCTTGTGTCATCTTCAACTTTCAATTCAATTCTATACCTAAAAGGAGGCATGGTAGATATAATTTTAATTTGAATTTTTTTTTTCCCTTTTCCTTATAAATATTTATACTTTTATATTATACATACCTGGGGATTCGGAAGCTTGCAGGTTTGTTATAGCGATCACACCACAGGTATCCATCTCTTGGTTTAACCTTTCTACGACATATTTCGCAAGACATAAAATACCAACCAAAAGTTGTTTCAATTTTTGTAATCTTTCCATGGCAGGTGAAGATAGTCTCCTGGAATTTCAAATTTATTCAATGATTTATTTGTAAAATTTAACATGTCATTGACAATTTCATTTTTGGATTTTTCTTTTGAAGCTACTTTATTTTCAGAGTTTTAGACCATGTTTGGATTTCAGTCATTTTTTATGTTTCAGAGGTATTTTAGTCATTTTTATGTTTCAAGAGTATTTCGATCAATTTTTAGGTTTAACGGGTATTTTGGTCCATTTTTATGTTTCAGGAGTATTTTGGTCATTTTTTAGATTTCAAGGGTATTTTCGTCATTTTTTTTGTTTCGGGGGTATTTTGGTAATTTTATTTAGGTTTAGGGGGTATTTTGGTAATTTTTAGGCTTTGAGGGTATTTTGGTCATTTTTTTAGTTTCAATGGTATTTTAGTCATTTTTTAGGTTTCAGGGGTATTTTGGTCATTTTTTAGGTTTCAGGGATATTTTAGTTATTTTTTAGGTTTCGAGGATATTTTGATCATTTTTAGTGATTTTTTTTTTAGCATATTTGGTCTTTTTTAGGCTTAGGTGGCATTTTGGTAAATTTAAAGGATTTTATGGGTGGGTTTGGATTTTAGTAACTGGGTTAATTATTGGCATTTTAGTAATTTTAATTATTGGGTAATTGGGTGGGTTGGCTTTCACTCATAATAACTGGGTTAAGTTGGGTTTGGATTAGAAGTAATTAGTTAAATATACAATAAATGAGTAAATGGGTTTCATGTACCCAACCCAATTATGCCCACCCCAAACCCACCTGAACCCTCCCATTTGACACCCCTAACTCTAGTAGGTTTATTTCTCTTATTTGATGTTTATATGTGTGATATTTGATCAAGTCTTTATTAAGTTGGTAATGAATTAGATAATTGCATATATGTATAATTGCACTTTGCAGTTTGCATAATTGCAAAATTCTAGTCAAAATTTTGGGCACAATGCAACAATAGAAACGGTATTCCAAGAAGAGATGAAACTGAGTGACCATTCCATTACAAGAATTGCATTTCAATTTCCATTACAACATACCAAAACGAGTGGCCATCACAATTGTCATTACATTAAGCAAGATATTAGACTACTAATCTCTCAAAACGATTGTCACTACAATCTTCCAAACTACAATTCACCTATTCTAAATACAAGTGCTTTTCTTGGCCTTTTGCTTTCACTAAACAAACTAAAATGGCCAAAAAACAACAAACAAACTTAATGCCAAGCAAAAAAAGTAATTTTCTCTCTCGCTTTTGTTGAACATAAATATTCTTAGCAATCATTCTCTTCCTCATAATGTTCTTCTTCAATTTCAACTAGATTTCCATAACAAATTTGTCATCTTCTAAATTAACAATCTTCATCTGATGTGCATTTTATCGTCCACTAACTTCACAATTGTAACTTCCAACTTGTTAACCCTTCATAATAACCTAAGGATGATTTGCTTAGCTTTGGTTCAAATTTCATCATCAATCCATAGTATAAAGTTGCACTGTTTGCAATTTTTAAAAAATATAGATAATTATCCAAGTTTATTAATTTGTAAAAATTGGAGACATGTAACAATTGTAAGGTAAAGTCATACTTGACAACCCCAATATTTTTTTAGCCAAGATTCAAATCTGTCTTAACTATTGCAGTTACATATCATTTCATTTCACCACTTTATTGTTGCAATGATTCAGTCTTCCAAATCTACTTGAAGAACTCCCACTTGACATAGCCTATGATGATGCCGTAAAATCACCAGTGAGCTACACAATCCTCGCATGCTTGAACTAATAACCTGCAAGAAGAAAGAAGTGATCTAACAGAGGGCACCGGTGTGGTGCCGGCCAAATACCCTCCGAAGGTCAAGTTAAAACTATTCTATACTCTAGAGTGCTAGAGAAGGGGAAATTATGTGTACCTTGATTTGTGAGGGTATTGGGGCTTTTATAGTAGTAGAAGGTTGGCCTTTCTTCCTTGATGTAGAAGTCTTTTCCTTATAGGACTCTACTTGAGTAATCCCAAACGTAATGGACAAGATATTTCCTTGTAGAGAGGGTCTTTCATTAACGCGCGTATCTTCCGGAATTCTCCTTGCACTAGGATTCTGATTTCCTTTGGGATTCTATCGGATTTCAAACGTGTGTAACAAGTATTTTAAGTTATGCCAGGCCCTAGGCTCTCACCTGTTGCCGACCCATGGGCTAGGATCCGTCAGGCCCAACGTGGTGAAGGTTTGTCATGCTAATTTTTACCCCTTCAGCTGCCCCCTTCACCCTATGGTCCGTCATGATTTAGGTTTTGTCGTCAATTGTAGGTAATGTCTAGTGCGTCAAGTAATCAGTCAGTAGTTCATGATGGGGCGGAATACGAGGAAATATACCCGTCCGATCATAAAGACCCAGAAAGTCCCGGCGAAGAGAGGAATCCGTCCGCCTCTTCCTTGTCCTCAACAAATGAGGATATGGAGATGGTTGAGCTAGAAGATACGTCTGATGATGGCGAGGATCAACCATTGGGATCCGTCATCAGTGGTGATGGACTTAGGGAGTTCATCATGCTACTAGAGTGGACGGTGCATAAATTCACATCCGTCATCAAGGAGAAACATTTCAACACTTTTAGGGCTAACTTTCAAATTTCGGACTACATTCCAATCCATCTACCCTACGTATCAGAGAAATGTTATTACAAGGGGGTAGAAGGTGTCAGAGTGTACGAGTAGATGCTGAAGGCAGGACTTAGGTTTCCGCTAAGTACCCTACATAGAAAACTTTTAAAATATTTGGGTCTTTCCGTCACCCAGATATCCCTAAACGCCTGGAGGCTCTTCATAGCAATGGAGATTCTCTATGGTGCTATGACAGATGGTGCTGGGAGGCTGACGATGTGTGAATTCCTTCATTGCGACCATCCAGACGAAATTGACAGGCCAAGGGGAATGTATAGTTTTACCAGTATGAGCCCATTGTTGAAGGTCATTTTTGAAACACCCAACTCAAATAGAGCCTGGAAGAGTCGTTACTTCTTCCTAGAGGGTGATGAGTGGATAAGTCGTCCAGGAGAGACGGAGTATATGCCCGTCGACATAACTTGGGGAGTATTTCATTCATCTCGTATGCATCCGTCCTAATTTGCAAATTCTTTTTATATTCGTCAGTTATGATTCTTTCTTCTAACCGTCCATTTCCTTTGTAGGTAGACGGTGCCCACAAGTTAGTATTGAGGAATTTAGTTTCCTTGAGAAGATTTTTCAAAAGACCAAGTCGGAAGAAAGGACTTGGGCGAAGTTGGTAAATCCAAACACCATTCACTGGTATTGTGATGGTCCTGAACCCACTCCTGAAGCCAACAGATATAACGAAAGAATTCACAGACGTAAGTCCGTCAACCTTCATTTTGTATAAACGGCTTCAACTTAGTTAATAACTTTATTCGTCCTTTTTTGCAGAGATGGACGATGTTAATAGGAGGGCTCTGATAAAGGCACAGGCTGCCAAAAGAAAAGAGTCCGGCGAGGTGGTTCCTAAGGGGACGGCTCCGTCGATAAAAAGAAAGCTTCTGTCCAAATCTGACCGTCCACTTAAGCAACAGAAAGTCTCTCTGGAACCCATCGTCGGGTTAATGGCTGAGGGTTCAAAGACCGTCACCCCATTAAAGCATGGGTCAGGCAAAGGTTTGATGAAGGCCCCGTCCACAAGCCAAGAGAAGCCTCCTCCTCTCCTTCGTGACGACTCCAAATTCGCCCTGAAGAAGCTTTCTTCTATAATCTCGTTTGAGGATTACAAGGATTTGGGTAATCACTCGACAGAGGCAATGGGGGAGACGGGTCTCTTTTCTGTTGCATAGGTAATGTTTGTCCGTTGGTTTACGCCCGTCCACTCTACTTTGTTCTTGTCTAACACTCTTAACTTGTTTGTTCCAGTCCTTGGTCATGATGAAGGGCCTAATGGATCGGTGCCTTAACCGTGAGGCGGCCTTGGAATGTGTGCGAGCAAAGGAGGAGCAGACGGAGGGTGAGCTGAGTCAACTTAACAAGTGGAAGTCCACTATGGAGAAGAAGTTTGACCTTTCAGAACAAGTAAGGAAAGAGTTTGAGCAAAAGACGGATGAGGCAGGGAAGGCCGTAAAGGTCAAAGAAAAGGAAATCCAAGACTTGAAGGAAAAGCTCCGCCAAGCTAAGGAGGTAGTGGTATGAGAATACCATGTATTGGAAAGCAACGAGCACTAGCAGAGCCGGTTAAAGAGCTGGAAGAGGTGAGACTTGATGACACACGGCCTGAACAGACGACTAAAATTGGCACACTAGTTAGTTGGTTGGTGCGCTAAACGCTCATGACTTTCCTCAGAGATAACCAAGACGTGTTCGCCTGGAGTTATGAAGACATGCCAGGAATCGACCCCTCAGTCATGGTCCACAAGTTAAATGTGTCACCCTCATTCCCTCCAATCCGACAAAAGAAACGATTCTTCCCCTAGGAGCGGGACAAGGCCATAGCTGAGAAAGTTCGAAAGTTACTAGAGGCAGGTTTCATCCGAGAAGTATATTACCCCAACTGGTTGGCAAACGTCGTCATGGTTAAAAAGGCCAACGGAAACTGAAGGATGTGCGTAGATTTCACGGACCTCAACAAGGCTTGCCCTAAAGACAGCTACCCACTCCCACGAATAGATACCTTGGTAGATTCGACTACAAGACACCAACTCCTAAGTTTTATGGACGCTTTCTCGGGCTACAACCAGATTAGGATGGACATTTTATGGACGCTTTCTCGGGCTACAAGCCAGGGATTATTCTGCTACAAGGTGATGCCTTTCGGACTTAAAAATGCTGGGGCAACATACCAAAGGCTAATGAACAAGATGTTTGCACATCAAATCGGCAGGAACATACAGGTTTATGTTGACGACATGTTGGTAAAAATCCTGCATGAAGTTGATCACCTAGACGACCTCAGGGAGACATTTGACGCACTCCGATCATTCAACATGAAGCTGAATCCAAACAAGTGCGCGTTTGAAGTGACAGCCGGGAAATTCTTGGGCTTCATGGTGTCCTAAAGAGGAATAGAGGTCAACCCAGAGAAGGTGCGGGCCATAATGGAGTTGGAGCCACCAAGGATGGTTAAGGAGGTCCAAAGTTTAAACGGAAAGATTGTAGCCCTAAACAGGTTCGTCTTAAGGGCGACGGACAGGTGTCTACCATTCTTCCGCACTCTAAGGAAATCATTCGAGTGGACGGATGAATGCCAGACGACATTCAACGACTTAAAGGCATATCTCTCATCTCCACTGTTGCTCAGTCCATCCATGCTGGGAGAAGAGCTTTACCTATATTTAGCTATTTCAAAAGCTGCTGTAAACGCAGCTTTGGTAAGAGAGGAGGATGGATCCCAAAAACCAGTCTACTTTACTAGCCGAGAACTTTGAGGGGTAAAAGAGAGGTACCCCCAGATGGAGAAGTTGGCTTTTGCGTTGATAATCGCGGCGCGAAGACTTAAGCCATACTTCCAAGCGCATATCATCGTTGTCTTAACGGACAAAAGCCATGAGTAGCCCAGAAGCAGCAGGAAGAATGGCTTTGTAGGCAATAGAGCTGAGCGAGTTTGACATCCAATATCGCCCGCAGACGGCCGTAAAAGGGCAAGTAGTAGCTAACTTCATCGTCGAGTTCATTCTCGGAGACGACCAGGTGGCAGAAGAGAAAGGACAATGGAATATCTATACAGACAGATCTTTGAATAGACGAGCCGGAGGAGCTGGCGTAGTGATCCAAACTTCGAAGGGAGACAAGATCCAATGTATGATCCAACTGGATTTCCCCACAACTAACAACGAGGCAGAGTATGAAGCCTTGGTGGCAGGGCTAAACCTCGCAAAGGCTGCAGGTGCAGAAAGCATAGTCGTACACTGCGATTCACAAGTGGTAACGAGTCAGATCAATGGCGACTATGAGTGCAAGAACGATAGAATGAAGAGGTATTTAGAAGAAGTAAAATACCGAATCAGTGACCTCAAAGTCAAATTCATTCAGATCCCAAGGGAAGAAAACGAATGTGCCGACCATTTAGCAAAAGTTGCATCAGCCGAGTTTATGCTTGTCCCCGAACAGGTATTATCATTCGTTCAACTCTCCTCACTTATCGATAACGGAATAAGTATGCAGGAAGTAGACTTTGAATGCAATTGGACTACGCCATTGATATCCTACCTAAAACTGGCGTGTTACCAGACGAGAAGGGCGCCGCAAGAAAGTTGAAGGTCCAAGCATCACGGTTTGTGCAGATGAAGAACGTCTTATATAAAAGAGGGTTCTCTCGATCGTACCTGAGGTGTTTAAGCCAAGAGGAAGCAAATTACGTAATGAGAGAAGTACACGAGGGTATTTGCTGAAACCATTCAGGCACGCGATCATTAGTACACAAGTTGATTCGAGCAGGATACTACTGGCCTACAATGCTGAAGGACGCGCAAGCTTATGTCTAGTCCTGTGACAAGTGCCAGAGGTTCAACAATTTCATTAGACAGCCGTCCGAAGAACTGACCCCTATGACGGCACCCTAGCTGTTCGCACAATGGGGACTTGATATCATGGGTCCATTCCCGACGGCGATCCGGTAGCTAAAATTCCTGGTTCTTGGCATAGACTACTTCACTAAGTGGGTAGAAGCGAAAGCCTTAGCCACCATCACGAAGAAGAACATCTGATGTTTTGTTTGGAGGAATATCATATGCAGGTACGGGATACCCAGAGTACTGGTCTCTCACAATGGTAAGCAATTCGACAACAGCGCATTCAGAGACTTCTGCTCAGAGCTAGGGATCAAGAATCACTACTTGTTGCCCACACACCCACAGGCAAATGGGCAAGTCGAAGTCACGAACCGGTCCTTACTCAAGATAATCAAGACCCGGCTCGAGGGGGCAAAGGGTATCTGGCCAGACGAATTACCGAGCGTCCTATGGGCATACTGAACCACGGCAAGAACACCCACTAGAGAAACACCATTTCGACTTGCATATGGAACTGAAGCTGTCATTCCCATAGAAGTGGGGCTCACGAGCTACCGAGTGGAGAGCTACAACGAAGACAAGAACAAAGAGACTATGCGCCTCCAGCTCGGCCTAGTGGATGAAGTCAGAGCAGCAGCAGAGTAGAGGTTGGCGCGTTATCAGAATCTCATGGCAAAACACCACAACACCAAAGTGAGGCATAGGGACTTTCAGGCCGGTGATCTTGTACTACAGAAAGTAATGGGTGCCGCTAGAGATCCTTCGCAAGGAAAGCTCGGCCCCAACTGGGAAGGACCCTACAGGATCGCATCATGGCAGAGGAAGGGGACCTACCACCTCGAGACAATGGACGGACAAAAGCTGCAGCACCCATTGAACACGGAGCATCTACAGAAATACTATCAGTAGAGATAATATGAAAGACAGCGATGATCCCTAATTTCCCAGTTTATTTAATTTTAGCTACAATTACTAGTTTTCCTTTAATAATTTTTGCTACAATATTTTGTGCCTTTTTAAGCCCAAGGGGGTAGGTACTTTTCGTACAAACGCATTTTCTTTTTAAAGAGGAATTATTCAGACACTACTGTGTTTTTCTACTTAAATTCTAAAAAAAAAGGACGGATAACCGTGGGTGCAGATGACTACCAAAGTCCACAAAGTGGACGGATCACCTATAGGGTGAGAATATCTACAAAGTCCACAATGTGGACTGATCACCCATAAGGTGAAAATATTTACAAAATTCACAAAATGGAAGGATCACCAATAGGATGAAAATAGTTATAAAGTCCACAAAGTGGACGGATCACCCATAAGGTGAAAATATTCATAAAGTCCACAAAGTGGACGGATCACCCATAAGGTGAAAATATTTACAAAGTTCACAAAGTGGACGGATCATCGATAAGGTGAAAATAGTTATAAAGTCCACAAAGTGGACGGACACAAGCCTATCAACTGCATAGATCACCCCGTTAGGTGAAAATTTCCAAGTCCACAATAAAGGACTGGATAGGTTACCTAAATATTCAAGTAGGATGGATCGTCCAAAAACAAAAACTATACAAGTCCATAAAAATGGCCAGTTCTCCGTATAATGAACAACTTGAAGAGGACGGATATTATGCATCATTCAAATAATAAAGATTCATATAGCAAGCATAAATTGTAAAATAATGCAATAATGACGAATAAAACCCTCAGAGGGTAATTGTTTAATACACAAAATTAAGAACGGATCATTCTCAAAAAAAAAAAAAAACAATCTACATTTTCGGGTCGGCATCTTGAACATTTTTTGCTGGAGCTGATTCTCCGTTGCCTTGAACTGCCTCCTCAGCAAAGAGGTTGTCTGTGTTCTCTGAGGCGACGGGCAAAGCAAACGTCTGACCTTAGTCGTTAACCTTTATCATTGACACATCCAGTTCAGGGTAGGCTTTCTTAACTTGACGGAGCGCGTCATCAAAACCTTGAAGGAATGAGCCCCTTAGCTCGCCCAATAAAGCGTCGAAATCACGGTATTCTCGGACGACTACCTCCTTAGCTTGACGGAGCTTTTCCTTCAAGTCTTGGATTTCCTTTTCTTTGACCTCCAGGGCCTTCCTCGCCTCATCCATATTTTGCTCAAGCTCTTTCCTTACCTGTTCTGAAAGGTCAAACTTCTTCTCCATAGAGGACTTCTACTTGTTAAGTTGACTCAACTCACCCTCCGTCTGCTCTGCCTTTGCTCGCACACGTTCCAGGGCCGCCTCACGGTTAAGGCACCGATCCATTAGGCCCTTCATCATGACCAAGGACTGGAACAAACAAGTTAAGAGTGTTAGACAAAAACAAAGTAAAGTGGACAGGCGTAAACCGACAGACAAACATTACCTGTGCAACAGTAAAGAGACCCGTCTCCCCCATTGCCTCCGTCGAGTGATTACCCAAATCCTCGTAATCCTCAAACGAGATTATAGAAGAAAGCTTCTCCAGGGCGAATTTGGAGTCGTCACAAAGGAGAGGAGGAGGCTTCTTTTGGCTTGTGGACGGGGCCTTCATCAAACCTTTGCCTGACCCATGCTTTAATGGGGTGACGGTCTTCGAACCCTTAGCCATTAACCCGACAATGGGTTACAGAGAGACTTTCTGCTGCTTAAGTGGACGGTTAGATTTGGACGGAAGCTTTCTTTTTATCGACGGAGCCGTCCCCTTAGGAACCACCTCGCCAGACTCTTTTCTTTTGGCAGCCTGTGCCTTTATCAGAGCCCTCCTCTTAGCATCGTCCATCTCTGCAAAGAAGGACAGATAAAGTTATTAACTAAGTTGAAGCCGTTTATACAAAATGAAGGTTGACGGACTTACGTCTGTGAATTCTTTCGTTATATCTGATGGCTTCAGGAGTGGGTTCAGGACCGTCACAATACCAGTGAATGGTGTTTGGATTTACCAACTTCGCCCAAGTCCTTTCTTCTGGCTTGGTCTTTTGAAAAATCTTCTCGAGGAAACTAAACTCCTCAATACTAACTTATGGGCGTTGTCTACCTGCAGAGGAAATGGACGGTTAGAAGAAAGAATCATAACTGACGAATATAAAAAGAATTTGAAAATTAGGATGGATGCATACGAGATGAATGTAATACTCCCCAAGTTGTGTCGACGGGCATATACTCCATCTCTCCTGGATGGCTCATCCACTCATCACCCTCTAGGAAGAAGTAACGACTCTTCTAGTCTCTATTTGAGTCGAGTGTTTCAAAAATGACCTTCAACAATGGGCTCCTACTGGCAAAACTATACATTCCCCTTGACCTGTCAATTTCATCTGGACGGTAGCAATGAAGGAATTCACGCACCGTCAACCTCCTAGCACCGTTTGTCATAGCACCATAGAGAATCTCCATTGCTATGAAGACCCTCCAGGTGTTTGGGGATATCTGGGTGACGGCCAAACCCAAATATTTTAAAAGTTCTCTATGTAGGGTACTTAGTGGAAACCTAAGTCTCGCCTTTAGCATCTGCTCGTACATTCCGACACCTTCTACCCCCTCGTAATAACATTTCTCTGATACGTAGGGTAGACGGATTGGAATGTAGTCTGAAATTTGAAAGTTAGTCCTAAAAGTGCTGAAATGTTTCTCCTTGATGACGAATGTGAATTTATGCACCGTCCACTCTGGCAGCATGATGAACTCCCTAAGTCCATCAGCACCGATGACGGATCCCAATGGTTGATCCTCGCTGTCATCAGACGTATCTTCTAGCTCAACCATCTCCATATCCTCATTTATTGAGGACGAGGAAGAGGCGGACGAACTCCTCTCTTCGCTGGGACTTTCTGGGTCTTTATGACCGAATGGGTATACTTCCTTGTATTCCGCCCCGTCACGAACTACTGACTGATTACTTGACGCACTAGACATTGCCTACAATTGACGACAAAACCTAAATCATGACGGACCATAGGGTGAAGGGGGCAGCTAAAGGGGTAAAAATTAGCATGACGAACCTTCACCACGTTGGGCCTGACGGATCCTAGCCCATGGGTCGGCAATAGGTGAGAGCCCAGGGCCTGGCATGACTTAAAATACTTGTTACACACGTTTGAAATCCGGTAGAATCCCAAAGGAAATCAGAATCCTAGTGCAAGGAGAATTCCAGAAGATACGCGTGTTAATGAAAGACCCTCTCTACAAGGAAATGTCTTGTCCATCACGTTTGGGATTACTCAAGTAGAGTCCTATAAGGAAAAGACTTCTACATCAAGGAAGAAAGGCCAACCTTTTACTACTATAAAAGCCCCAATACCCTCACAAATCAAGGTGTGCATAATTTTCCCTTCTCTAGCACTCTAGAGTTGAGAATAGTTCTAACTTGACCTTCGGAAGGTATTTGGCTGGCACCACACCAGTGCCCTCTGTTAGATCACTTCTTTCTTCTTGTAGGTTGTTAGTTCAAGCATGGGAGGATCGTGTAGCTCACTAGTGATTTTACGGCATCATCAGTTGACGCCATCTATGGGAAGACGAAGAGTTTAGCCAGACTATCGCCTCCTGGACATAAGAGTTGCATGGTACTCACTCGTTCAATGGCTACCACCAACAACGTTCAAGGAGACGAGCCGCCAAGATCTACTGCATTAGAGAGGCAGGTCCAAACTCTTATTGCAGCAGTAGAATGACTCACAAAATAGAACCATGATCTGGAGGAGCAGCTACGCCAAAGGAATGCAGGACATAACATTCAGGAGGAAAACCAAGAAGGTACTAGTGCCGAACGAAGGGACCAAGAGAAGCTAGAGGGTTGCAACACCCCAAGCAGACCAGAGCAGCAAAACATGATCCTTTCATCTCTCATGGATTCGGCCCCTCTGCCTATTATCGCAGAGATGCAGGCGATTAAGGAGCAGATGGAGGTCATGATGAATGCCCTCAAGGGACGAGTGTCCAATGATTTTGATGACCTGGTAAACAGAACTGACTCACCATTCACTACCTTCGTCAACTCATTCCCCCTGCCACAGAAATTCTGCATGCCCCAGATTGAAAGCTACGACGGGGTCAAAGACCCCCTCGATCATCTAGAGACTTTCAAGACCCTAATACACCTTCAAAGGGTACCAGACGAGATCATGTGTAAGGCCTTCCCAACGATGCTGATGGGCCCTGTGAGGGTTTGGTTCAGTAGATTGACACCAAGCTCCATCAATACTTTCAAGGAGTTGAGCGCCCAGTTCACCTCGCACTTCATAGGGAGACATAGGTACAAAAGGTCCACCGTGTGCTTAATGAGCATCAAGCAGCGAGAAGACGAGATGCTGTGGTCCTACATAACTCGTTTCAACAAGGAGGCCCTTTCAATTGACGAAGCTGACGATAAGATACTCGTAGCTACATTCACTAACGGGCTGCGGAAGGGTAAGCTTTTGTTTTCTTTATACAAGAATGACCCAAAGACCATGATGGACGTACTCTACAGAGCCATCAAATACATGAATGCAGAAGATGCATTGCTAGCCCGCGAAGAGAAGCCCAAGAAGAGGGAGAGACAGGAGGACACACGACAGGATAGAGGGCGAAAGGTTGCTAGAATCGGAGATCAACGAGATGAAAGGCGCCCTAGACCCCCCACTGGAAAGTTCACCAATTTCACCCCATTAACCGCCCCGATAAATCAAGTCTTGATGCAGATCAAAGATGAAGGAGCACTGACGTTCCCTGGTAAACTAAAGGGAGATCCCAATAAAAGGCCAAGGGACAAGTATGGTCACTTTCACCGGGACCACGGGCACGACACAGCCAACTGCTATGATCTGAAACAGCAGATTGAGGCCCTTATTAGACAAGGGAAGCTATAGAGATTCGTCAGCAAGGAAAGAACCGATCCGCCCTAGGAACAGGCCCCATGACGGGAGAACGAGTGCCCTAGACCACCTATAGGGGACATAAGAATGATCCTAAGGGACATAACCGCAGCCAGATCTTCCAAAAAAGCCTGCAAAACCTACCTCAGAATGGTCCATAGCATCCAACTTACAGGATCCGTACCCAAGATGCTGCGAATAGATACCCCGTTATCGGATTTTCAGAGGATGATGCTCGGAGACTTCACCATCCTCATGACGACGCACTTGTGGTCAGCTTGCAAATAGGGGATTATAACATGCATCGGGCCCTCGTCGACAACAGCAGCTCAGCGGACATCCTGTACTACCCGGCATTCCAGCAAATGAGAATTGACAGGGAACGGTTAACCCCAACGAATGCCCCACTTGTGGGATTTGGGGGAACGAAGGTGTTCCCCTTAGGTGCAATAACACTATCTGTGATGGCAGGTGACTATCCTTAGCAGATCACTAAGGAGGTAACTTTTATCGTAGTCGACTGCTCATCCGCCTACAATGCCATCCTCAGGCGGCCCACTCTCAATTCCTGGAAGGCAGTGACTTCAACATACCACCTGATGATTAAATTCTCGACGGTGTATAGGGTGGGAGAACTGTGAGGAAATCAAATAGCAGCACGGGAATGCTATATTGTCATGTTAGAAATGGAGGATCGTGTAGCTCACTGGTGATTTTACAGCATCATCAGCCTACAATATATAATATTGTGTAGTAAATTAATACAACTTTGAACAATACAATTAGTCCCATTCACAACTTTGAAGTAAAGAGAAAACAGAGAACAGTGGCTTGTCATAGTCAACTATATTTATCAAGTGATTGTTTTGCTCCCTTAAACTTAATACTAAAAGAACGGTAAGGAGAATTGAAATGGAGTTATAACTTTGGGCTTCGTGTGTTTTCGATTGCTTAGAGGGAAATTATAATCAGAATGAAATTTAGGGTGGAAAAGTATAATTTATCTCTATATATTTTCATTTTTTTTTTCAAAAAAAGAGTGCTCAGTTTGTTTTCATTATCAAGATTTAATTTTTGAAAATATAGAAGGCTATATAATGTTAGTATGCCACAATTTTATTCATTTATTTATAGAATAGAATTTAAATCTTGTGGCATCTTCTTTTTTTATTTTTTTATTTATAAAGGTAAGAATGCACTTTTGGTTCCTACATTTTGGGCCGATTCTCGATCTGGTCTCTAAATTGATTTTGCTCTTAGGTCAGTCCATGATTTTAGAAAATCGATTCTATTTTGATCTCTTCCATCAACCAAGTAACAGAAAAATCAAACGTAGCAGACGGAGCGCATTGTTGGCAAGTTAAATGCTAACGTGGCTAATTATAATGCTGACGTGGTCATTAAAAAAATATTCTAAAATGCCACATCAGCAAATAAATTAATTAAAAATAAAAGAAAAAAAATTTTTAATTTCTCAATTTTAATTTTAATTGTAAAAAAAAAAAAAAAATACAATCTAGTTAAAAAGAGTAATTAATTTTTTTTTTCTTTTCATTATTTTTGGAAGAACAAAGTAATGTGCTCTTCATGTTCTTCGAGAAAGAACATGAAGATTGCCCAGAAAATTAAAATGATCAATATTTTCTTTTCTTTTATTACATTTTCTTAGCAAATAGACATGCAAAGATTCATTCAAAATCCCCATCCTTCACCGAAACCTCCAACAAATCAAACCCATAAACCCAGAAAAATAATCAAATCCACATGAAATAAAATAAAATAAAAAACCCAGAAATTTAAAATAAACCTAGCAACAACTCGAAACCCAGCCCCAACCCATATTGTTGTGCTCAGCATTTTTGGTCAATTGCCTCATCGAAACCCAGAAAATACCTTGCAATTCAAAGCCCAAACCAACAACAAACCCAACCAAAGATCACCGATCTGACTAACCAACAAACTAATCCTGCAATCTGAAACCCACATAAATAGATTAGATCACCAGTCACCGCCACTATCACCAATTAGTCCATCAAGCCACTACAACCCACACCAACAACAAACCCATCCAACGATCCACCCCCACCCACCACTTCCCAACCATTGATCCCAGAGAGAGCTTTAGAGATTTTCCCAGATCCACGATCTGAGACAGAGACTTTAGAGCTTTATAAAGATGAAAGAGAGAGGGAGATTTTGATCTAAGAAAGAGAGCTTCAGAGATTTTCTTTTGGGTAAGCAAACCTAGATCTACTATCTCTCTCTTCCCCCAACCTCCAACCCAATCGGCTCCTTTCAATGCAGACTAAGGTCTAGTCCATCGACTACAACTCGGTCCGTCCCCCGCTACTCATTCCTCTCCTCATCGTGGGATGACTCCACCACCACCACCACTAGTAAGAGAGGAAAAGAAAGAGGGTGAGTTAGAGAGAGAGATCTAAACTTGCTTTCGAAGAGAGAGAGAGAGAGAGAGCTTGATAGAGTTATGAATCTTTGGATTTTTTTCTTTTAGGTCTGTGGGGGGTTTTCAAATGTTTTTTTTTTTTTTTTTTGAAATTTTAATTTTGTGTCTAAAAACTGATATATTCAAATTTTGTGATGTGTTTGTTTGTCAAGAAAGTTCAACGATATTTGAGAAAGCTGCTATAATTTTTTTCCTCAATCTTTAAAACTGAAAAATAATATTTTATTTTCATTTTTTATTTATTTTTAATTAAACTAGAATTGAAAAATAAAAATTATTTTTATTTTTTAATTTAGAAAATACTGATATGGCTTTTTTTTTCTTTTTCTTTTTTTTTTTAATTCGGAAAATGTTGATGTGGCATTTAAAAAATGTCAAATAAAACATTTTATTATCCACGTCAGCATCTAACATGCCAATAATGCGCTCCGTTTGCCACGTCTAATTTTTCTGTTACTAGGTTGACGGCAAAGACCAAAACAGAATTGATTTTCTGAAATCAGAGACTGGCTTAAGAGCAAAATCAATTTAGAAACCAAATCAAGAGTCAGCCCAAAATGTAAAGACTAAAAGTGCATTTTTGCCTTTTTTTTTTTTTTTTTTTTTATATTCAATCCCGTGACATCATGTACATTCTTTTATTTCTAAAACTTAACTATTTAATTTTATCCAAAAAAAAAAAAAAAACCTTAACTATTTAACTGTAAGATATTCATATTCTAGAATTTGGTAACTCAATTGGTACCTCTTAGAATTTCCAATGAAGGCATTAGAATTCAAATCTCTCTACCCAATTATATTAAATATAAAAGTATATATGTATAATAAGAGCTATAAAATATTCATAGAAAAGTATTCAAGTATAAGAAGTTCCATGGGCCAAAATTGGGAATTAAACCCATTTTCCTAGCTATATAACTAATAGGCATGGTTTCAAAAGTATATATTTTACTAACATCTCGAATCTTAAAGACTCGATTTTGGGCTCTAAATCGAGTCTCAAAGACTTGGTTTTCATGGTCTGATTACATTTGATGTGGCATTTTTTTCACGTGGCGTCCACCTGGAAATCGAGTCTCTAAGACTCGATTTATAAGCCCTTTACAAAACAAGTATAATGCACACCCTTTACACCTTCTCATCTCATCAAAGAGAGAGAGAGAGAGACTAGTAACAGAGACATGGGTTGTAGTTAGTCGAAGACCGAGATCGGAGTGGGTCCATGGGTGGGTGGGTTTCAAGTTGGCGTGGGCCGTGTGTGGTCGTAGGGAGTGGGTGGCCGTTGGTGCTCGTGGCTAGCTGTGGGTCGGGTTTAGATCGTCGTGGGTCGCCGTGGGTTGAAAAAGCTGAGTAGAATGGGTTTTCTTGGTGGATTAGTTCTTTGTAACTTCGTTTTTTTTTTAAGTTCTTATGGGTTCTGGGGTTTTCATCACTGTGTATTTTGGGAATTTAGAGACAGTTCCATATATGAAGCGATCCCATTTTGTGCTTTTGTCAAAAAGCATGGAGAGGAGGCTGGGAGAGACTTAGAAAGAAGAAGAACAAGAACTCAGCTGTTTTTTTATTTTTTATTTTTTTATTTTTATTTTTTGTATAAGTCTGTTTGTGGCTTGTAGGATAAATCGAGCTTCTAACTGTCGAGATATAAATTGAGTTTCTGAGATTCGATTTCCAGGTGGACCACATCAGACTTGATCAGAACATCAAAATCGAGTTTCTGAGACTCGATTTATAAGCCCTAAATCGAGTTTTTGATACTCAAGATGTTAATAAAAAATATAGTTTCAAAACAGTATCTACTAACTATATAGTTGGACAATTGGGGTTAATGGCCAGATTTGGAGAGAGAGAGAGAGAGAGAGAGAGAGAGAGAGAGAGAGAGAGAGAGAGAGAGAGAGAGAGAGAGAGAGAGAGAGAGAGAGAGAGAGAGAGAGAGAGAGAGAGAGAGAGAGAGAGAGAGAGAGAGAGAGAGATTTGTCGTAGGTGTGTGATTGCAATCTCGATGATTCTAATTGAAGTACCTGACTCCATTTTTAACTTCAACAACATCCAAAAAAAAAAAAAAAACGAAGAACTCGACAATTCAGAAAAATGGTTGGAGCATCAGCAATTCCAATTCCCACTCCACTCTCACTCTCAACACCCATTCCCAGAATTTCTTCTCTGAGAAGAATTTCAAATCCCACACTGTCATTGTGCCAAACCCACTATTTCTCTCTCTTAGTTACATTTCCTCTTCATTTTTCTCCCCACAAGCATCGTAGAACACAGACCCATTTCTCTCCAAATGCTTCGTCTTCATCTTCAGGTATATTCCACTAACTTCTTCAGTTGCATAGGCTATTTCATTGTTCTTTTCAATGTGGAAAAAGTTTTTTTTTTTTTTTTTTTTTCATTGAAATTTAGTTGCCATGTAAAAGAAATAACTGATATGGATTATCAACTTGTAATACCGGAAATGTAATCATATAAGAACACAGTTTGTTGAAGGAAGTAGTAATGTCTAACATTTTACTTATTGAGGTTAGATTACTATTAAAGTGTGGGGCTAATATCTCTACTATATACATATAAAAAAAAAAAAAAATGAAAGTGTGGGGCTGTTTCAAAGAGTTCAGAGTAAAAATTATGTAAATGTTGGTTGAATTTTGTGATAGAGTGCCCAATTTAATTGAGGATAAGAACCATTTAAAGTGAGGATTATTATTTGTAGAAGTTTTGTCTCTAGGAAGTACATTACAAAGTCTTTCAGCTAGTCATGAATGAAATTTGGCATCCAACAATTTCTCTCTATCATCTTACCAGGCGTGCTCTTATTGAACTCTACTTTTCAAAAACACATTTCTATTGATCATGCGATTTAACTTTGTAACTCTTGGTTCTGATAAAGTAGGCACTAATAGTTTTGTTAACAATAACACTAGAAAGAAGGTTGGACTGTTTCTTCTATTACCTGAACTGTTTTCATGAAATTTATTTTGATTCCAAGCTCATTTAAGCAAATTGTGTAGCAATACAGAGACCAACTGTCATTAGAAGAATTATACGAAAATTTGGTATATTAATTTTTATTTCACTTTGGCTTTCAAAATGATGTTTTTTCCATCACATTTTCTATGTCTCATTGAATATCTTCAGTAATTAGTAAGACTAGCAGTGGGTACATGCATATGTTATAAAGTAGTGTGGTTGATCATACTTAAGTCAATCAGGTGAAGCTTTAATTACTTTTATAGAATATATAAAATTTACGTAAAAGAAAGTACATGCATACACTAGATTGTTTTCTTGTTTGGCCAGATCCATAAAAGAAACCTGAATGTATGTTTCCACTAAAAAGAAGAGATTATTTGTTTGGTAATTGAGATGAATTTAGGCACTTTCTTGTACTAGCAAGCAAGTTTTGATTATTCAGCCAGGAAAAAAAAAACCTTGATTTCTGTGAAAATATCACGTTTGATAAATGAGAAATATTTTCCATATTTCATTTATTTACTTTTTATTGTATAGCATTTGATTGATTATTAAGCTGCATATCTGGTTGCATGAGAACTTGAGTAATTTCTGCTTTCTTTTTCTTTTCCCTTCGTAGAAGAATGGTCAAACACTTTAATAAAACTGGAAGTAAGGAAGAATCAAATATAAGGGAATGGATTCATATTGTTACCCTTGCCATGTTAATCAAGTACAGGTGGATGTTATTTAGATAAAAAGATTGGAAGTTTGGGAGAGAGCAAAAGCATAAGCTATCACATTCTCTCCCTCAGTTGTATTCAGAACTGAAATGTGACATTTTCCCTTTAAATTCATGGCTGCAGTTGTGAGTGCAGAATACACAGAGGAACCAGCAACCACTGTGAAATTTCAAAGGTCTCTTAGTTTGCCAGGTTGCTCGGGTTCATTGTCTTTGCTTGGAACTGGTTAGTTGCCCTACTATCTTTCAGCATTCTAAAAGAAAAATGAAGATAGGCATGCATAGAGTCTATGAAAGAAAAGTACAGTTAGAATATTGGCTAATATTGTTGCTGTTTGTACATACCTGCAATAGCTTTGAAGAGAAATTTAGGAAAAATAAAATGGTGAAGAAGTTAGAGTTCTCTTACTGCTGTTGTCTATGGGTGTAGGGTTATAAATACTTTATTTGAGACATTTTTTGGCTCTCCAAAATGTAGGATACCACTGAAACTTTTGATGGAATCTGTATTAGGAGATAGATGTTGATATATGGTGTCATATTATTCTTTTTCATTGTGATATATACCTCCCCTTCGTAGGGGGACGGGGTGGTTGTAAATTTTTCTTTTTCGAAAATGCCATTCTCCAGAAAACTTATGACAACCACTGCATCAGCTGATGTGTCAGTGGCTTTCTAATTACATTGGGAAAGTCAATGGCAATTGGGGATGCAAATGTAATGAAACATTTTGGTCCACATAATTTGAGTTTTGATTTCATGAAAACTTCTTTATGAATTGTGGCAATGCTATTCTTAGCCTGTTACAAATTTTTTCCCCAATTGCTTTCATCATGAAAATGACTACTAAGTATGACACTGGTTCTCTTCATGGCTGTGTTCATGTTTTATTTCACCTCAAATACCTCAAATACCTACGGTGCAAGTGCATGAAGTCTTTAGATTTTACTACCCTTTTCTCCAAATGATTATTTCAAATTGAATAACTCTATTGTTGTCTAGAGGAGTTCTAATATAATAGTAGCCTTTTTTCCCCCCTCCAAATTAGCATTCATTTTGATGGTCTGGCTCTGGAATAATTTCAGGATACAGGGAGAAAAGTTTTGCAATCATTGGTGTTAAAGTCTATGCTGCAGGGCTATATGTAAACCCATCTATTCTAAGTGAATTGAATGCTTGGAAAGGGCAATCAACAACTAAAATTCAAGAGATTCCTTCCCTATTCAACTCAATTTTTCAATGTAAGGACCCAAAAAAAATTCACAGTTTCTTTCTTGCTGTGGAGAGAGGGAGAGAGAGGTTGCTAAAATAAGTTCTGAAAGTTACTAACATAACTTTTCTTAATTGCAGCTCCTTTGGAGAAATCATTAAAGATTGTTCTGGTTAGAGATGTTGATGGTAAAACTTTCTGGGATGCCTTTGATGATGCCATCTCCCCAAGAATCAAAGCACCCACTTCCATTGATGAATCCGCTTTGTCCACATTCCGTTGTATCTTCCAGGGACGACCCCTTAAGAAAGGAACTTTCATATTTTTGACTTGGCTAGAACCATCCAAAATGCTTGTAAGCCTGAATTTATACAGACAACATCCTTGCTATAGGCATTCTACATGGATGTTTGTGGACTTGGAGCAATTTTTTATCTTCCTATTTCCTCCCCCTCCCCCCCCCACCCTCTTCCTCATCTCTGTACACTATTCACATGGTTTTATTGTGTTTCTTAAAGCATAATATGAATAAAAATTATTTCTCATGTTCTTGACCATTTTAGTTTTTAATTTTCTCTCATATGAACTAATCCATATGTATTTATTGTGATTTTCAGGTATGTGTCTCATTGGATGGGCTTCCATCTAATGTGGAAGCTACAATTGAGTCAGGAAGTGTGACTCTTGCTCTTTTCGATGTATTTTTTGGAAATGGACCTGTTTCTCCCTCCTTAAAAGATTCAGTTGCCAAGGGGTTGGCAACAATCCTCAAGTAGATGCTATGTGTTAGTTTCTTCAAATTTATTTTGTACACTTTCTTTTGAGAAATGTTGTATGTAATTGCTTTATCACTTGAGCCGCTGTCAATCTTATCAGCATATGTAACCTGGCTGGATATTGTTGTCGTGTAAAGGAAAATGCACATTTCTCAACTGTCAGGAGATGCTCACCAGAGTTGGATTATGGTATTCTTGATGAAGTTTACTCCTCACACCTTTCCTCATGCTTTTGCAGGCAAAATTTTCCCATTTTGAATTATACTAAATCCATGTAGGAACTTGAGCAGAAATTTCATTCCCAGTTGACAAAGCTGCATGGTTTTCTATATTGACCTTTCCTTTTCCAGTTTTCTGGTTCTACCTGGATTGCTCATGAGAAAAACTAATGATGTCTGAATAACTTAATTCAGTTGCTGAAATGCAATATCACTATGTACTTCACTATAATGGCTGTTTTGTTGGTCTATGGCTTCACTAGGTAATGAGACAAGGTTTACAGAGAGGCCAAGGTATATGAATATGAACTACTGAAAGTCCCATTGCCAAGAGTGGTGCCCAGTAGGCCCATTAGCTGGGTTTGGAAGGTCTAGGACTCCACTCACTTGGCAAAAGCAGGAAGACTCTCTCAAGGTGCTTATATCTTTTACTTTGATATTTGCTCTACAATGGCAGTTATATAATGAATCATTTGCTGCAAATTTGTTTGTGCTAGGAAAAATTTGCTTGTACATCTTTTTTCTTCCTTTTTTACTGTCTTAAGCCTTTTGTCCTTGTGTCATATTGAACTTCAACAAACATGAAAATAATTTAGGCCATTTGTTTCCTGTAACATGTGTGAGAATGGGATAGAATAACACAAGCTGGTTATGGCCAAAAGACCATAAATCATGACAGATACATAAAAATAAATTGCTCTGCTTGTAGAAATAGAACCTATGTCTAAGAAAATATTATTAATCTGTTAAAACTTTGTCTGATCTTATTTTCTCAAGCATCTTGACAACCTCAGCTATGGTAGGCCTCTTGGAGGGCTCTGGTTTGAGACACATTAATGCTATACTGAATACATTGTCAATGTCATCCTCTGGACAGTTTTCTAATCTACCATCCAGTACATATACCTCCTCTTGAACAACTGCCTTTACCTGCTCCAGCACCAACAGAAAATTTTCAATAAAAAATCAGTTTATCTATCCCTAGATAGATGCAACATTAAGCATATTTAAGCACTTCTAGATAAAGAACACTTCCAATTTACCTGCCTGGGCAGTGAGTTAATACTCAATAATAGAAATGAAAAGTAGACTAAAAAAATATTAGATAGATATTTCAGAAAGTCCTGTCTAAGGGATAAAAAATTCTGGATTGATCCAAGACAAGCAGTCATCCAATGCCAAATAGCCTTTTGTTAGACCCTCAAGACTTGTTGAAAAGGGCTTGCATCATAAATTTCTGGGTCTGCCACTGTCACAATTAAAAGCAATATATTTGGCTATAGTTTAAAAGTTTCAAATCATTTCCGACTAATTCTTATATATCAGTGTTGGTTTTATTCTGTTTTAGTACCTTTGTTAAAATGAGTGTAAGCATATAATTTTCTGATGGGCATATAGACACGTTCAAGTGAGCAAGGGCAATTGCCCTCAAAGAAATTGCATAAATTTGTGAGGATTAGTTGACATCTTTATCAAGTTTTTAAAGTTGTTCCACTTGAAAAGACTTCCACAGTACTTTTCCACGGAAATGTGGGATTAGAGCAAACCCCACTAAGGAGCAAGGTTCCAAAGGAAATATGAGAAATTAGCTACAGATGCAGTCCAATTAAAATACTTAAATAGTGTGGTTTATCTAAGATCTTAAAAAGAACATGTGATGTTCAATTTCGAATACCAAAATGGCATGAGGTACTTCATATCTTCTCTTTGAATTTTTTCATAACTTCAAACCTTGTAATGGCATTTAAAATCATTTTAAACATTCAGCACCTTGTCCTTGAAATCTATCATGACATTTATAAGCACACCGAAATAAGATTGAAAAATCCCATATTGTGGTATTTTACACTTAATTTATTGAATAACGGATTCCTTTTAATTAACTTTATGTGGAATGAATTGCCTCGTTTTTTTTTTTTTTTTTTTTTTTTTGGGAATTGGACCAATGAGTAGTTCAATGTTTTACGTTTGTTATACTGCTTTCTTTTTGGTTTTACTTATGATGTATTATTTTGGTCATCATAAAATTAATTGATTGGTAGAGACTTACTTCATATAGATTGAAACAAACTTCATGATGCAATGTTATTAGTAAGAAAATTTTTAGTAATGTCGTTGACTAAATGGGCATTTTTGACCCCAATGCTTCCAACCAATATCAATCTGCTAGTATTCAAAAATAGAATCTATGTAATGTTAATAGAATTTTTAACTTACCCATGATACAAGCTTACTTCCCTCTTCTATAAATACTTCATCATCTGGTTTTTCCCCTGTTAAAAGCTCCAGTAAAAGAACTCCATAACTATAAACATCCCCTTTAGCGGTTGCTCTTCCTGTATCAAAATATTCTGCAGAACTTAACCGAGTACTTAATATAACTAAGTACAAGAGCTAAGATCAGGAGAGAGTGACTCTAATGGTTTAGTGGTTCATACCAGGAGCAAGGTATCCAAAAGTTCCAGCAACAAATGTTGAAACATGAGTCTTATCTGGTTCCATCAATGTGGCCAGTCCAAAATCAGACACTCGAGCCTCCATGTTCTGATCCAACAATATATTGCTTGACTTGATATCTCTGTGAATAATATGAGGGATGCAATCATGATGAAGGTACGACAATCCTCTTGCAGCACCTACTGCTATCTTCTCTCTGGATGGCCAGTCCAAATGCTTCTTGTTCATTGCTCCTCCTGAACCAAAATCTACTTTTTGATAGGGGAAAAGAGAAAATAGAAAACAAACCAAAGATATAGAGAAGAATCAAGCTTGTGATTGTGAACTTCTATGCCATGATTTGGATCTCCAAGAAAACTGAAGTTTTAAAGAATTTAGCTATAACATTACTTTGAACTTCAATAAGTCTAATGAAACAAGAAATTTCACAACATTTTTCACAATTACTAAAGTGACTGTAATTGATGTAAAATAAAAGTGATATCAATGGTGATTTTAATGAAAGTGATGTTACACTAATACCAATTTATCACCTCAATAAATGGTAAAATAAAAGTGATATCAATGGTGATTTTAATGAGAGTGATGTTACACTAATACCAATTTGTCACCTCAATAAATGATAAAATTTTGTTGTTTATGTAGGCACTGTAGAGTATATAAGAATGTCAGAATAATATGTTAACTTTGATGCCAATCAAACATTGTTAATGAACAACATATAAACCATTTATTTGATTATTGATCCACTCACAAAGAAAGAAAGAAGGGTTTGAAGCTAGAGAAGCATAATATGCAGAAAGGTATCTAGGCTTCCATTAGGCATCAGCGCTCATAGATGAGAAGATTATAGTGAGAGGCAGTGTAATATCCATGAAGAGTTGCAATATTGCGGTGCTTTATGTCTCCCATTGCTTCCGGCTCTCTCTCAAAACCTCGATCTCTATTTGCAGTTCCCTTATTAAGTTTTAACAGCAAAGGCTGTGGATTCATTTATAGTCAGTCTGTAAACTGTGCCATAGCCTCCAGAGCCAATGATGTCTTTGTTGCTCAATTTTAGTGTCTTCTTTAAGAATGCATCGGATGGTAGTGATTGCATCATTGGAGACCTGAACATCACCGTCTTCCCACCTGTGTATAACCACCACATCACTTTGGCACATAACTTTCTTTAGTTTGAAGAGGTTGAATTCCAGAATGAGTACCATACCTGAGAAGCCATCTTTGCAAACCATTTGGTTTCTTTTCCATCGCCTATAGAGGAGAACTGAAATAATGATTTTTGATATAACAAAAACAACAAAGCACACTGTGATGTAGAATGCTAAGACCACAGCATTGGCCATTTGCAAGTTAATTAAGAGAGCTTCAAAAGTTTTATAATAACAAGCCACTAATTAAGGTGAGGTTTAAAAGTGTTAAGTTATGGTTTTTCACATAACATTTATGTTGGCTTTATTTCATGACAAAAAGTATTGTAATTTCATTAATTTATTTTCTTGTATTTTGTGGAATTTAATTGTAATGAGTTTAGTCTTAAGTGGTAAAAATTACTTAAAAAGTTGATCTCGCGACTTGGCTCGCGAGTAGTGCAACCTGCGAAGGTCACATGAGGAGCATATGTCGGAAGTTGAAGAGTCAATGTGTTTTGTGACTCATCTCGCGATTTGGCCAACTCACGAGATGACCCACGAAATGCACCGACAGCTAAAATTTTGAGTGTGACTCTTATACCCTTCACCCATATTCTCATGAACCTTGCTCCTTGTTTTATTGGGCTTTAGCCCATTTACAATAAAACTCTCATGAGCTTTCATTAGAATGTGCTTAGAGATTTTCAACTCTTTGCCTCAAATATGGGCTTACAATGCATTCATCACCTTTGGGCTCTCCGTCTTTCCATTCATTTTAATATTTTTTTTTTTTTTTTTTTTTTTTTTTTTTTTAAGTAACTTTCTAACTAGAATATATTGTAGCCTTCCTTTCAAAGTCCATGTGTGAGAGACCGGGGTAAAACCTATAGGGTACTCTCAAAAAAGAGTGTAGGCATCGGCACCTTCCCTTTATAGGATCATATGGAGTTGCCACTTATTTTATAAGTAAAATAAGAAAATTATACAAATTACAACATGTCTTGAATAATACACATTCTCATTAATTGGAAACAATCATATCTTGGTAGAAAGAACTTTACATTGCTTTGATTCCTAGTTGCAATCTAGCAAGAAATACAAGGCCTTGTTTCCTAGTTACAATCTACCCAAAATAAAATAAGACACTAAATCTACCAACCTAAGATTCTAATGTTCGGGGGCTAGGTTACAGGATAGGAAGGTGTTAGGCACCTACCCTGCCCAGACAGATTCTAGTCTTCTAGACTTTAAATGACCTTTTAAATACCTATTAAAAAGTGACATGCAAATTTTTGTGTCAATATTCCTAGATCTAAAGTTGGTTAATATGCAAATCTTAGATCTATAGCATTTATGCAATGAGAAATCACATCTGAATTTTACTTAAGGGAAAAAGATTTTTAAGAGAAGTTTCAAATCAAGCAAAATGAATTTTTTGATTAAAAAATTCAAATCAAACAGAATGAATTCGCTTGTTATTTGATTATCCATTCTATTCCTATGCAGCCAAGCTTAATTTTGATAAAATCCAACAGCCAATTACATAAATTATTCAATTAATTTTAATTGTTGACCAATCAGAATTAATTTCAATTAATCACACGTAATCAGCCTCACCCATATTCAGTGCATCCAAACCGTGAAAACTTGATCTTGTGATATCTTTCAATTCGACGGTCCAATTTGGGAATTGAGCACATTGTCGCAACCATTAGAATCTCAAGATCATTTTTATGATATGTGATGAATGATTTAATGCATGGAATGCAACTACAATTTTTTGGGTATTAAAAATGGTCATTTCAGTCATCTTCCAAAATTAAATTATGAGTGCAAAATCGAGTATCTACACCATGAATTTCTCATCATTTTCGGCCTAGGCATGCAACAAGGAGGCCTAAGATTAGGGAATTTCATTTTGGCTTTGTAGTTTATTGGATGCTAAGTCCATAGCATATTTATTACCCTAGGCCCAAGGTTCTTTTTCAAGAGGCCTTTTGATTTGGGCTTATGGTAGCAATTAGGCTATGGTCTTTTAAACCTTTCTATTTAAGATATACCTTTGGATTTCGGGATAAGCTCTTATATGTGAAAACTTCTTTTCTTTTATCCTAATATCTTAGGGCATGCCATAACTTTTGGGTTATCCTCAAAATTTTTACATCTTTTATTTGTCCTTTAGAATTAAGTAAATACAAGATATATGGCTGAACAAACAAGAGATATAAAAGGGTACTCTTTCATGGATAGGATCTAGGATCTCTCTAAGTGTGGGTAGGCTCCCTAGAGTTAAAATGATAGATTAGTAGGTCACTTACAACTAAGTGGGCCATGATTCCAATCGAGAGCCTATGTGGAACTTTGTGGATTGGTGGCAAACTGTTAACGTACTCAAAGCCCATTATAGGCAATGGCGTAGATTATGAGTTTGTGGGATGAACATCAAAAGACTTTGGCCCAAATGGAGCATACTCATCTTTCCACTCTTCACCAATCGAGGTAAAAGGGACAAAAGAACCAAGTGAAATGCGTGCAACAAGTATTGAACAAGCCTTTATTAAGATTAAGAAATAGGACACATTGGAATCAAACTTTCTATCCCTAGTGGAGTTGCCATTATGGGCGCAACGCGCCTTTGGTGTGGGGGAATACGCCTTGGTCGAGTGGACCTGGGTAGAGAAAAGAAAAAGAGTCGCCACCTAGTTTAGGTCTAGTAACCATATATATAACGCCCTTACATGGAATGACTAATCTTACTACCAGAGTATGGATTCAGAGTTTAGGTATGGAGATAGGAAGATGTTAGGCACCCAACCCTAATCGACCTGTGGGTCGGCTTCCACTCATTGTGTCTTACGTCTTAATCTCATTAAAGGCATGTTTAATATTGCATTCTATACTCACACATACACTAGTATACATCTAGCAATCAACATGGAATCAATCATCCCAAAAATACCCTAGCATACATCTATCATGCAACTCAAAGCATCATATCCAAGGTAGCAACCAAATAAATATGTCAATATCCAAAGCAAAAACATAGGCATGTTAAGGTCAAACAAACAATTTATCACATCCAAAGCAAAGCATTCACAAATATCATTCATGTTCACCAAGGCAAGATCAAGATCATATCTCAAACAAATGCATGTTCATGTGAATGCATGATTTACCTAACTTACCTATGCATTAATGCATTGTCATATCTTATGCATGTTAATGGCAAAACAAGGAAAACATAAAGAGGGAAACCCTAATCTAACGTGTTAAAGGCAAACAAACAAATAAAGAAAGAAGCGAGAACATATATATATGTGAAAATAAGTTAGAACAAAGACAAATTGGTCAAATAAAATGAAGGAATAGAAGCAGAAAAGGTCAAATTAGGGTTTCTAGGCTTAAGTACACGTACACATACATAGGGTCTACGTACGCAGCCCAGCTGTATGCGTATGCATACTTCAAGTATGCGTACACATGCAGGAAGCACGCGTACTCATGTAGGCCTAAAAACCCTAACCCAAAAATAGCAAGAACAAAGAACAGAGCAGAAACTTAAAACAAAAAATTTAACAACCTAACTTTCTTTAAACGATAAAACAAAGAAAACCTAAGCTAAGCAGACATATTAAAACATAAATAAACAAGAAAAATAAGCAAAACAGAAAGATTAAAACAAGAAAAAGCAAAGAAATGAAAAAGAAAGCTTAGTACTTCAAAAACAAAAGCTCTTTGGCATGATTTTGACCACTCCCCTTAGTCAAATCTATTCACAATCAAACAAAATTGATTAATAAATTTCAAAACTTGAAAATCAAGACTAGAAAATGTATCAATCAGAAGAAAATTGACTTGAGGATGTTTTGTGAAAAAGTCCCTCTTTGATTCACTATTTCTAGTGAATTTTAGGTTTTCCCTTAGAGTTTTCTATGTGTTTTGAAAAGTCACCATGTATAGCTTTTTATATTGAGAAAATAGGGGTTTGGAATGACTCCCATACAATGTGAGATTCGTTCAAAATCTCAGCTTTAATGCAGAAAAACTTGCCTTTCATAGTTTCTGGAATCTTAGCTTGCGTATGCATGCTCATGTATGTGTACGCATGCATGAAGCTTGCATACGTAGGTTTGGAGCATGCGTACGCACATGCGTGTCCGCATACACATGCCCTATGGTTTCCATGGCCTTTATTTTCCAAAAATAGATTATTTAGCTCATAAAAAGAGTTATATTTTCCATAAAAGCCTTCCTTAAGTCAATTTAAGTCTGATCGGGCCCTCAACTAACCTTGGGCTTTAGAATTTTACCATCATTGGGGAATGGGGGTGCGAGTCATAAGGGGTACAAAATGTGGTGTCTACAGCCATAGTATGAACATACTAATGCAAACTGTATACACAGGTACGAAACCCTGCCAATGTGCCATAGCGCACCAAATGCGAAACTTTGCCGAAATTTCATTGTAAAAATGGGCCATCTTTCTTGCCATACTCTCACAACGAAAACTTGGAGAGAATAGTGTTTTGTGTGCTATGATGCACCTAAGGCAAAATGTCGCCAGATTTTCATCATGAAAATTTGGCATCAATTCCAAATGTACTAGCAAAGCATTGATAAAGGTCACACCCCTTTCCAAAATCAAACCTTAAAACCCAATTCTTTTAAAGCTCCGAGAGCTAAGGCCAATAGTCTGCTTTTAACTGCCTATGTCTAAAACTAAAGATTTTACCAAAATAAAGGACTGTCTCAGGATAGATGTTATGGAATGCCTAACACCTTCTCTACACGTTACCAGACTTCCAAACTCAAAAATCAAGATTTTCTATCCATCTATATTAGATTAGGAAAAATGGCATTTTTCTTAGCTTGGGATTTGTAATAAAATCAAATAGAGTATGGTGACCAATCACACTTTAGAAAAAACCCAATAATTGGTGCCGACTTCACTTACCTTTGGTAATAATAGGTTAAAATTTACTCAATTTAGTTACACACTAGAGGTTTTTACCCTCCTTTCACAGCAACCAAGCTCAACCCTCCGGCATAGGGGCACGAGCATCGTCGCGTAGGGTGGTCAACTGCCGCGAGGCATTGACAATATACTCAATAGGTTCTAACATAATGTTCAACTTTTGATGTTTGAAATTTTTTTGGAGTTTTGAGTTTTTATTCACATGTTTAACTCTTGCTGTTGAGGTTTGTGTCTTGGTATTAGGTTTTTAGTATCGCATGTCCCATATTGCATGTTGCACAAAAACTACTTTTTTTGCTCTTCAATACCTTTTTCTACTTTTTTATTTGGTGAAGACTTTCCTTATCTTGAACAATTGATTGATTTCCAAAACGATTTGAATTTTAAATAATTATTGACTTGAAGCTTTTAGGAAATTTCTTTACCATTTATGATTAGATGTCTTCCATGATTTATCTTTGACTCTTTTAATTGCCTTATGAAGTTAAATTCTAGAATTAAAGAGAGATGAGAAAGGCAAATAAATATTTTAAAGCTTAATTAATAAAGGAACGAAAAGAAAAGTCTTAAAAGTATTTTTTGGGGTTTATTGCATGAGTTGAAGAAAGAAAGGATAGATAAGAGACAAGGAAGACAATATGCAACTAAAAACAGGCAAAATTAATAAGTAAAGAAAATAAACTTGCAACATTAATTACAAATAAAACCAAAAAAAAAAAAAAAAAATGAAAGAAAATCTACATTCTGCCCAAGCTTACATATGTTGTAAGAAAGATGTGTACTCATCATTCTACAAGCGCACACACCTAAGCTTCAAACGGATTCCTAGCTAAAGAACCAAAACAAGAACCCTAGCCACCTAAAACCTACGTACACAGGGATAAGGATGCATATGCCAATCATTTCATGTGTATGCACCCTCAGACAAATTCCAGATTCTAAACAAAATTGCAAAAAACAAAATAAACAAAGATCATACAACATGCTATTGTTCTTCAAACATAATGATGTTAATGAATTAAAACCCAAAAGAAACAACATAAATATAAACAAAATCAAGGGGGCAAATATGGATCATGGAAAAGATCCATATCTCCACCTTACAACACTTGCAGTGATGTTGATGACCGGCCCCTCAACTATCTCCACCTTACAACACTTGCAGTGATGTTGATGACCGGCCCCTCAACTAAAATCAACTACCATAGCTTTGTATGTGGATCAACGACTTGGAATGACTCGACTTAGGGTGTTTTGGATGAACCCTAAAGATGGTTAAGACAACAACTTAGATGTGACTCAATTGAAAGTTGGAATCCTAGTGAGTGAGAGATTACCTTCTAACAATTGAATGTTTAGAAGATCAACCGTAACTCACTAATTCTACCCTTCTAACCTTAAAATCAAGAAATTAATTTTCTAATGGTATTTTGATAGAGTTTCAATAGGCAAAAAAAAATCTCTAGACTCTTTGGATGATGAAAACGGGAGTATTTGTAGGGGTATGGGGGTCTCGGGTTTGGTGGGATGTTTAGTTAGCTAGTTGATCAAGCAAGCTTACCTAGGATCTCACCAAAAAGGAAAATGTACTGATTTGAGGCTTCTATCCAGAAGATGTGTACACCAAAAATAGGGTGCGTACTTCGCATCTTAAACCCCACCTACACACATTTTGTAAGCCTCGAGGAGACTAGGCCAAAAATAGGCTTTTTGGCTTTGTTTTTGTGCCACACTTGGGTTTAGGCTTGGTTCTTTAGGTTCTACACATGGCTCTAATCATGTTGGTAGCGACTTAATTTCTCGTCATTGGAGTCAAGGACCTTTGGTAAAAGGTCGAAATGAAATGGGATGTTTACACTCATTAATTATGGGACTTACTAGCTCTGTCTTATCCCATTCTTTTACCAACCTTTTTTAGAGTGGGCAACAATTATTTTTAGACATGTTTTTGTTGCTAGAAATAGTTGACAACTATTGATGGAGGTTAGACTTTTGAGATAGTGATCCTTAAGTGTTGTACATCCTAGAGGAGACTTGACTCACTCTTTTGAATCTAATAGTGGTGATAACATTTATCTCTATTGGGAAAAGTTATTTACATGTAATTATTTTTGTGGCCAGTGGTTCTTGTAATTATCTGTAGAGCTTAAAATTAATTTGGGAGTATGTTTAATGAAATTGTTATGAAAAATCCTTGATGATGGTGGGAATTCTTAGGATTAATTTGTCCCCCCCCCCCCCCCCCAAAAAAAAAAAAAAAAAAAAACCTCAAACGTCCAAGTAATATTGTATTACAATTGTTTTATTAAAATGAAACCAATGTAAGATATTTATAAGAGAATAAAATCTAGACTAACCTTGAATACAACAAATTAAACCATGGTTACATGATATGTTGTACAAGTACAATGAGGATTACTATGCTTGTACACCAAGTAGGATTCAGCATTGATTAGAATTGGGCTTCTTATCATTAACATGAACAATTACTCCTCTCCCTGCATCATGCAACAAAACAAAAATCTATTGACTGAAATATTACTATTATCATTAACAAGTCTTTTGTTAGTTACCAAACTAACAAAAGAGTACTTGTGAATGGCACTACATACTAATGTTTAATAACTAACTAAAAAAATAATCTTTGGGAAACTATGAATGATCAAACAACACCAGAATTAGATATCCCACTCAACCTCCTCCACAGGTAATTCATTCAAATTGAACTCTAATTTTTTGCAATTCTCAGTAGCGGAGGCAATGGGAAGCATAGATTCAATCACATGATGATTGCTGCTGCGAACATGGTGTATATCACATATGCGAGCACGGGCATCATCCTGGGTTAGGAAGTCCATAGTGCAAACTTTGCAAATATATGGACCAAGGGCCATGCAAATCTGTTGCTAGCATTGATCAAGTACTTCAATGTTATCCATGCACATGCTGTCAACGAAGTTGCCATGTGTTTCAATTGCACTACTCTTATAATAATTATCTCCATCATCTTCCAATTTGCTATGAATAAACTTTCGCTTCTTGATTGGGAGAAGCCAAGGGGTATGTGAGAGACCGGGGAAATTTGGGTGTTCTCAAAAAGAGATTTTTGGGTGCTTTTTTAAGACACCTCTCTTTTTGAGTAAGTAGTGTGGAGTCGCCACTTATTTTTTATACAAAAAAATAAGAAAAAATTAAATACAAATTATATGATTGAATTGTTCTATTCTCATTGATTGAATAAAAATACAAACTTAATAAATTGAGTATTACATGGTTTTGGGTCCTAGTTACAATCTACCAAAAAAAAAAAAAAAAAAACAAAACAAAACAAAAAACAAAGATAAAGCCTAGGTCTACCTATCCAAAGACACTAAATTCGGAGGTTAGGTTACAAAATGAGAAAATGTTAGACACCCATTCCGACCAGACAGAGTCTAGCCTTCTAGACTCTCATGACCAATGTAACCCTTTATGCATGATATGAATGATATGTTCCATACATGAGACATATAACTAAACTAAGTCACATAAGTCTATTTATGAATGCATCCTTTTCTTTTGAGAAAATTCAGATCTGCCTTGTGATAAAAAAAAAAAAAAAAAAATTGATTTGGTTTATAAAAAAAAAAAAAAAATAGATCTGTTTATGTATATGTAAAAAAAATAGTTTTTGGTGAAGAAAAGTCAGATCTGAGTTTATTAAATAAAACAAAGCCTTTTGGTTTAAAAATATCATATCTATTTTTGAGAACTAAAAAAATTGGTTTTTGGTTTGTATGAAAAAAAAATTAGATATGTTTGTAATAAAAATTTTGGATTTGTAGAAAACCTTTAAAAAATCAGATCTAAAAAATAAAAAATAAAAATCTTTTTAGAAGAAGACTACACTCATGAAATAAATCTACTCTACTTGCATTAAACAAAATAATCAGAACAACATTACTTATGAATCAAACAAACAAAACATCACTACTTATGACTTCCTTTTTTTTATTTCAAAATATGCTATGTTTAAAAAAGTTCAAATTTGTATCTAAGGAAGATACAAATCAGTTTTAATGTAAAAAAAAAAATTCAAATTTGCATCTAAGGAAGATGCAAATAAGTTTTTGTTTTGAAAAATTCAGATCTGCATCTTCCTTAGATGCAAATTTGAATTTTTTTACATTAAAATTGATTTGTATCTTCCTTAGATACAAATTTGAACTTTTTTAAACATAGCAGATTTTGAAATAAAAAAAGGAAGTCTGCATCTAAGGAAGATGCAAATCAGTTTTTGTTTTTAAAAAATTCAAATCTGCATCTAAGGAAGATGCAAATAAGTTTTATTTTTGAAAAACTAAGATCTACATCTAAGGAAGATGTAAATCAGTTTTTATCTTGAAAAAATTTAGATTTGCATCTAAGGAAGATGCAAATAAGTTTTTATTAGGAAAAAAAAAAAAAATTCAAATTCACATCTAATGAAGATGCAAATAATTTTTTTTTTTAATTTTTTTTTCAGGTTCACAATAAATGAAGATGTAAACCAGTTTTTGATTTTGAAAAAGATATAATGACAAGCAGATTATTGAAAAAAAAAAGAAAAAAGAAAGATCATGACAATAAAAACATCAAGAACATGTTTCAACAAAAATATATTGACAATACATGGTAAGAGCATTTAAAAATTAAACTAAAAGAAGATTTACACATGCTTCATCAAAATAAAAGAAATAGAAAAAAGAGGTAAAGAAAGAACCACCTCTTGCACTGACGTTCACTTCTTCTTGAGGGAATATTTTAGGGTTCAAAGAAATTTGTTCAATTATCTTTGAAACCTAAAATACCTTGCTTAAAAAAACGAAATTCTTAATGCTAGAGCGTTTAGAACATCTTTAACGTAAGAGAAAATATTAGAAAAGTGATTCAAAAAAAGGTGAAATCTAAGAGCGTGAAAAAGTGTCCTGAATTTTGAGATCCAGCGTCTATTTATAGAGGTTGGGAGGCTCGAAAAAATAGCTAGATGATCAGAATAATCTCGGATGCATCCTTATCTCTAAAAAATCGAAAAGGATGTGTTTCAGCTTAATCCAAATGCCCTAGGGCCGGGGTTCGATTTTGTGCCAGGCCTGCTTTCGAGTTTCAGTCTGTTTTGGACTCCTTTTTAAGATTTTTTGAATTGGGACTTGGACTTAGATGCGTTTTAATCCATATTCTAAAAATTAAACTCTTTTCTGGATAATTTAGGTCTTTTCAACAACAATTATCTTGTAAACAAATACTCTAAAAAAATCTTGATTATCCTCAATTTTGTAATTATCTGACTATCCCCTTTATTCCCATGCAAACAATCCTATTTTTGACACTAACTAACAACCAATCACCAAATTATTTAATTAATTTTAATGGTTTAACCAATCATAATTAATTTAAATTAATCATGCGTGGTTGATTCTACCTAGACATAATGCATGTTGACCATGCAAACTTGATCACACGATATTTTTCGATCCGACAGTTCGATTTGGAAACCGGGCATACTGTCATGACCATTAGAATCTCAAGATCATTTTTATGATATGCAATGAAAAAATTTAATGCATGTAATGCAATCATAATTTTTGGGTACATAAATGGTCACTCTAATCATCTTCCTCGATTAAATCATGGGTGCAAAATGGAGTGTCTATAGAATGCCCCTTATTGACGAGCTTAGAAAGCGAATGTCAATGTAAAACAAAGACACTAATTTTAGCAGCCATGATTTAATTGAGGTTGAATTTTCAAAGATTACCTAGTCCTCAAACCTTAAATCTTGGAATATAGAACTAGTGCCTTGCCTTTTGACAAAAATGAAAATTATGAACACTTCACCTACGTGATAGTTGATGAATTTTGAAATGATTCTTGATGATTGAGGTGACTAAATGTGGATAGTGACCAAAGGGATTTTCTACCTCGGATTTGAATGGAAATTAACCAAGGGGCTTTTCAACCTCAGATCTTGAAGAAAGGTAACCAAGGGGCTTTTCTATCTTGGAACCGGAGTTGTGGTGATTAAGGGGCTTTTCGACCTCGATCTTGAAGAAAGGTAACCAAGGGCTTTTCTACCTCAGAACCAGACTGTTGAAATGTTGATCAAAGGGTTGCTCTACTTTGATCTGAACTATTGAAATGTCGATGAAAGATCATTTCTACTTTGATCGAAGCTATTGAAACATTGATCAAAGGGCTTTTCCATTTCGATCTTTCTGTTGAAATGTCAATCAAAGGGCTTTTCTACTTCGATCTGAATAGTTGAAATGTCGATCAAAGGGCATTTCTACTTTGACCGTGCTGTTGACTACAAAAAGTCAACATTTGGGATTAGGCTTTAAATGATGAGGGCTTTGTGGTCCTGCTTTTTTTGATATGTGTGATTTCCATTTGTTCCTTCTTGATTTGGATATTACAATTTTATCAAGAAAACTTTGATTGATTTTTGAAGTTCTTTGAAAAAGATTTGATTTTTGAAACTTGAAGCTTGGAATTGGAAACTAGAAATTTTGAATTTGAAAATTTGCCACTAGCGATTTTGAGACTTGAAACTTGGAATTTGAAACGTGAGGTTTTTAATTTCGATACTTAAAGACTTTGGAACTTAAAAATTTGGAATTTTGGAACTTGAAACTTATTGGAATTTTGGAACTTGAAACTTGAGATTTTGAAAATTTGCAACTTGAAATTTTGAAATTTGAGATTTTGAAACTTGAAAATTTGAAACTTCTAATTTTGGAACATGGAATTTCAGATTTAGAATTTGAAATTTTGAATGTGGAATTTTGAACTTGGAAACAAAAATTTTGGATTGAAAATTTGGGGATTTGGGGTTTGAAATTTTGGAATTTGAAATTGAATCTTTTATCCTTAATCCACTCCAAAAAAATTATTGGAAATTGATATAACCTTTCTCTTCTTCATGATTTTTCTTAGAAAAAAAAAATGTTTTTTTTTTGGAGTTGACTAAGTCAACTTAGTCAAACTAAGTTGACTCAGCAACTCAATTACTTTAAGTGTCGGGGGCCGAATTTTGGCCCCTATTTTTCTTGTCTTTTCCTTTTTGTTTTTTGCTTTCTCCTCCCTCCCCCTTTCTTCCACCATTGTTACTATTCACCTTCTTCTTCCACTTGATTTTTCTTCTTAACCCCAACATTTCCTCTCTAAAAAAATCACTTTCCTAAGCTTTGCAACCTTCCTTCACTCATCTCCCTCAATATTTTTTCAGATCCTTGTGTTTTTGGTCATTTTTTTTCATACCCATTTTTGTGAAACCATTTTCAAACTCCTCTTTTCTTTTGCATAAAATGTCATCCACCTACAATGGGCCCTATTTTCTTACTTTCATGGAAAGAAATATCATCCATCACTTGAATGGGATGATGAGGAGGGGCTCCTTCAAGACCCCAAGACCCATGCTCCACATTCCCACATGGACTTCAAGGTGAGTTTTTCTTTGTTTCTTTGTTTGGAAAAATGTTATTTCCATGCTTCATTGAAAGTTTGATGTTGAGATGTTGTCATTTTATTGTGTGCTCTTGTTGGAATTTGGGGCATTGTATGATTGATTATGTTGTAATCTTGGGTAATCTTGGCTTTGGAGCATTTTTGAATTGCTGTATTTTTTGGTCACAGTGTAACTTGGACAATGTTGGTAATTTGTGATGTTGTTGAATGAATTTTGGCTTGGATTTTGGGGGCATTGAAATTGTGAAAAATTTGTTGTGTGGATTTTGATGAATACATTCATGATATATGGAAGAAATTTTGTTGGCATGTGTAAATTTTATTTCATGAGCATGGCAAAATTTTGTGGGTATGGAAAAATTTTAAGGGTATGAGATTTTGGCTATGGAAGTATTAATGTTCGATCATGGAAAATTTTTGTTGGTTGTGGGTTTGTATTTTTTTTGGTGTGATTTTTTTCTTTTTATTTATTTTTTATTTTTTTTGGTTTTGGTATGTGATGGAATTTTTGACATCTTGACAATGGGCTAAAGTTTTTTTTTGCAGAATCTCAAGAGTCAAGGTAGCCTTGAAATGCCAAAGGCATATAGGGAGTACTGTTTCCAGATACCAGGAACATTATCAATGAGGCCAGCTTTCAGACCTTTTTCGAGGCTTTGTTGAATCAGGAAGCTCATGAGTTCAAGGATCTCCAGTTACTCCTTACTTTATCAGACCGTTTTTGGGATACCATGTGCACTTTCCATTTTCCGGGCATTGGTGAAGTGATGTTGACACCTTATGATTTCTCTGTCATCACCAACTTGAGATTGGGTGGTGAAAGAATTAGGGTCAATGATTTCCTTACTACAAAGGAAATTAAGAAACTTTTAGGCCTAGTGCCTTCCACAATGAAGAGTTAAAATGTCCCTTTGATGTGGCTGTTTCAACATATTAAGGGCTGTAAAACTATGGCAATGGGTACACGCATGTTCATGCTTCTCTTTATTATGACTTTCTTGTGTCCAAACTTAGGTAATACTGTGAACCTGCGTTATTTGTGGAGGCTGAGAAATATTGAACAAATCAAGAATTATGACTGGGGTGGTATGGCTTATGCTAGCCTTTTGCACTTCATGACTCAATTTTCCAGGCGTAGCCTCTCAAGCTTGGGTGGTGCTCCATTTGTCTGGCACATGAGGTTTGGAACTTTTGGTTATGTGTGGATTTTATTTTGAGAATTGCTTTGGCTAGGTTGTAATGGTCCTCAAGTTTGGGAGGAGGTTGATGGTATTTATCCTAGATTTCTCCATTGGTTGCCCAAATACTGTTTGTCAACGCCCTCCAGGAATTCTTTGGAAATTTGGCGTATGTTGATTGACAATCTGACTATTGTTGATGTGAGTTTCTCTCTTTTTGTGAGGGGTCTTTGGTGTTTATTATGGTTTGGTCTCCTTCTCATTTTGGGGTTCTTTATGATTTTTAGATGTCTTTAAATCCTTGGATTGGATGTGAGGAGTATGTTGAATGTGTACAGGCTCTGGAACTGAATGGTCACTAGGTGTTGTTTGAGTGTGGGCATGGGAGGTACTAGTATCTTGGTGATCGGGTGTTGCCTCAAGTTCAACATGTGTACCCTCCTACAACAATTCTAATTCATCCTTTGTGAGAGACCAAGGAAAAATTAGGCTTCTCAAAAAAGAGAGAATTTTGGAGTGCTTTTTATGACACCTCTCTTTTTGGGTAAGTGGTGTGGAGTTGCCAATTTTTTTTTTTTTTTTTTTTAAGAAAAAGAAAAAATAAATACATGACTAAATTGTTCTTTTCATTGATTTAATAAAAAAAAATTACATAATTGAAAAATTATATAGCTTTGGGTCCTAGTTACAAACTACCCAATAATTACATGGCTTTTTGTCCTAGTTACATTTTACCAAAAATAAAATAAAGACAAGGCTAGATCTACTTATCCAAAGACCTAAATCCGGAGGCTAGGTTACAGAATGGGAAGATGTTAGGCATCCATTTCGCCTAGATAAAGTCTAGTCTTCTAGACTATTGTGACCTATGTACCTTTTTATGCATGTCATGAATGATATATTGAACATGTGAAACAAAAATTAAATCACACAAATTTATTTATGAATGAAGTCTCTTCTTTTGAAAATAATCAAATTTGCTTTGGTGATGATAAAAATTTTGATTTTGGTTTGTTAAAAATTCTAAATCTATTTTGTAATATGAAGAAAAAAGTGGTTTTAACTTTGTAAAAGATCAGATCTGTTTTGTGATGATTAAAAAAATGGTTTTTTGATAACTGATAAATCAGATCTATTTTTTGTATGCTTGAAAATATGGAAAAGATTTTTTTATGAAGAGAGTTTCACTTATAATATAACTTTATGCAACATGAATCAAATAAAGCAAACATAAACACAATCATGTTTAATCTTTTTCTTTGTTTCAAAATCTACATATGTTAAAAAAAATCAGATATGTAACTAAGAAAGATACAAATCAGTTTTTGATTGAGAAAAATTTAGATTTGCATCTAAGATAGATACAAATTTGTTTTTTGATTGAGAAAAATTCAGATCTACATCTAAAAAAGATGCAGATCCGTTTTTTATTAAGAAAAATTCAGATCTACATCTAAGAAAGATACAGATCTGTTTTTATTTTAAGAAAAAGAATTGTTCACAAGCAGATTATTGGAATTAAGAAAAAGATCATAACAATTATATAAAAAAACAAGATCATGCTTTAATAAAACAATGATTAATAATTCATGGATAAAGAAAAACATACATCATCATAAACAAGAAGCATAAAAAAGGATAGGGTGAATGAAAACAACCTCTTGCATGAGCACTCCTTGTTCTTGAGAGATGTTTTAGGGTTCAAAGAAATTTATTCAATTATTTTTGAAACCTAGAAACCCTAATTTATGAAGCAAATATTAGAGAGGATCAACAAATATCCGCAATTTGAGTGCCTCAAAATGTATGCCTCTCAGAGTGTAGAAAAAAAGGTGTTGAGTTATGAGACCCAGCCTCTATTTATAGGGGGCTAGAAAACTCTAAAAAATAGCCTCGAAGTGCAGAATGTGAATCGTGACTCATCCTTATGCAAAAAGATCGAAAAAGGTGTGCCTTATCGTCAATCGAAGGCCATTGGGCCAAAGCCCAAAAGGAGGAAATTCGGCCCTTTTAAAGTGTCATTCAGCACTCCAAAAGTGCTGAATGGTGCATTTGTATGCTGAACACACTTTCGTGCTCAGGTGCATTTTGGACTCTCCTTCTAGGGTTTTTTTATCCGGTCCTCGCATCTAGACGTGTTTTCATCCTTAGTCTATGATTTTTATCTCTTTTCTGGATAATTCAGGATTTTTCAGGAATAATTAATTAATTCTATCACTTTTCTCTTTCTCCCTTCTTGTTTTTATGTGTGCATTACTTGTGTTTTTGCTTTCAAGTATTGAGTCGGTCTAGTTTTATGCTTTGCTTTGTTTAACATGTTTTTGTTTGTTTTTAGTTTTGTTTATTTTTTTTTTCATATATAAATAAAAATAAAAAATTTAAAAATCAGAAAAATACAAAATCAGTGTGTGTTATGTGTACATTGATACTTGTGTACCTTGGATGGCCATTGAAACAAAGTTTTCTAAACTTTGTATCTTTTGTAGCTTAGATAAGCATCTCTATGCACAACTAAGCAAGTGAGTTTTGTGGCTCATGTTTGTGTTGAGTAAGGTTAAGTGATCTCTTGTACTTAACACTCATATCACTCTTTTTGACGGAAGGACTAGAAAATCCTAAGAGAAAGGCATAAATAACCATCACACCATTGTTGCCCGCCAATCATGAAATGACATTTGTGTGCTTTGGCATAGCAGAATTGGAATGTCAAATGCTTAACATGATTAGGTATTTCTTTTCTCTCTCTTATATGCCCATGCATGATTTGCTTAAAAAGAAAAATATGCAAAGAAAAATAAAAAGCGAAAAGATCAAAATGCTTTAAATATGATTGCACGCATGTATTCTAGGAGACGTGGGAGTTATAGGATGTACCTCGAAAGTGATAGTCCCCATCAAATAGTTATGATTCTGTGTGAGTTAAAAGTGATTTTCTCATATCTCAAATCTTCATAACATGTATACACTTATGCAATCTTGTGATGTTTTTCACACACAACACGCAATATTCTTTGCTACTCTTGATACATGTGCAGGTATAATGTGATTTGGCCATCACAAGGTTTACATGTGTTTATGTATGCTCACAAAACTGTCTTAACTTGTTTTTGAAATATAAAATTGGTTAGACTTATTTAGTGTGTGTGTGTGTTTTGGGATCTTTGTGCTTAAAATTTTTGTTGAGAAATGTTTTTGAGAGTTTAAAATGTTGATTGGATCATTGGTTGAGTTGCATGCTTGATTGCATTCATATCTGTGTGTTTCGCTTCTTGAAAAATTGTTTTTAAGCAACCTCGACACCTCCTCGACACCTGGCCTATTTCTTGAGATCTTAAGCTATTTCTTATTGCAATCTCGATAGCTATCTCGACAGTTGGTGGATCAATCGAGCTTCTTTTTAGCTTTTGTTGAATTGTCCCTCGACAGCTCCTCGATAGCTTCATCTGTCTACGCCTTGTTTCCTCGACACCTATCTCGACACATGTCTTGATACCTCTTGACACCTCTATTTGTCAAGAATTACTGAACATCTATAAATAGGATTCAGTGCGATCCGATCCTCATTTTCTCAATCTCTCTCGATCTATCTACGCCTATTCACCTCCCAAACACTCTCTTTTCTCTCAAAACCTTCAACCCACGTGATTTTCAGCCTTTCCTTACTTCAAATCACTTGGTATGATCTCTTTTTCTCTCATTATTCATGCATTTGGTCCTAGATTTTGGGGTTTTTCAAAATTGTTTAGTGTTTATTGAAATTTTGGGATGGGTTTTTGTTTAGATGATCCTTTAACCTCATGCATTGCATCACACATGCATTATAACTATACTTTCATGCATTTAGATGTGTGTTATATATGTTAAACTGATTGTGTGCTGGTAGGTTTGGATTGGGCTAAGCCCATGATGCTTTTTACTTTGCACATCACATGCTCATGCATTTTCATGCATACATACCTTACATTCAATATATTTCTATATATTTGACTGTTTGGAGCTTTTTCTAATTGTCTTTTTCTTCCCCCTCTCTCTCTTGTTTACGTTAGTGCGTCAATGGCACCAAAACGTAAGTCTGCTTCGTCCCAGAACCCTTTGCGTTCTAGGGCCTCCACTTCATCTTCTTATCCTACCCCTTTTCTATTCGATTCCATGATAAGGATGCCCGAAAGGACTTCTCGGAGAACTTTTCTCGACGAGGTGTTCATTCGAAACGCCGAGTCATTTTAGCGGACTTCGTTGACACTGATCTACCCGATGTTATTTACAGTCGGGGTTGGGAGTCACTGTGTGACATCCCGATCACATGTCCTTCATTGTTGATCTAGGAATTTTATTCCAACATGCATGGAATTGATTCTTCAGTACCTCTCTTTCATACTCGCATTCGAGGTACGCACATTGTTGTCACACCGGAGTTGGTATCCGATGTGCTCTGTGTTCCGAGGGTGGAGCATCTTGATTACCCCGGTTGTGAGTGTCTGAGGACTGTGTCCAAAGATGAGATGATTTCCACTTTCTGTGAGTTCCCTTCTGATTGGGGTGATCATTAGTTTACACCATGTAAGGCCTTTGCTAAAGGCCCTAGATTCATAAACATGGTGATGACTTTTGTTTTGCACCCACTCTCTCATTATAACTCTATCACAGAGCCTCATGCTCGCTTTTTTCTTTCTTTGTTAGAGCACCTTACTATAGATTTTCCTACACATTTCGTTCTTTCTCTTATAGATGTGTAGAGGGATACGGCTACCTATGATAAGCTCATTTTTCCTTCGGCTATCACGTGGATTTTATGCCATTTTTTTGTTCCTTTTCCCTCTTCCGACCACTTCCCCATTATGTGTGCCGTTGACTACGCTACCGTTAATCGGAGCGAGGCATAGTTTCGATCGAGGCGATCCAGTATGGCAGCTCCTCCCACTCCTGCTCCATCCACATCCACTCTCTCCTCTTCTATGAGTGGAGTGACTCTAGAGGACATCATAACATAACTTCAGCACATGGATGCTCGCCTCGACACTCTCAGTGATGAGTTGTGTTAGGTGAACACCCTTGTTGGACGCATTGCTCAACACCAGGCTGAGATGGGTGGTTATACCATGCCTTCCCCTCTTATGGCCCCTGCGGATAAGAGTGATGCTGATGATGCTAATGATGATGATGATGCTGATTCTGATGATGAGGATGATGGCGATGCTTGCTCACCCAGCGATGACGAGATGTCTACTTGACACTCTTACCCTTTGTCACTCGTGACAAAAAGGGGGAGTAGTTTTGGTTATGAGAGTAGTCATACTTAGAGGGAGGGTTAGCATAGGAAATTTTTGTTAGGGGGAGAGTGCATATTGAGGGTGTAGTGAGGATTACTTGTATCTTTTTCTTTTCTCTGCTTAAGATACATTTATTCTTGTACCTTAGGCCTTGTGACCATTATTGACATACATTGTACTTATATTATTTATATATTGATGTATGTTGCTTCACCTATCCTTGCATGTGTTGTTTCTTTTCTTTCTTTATACACATGGTTCTTATTACTTGTATGCAATCTATTATTTCTGTTTCACACAAAGATGCCTTAATGAGCTTTGTTTAAAGTGTTTCAGAAATATAAGTTGTCAAAGTCTACTTGCCATAAACTCTCTTCTTGCAAAGTTTTTCAAGAGTTTGTGTTAGGATAGATTTTATTGTATTCACCAAGTGAATATGAGTTAAGTGATTTATGACTTCTCTCATATGTTCATTTGTTTGTTGTTGTTTTGTCACGGATTGCTAAAGCGAGAGATTGTTAGGACATATGTGATTCACTTATTAGGAACATATGTCACTATTTAATGTAATTGGCTAATTCTTTGACAAAACTCACTTTACTTGTATTTGTGTAGAACTAGGATGTGTTCAATACTTCAAGAAACTTTGTTTCAAGATCAGGTGTTGAAGCCATGCAAGTCTGTCCAAGCTGAAAAGTGCCTGCCATTAAAGCTCGATAGCTACCCATCTATCAAGCTTAAAAGAGCTGTTTAGCCTCGTGGCTCAATAGCATCTCGACAAACAAAGGTATCTGTCGAGGTTCATGAAAAACATAATTTTAGTTTTGTTTTGACTCCAATCCATATTTATGTGTTTAGGCTTTCTTTTCTCACAACCTTAGACATATAAAAGGATTATTTTAAGGGCCGTCAAAGTGTTCACAAGTTACAGAAGTGTTGATCAAAATTTGTTCAAGCAATTTGTGACCGGAGACACAAAATTTTCCCTAGTTCATCATTCTTGTGAAAAAGTTGATGTGTTTGTGCACCATAGGGTTTTGTGACCAAGTATCTTCTTGATCTTCATTGTTGGGATGAACTGAAGAACTTTGCAGCCAACAACCTTTTTTAGTTGGTGATTGAAGTTACGTACTGGGATCCGCACAATTGGTTAGTCACGTACTGGGAGCCATGCAACAAAAGGAGAAATTTTCACTACAGAACAAGTCCAATTGGGTATTGGGGTAAGGGTTCAACTGTAGGTTGGTATAAGGTGCTGGGTTTCCTTTACTTGTAATCACTTGTTGTGATAATAGTGGAATTTTGAGAGTGGTGATCTTAAAATCACCCAATAGGGTTTTTCCCATGTTGGTTTTTCCTATTCGTAAACAAATCACCGTGTCAATTTATTTTCCACTGCATACTTAGTTTAATCGGTGATTTGTTTGTGCTACCGCACGTTTGCATGTTAATTTGATTAATTAATAAACTTGGCTAATTAATCAATTAATCTATCACAAGGGGTCAATTCGTTTTTGGCTTATCACAAATGAAAAGCTTCTAAGATTTGTAATCATTTTCTTGTAGGAGGTTATATATGCTCATTTCTATAATTGAGATAGTCTACTTGACTTAGTACTAATCATGTATGACTTGATTTAATTGATCATTGAAGTTTCACTCTAGACTAAGGACTATTCCACATGTGATACACACACATAATACATAAGCCTATTGTTCAATGAATATCTATTTCATTTGTGTGATTGTACATGTTCAAATGTGATGCGTGTGTGCTCAACCATATGTGGATCAAACCAAAAATATTTTTGTTCTTTTTGTTTGTTTTTGAAAGTGATTTGTATCACGCATGTTTTTCAAAGTTTTTCAAATTGGTTTTTGTGTGAAAAACATGTTTTTTGGGTGATTTCGTAACCTATTTCACGCGTAAGCTCAACTAGGAGTTAAATGGTCCAATTCTCAAGTTTTTCAACTTTGGACAGAGAGTTTTGCGACTGTCTCGCGACTGTTTCTTGAGTAAGGCTTACCAGTGAAATACCAACAAAATTTTTGCAGGAAGCTAACTAGCGAAAATTTTCAGATCAGCTTTTAAAGGGCATTTCGTAGGTCATTTGTTTTAAACGTCTTCCATCCTCTCCCAAACCCCTGTTTAATGTTTCTACATCAAAACCCAACTAAATTCAAGTGTTTTCATCCCATTAACATCTCTAAGGTAATCTTTAACTCTTTTCATTGATTTTAATCCTTAGATTATGTTTTTTTTTGGGGGGGGGGGGGGGGAGGGGGGTTTATGTTCATAATTGGGATTTTCCCAAATGGGAGTTGGAAAACTTATTTTTTGTCAATCTTTTTGATTGAGCTTTGTTTTAAATGACAATTTGCTTTGGATGTTGGCCCCTTGTGGCAAAAATAACATGTATTTAGGCAATATTTTCATCTTTTCATGCATTGTTTAACATACATGTGTAGTGTGTGCACTCTAAGTGTTTGATAAAATGCCCAAATGGCATTTTCTTGTTGTTTTGAACTCCAATGAGTACCATATTTTGGGGATCACCATAATTATTCATGTTTATCATGTTTTGATCATTGGTTGTGCGTTTTATACACTTTGCCCCGTGAGTGCTTGCTCTTGCATTAGTCATGCAACTCACATGCACACTAGATGCACCTTTGCTACATACACTTGATCACTCAACATGTTTTTACATTCACTCATGCTAGTTAAGTCTTTTTAGACCTTTTAGCACACATAACATGTTCTTGTGTCTATGTCATGCCTTGGTCCATATCATGTTCCATCATGCTTTGTAGCACACATAACATGTTCCCATGAAAAGGGCATGTGAAGAGCATATGACTGGAAGCTGAAGAGTCGTGTTAAACTATCATTTTCGCGAGTGTCTCATGGGTAAGGCCTTCCCACGAGGTAATCACGAAACATTCTGCCTGGAGGATTTTTATGTGTGACTTTCTTACCCTTCACCCATACTATATATACCCTCATTTCCCACAAATGTAGAGGATGTCATTTAGACAGAAAAACCCTAGATAGGTTTTCTACAATACACACACCCATCTTTTAGAAAGAGAGAGCTACCCATCCTCAGTGAGAAATCATTGTAGCCTCTTCTCCTTCCCTCTCCCATTGTCATACCTTGAGAGGAGATTTATAACCAAACACAATCCACACCTAACCAGAGTGTAGAAAGTGTTTTAGAGTTTGGGAAGCTTTGGGGAATTGCCAAAAGAAGCCGGTGAGGTTTGGCAGATGCAATCGGGCTTATTGCGGGATCCGGAAAGCTAGACAGGACACGGTTCCAAAAAACCTTGTTGGAGTAGGAGCTTGGAAGGCTTATGTGCAGGTAGATTAGGCTTGGAGGGTCTCTTGCTAACCCATGTATCCCAACTGATTGTCTAGTGGATTGATTACCGCTTGGAGGGCGATGGAGATGTTTTACGCCGAGTACTTCGGTTTCCTCTTCAATAACATATCGGCGTGTTATTTTGTGTTTGCATTCTCTCTTCCCTTACTCTTATGCTTTACTTTTATGTTTGTTGTTCATGTTTAGGCACTAGAGTAGTATCGTTTGATTGAGCTTCATTTACTCTTGCTTCCACACTTAGATGAGTGAGTAAAAGCAATCTAGCCGTAATTTTTAATTGGGGGTCTAAACTGCTCTTGTGTTTTTTAACACATTTTCAAGCTTTTAGGGAACAACGACAAAACTCATTCACACCTAAATCTAGAGGCTATGATGAACTTAGAACTATACACCTGTAACCTGAAACACTTGGAAAAAACACATTAGACCCTTAAGGTAAATCAAGTGATAAAAGGACAAGTATAATGTAACAAGTAAATATCAATCAAGTAAACATGATGTGAAAACTGTGAGCAACTTGATTAAACACAAAACAGTCATATGGAAATGACTACAATGATCATATGAAAAAGAAAATGATCATCCAAACGTGCAACCAATAAAGCACAATAGCATAAGGATGTATGCATGTCCAACACAAAAGCATAATGCCATGAGAACAGCAAAGCATAGATACTAAACATAACTCAAAGCACCATAAACAACGAGAAACCAAGCATAAAGTAAAACAAATAAAACAGGGTTTTCTCATAAAAAATGTCTTATCCCCCTTAGCATATGCATCTCTCCTATGGCTTTCCCCCCTTACAAATGTGCACGAGATAGAATTTCTCCCCCTGAGAATGTGCACATGAGTCTTACAGAAATGATGAAACACTCTAGTATACTCTCCCCCTTTTTGTCATGAATAGACAAATGAGTCAAGTGGAAGGAGGGAAAGAAAAGGAAACTACATCTACATCTCCATTTTAACATATATATATATATATATATATATATATATATTCTAGTACCAGTCCTTCATTGAGGAATTTTATCAATCATCTCATAAACAAACCCTCCCCCTAAAAAATTCATGACTGTGGACGCAAGCCCCTGTGACAAGCTTTTGGGTTTCCCCAAAAACCATGGGAAGTATGCCTTGGCCTATGGTGGATCATGGAGGAGGGTGTAAATAGAGTCTCCATCTAGATTAGGTCTAGGAACCATAAATATAGCGCCCTTGTGGGTGGACTAATCTTTACCAAAGCACATGTCCGAAATTTAAGTATGGGGATGGGAGGGTGTTAGGCACATGACCCCACCCAGCCTGTGGGTCGGCCTCCACTCATTGTGTTCCAAATCTTAATCTCATTGAAGGGCCTTTTGACATGTTATGAAAGTTCAAAAACGTGTATAAACACCTTTGAACGTTTAGACCCCCAAATTACAACTTAACCAATTCAAGCTTTATGTCAAACAACTAGTGTGCGGAAAATGAACATAAGCTATAATATGGAATTGGTAAAAACTATCCAAGCCAATTATAAATCACATCCACAGCAGAAAATAAAAGGCAAAGATAAAGGGAAGAGAGATGCAAACACAAGGACAACACACGATGTGTTATCGAAGAGGAAACCGAAGCCCTCGGCGTAAAACCTCTCCGCCGCCCTCCAAGCGGTCAATAATCCACTAGAAAATGTAGTTGGGATACATGAACAGCAATAGACCCTCCAAGCCTAATCTACCCGATGTACCTAAGCCCTCCAAGCTTCTTGCTCCAACGAGGTTGCGCCGAACCTTTTTCTTTTCTAGCTTACCGGATTCCGCTACTAGACCGTAGCATCCGCCATCCTTGGCATCTTCCAATGCTTCCCAAAGCTCCAAAAACACTCAACACTCTGAATGGGTGTGGGTAGTGTTTGGATAGAAATCTCCTCTCAATAGGTATGACAATGAGAGAGGGAATGAGAAGAGACTACAAAGATTTCTCTAGGAATGAGTAGCTCTCTCTAATTGGGTGGGTGTTTTGAAGAAACCTCTCTTAGGGTTTTTCTTTCTAAATAGCCACCCATATTTTGTGGGAATGAGGGGTATTTATACTGGTGTGAGAATGGAATGCGAAGAGTCAGTTTTTCCAAAAACAGGGCTGGTTGGCGACTTGACCTCGCGACTTGACTGAGTCGCGAGTTCAAGTCGCGAGCTAACTTAATGGCCAGTCTGGATTTTTGTCGTGTAGTGCTCCAGGTGGCGTGACTGTTCAGCTCCCCTGCATGCTCTGCACGTGAGCAACTTTTGGCGGCTTGCAAGCCGCGAGCCACCCGCGAGTCCTAGCCGCGAGTCTCTGCTTCACTGTACTGTCTTGAGCATTTCTTCACACTCTCTCACACACTACCCTTACATGATTCCCACCTAAATACAAGGTTTCTAAGTGCTATATTACAAACAAATTTGTCATGGAATAAAGCCAACACATGGTTGATTAAATTCAACCTTACATGTTATTCTAACTAACACACACTTTAACATGCATCTAAAGCATTCAATCATCGCATATCATCCATAAGCCTAGCATTCATCTATCAAAGCACAAGTGTATATCAACAAAGGCAACACACACAAGACAGATTAATCAAGCACATCAAAGCATCCAAGCGTTATTGATAATCAAATTGCAATTTTTCGTGAGAAGAGACTTATGTTTCCTAAAAACCCGAAAAGAAATATATGTCTAAAATAAAACAAACACAAAACAAATTGGAAGTAGAAAATAAAAGACAAATTGTAGATTTTCATTTACGGATGGTTCATTGGTTCTAGGGCATTTATGCTTTGAAGTTCTGTCTCCAAAAACCAAAAAAAAAAAAAAAAAATGGAAAAAATAGTGATTAAAAAAAACAAAGCATACCAAATTAACCTATTAAAATTGGGGAAAAAATAGTGGGAGAAAGAAAAGGTGCCCTATCGAGGTGAAGACCACAGACAATCTGTTGGGTTAAAATGAATTGACCCCTTGCAATTAATTAATTAATTAATTACCTAAGTTAATTAATTAGATCAAATTTTGTGGAATAGCATAGTAGCACAAACAAATCACCAAATTATCTAAATGTAGCAAAAAATAAATCTGACACAAGTAATTTGTTTATGAATGAGGAAAACCACCAAGGCAAAACCCCACTGGGTGATTTTAAGGTCACCACTCCTAAGAATCCATTATTATCAATCATAAGTGGTTACAAGTATAAGGAATCTTACCAAACCCTTTGGCCTATCTCGAAATACCAACCAACATTTGAACCTTTACCCCAATACCTAATTGGACTTGTATTGTAGCGGCAATCTTTTCCTTGATGCACGAATCCTAGTACATGACTAACTCCAGCAACTTGAAGAGGTTGTTGGCTGCAAAGTTCTTCAGTTCAATAACGATGAAGATCAGGAAGCTCCTTGGTCACAAAACCTTTGGTGTAAAGACGCAGTAGCTTCTTCAAAAAGAATAATGAACTAGGGCACTTTCTGTATGTACGACGGCCTTTTAAAATAAACCTTATATATGTCTAGCGTTGTGAGAAAAGAAACCCTATAAAATACTTCAAGTTAGGCCGAAAATCAGATCTAGAAGTTTTGATTTCGTAAGTCTCGACAGTAACAGCTTGTGTCGAGTTTTGACTATAAACCTCAATAGGAGTTTTTTTGCCAAGATTGCTGTCAAGATTTAATGAACGACTTTTCTTCACTTTTTTCTTGGTCAGATCTTCATATTTTTAACACTTGACTTAAACAACATTTTTCTTGAAGTCCTAGACCCATCCTAGATCTACCTAATTACAAGTGGAGTGCATTTTGACAAAAGATTAGCCAATTACATAAAATATGTCTCTAACACAATCCTCTCATCTTCCTTCTTCTTCTACTTCTCCTTCTACTCCTCTAAAACGAAGTGGCATCAGTTTCAAAGTTGTGAGGGAAATAAAACGAAGAGCATAATTTTTTTTTTTCCTTTTAGTTTTTTTTTTAGAAGGAATATAAATGGAGAAAAAATTTTCAACTACCTAGGAGTTAGAACATTGTGCCAGTAGTTTAATCAATTGATTTTTAAGGCACATATATCTTTTATAGTAGTCCATGTGGTGTAATATGAAATGTTTAAGAATAAAAAATAATTTTAAAATTAAAGTAGATGAATATGTAAGGCAAAATTTAGTGTAATGTTAAAACCGGCCATGATGAATGTGTAAAGTCAATAATCTTTATATATATATATATCATAAAAGTAGGAATAAAAAAAATAAGAAAATAAATAATTGGTGGTGATTAATGCGATGATGAGGTGGTGCAAATGGAGTTCAGCAACAACAAATGCTACTCTTCTATTTTTAGATATATATATATATATATCTGGGTGTGTGTGTGTGTGGAAAAAACAGGGGGAAATAAACATAGCTTAATGATAATTTGATTGGAAAAAAAAAATAGATCTCATATTCTATCACCACAAAAAAAGGTTTGGTGAAAGTTGTTACATGAGTAGAAACATGTGTTAGGTCAATAGATTGTAGGCGAGCAAACCATGAGATAAAGTTGGTATTAAGTGTGTTTTACTTTTTAGAGATTTTTTGAAATCCAAGACTTATGCCTAGAACAACACAAGAAGAAAATTGTTTTTGAAATCTCAATACATAGTTCAAGAAGAAAGAAGTTTTTTTAAATCTCAATATACATATCTTTTGATTGGGATAAGTACAATGCATGTCTTGATACCTATTGTTTGATCAAGAATCATGGATAAAAAGAAATCCAATTCGGGTCTATCAATTCATCCAATCTCTAAAATTTTATGTCCTACTTGATGAATCACTCGTTTATATAGAGTTTACAAGAAACAAGTCTTTGGCTTTTGAGTTCCATGTTGTAAAATTGTATGTGGTATTGGGGGGAACTATAGAATTAAGGATGACTCTACTATAGAACTTTGATTCTATTTAGTGGATCTGTTTCCTTGGAGGTTGGTGGTAAACCTTTAAAGAGTTTTTTCCATGTTGAACTTTTCTTTCCATATCCATTTTGCTTATTTTTTTTTTACTTTTTGCATATATTTGTTTACCAATATTGGTTCGTACTTATCAAAGCTAAGATAAATCTAATTAGATCTCAAATAGTAGTCTAATTTTATGTCATGTGTTCCATTCAATTTTCTTAATTTTGGTGCAACTATTTACTACACTACAAAAATCAAGTCTAATTTAATTTTCTTAATTTTTTGTGCTAAATGAGTTATCAAATGAGAAAACCATAGAATCAAAATTAAAAAACCATAAAAAATACCATCGTTGATTAATTATTATTATTATACAAATTAAATGGTGGTTAGACAAATTAAAGTTGAGAATTTCATGGATAACAATTTCAATGATTTTTTACGTCTAATTCAAACAAAATTGTAATTATTTTACTAATAGCTATTTTATATTTTCAAATATACAAACATTATATACATATATATATATATATATTATATACATTTGGTAAAATTTTAATACTCATTTAATTATGCTTATTTGTAAATGTATCTTATGCATATGTATGAGGTTACGAGATAGTTAACCATAAATTGAACTTCGCAAAATATTTGGTTAACTAATTTGTTGGTTTAAAATTGGTTAATTTCTAAAAATCAGGATCTAAATCTCCAACAACGTGGCTAGGAGAGATCGGTTCCGCAAACAACAATTCAGCTGAGTTCCCAAGCATTGTTAGGCTCATAGGGAATCAAATTTACACCACAAGACTCAAAACTGTAAGTTTTGTGACATTGGATAATGACCAAGTAAAACAAAGATCATCTTTGCTCTCCTAAAGGTTGGGAGGTTCATACAATGCCTCAATGAGCTACCATCCCACAAGGGAGAGGTGCCAAGTATAAATACCTCATTTGCTCTACCATTTAGTTCCTACAATCAAACAAACAAACAAGATCCTTTGTTGAGTCACAAAATGGAAAACTCCAAGTACTTGTTTCTTCAAATTGCATGCTTCATCCTCTTGTTATCCTTGTCTCCTTCATATGCTCACAACAAGAGCCATGAAAGCACGCCACCTCCTACTGGTTCCCAAGCAAAAGTTGATTTCAAAGGTTGCTTCAATAAGGTTTATGCTTTCGGCGATTCAGACACAGACACTGGAAATGCTCACAACTTGGGTGATCTCAAATCCTTCATTGGCACTTTATTCTCTCATGCTTGGTCCCCATATTGCTCATCAGAGAATTCAAAGTTATCTGGTTATCGACTATCTAATGGCCGCTTAGTCATTGACTTCCTATGTGAAGCTCTCAACATACCCCACTTGTCAGCCTATAAAGGCTCTTCCGCAAACTTCTCAGGTGGTGCAAACTTTGCAGTAGCCGGATCAACGGCTCTTTCAAGTAATCTCTTCAGTCATTTCAATTTCAGTAATCCCCTTATGTGGAAACCAAATCCAGAGAGTATCTTAACTCAAATTGATTGGTTCCATAACTTTGTTGGGGAGAGAGAATGCCAGGGAAAAGATGAGGCTACATGCAAATCAGAGCTTGGGAATGCTCTCTTTTGGATAGGTCAGATTGGTGGCAATGACTATGCTCGTCTTTTTGCCTCTTCCATTGGCCTTGCTATTGCCAATAAGCAATTCACTGAGCAAGCTGTTAATCACATCTGCACACTTGCATTGGTAAGCATTGATAAACTACCATTTATATCAAAAGCTTAAATTGATTAAAAAAATTGATGAATTTAATCATTTAACTGTTATTCCAACAAGCATAATATTACAAAAAAAGAAAGAATGTAGCATATAGCCTTAGCTTGTTAGAAGGGGAAAAAAAAAACGTCTCAATGAGTTCTTCCAATCTAAACATTTGATCAAGACTCTTTTCACAAAATAGTGCATTGCATATATGAGAAAGGATGAATGTTATGGTGAAGTTAATGTTGGAATGGTCATATTGAGCTTGCTTTCTTTTGATAGGGGCTATTGGACAAGGGTGCAAAGTTCCTTGTGGTTCAAGGGCTACCACCAATAGGGTGCCTTCCATTGCAATTAGCAACATCTCCCTCAAATGATCGTGATCAAAATGGGTGTTCAGCGAGTGCCAACTTGGTAATAAAGGGTCACAACAATCTTCTCCAGAAGAGGTTGGTTGAAATTCAAACCCAATACAAAGATTCTATGATCCTATATATTGATTACTACAATGCATTCAAAACAATATTGGAAAAGCACATGCAGTACCAGTTTGACGAACCCTTCAAGGCATGTTGTGGATCTGGGGGAGGACCATTCAACTATCAACCAAAACTCCCTTGTGGAGCTTTTGGCACCTCTAATTGCAAGAACTCCAGCACCCATATTAACTTTGACGGGGTCCACTTGACTGAAAATATGCATTTACACCTCTCTGATCTCTTCTTCAACCAAGGCTTTTGTACACCATCATTTGCAGATCTAATTAAGAAGAAGAAAGGCCAATATTAAAATGTCTAATATTGGCTTACCAGTTTTGTTTTTAGTAATAAATATCTGATGGCTGATGCCTAATGTTGCGAGGTAGATTAGTAGTAGGCTCCTAATGGTGGCATTCAGAGAGCCGGATAATATTTCTTGTTTCAAGATAGTTTACTGTCTTTTTACCTTATTATTGTTATATTTAAATGTTACACAAGTACCTAGAGTCTTGAACCAGAACTTCACTTTTTACTGTACACTTAGGGCCGGATCATCAGCTTTCATGGCCTGAGGCGATGATTTTAAATAGGGCATTTTTCATATCTAAATATTAGTAACAAATTTATCCATACATACTTTTTTAGATTGGATTTCTTTTTCAATTTTTTTAAAAATTTTTCATATGTGGACATTTATAATGAGCAAGTACTTATAAATAAATAAAACATAATTCATAATAGAAAATTATAATTTAACTAAAAAAAAAAATCTTAAGCATGGAATAATAAAACCAAGTTTACCAATAGCAAACTTGCAAATATACTAATATTGCGACTGCTTTATAATCTAAACTTGCACAATTAAAAATTAATTTATTACATTATTCAATAAATTAATATCACTAACAAAAAATGGATTGATGTGATATACATCAAATTAGCAATATGTGTGATAACTTATAAGTTATAAAGCAAAAGACCTGTACATCATGTGGCTAACTTTCTCAGTTGCTATGTGATAAGTTTATGAAGACAATAGAAATAATAATAAAAGACTAGAAATAAAAGGGTGAGTGGGTGGCAGTGTTATGCTCTGTCTCTTCTTTGTCTCTTTCCACTTCCATGATAAAACAAAATTTTAATAGCTCAACGAGAAAAAAGAAATGGAGCGAGAGCTTAAAGTTAAACTTGAAGGGAGAAAAGATTTGAAGCACAGCAAATTTCAAGCCACTGCAAAGAATTTTAATGGAGAGAATGACAAAGTTTCTAGCAATGAGTATAAAACTCTAAGGTTTAAGTTTGATTTGTTTGGGCCTTTTTTATTTTAGTCTTTAGTTTTGCTTTGTTTAGTTATTGAGAGAGAGAGATTTTTTTTGTTTGTGCAATATGAGAGACTTAAGTGATACACTCTTAAACTCCCACATAAAGATTGAAATTTCAAGAGCACTAATCACCAAGAGTTTTTTTCCCCTTGTTTTTTCTTTGATATATATGAGAGATAACCAATTCTACTCCCACGAAAGGCTTTTATTTTTTATTTTTAATAAGAAATATAATTTGATGCATTGATTTATTTTTTGGCCTTAATTAATATTCTTATTGAGAAGAAAATATACTTATTGGTTCAAATTTGGGGACTTGTTCCATATGGGGCCCTTAGGCAATTGCATCTGATACTAATTGGGTAGAGTCGGTTCTAGACAGGAGACTGTAATTTCTTTTGTACTTACTGAGATTACTTACCAATATGTTATTAAAAAAAAAAAAAAAGCATCCAGAGAATGTTACAATTGAAGGGAGGAGATGACGAACTGAGGGTGGGGAACTCAGAGCAAGACAACATAATGAATCTCTTGCAAAGCTTTTGCAAACATCTTTGGGTTGAAGTGATAGCTGGAGAAGACATATCTAGGCTCCAAAATCTACACCAATCATAGATAGTTTCAAATTTGGTAGATTTTATAATCTAATGGGATAATGTGCGCCGCCCCCCCCCCCCCCCCCCCCCCCCCCCCCCCCAAAAAAGTAGCTTGTTCTACATATTAAAATTTCACAAAAAAATAACTATGTAAAAGAAGGGTTCAATATCAATGGTTAGAGATAAAATTTGTTAGGGTCTTTTTTTTTTTTTTTTTTTTTTTTTTTTTTTTTTTTATGTATTGGCATATCCTATGACAAAACGCACATTACTTGTAATTGGGTAGATCTAAGTGAGTTCAAGATTATCGTGACAAGTGGTTTCATTGAAGACAAAGATTGCTCAGGAACTACTCAAGAAATATTGAATTTGTAGGTCCCAATACCTTTGCAATATCTGTCAATCTATCGAGATTTAATGAAACTCGATACGTCTCGATCTATCTAGCTAATGGATTTCAGGATATAGCAAGCAACGTTTTATTCTAAAAGTCTATTTGTTTATGGGTTTGTATAATCCTAATAGGATTATGGGGGCCCAAAGTTTGTGTAAACCTAACAGAAATAGGAGAACTCATTAAAAGGCCCATTAAGCTCCTATATAAATAGGGAGGTAGGGAGAAAGAAAACCTTAATCCTAGAAATCTCCATAAGGTTTTCTTATAGAAACCCCAAACTCCTCCTATGGAAGAAGGAGATCTTGTTACGTCTATTGTGCGCCTTTGGGTTTTGTAACCAAGCAAAATCTCTTGCACCAAACATTGAAGATGTTATTGGTGTTTTTATGTGAAGTTGTCGCATTCGTGCAAAGAAGTGAGTCACATACTAGGATTCATGAAAAAAGGGAAGATGTCTTTACATGATTAAGTCCAATTGGGTATTGGAGTAAAAGTTCAACTGTAGATTGGTATTTTTGGATAGTCTAGGGTGGTGGTAAGATTCTTGGAAGTGGTGACCTGAAAATCACCCGATGGGCTTTTTGTCTTGCGAAAGGGTTTCACCATTTGTCAACAAATCACCTAACTTTCTTTAAACGATAAAACAAAGAAAACCTAAGCTAAGTAGACATATTAAAACATAAATAAACAAGAAAAATAAGGAAAACAAAAAGATTAAATGAAGAAAAAGCAAAGAAATGAAAAAGAAAGCTTAGTGCTTCAAAAACAAAAGCTGTTTGGCATGATTTTGACCACTCCCCTTAGTCAAATCTATTCACAATCAAACAAAATTGATTAATAAATTTCAAAACTTGAAAATCAAGACTAGAAAATGTATCAATCAGAAGAAAATTGATTTGAGGATGTTTTGTGAAAAAGTCCCTCTTTGATTCACTATTTCTAGTGAATTTTAGGTTTTCCCTTAGAATTTTCTATGTGTTTTGAAAAGTCGCCATGTATAGCTTTTTATATTGAGAAAATGGGGTTTGGAATGACTCCCATACGATGTGGGATTCATTCAAAATCTCAGCTTTAATGCAGAAAAACTTGCCTTTCATAGTTTCTGGAATCTTAGCTTGCGTATGCATGCTCATGTATGTGTACGCATGCATGAAGCTTGCATACATAGGTTTGGAGCATGCATACGCATACGCGTGTCCGCATACACATGCCCTACGGTTTCCATGGCCTTTATTTTCCAAAAATAGATTATTTAGCTCATAAAAAGAGTTATAGTTTCCATAAAAGCCTTCCTTAAGTCAATTTAAGTCTGATTGGGCCCTCAACCAACCTTGGGCTTTAGAATTTTACCATCATTGGGGAATGGGGGTGCGAGTCGTAAGGGGTACAAAATGTGGTGTCTACAGCCATAGTATGAACATACTAATGCAAACTGTATACACAGGTACGAAACCCTGCCATTGCGCCATAGCGCACCAAACGCGAAACTTTGCCGAAATTTCATTGTAAAAATGGGCCATCTTTCTTGCCATACTCTCACAGCGAAAGCTTGGAGAGAATAGTGTTTTGTGTGTTATGATGCACCTAAGGCAAAATGTCGCCAGATTTTCGTCATGAAATTTTGGCATCAATTCCAAATGTACTAGCAAAGCATTGACAAAGGTCACACCCCTTTCCAAAATCAAACCTTAAAACCCAATTCTTTTAAAGCTCCGAGAGCTAAGGCCAATAGTCTGCTTTTAACTGCCTATGTCTAAAACTAAAGATTTTACCAAAATAAAGGATTGTCTCAGGATAGATGTTATGGAATGCCTAACACCTTCTCTACACGTTACCAGACTTCCAAACTCAAAAATCAAGATTTTCTATCCATCTATATTAGATTAGGAAAAATGGCATTTTTCTTAGCTTGGGATTTGTAATAAAATCAAATAGAGTATGGTGACCAATCACACCTTAGAAAAAACCCAATAATTGGTGATGACTTCACTTACCTTTGGTAATAATAGGTTAAAATTTACTCAATTTAGTCACACACTAGAGGTTTTTACCCTCCTTTCACAGCAACCAAGCTCAACCCTCCGGCATAGGGGCACGAGCATCGCCGCGTAGGGTGGTCAACTGCCGCGAGGCATTGACAATATACTCAACAGGTTCTAACATAATGTTCAACTTTTGATGTTTGAAATTTTTTTGGAGTTTTGAGTTTTTATTCACATGTTTAACTCTTGCTGTTGAGGTTTGTGTCTTGGTATTAGGTTTTTAGTATCGCATGTCCCGTATTGCATGTTGCACAAAAACTACTGTTTTTGCTCTTCAATACCTTTTTCTACTTTTTTATTTGGTGAAGACATTCCTTATCTTGAACAATTGATTGATTTCCAAAAAGATTTGAATTTTAAATAATTATTGACTTGAAGCTTTTAGGAAATTTCTTTACCATTTATGATTAGATGTCTTCCATGATTTATCTTTGACTCTTTTAATTGCCTTATGAAGTTAAATTCTAGAATTAAAGAGAGATGAGAAAGGCAAATAAATATTTTAAAGCTTAATTAATAAAGGAACGAAAAGAAAAGTCTTAAAAGTATTTTTTGGGTTTTATTGCATGAGTTGAAGAAAGAAAGGATAGATAAGAGACAAGGAAGACAATATGCAATTAAAAACAGACAAAATTAATAAGGAAAGAAAATAAACTTGCAACATTAATTACAAATAAAACCAAAAAAAAAAAAAATGAAAGAAAATCTACGTTCTGCCCAGGCTTGCATATGTTGTAAGAAAGATGTGTACTCATCATTCTACAAGCGCACACACCTAAGCTTCAAATGGATTCCTAGCTAAAGAACCAAAACAAGAACCCTAGCCACCTAAAACCTACGTACACAGGGATAAGGATGCATATGCCAATCATTTCATGTGTATGCACCCTCAAACAAATTCCAAATTCTAAACAAAATTGCAAAAAACAAAATAAGCAAAGATCATACAACATGCTATTGTACTTCAAACATCATGATGTTAATGAATTAAAACACAAAAGAAACAACATAAATATAAACAAAATCAAGGGGGCAAATATGGATCATGGAAAAGATCCATATCTCCACCTTACAACACTTGCAGTGATGTTGATGACCGGCCCCTCAACTAAAATCAACTACCATAGCTTTGTATGCGGATCAAAGACTTGGAATGACTCGACTTAGGGTGTTTTGGATGAACCCTAAAGATGGCTAAGACAACAACTTAGATGTGACTCAATTGAAAGTTGGAATCCTAGTGAGTGAGAGATTACCTTCTAACAATTGAATGTTTAGAAGATCAACCGTAACTCACTAATTCTGCCCTTCTAACATTAAAATCAAGAACTTAATTTTCTAATGGTATTTTGACAGAGTTTCAATAAGCAAAAAAAAATCTCTTGACTCTTTGGATGATGAAAATGGGTGTATTTGTAGGGGTACGGGGGTCTAGGTTTTGGTGGGATGTTTAGTTAGCTAGTTGATCAAGCAAGCTTACCTAGGATCTCACCAAAAAGGAAAATGTACTGATTTGAGGCTTCTATCTAGAAGATGTGTACACCAAAAATAGGGTGCGTACTTCGCATCTTAAACCCCACCTACACACATTTTGTAAGCCTCGAGGAGACTAGGCCAAAAATAGGCTTTTTGGCTTTGTTTTTGTGCCACACTTGGGTTTAGGCTTGGTTCCTTAAGTTCCACACATGGCTCTAATCATGTTGGTAGCGACCTAATTTCTCGTCATTGGAGTCAAGGACCTTTGGTAAAAGGTCGAAATGAAATGGGATGTTTACACTCATTAATTATGCGACTTACTAGCTCTATCTTATCCCATTCTTTTACCAACCTTTTTTAGAGTGGGCAACAATTATTTTTAGACATGTTTTTGTTGCTAGAAATAGTTGACAACTATTGATGGAGGTTAGACTTTTGAGATAGTGATCCTTAGGTGTTGTACATCCTAGAGGAGACTTGACTCACTCTTTTGAATCTAATAGTGGTGATAACATTTATCTCTATTGGGAAAAGTTATTTACATGTAATTATTTTTGTGGCCAGTGGTTCTTGTAATTATCTGTAGAGCTTAAAATTAATTTGGGAGTACGTTTAATGAAATTGTTATGAAAAATCCTTGATGATGGTGGGAATTCTTAGGATTAATTTGTCCCCCCCACCCCACCCCCCCCCCCCCCCCCCCAAAAAAAAAAAAAAAAAAAAAACCTCAAACGTCCAAGTAATATTGTATTACAATTGTTTTATTAAAATGAAACCAATGTAAGATATTTATAAGAGAATAAAATCTAGACTAACCTTGAATACAACAAATTAAACCATGGTTACATGATATGTTGTACAAGTAAAATGAGGATTACTATGCTTGTACACCAAGTAGGATTCAGCATTGATTAGAATTGGGCTTGTTATCATTAACATGAACAATTACTCCTCTCCCTGCATCATGCAACAAAACAAAAATCTATTGACTGAAATATTACTATTATCATTAACAAGTCTTTTGTTAGTTACCAAACTAACAAAAGAGTACTTGTGAATGGCACTACATACTAATGTTTAATAACTAACTAAAAGAATCATCTTTGGGAAACTATGAATGATCAAACAACACCAGAATTAGATATCCCACTCAACCTCCTCCACAGGTAATTCATTCAAATTGAACTCTAATTTTTTGCAATTCTCAGTAGCGGAGGCAATGGGAAGCATAGATTCAATCACATGATGATTGCTGCTGCGAACATGGTGTATATCACATATGCGAGCACGGGCATCATCCTGGGTTAGGAAGTCCATAGTGCAAACTTTGCAAATATATGGACCAAGGGCCATGCAAATCTGTTGCTAGCATTGATCAAGTACTTCAATGTTATCCATGCACATGCTGTCAACGAAGTTGCCATGTGTTTCAATTGCACTACTCTTATAATAATTATCTCCATCATCTTCCAATTTGCTATGAATAAACTTTCGCTTCTTGATTGGGAGAAGCCAAGGGGTATGTGAGAGACCGGGGAAATTTGGGTGTTCTCAAAAAGAGATTTTGGGTGCTTTTTCAAGACACCTCTCTTTTTGAGTAAGTGGTGTGGAGTCGCCACTTATTTTTTATACAAAAAAATAAGAAAAAATTAAATACAAATTATATGACTGAATTGTTCTATACTCATTGATTGAATAAAAATACAAACTTAATAAATTGAGTATTACATGGTTTTGGGTCCTAGTTACAATCTACCCAAAAAAAAAAACAAAAACAAAAAACAAAAAACAAAGATAAAGCCTAGGTCTACCTATCCAAAGACACTAAATTCGGAGGTTAGGTTACAAAATGAGAATGTGTTAGACACCCATTCCACCCAGACAGAGTCTAGCCTTCTAGACTCTCATGACCAATGTAACCCTTTATGCATGATATGAATGATATGTTCCATACATGAGACATATAACTAAACTAAGTCACATAAGTCTATTTATGAATGCATCCTTTTCTTTTGAGAAAATTCAGATCTGCCTTGTCATAAAAAAAAAAAAAAAAAAAAAAAAAAAAAAAAAAAAAAAAAAATTAGATCTGTTTATGTATATGTAAAAAAAAAAGTTTTTGGTGAAGAAGTCAGATCTGAGTTTATTAAATAAAACAAAGCCTTTTGGTTTAAAAATATCATATCTATTTTTGAGAACTAAAAAAATTGGTTTTTGGTTTGTATGAAAAAAAATCAGATATGTTTGGAATAAAAATTTTGGATTTGTAGAAAACCTTTAAAAAATCAGATCTGAAAAATAAAAAATAAAAATCTTTTTAGAAGAAGACTACACTCATGAAATAAATCTACTCTACATGCATTAAACAAAATAATCAGAACAACATTACTTATGAATCAAACAAACAAAACATCACTACTTATGACTTCCTTTTTTTATTTCAAAATCTACTATGTTTAAAAAAGTTCAAATTTGTATCTAAGGAAGATACAAATTAGTTTTAATGTAAAAAAAAAAATTCAAATTTGCATCTAAGGAAGATGCAAATAAGTTTTTGTTTTGAAAAATTAAGATCTACATCTTCCTTAGATGCAAATTTGAATTTTTTTTACATTAAAATTGATTTGTATCTTCCTTCGATACAAATCTGAACTTTTTTAAACATAGCAGATTTTGAAATAAAAAAAGGAAGTCTGCATCTAAGGAAGATGCAAATCAGTTTTTGTTTTGAAAAAATTCAAATCTGCATCTAAGGAAGATGCAAATAAGTTTTATTTTTGAAAAACTAATATCTACATCTAAGGAAGATGTAAATCAGTTTTTATCTTGAAAAAATTTAGATTTGCATCTAAGGAAGATGCAAATAAGTTTTTATTAGAAAAAAAAATTCAAATTCACATCTAATGAAGATGCAAATCAATTTTTTTTATTTTTTTTTTCAGGTTCACAACAAATGAAGATGCAAACCAATTTTTGATTTTGAAAAAGATATAATGACAAGCAGATTATTGAAAAAAAAAAAAAAGAAGATCGTGACAATAAAAACATCAAGAACATGTTTCAACAAAAATATATTGACAATACATGGTAAGAGCATTTAAAAATTAAACTAAAAGAAGATTTACACATGCTTCATCAAAATAAAAGAAATAGAAAAAAAAGGTAAAGAAAGAACCACCTCTTGCACTGACGTTCTCCTCTTCTTGAGGGAATATTTTAGGGTTCAAAGAAATTTGTTCAATTATCTTTGAAACCTAAAATACCCTACTTAAAAAAAAAAAAAAAAAAAAAAAAAAAAAAAAAAAAAAAAAAATTCTTAATGCTAGAGCGTCTAGAACGTCTTTAACGTAAGAGAAAATATAGAGGATCAACAAATATTAGAGAGGATCAACAAATATCCGCAATTTGAGTGCCTCAAAATGTATGCCTCTCAGAGTGTAGAAAAAAAGGTGTTGAGTTATGAGATCCAGCATCTATTTATTGGGGGCTAGAAAACTCTAAAAAATAGCCTCGAAGTGTAGAATGCGAATCGTGACTCATCCTTATGCGAAAAGATCGAAAAATGTGTGCCTTATCGTCAGCCGAAGGCCGTTGGGCCAAAGCCCAAAAGGAGGAAATTCGGCCCATTTAAAGTGTCATTCAGCACTCCAAAAGTGCTGAATGGTGCATTTGGATGCTGAACACACTTTCGTGTTCAAGTGCGTTTTGGACTCTCCTTCTAGGGTTTTTTTATCCGATCCTTGCATCTAGACGTGTTTCCATCCTTAGTCTATGATTTTTATCTCTTTTCTGGATAATTCAGGATTTTTCAGGAAAAATTAATTAATTCTATCACTTTTCTCTTTCTCCCTTCTTGTTTTTATGTCTGCATTACTTGTGTTTTTGCTTTCAAATTTTGAGTCGGTCTAGTTTTATGCTTTGCTTTTTTTAACATTTTTTTGTTTGTTTTCAATTTTGTTTATTTTTTTTTTCATATATAAATAAAAATAAAAAATTGAAAAATCAGAAAACTATAAAATCAGTGTGTGTTATGTGTACATTGGTACTTATGTACCTTGGATGGCCATTGAAACAAAGTTTTCTAAACTTTGTATATTTTGTAGCTTAGATAAGCATCTCTATGCACAACTAAGCAAGTGAGCTTTGTGGCTCGTGTTTGTGTTGAGTAAGGTTAAGTGATCTCTTGTACTTAACACTCATATCACTCTTTTTGACGGAAGGACTAGAAAATCCTAAGAGAAAGGCATAAATAGCCATCACACCACTATTGCCTGCCAATCATGAAATGACATTTGTGTGCTTCGGCATAGCAGAATTGGAATGTCAAATGCTTAACATCATTGGGTATTTCTTTTCTCTCTCTTATATGCCCATGCATGATTTGCTTAAAAAGAAAAATATGCAAAGAAAAATAAAAAGCAAAAAAATCAAAATGCTTTAAATATGATTGCAAGTGTGTATTCTAGGAGATGTGGGAGTTATAGGATGTACCTCGAAGGTGATAGTCCCCATCAAATAGTTATGATTCTGTGTGAGTTAAAAGTGATTTTCTCATATCTCAAATCTTCATAACATGTATACACTTATGCAATCTTGCGATATTTTTCACACACAACACGCAATAATCTTTGCTACTCTTGATATATGTGCAGGTACAATGTGATTTGACCATCACAAGGTTCACATGTGTTTATGTATGCTCACTAAACTGTCCTAACTTGTTTTTGAAATATAAAATTGGTTAGACTTGTTTAGTGTGTATGTGTGTTTTGGGATCTCTGTGCTTAAAATTTTTGTTGAGAAATGTTTTTGAGAGTTTAAAATGTTGATTGGATCATTGGTTGAGTTGCATGCTTGATTGCATTCATATCTGTGTTTTTCGCTTCTTGAAAAGTTGTTTTTAAGCAACCTCGACACCTCCTCAACACCTGGCCTATCTGTTGAGATCTTAAGCTATTTCTTATCGCAATCTTGATAGCTATCTCGACAGTTGGTGGATCGATCTAGCTTTTTTTTAGCTTTTGTTGAATTGTCCCTCGATAGCTCCTCGATAGCTTCATCTGTCTACGCCTTGTTTCCTCGACACCTATCTCGACACTTGTCTCGATACTTCTCGACACCTGTCTCGATACCTCTCGACACCTCTATTTGTCGATAATTACTGAACATCTATAAATAGGTTTCGGTGCGATCCGATCCTCATTTTCTCAATCTCTCTCAATCTATCTACGCCTATTCACCTCCCAAACACTCTCTTTTCTCTCAAAACCTTCAACCCATGTGATTTTCAGCCTTTCCTTACTTCAAATCACTTGGTATGATCTCTTTTTCTCTCATTATTCATGCATTTCATGCATTTAGTCCTAGGTTTTGGGGTTTTTCAAAATTGTTAAGTTTTTATTGAAATTTTGGGATGGGTTTTTGTTTAAATGATCTTTTAACCTCATGCATTGCATCACACATGCATTATAACTATATTTTCATGCATTTAGATGCGTGTTATATATGTTAAACTGATTGTGTGCTGGTAGGTTTGGATTGGGCTAAGCCCATGATGCTTTTTACTTTGCACGTCACATGCTCATGCATTTTCATGCATACATACCTTACATTCAATATATTTCTATATATTTGAACTATTTGGAGCTTTTTCTAATTGTCTCTTTCTTTCCCCTCTCTCTCTTGTTTACGTTAGTGCATCAATGGCACCAAAACGTAAGTCTGCTTTGTCCTAGAACCCTATGCGTTCTGGGGCCTCCACTTCATCTTCTTATCCTACCCCTTTTCTATTCGATTCCATGATGAGGATGCCCGAAAGGACTTCTCGGAGAACTTTTCTCGACGAGATGTTCATTCGGAATGCCATGTCATTTTAGCAGACTTCGTTGACACTGATCTACCCAATGTCATTCACAGTCGGGATTGGGAGTCACTGTGTGACGTTCCGATCACATGTCCTTCAGTGCTGATCCAGGAATTTTACTCCAACATACATGGAATTGATTCTTCAATACCTCTCTTTCATACTCGCATTCGAGGTACGCACATTGTTGTCACGCCAGAGTTGGTATCCGAGGTGGTCCGTGTTTCGAGGGTAGAGCATCTTGATTACCCCGGTTGTGAGCGTCTGAGGACTGTGTCCAAAGATGAGATGATTTCCACTTTCTGTGAGTGCCCTTCTGATTAGGGTGATCATCAGTTTACACCATGTAAGGCCTTTGCTAAAGGTCCTAGATTCATAAACATGGTGATGAGTTTTGTTTTGCACCCACTCTCTCACTATAACTCTATCACAGAGCCTCATGCTCGATTTTTGCTTTCTTTGTTAGAGCACCTTACTATAGATTTTCCAACACATTTCGTTATTTCTCTTATAGATGTGTATAGGGATACGGCTACCTATGATAAGCTCATTTTCCCTTTGGCTATCACGTAGATTTTATGCCATTTTTCTGTTCCTTTTCCCTCTTCCAACCACTTCCTTGTTATGTGTGCCATTGACTACGCTATCGTTAAATAGAGCGAGGCATAGTTTCGATCAAGGCGGTCTAGTATGGCAGCTCCTCCCACTCCTTCTGCTCCATCCACATCCACTCCCTCCTCTTCTATGAGTGGAGTGACTCTAGAGGACATCATAACATAACTTCAGCACATGGATGCTCACCTCGACACTCTCAGTGATGAGTTGTGTTAGGTGAACACTAGTGTTGGACGCATTGCTCGACGCCAGGCTAAGATGGGTGGTTATACCATGCCTTCCACTCTTGTGGCCCCTGCGGATAAGAGTGATGCTGATGATGCTAATGATGATGATGATGCTGATTCTGATGATGAGGATGATGGCAATGCTAGCTCACCCAGCGATGACGAGATGTCTACTTGACACTCTTACCATTTGTCACTCGTGACAAAAAGGGGGAGTAGTTTTGGTTATGAGAGTAGCCATACTTAGGGGGAGGGTTAGCATAGGAAATTTTTGTTAGGGGGAGAGTGCATATTGAGGGTGTAGTGAGGATTACTTGTATATTTTTCTTTTCTCTGGTTTAGATACATTTATTCTTGTACCTTAGGCCTTGTGACCATTATTAACATACATTGTACTTATATTCTTTATATATTGATGTACGTTGTTTTACCTATCCTTGCATATGTTGTTTCTTTTCTTTCTTTATACACATGGTTCTTATTGCTTGTATGCAATCTATTATTTCTGTTTCACACAAAGATGCCTTAATGAGCTTTGTTTAAAGTGTTTCAGAAATATAAGTTGTCAAAGTCTACTTGCCATAAACTCTCTTCTTGCAAAGTTTTTCAAGAGTTTGTGTTAAGATAGATTTTATTGTATTCACCAAGTGAATATGAGTTAAGTGATTTATGACTTCTCTTATATGTTCATTTGTTTGTTGTTGTTTTGTCACGGATTGCTAAAGGGGGAGATTGTTAGGACATATGTGATTCACTTATTAGGAACATATGTCACTATTTTATGTAATTGGCTAATTCTTTGACAAAACGCACTTTACTTGTATTTGTGTAGAACTAGGATGTGTTTAATACTTCAAGAAACTTTGTTTCAAGATTAAGTGTTGAAGCCATACAAGTCTGTCCAAGATTCAAGCTGAAAAGTGCCTACCATTAAAGCTCGACAGCTAGCCATCTATCAAGCTTAAAAGAGCTGTTTAGCCTCGTGGCTCGATAGCGTCTCGACAGACAGGGTATCTGTCGAGGTTCATGAAAAACATAATTTTAGTTTTGTTTTGACTTCAATTTATGTTTATGTGTTTGGGCTTTCTTTTCTCGCAATCTTAGACATATAAAAGGATTATTTTAAGGGCCGTCAAAGTGTTCACAAGTTGCAGAAGTGTTGAGCAAAATTTGTTCAAACAATTTGTGACCGGAGACACAAAATTTGCCCTAGTTCATCATTCTTGTGAAAAAGTTGATGTGTTTGTGCACCATAGGGTTTTGTGACCAAGTATCTTCTTGATCTTCATCGTTAGGATGAACTGAAGAACTTTGCAACTAACAACCCTATTTAGTTGGCGATTGAAGTTACGTACCGGGATCCGTGCAATTAGTTAGTCACGTACTGGGAGCCATGCATCAAAAGGAGAAATTTTCACTATAGAACATGTCCAATTGGGTATTGGGGTAAGGGTTCAACTGTAGGTTGGTATAAGGTGCTGGGTTTCCTTTACTTGTAACCACTTGTTGTGATAATAGTGGAATTTCGAGAGTGGTGATCTTAAAATCACCCAGTAGGGTTTTTCCCATGTTAGTTTTCCTTATTCGTAAACAAATCACCGTGTCAATTTATTTTCCGCTGCATGCTTAGTTTAATTGGTGATTTGTTTATGCTACCACACGTTTGCATGTTAATTTGATTAATTAATAAACTTGGCTAATTAATTAATTAATTAATCTATCACAAGGGGTCAATTCGTTTTTGACTTATCACAAATGAAAAACTTCTAAGATTTGTAATCATTTTCTTGTAGGAGGTTATATATGCTCATTTCTATAATTGAGATAGTTCACTTGACTTAGTACTAATCATGTATGACTTGATTTAATTGATCATTGAAGTTTCACTCTAGACTAAGGACTATTCCACACGTGATACACACACATAATACATAAGTCTATTGTTCAATGAATATCTATTTCATTTGTGTGATTGTACATGTTCAAATGTGATGTGTGTGTGCTCAACCATATGTGGATCAAACCAAAAAGATTTTTGTTCATTTTGTTTGTTTTTGGAAGTGATTTGTATCACGCATGTTTTTCAAAGTTTTTCAAATTGGTTTTTGTGTGAAAAACATGTTTTCTGGGTGTTTTCGTAACCTATTTCATGTGTAGGCTCAACTGGGAGTTAAATGGTCCAATTCTCAAGTTTTTCAACTTTGGACAGAGAGTTTCGCGACTGTTTCGTGAGTAAGGCTTACCAGCGAAAAACCAGCAAAATTTTTGCAGGAAGCTAACTAGCGAAAATTTTCGGATCAGCTTTTAAAGGGCATTTCGTAGGTCATTTGTTTTAAACATCTCCCATCCTCTCCCAAACCCCTGTTTAATGTTTCTACATCAAAACCCAACTAAATTCAAGTGTTTTTCATCCCATTAACATCTATAAGGTAATCTTTAACTCTTTTCATTAATTTTAATCCTTAGATTATGTTTTTGGGGGGGTTTTATGTTCATAATTGGGATTTTCTCAAATAGGAGTTGGAAAACTTATTTTTTGTCAATCTTTTTTATTGGGCTTTGTTTTAAATGACAATTTGCTTTGGATGTTGGCCCCTTGTGGCAAAAATAACATGTATTTAGGCAAGATTTTCATCTTTTCATGCATTGTTTAACATACATGTGTAGTGTGTGCACTCTAAGTGTTTGATAAAATGCCCAAATGGCATTTTCTTGTTGTTTTGGATTCCAATGAGTACCATATTTTGGAGATCACCATAATTATTCATGTTTATCATGTTTTGATCATTGGTTGTGTGTTTTATATACTTTGCCCCATGAGTGCTTGCTCTTGCATTAGTCATGCAACTTACATGCACACTAGATGCACCTTTGCTGCACACACTTGATCACTCGACATGTTTTTACATTCACGCATGCTAGTTAAGTCTTTTTAGACCTTTTAGCACACGTAATATGTTCTTGTGTCTATGCCACACCTTGGTCCATATCATGTTCCATCATGCTTTGTAGCACACATAACATGTTCCTGCGAAAAGGGCATGTGAAGAGTATATGACCGGAAGCTGAAGAGTCGTGCTAAACTGTCATTTTCGCGAGTGTCTCATGGGTAAGGCCTTCTCACGAGGTGGTCGCGAAACATTCTGCCTAGAGGATTTTTATGTGTGACTTTCTTACCCTTCACCCATACTATATATACCCTCATTTCCCACAAATGTAAAGGAGGTCATTTAGATAGAAAACCCTAGATAGGTTTTCTACAATACACACACCCATCTTTTAGAAAGAAAGAGCTACCCATCCTTAGTGAGAAATCATTGTAGCCTCTTCTCCTTCCCTTTCCCATTGTCATACTTTGAGAGGAGATTTGTAATCAAACACAATCCACACCTAACCAGAGTGTAGAAAGTGTTTTAGAGCTTGGGAAGCTTTGGGGAATTGCCAAAAGAAGCAGGTGAGGTTTGGCAGATGCAATCGGGCGTATTGCGGGATCCGGAAAGCTAGACAGGACACGGTTCCAAAAAGCCTTGTTGGAGTAGGAGCTTGGAAGGCTTATGTGCGGGTAGATTACGGTTGGAGGGTCTCTTGCTAACTCATGTATCCCAACTAATTGTCTAGTGGATTGATTACCGCTTGGAGGGCGATAGAGAGGTTTTACGCCGAGTACTTCGGTTTCCTCTTCAGTAACACATCAGCGTGTTATTTTGTATTTGCATTCTCTCTTCCCTTACTCTTGTGCTTTACTTTTATGTTTGTTGTTCATGTTTATGCACTAGAATAGTATCGGTTGATTGAGCTTTATTTACTCTTGCTTCCACACTTAAATGAGTTAAAGTAAAAGCAATCTAGCTGTAATTTTTAATTAGGGGTCTAAACAGCTCTTGTGTTTTTTAACACATTTTCGAGCTTTCAGGGAACAACGACAAAACTCACTCACACCTAAATCTAGAAGCTATGATGAACTTAGAACTATATACTTGTAACCTGAAACACTTGGAAAAAACACATTAGACCCTTAAGGTAAATCAAGTGATAAAATGACAAGTATAATGTAACAAGTAAATATCGATCAAGTAAACATGATGTGAAAACTATGAGCAACTTGATTAAACATAAAACAGTCATAGAAATGACTACAATGATCATATGAAAAAGAAAATGATCATCCAAACGTGCAACCAATAAAGCACAATAGCATAAGGATGTATGCATATCCAACACAAAAGCATGATGCCATGAGAGCAGCAAAGTATAGATACTAAACATAACTCAAAGTACCATAAACAACGAGAAACCAAGCATAAAGTAAAACAAATAAAACAAGGTTTTCTCAAAAAAAATGTCTTATCCCCCATAGTATATGCATCTCCCCTATGGCTTTCCCCCCGTACAAATGTGCACGAGATAGAATTTCTCCCCCTGAGAATGTGCACATGAGTCTTATAGAAATGATGAAACACTTTAGTATACTTTCCCCCTTTTGGTCATGAATAGACAAATGAGTCAAGAGGAAGGAGGGAAAGAAAAGGAAACTACATCTACATCTCCTTTTTAACATATATATATATATATATATATATATATATATTCTAGTACCAGTCCTTCATTGAGGAATTTTATCAATCATCTCATAAACAAACCCTCCCCCCTAAAAAATTCATGACTGTGGACGCAAGCCCCCATGACAAGCTTTTGTGTTTCCCCAAAAACCATGGAAAGTATGCCTTGGCCTATGGTGGATCATGGAGGAGGGTGTAAATAGAGTCTCCATCTATATTAGGTCTAGGAACCATAAATATAGCGCCCTTGTAGGTGGACTAATCTTTACCAAAGCACGTGTCCGGAATTTAAGTATGGGGATGGGAGGGTGTTAGGCACACGACCCCACCCAACCTGTGGGTCGGCCTCCACTCATTGTGTTCCAAATCTTAATCTCATTGAAGGGCCTTTTGACATGTTATTCTAACTAACACACACTCTAACAAGCATCTAAAGCATTCAATCATCGCATATCATCCATAAGCCTAGCATTTATCTATCAAAGCACAAGTGTATATCAACAAAGGCAACACACACAGGACAGATTAATGAAGCACATCAAAGCATCCAAGTGTTATCGACACTCAACTTGCAAGTTTTCGTGAGAAGAGACTTATGTTTCCTAAAAACCCGAAAAGAAATATACGTCTAAAATAAAGCTAACACAAAACAAATTGGAAGTAGAAAATAAAAGACAAATTGTAAATTTTCATTTACGGATGGTTCATTGGTTCTAGGGCATTTATGCTTTGAAAAACTGTCTCCAAAAAAAAAAAAAAAAAAAAAAAAAAAAAACAGGAAAAAAAAGTGATTAAAAACAACAAAGCATATCAAATTAACCTATTAAAATTGGGGGAAAAATAGTGGGAGAAAGAAAAGGTGCCCTATCGAGGTGAAGACCACAGACAATCTGTTGGGTTAAAATGAATTGACCCCTTGCAATTAATTAATTAATTAATTAATTACCCAAATTAATTAATTAGATCAAATTTCGTGCAATAGCATGGTAGCACAAACAAATCACCAAATTATCTAAATGTAGCAAAAAATAAATTTGACACAAGTAATTTGTTTATGAATGGAGAAAACCACCAAGGCAAAACCCCAATACCCAATTAGACTTGTATTGTAGCAACAATCTTTCCCTTGATGCACGAATCCCAGTACATGACTAACTCCAGTAACTTGAAGAGGTTGTTGGCTGCAAAGTTCTTCAGTTCAATAACGATGAAGATCAGGAAGCTACTTGGTCACAAAACCTTTGGTGTAAAGACGCAGTAGCTTCTTCAAAAAGAATAATGAACTAGGGCACTTTCTGTATCTACGACGGCCTTTTAAAATAAGCCTTATATATGTCCAGGGTTGTGAGAAAAGAAACCCTATACAAATATTTCAAGTTAGGCCGCAAATCAGATTTGGAAGTTTTGATTTCGTAAGTCTCAACAGAAACAGCTTGTGTCGAGTTTTGACTATAAACCTCGATAGGAGTTTTTTTGTCAAGATTGCTGTCGAGATTTATTGAACGGCTTTTCTTCACTTTTTTCTTGGTCAGATCTAAATATTTTTAACATTTGACTTGAACAACATGTTTCTTGAAGTCCTAGACCCATCCTAGATCTACCTAATTACAAATGGAGTGCATTTTGACAAAGGATTAGCCAATTACATAAAATATGTCTTTAACACAATCCTCTCATCTTCCTTCTTCTTCTACTTCTCCTTCTGCTCCTCTAAAACGAAGTGGCATCAGTTTCAAAGTTGTGAGGGAAATAAATTACAAAGAGAGAAGAGCATAGATTTTTTTTTTTCCTTTTAGTTTTTTTTTTTAGAAGGAATATAAATGGAGAAAAAAATTTTAACTACCTAGGAGTTAGAATGTTGTGCCAGTAGTTTAATCAATTGATTTTTAAGGCACATATATCTTTTATAGTAGTCCATGTGGTGTAATATGAAATGTGTAAGAATAAAAAATAATTTTAAAATTAAAGTAGATGAATATGTAAAGGCAAAATTTAGTGTAATGTTAAAACCGGTCATGATGAATGTGTAAAGTCAATAATCTTTATATATATATATATATATATATATATATCATAAAAGTAGGAATAAAAAAATAAGAAAAAAAATAATTGGTGGGGATTAATGTGATGATGAGGTGGTGCAAATGGTGTTCAGCAACAACAAATGCTACTCTTCTATTTTTAGATATATATATATATATATATATATATATATATATGTGTGTGTGTGTGTGTGTGTGTGTGGAAAAAACAAGGGGAAATAAACATAGATTAATGATAATTTGATTGAAAAAAAAAAAAAAAAAGATCTCATATTCTATCACCACAAAAAAAGGTTTGGTGAAAGTTGTTACATGAGTAGAAACATGTGTTAGGTCAATAGATTGTAGGTGAGCAAACCATGAGATAAAGTTGGTATTAAGTGTGTTTTACTTTTTAGAGAGTTTTTGAAATCCAAGACTTATGCGTAGAACAACACAAGAAGAAAATTGTTTTTGAAATCTCAATACATAGTTCAAGAAGAAAGAAGTTTTTTAAATCTCAATATACATATCTTTTGATTGGGATAAGTACAACGCATGTCTTGATACCTATTGTTCGATCAAGAATCATGGATTAAAAGAAATCCAATTTGGGTCTATCAATTCATCCAATCTCTAAAATTTTATGCCCTTCTTGATGAATCACTCGTTTATATAGAGTTTACAAGAAACAAGTATGTGGCTTTTGAGTTCCATGTGGTAAAATTGTATGTGATATTGGGGGGAACTATAGAATTAAGGATGATTCTACTATAGAAATTTGATTCTATTTAGTGGATCTGTTTCCTTGGAGGTTGGTGGTAAACCTTTAAAGAGTTTTTTCCATGTTGAACTTTTCTTTCCATAACCATTTTGCTTATTTTTTTTACTTTTTGCTTATATTTGTTTACCAATATTGGTCTGTACTTATCAATGCTAAGATAAATCTAATTAGATCTCAAATAGTAGTCTAATTTTATGTCATGTGTTCCATTCAATTTTCTTAATTTTGGTGCAACTATTTACTACACTACAAAAATCAAGTCTAATTTAATTTTCTTAATTTTTTGTGCTAAATGAGTTATCAAATGAGAAAACCATAGAATCAAAATTAAAAAACCATAAAAAATACCATCGTTGATTAATTATTATTATTATACAAATTAAATAGTGGTTAGACAAATTAAAGTTGAGAATTTCATGGAAAACAATTTCAATGATTTTTTACGTCTAATTCAAACCAAATTGTAATTATTTTACTAATAGCTATTTTATATTTTCAAATATACAAACATTATATACATATATATATATATATATATATATTATATACATTTGGTAAAATTTTAATACTCATTTAATTATGCTTATTTGTAAATGTATCTTATGCATATGTATGAGGTTACGAGCTAGTTAACCATAAATTGAACTTCGCAAAATATTTGGTTAACTAATTTGTTGGTTTAAAATTGGTTAATTTCTAAAAATCAGGATCTAAATCTCCAACAACGTGGCTAGGAGAGATCGGTTCCGCAAACAACATTTCAGCTGAGTTCCCAACCATTGTTAGGCTTATAGGGAATCAAATTTACACCACAAGACTCAAAACTGTAAGTTTTGTGACATTGGATAATGACCAAGTAAAACAAAGATCATCTTTGCTCTCCTAAAGGTTGGGAGGTTCATACAATGCCTCAATGAGCTACCATCCCACAAGGGAGAGGTGCCAAGTATAAATACCTCATTTGCTCTACCATTTAGTTCCTACAATCAAACAAACAAACAAGATCCTTTGTTGAGTCACAAAATGGAAAACTCCAAGTACTTGTTTCTTCAAATTGCATGCTTCATCCTCTTGTTATCCTTGTCTCCTTCATATGCTCACAACAAGAGCCATGAAAGCACGCCACCTCCTGCTGTTTCCCAAGCAAAAGTTGATTTCAAAGGTTGCTTCAATAAGGTTTATGCTTTCGGCGATTCAGACACAGACACTGGAAATGCTCACAACTTGGGTGATCTCAAATCCTTCATTAGCACTTTATTCTCTCACGCTTGGTCCCCATATTGCTCATCAGAGAATTCAAAGTTATCTGGTTATCGACTATCTAATGGCCGCTTAGTCATTGATTTCCTATGTGAAGCTCTCAACATACCCCACTTGTCAGCCTATAAAGGCTCTTCCGCAAACTTCTCAGGTGGTGCAAACTTTGCAGTAGCCGGATCAACGGCTCTTTCAAGTAATCTCTTCAGTCATTTCAATTTCAGTAATCCCCTTATGTGGAAACCAAATCCAGAGAGTATCTTAACTCAAATTGATTGGTTCCATAACTTTGTTGGGGAGAGAGAATGCCAGGGAAAAGATGAGGCTGCATGCAAATCAGAGCTTGGGAATGCTCTCTTTTGGATAGGTCAGATTGGTGGCAATGACTATGCTCGTCTTTTTGCCTCTTCCATTGGCCTTGCTATTGCCAATAAGCAATTCACTGAGCAAGCTGTTAATCACATCTGCACACTTGCATTGGTAAGCATTGATAAACTACCATTTATATCAAAAGCTTAAATTGATTAAAAAAATTGATGAATTTAATCATTTAACTGTTATTCCAACAAGCATAATATTACAAAAAAAGAAAGAATGTAGCATATAGCCTTAGCTTGTTAGAAGGGAGAAAAAAAACGTCTCAATGAGTTCTTCCAATCTAAACATTTGATCAAGACTCTTTTCACAAAATGGTGCATTGCATATATGAGAAAGGATGAATGTTATGGTGAAGTTAATGTTGGAATGGTCATATTAAGCTTGCTTTCTTTTGATAGGGGCTATTGGACAAGGGTGCAAAGTTCCTTGTGGTTCAAGGGCTACCACCAATAGGGTGCCTTCCATTGCAATTAGCAACATCTCCCTCAAATGATCGTGATCAAAATGGGTGTTCAGCGAGTGCCAACTTGGTAATAAAGGGTCACAACAATCTTCTCCAGAAGAGGTTGGTTGAAATTCAAACCCAATACAAAGATTCTATGATCCTATATATTGATTACTACAATGCATTCAAAACAATACTGGAAAAGCACACACAGTACCAGTTTGAAGAACCCTTCAAGGCATGTTGTGGTGCTGGGGGAGGACCATTCAACTATCAACCAAAACTCCCTTGTGGAGCTTTTGGCACCTCTAATTGCAAGAACTCCAGCACCCATATTAACTTTGACGGGGTCCACTTGACTGAAAATATGCATTTACACCTCTCTGATCTCTTCTTCAACCAAGGCTTTTGTACACCATCATTTGCAGATCTGATTAAGAAGAAGAAAGGCCAATATTAAAATGTCTGATATTGGCTTACCAGTTTTGTTTTTAGTAATAAATATCTGATGGCTAATGCCTAATGTTGCGAGGTAGATTAGTAGTAGGCTCCTAATGGTGGCATTCAGAGAGCTGGATAATATTTCTTGTTTCAAGATAGTTTACTGTCTTTTTACCTTATTATTGTTATTATTTAAATGTTACACAAGTACCTAGGGTCTTGAACCAGGACTTCACTTTTTACTGTACACTTAGGGCCGGATCATCAGCTTTCATGGCCTGAGGCGATGATTTTAAATAGGGCATTTTTCAAATTTAAATATTAGTAATAAATTTATCCATACATACTTTTTTAGATTGAATTTCCTTTTCAATTTTTTTTTTTAATTTTTCATACGTGGACATTTATAATGAGCAAGTACGTATAAATAAATAAAACATAATTCATAATAGAAAATTATAATTTAACTAAAAAAAAAAAAATCTTAAGCATGGAATAATAAAACCAAGTTTACCAATAGCAAACTTGCAAATATACTAATATTGCGACGGCTTTATAATCTAAACTTGCACAATTAAAAATTAATTTATTACATTATTCAATAAATTAATATCACTAACAAAAAATGGATTGATGTGATATACATCAAATAAGCAATATGTGTGATAACTTATAAGTTATAAAGCAAAAGACCTGTACATCACGTGGCTAACTCTCTCAGTTGCTATGTGATAAGTTTATGAAGAGAATGGAAATAATAATAAAAGACTAGAAATAAAAGGGTGAGTGGGTGGCAGTGTTATGCTCTGTCTCTTCTTTGTCTCTTTCCACTTCCATGATAAAACAAAATTTTAATAGCTTAACGAGAAAAAAGAAATGGAGCGAGAGCTTAAAGCTAAACTCGAAGGGAGAAAAGATTTGAAGCACAGCAAATTTCAAGCCACTGCAGAGAATTTTAATGGCGAGAATGACAAAGTTTCTATTAATGAGTATAAAACTCTAAGGTTTAAGTTTGATTTGGTTGGGCCTTTTTTATTTTAGTCTTTAGTTTTGCTTTGTTTAGTTATTGAGAGAGAAAGGGATATTTTTTTTTGTTTGTGTAGTATGAGAGACTTAAGTGATACACTCTTAAACTCCCACATAAAGATTGAAATTTCAAGGCGCTGATCACAAAGAGTTTTTTTCCCCCTATTTTTTCCTTGATATATATGAGAGATAACCAATTCTACTCCCACGAAAGGCTTTTATTTATTTATTTTTAATAAGAAATATAATTTGATGCATTGATTTATTTTTTGGCCTTAATTAATATTCTCATTGAGAAGAAAATATACTTATTGGTTCAAATTTAGGGACTTGTTCCATATGGGGCCCTTAGGCAATTGCATCTGATACTAATTGGGTAGAGTCAGCCTTGGACAGGAGACTGTAATTTCTTTTGTACTTACTGAGATTGCTTACCAATATGTTATTAAAAAAAAAAAAAAAAGCATCCAGAGAATGTTACAATTGAAGGGGAGGAGATGACGAACTGAGGGTGGGGTACTCAGAGCAAGACAACATAATGAATCTCTTGCAAAGCTTTTGCAAACATCTTTGGGTTGAAGTGATAGCTGGAGAAGACATATCTAGGCTCCAAAATCTACACCAATCATAGATAGTTTCAACTTTGGTAGATTTTATAATCTAATGGGATAACATGCGCCCCCGCCCCCCCCCCCCCCCCCCCCCCCCCCCAAAAAAAAGTAGCTTGTTCTACATAGTAAAATTTCACAAAAAAAATAACAATGTAAAAGAAGGGTTCAATATCAATGGTTAGAGATTAAATTTGTTAGGGTCATTTTTTTTTTTTTTTTTTTTTATGTATTGGCATATCCTATGACAAAACGCACATTACTTGTAATTGGGTAGATCTAAGTGGGTTCAAGATTATCATGACAAGTGGTTTCATTGAAGACATAAAGATTGCTCAAGAACTGCTCAAGAAAAATTGAATTTGTAGGTCCCAATACCTTTGCAATATCTGTCAATCTATCGAGATTTAATGAAACTCGATACGTCTCGATCTATCAAGCTTATGGATTTCAGGATATAGCAAGCAATGTTTTATTCTAAAAGTCTATTTGTTTATGGGTTTTTATAATCCTAATAGGATTATTGGGGCCCAAAGTTTGTGTAAACCTAACAGAAATAGGAGAACTCATTAAAAGGCCCATTAAGCTCCTATATAAATAGGGAGGTAGGGAGAAAGAAAACCTTAATCCTAGATAGCTAACCCTAGAAATCTCCATAAGGTTTTCTTATAGAAACCCCAGGCTCCTCCTATGGAAGAAAGAGATCTTGTTACGTCTATTGTGCGCCTTTGGGTTTTGTAACAAAGCAAAATCTCTAGCACCAAACATTGAAGATGTTATTGGTGTTTTTATGTGAAGTTGTTGCATTCATGCAAAGAAGTGAGTCACGTACTAGGATTCATGAAAAAAGGGAAGATGTCTTTACATGATTAAGTCCAATTGGGTATTGGAGTAAAAGTTCAACTGTAGATTGGTATTTTTGGATAGTCTAGGGTGGTGGTAAGATTCTTGGAAGTGGTGACCTGAAAATCACCCGATGGGCTTTTTGTCTTGCGAAAGGTTTTCCCCATTTGTCAACAAATCGCCATATCAATTTAATTTTCACTGCACTTAGTTTATTTGGTGATTTGTATATGCCTCCATGATTTGCATGTAATTTGACAAAATTAATCAACTTCGATATTTGTCTTAATTAATCGTGGACAGTCTATAACCCAAGAAAATTTAACCTCCTTGGTGAGCTAACATACCAAAATTTTAAATAAATGGAAACCACAGCTGCGTCTCCTTGTTATTATATATATATATATATATATATTGGAGTAAAAATTCAACTATAGGTTGGTATTTTGGGATAGTCTAGGGTGGTGATAAAATTCTTTATACTTGTAACCAATTGATTCTTGATTAGCAATTCTTGGAAGTGGTGACTTTGAAAATCACTCGATGGGCTTTTTGCCTTATGAGAGATTTCCCCATTTGTTGACAAATTACCGTGTCAATTTAATTTTTGCGCACTTAGTTCATTTGGTGATTTGTATATGCCTCCACAATTTTCATGTAATTTGACCTAATTAATCAACTTCGATATTTGTCTTGATTAACCGTGGTCAATCTATAAGCCAACAAAATTTAACCTCCTTGGTGAGCTAACATACCAAAATTTTAAATAAATGGAAACCATTGATGCATCTCCTTGTTATTATATATATATATATATATATATATATATATATATATATATTCCTATACCACTCCTTCATTGAGTAATTTTTTCAGTCATGTCTTATAAAAACCCTCCCCCCAAAAAAATTCATGACTATGGGCGCAAGCCCTTGTGACAAGCTTTTAGGTTTCCCCAAAAATCGTGGGAAGTATGCTTTGGCCTTGGGTGGACTATGGTAGAGGGTGTAAATAGAGTCGCCACCTAGTAATGGACTAGGAACCATAAATATAGCACCCTTGTGGAGGGATTGATCTTTACCAGAGCACGTGTTCGAAGTTTAGGTATAGGGATGGGAAGGTATTAGGCACCCAACCCCACCCAAACTGTGGGTCGGCCTTCACTCATTGTGTTCCAAATCTTAATCTCATTAAAGGTTCTTTTAACATGTGATTCCAACTCCACACACTCTAACATGCTTCTAAAGCATTCAATCATGGCATATCATCCGCAAACCTAGCATTCATCTATCAAAGCACAAGTATATATCAACCAAGGTAGCACACACAAGACAAATTAATCAAGCACATCAAAGCATCCAAGCAATATCAACACTCAAATTGCAAGCTTTCTTGTGAAGAGACTTTTGTTTCCTAAAAACCATAAAAGAAAGATATATCTAAAATAAAGAAAACACAATACAAATTGGAAGTAGAAAGAAAAATGAAAATAAAAAAGAAATTGTAGATTTTGGTTTACGGATGGTTCAATGGTTCTAGGGCATTTATGCTTTGAAGTTCTATCTCCAAAACAGAACAAAACAATCAATTGAAAAAAAAAAAAAAAAAAATAGAGCATGTCAAATTAACCATTTAAAATAGGGGAAAATAGTGGGAGAAAGAAGAGGTGCCCTATCAGTGTGAAGACTACAAATAGTCCTCACATTTTCCTTATTCTTCTTCTTCTCCATCTACTCCTCTAAAATGAAGTGGTGTCAGTTTCAAAGTTGTGCAAGAAAAAAATTACAAAGAGAGAAAAGCAAAGAGATAATAAAAATAAATAAAAAAAGTTTTTTTCCTTTTAGTTTTTTCTAGGAAGGAATACAAAGGGTGCAAAATTTGTCACTTCCTATGAGTCAAAATGTTGTATCTAGAGTTTAATCAATTGATTTTTAAGGCGCGTATATCTTTTATTGTAATCCATGTTGTGTAATAGGAAACGTGTAGGAATAAAAAATAAATTTTTAATTAAGGTAGATAAATATGTAAGGTTAAATTTATTCAATCATGTGTTGGCTTTATTTTGTGCCAAATTTGCTTGTAATTTAGCAATTAGATACCCTATATTTAGGTAGGAATTATGTAAGGGTAATGTGTGAGAGAGTGTGAAGAAATCTTAAGAAGTGTGCAATTCAATAGAGTCTCACGACTGAATCTCACGACTAGCAAGTCTCACGACTGGCAAGTCGCCAGAATGGTACACGTGTGAAGCATGCAGGGGGAGCTGAAAGGTCACGCCAGCTAGAGTACTACAGGAATAAACTTCCAGTCTGGCCAGGTAGTTAGCTCGCGACTTGTTCCAGTCACGAGGTCGAGTTGCTAGAATGTCTTGTTTGATGAAAACTAACCTTTCGCATTCCTCATATACCCTACTATAAATACCCTTATACCCACGAAATGTAGAAAGCTTCCAGAGAAAAATTTGAGAGAGAAACCCTAGAGAAAAACAAGATTAACTCATCCACAATCTTCATCTTTTGATTCTCCAAATTCCTTTACTCTCACCCTCTCCATTGACATATCCTTGAGAGGTACACCAGCCAAATCCTTATCTCACCATACCCATATCAGTGAAGAGGTATTTTGGTGCTTGGGAAGTAGTTTAGAAAGGACCAATTCATTTTGGTGGATGCAATAGGCTATTGTGGGATCCAGTAAGTAAGAGAAGACAAGGTTCGGAGTAACCCTGTTGGAGCAAGAAGCTTTGAGGGCTCATGTGCATTGGGTAGATTAGGCTTGAAGGGTCTTTTGCAATTCATGTATCCCAACTTCATTCTCTAGTGGATTATTGACCGCTTGGAGGGCAGCGGAGAGGTTTTTGGCTGAATACTTCGGATTCCTCTTTGATAACACATCACTGTCTTATCTTTGTGTTTGCATATTTCTTCCCTTTCTCTTTACCTCTTAATTACTACTGTAATTGTGATTAATTATGGTTTAGAGTGTGTTACCTATTTGGTTATAGCTTATATTTCATATTCTGCACATATATTGTTAGATTATAAGCTTGTGTTGGTAGTTTTGTATTTGAGGGTCTAAACATTCATAGGTGTTTTACACACTATTTGAACTTTCAAAATATTTAAAGGCAAAATTAAATGTAATGTTAAAACCGCCCAAGATGAATGTGTAAAGTCAATAATTCATATACATACATACATACATACATACATATATATATATATATATATATATATAGATGTTGAAAAAAAGGGGGGAAATAAACATATATTGATGATAATTTTATTGAAAAATAAAAATAGATCTCATATTCTATCACCCCAAAAAAGGTTTTGGTGATAGTCGTTGCATGAGTAGAAACTTGTGTTAGGTCAGTAGATTTTAGGCTAGCAAACCAAGAGATAAAGTTGGTATTATGTGTGTTTCACTTTTTAGAGAGTTTTTGAAGTCCAAGACTTATGCCTAGGACAACTCTAGGAGAAAGAAGTTTTTGAAATCTCAATACATAGCTTGATACAAATTGATTGGTTGAGATAAGTTCAATACATGTCTTGATACATATTGTTCGATTACAGATACAAAATCCAATTTAGGTATTAATGCATCCAATCTCTAACATTTTTTGCCTTACTTGCTAGAATATATGAGGACTAAAAAGGACAACCAAATAAAGATTTTGATTGCTATGTTTTGTACATGCAGGGTTTTCGTAGCCAAGTTCTCACTCAACAACAACCAAAGAAGATATTAGGATCGATGATCAAGGGTTGTAGTGAAAACCTTCAAGATGAATCTTCAAATTCTGATGGAGCATTCATTTCCACAGAGTTTGCTAGAAAAGAGTCTAAGGATTTTGAGTTGCGTGTGGTAAAATTGTAACTATTATTGGGGGGAACTATAGAATTAAAGATGATTCCATTATAGACCTTTGATTCTATTCAGTGGATCCATTTTCTTAGAGGTTGGAGGTAAAGAGTTTTTTCCATGTAGAACTTTTCTTTTCATAATCATATTGCTTATTTTATTTACTTTTTGCATTTATTTTTCTACCAATATTGGTTTGTACTTATCAAAGCTATGAGAAATCTAATTAGACCTCAAATAGGAGCCTAATTTTATGTTATGTGCTCCATTCAATTTTCTTAATTTTGGTGCAACTATTTACTACACTACAAAAATCGAGTCCAATTTAATTTTCATAATTTTTTTTGATAAAGGAGTTATCAAATGAGAAAACCACAAAATTTAAATTAATAAACCTTAAAAAATCAACAACATTGATTAATTATTATTATTATTATACAAATTAAATAGTGGTTAGACAAATTAAAATTAAGAATTTAATGGATAAGAATTTCAATTTTTTTATTTGCTTTAAATAAAATAGTATATATTTTATTAGTAGCTATTTTATATTTTGAAATATACAAACATTATATATATTATATATAAACTTCGTAAAATTTTAATACTCTTTTAATAATGTTTATTTGTAAATATATCTCATGTATATGCATGAGGTTACAAGCTAGTTAACCATAAGTTGAACGTCCAACAATAATTGGTTAATTAATTTGCTGGCTTAAGCGGTTAATTTCTAACAATACGGGTCTAAATCTCTAACAACATGTCTAGGAGAGATCAGTTACACAAACAACAATGAAGTTGAGTTCCCAAGCATTGTTAGGCTCATACAGAGTCAAATTTACACTAGAAGACACAAAACTGCAAGTTTTGTGACATTGGACAAAGACCAAGTAAAACAAAGATCATCTTTGCTCTCCTAAAGGTAGGGAGGTTCATACAATGCCTCAATGAGCGATCAACCCACAAGGAAGAGGCGCCAAGTATAAATACTTCATTTGCTCCACCATTTAGTTCCCACAATTGAATAGACAAACAAGATCCTTTGTTGAGTCATAAAATGGCAAACTCCAAGTACATGTTTCTTCAAAAGCACACCACCTCCTGCTGGTTTCCAAGCAAGAGTTGATTTCAAAGGTTGCTTCAACAAGGTTTATGCTTTCGGTGATTCTAACACAGACACTGGAAATGCTTACTACTTGGGTGCTCTCAAATCCTTCATTAGCGATTTATTCTCTCAAGCTTGGTCCCCATATTCCTCATCAGAGAGTTCAAACTTATCAGGTTATCGACTATCTAATGGCCGCTTGGTCATTGATTTTTCAAGACACCTCTTTTTTTTTGAGTAAGTGGTGTGGAGTCGCCACTTATTTTTTATACCAAAAAATAAGAAAAAATTAAATACAAATTTATATGACTGAATTGTTCTATTCTCATTGATTGAATAAAAATACAAACTTAATAAATTGAGTATTACATGGTTTTGGGTCCTAGTTACAATCTACCCAAAAAAAAAAAAAAAACCAAAAAACAAAGATAAAGCCTAGGTCTATTTATCCAAAGACACTAAATTCGGAGGTTAGGTTACAAAATGAGAATGTGTTAGGCACCCATTCCGCCCAGACAGAGTCTAGCCTTTTAGACTCTCATGACCAATGTACCATTTTATGCTTGATATGAATGATATGTTCCATATAACTAAATTAAGTCACAAAAGTCCATTTATGAATGCATCCTTTTCTTTTGAGAAAATTCAAATCTGCCTTGTGATAAAAAAAAAACAAAACAAAACAAAAATTGATTTGGTTTATAAAAAATTAGATCTGTTTATGTATATGTAAAAAAAAAAAGTTTTTGGTGAAGAAAAGTCAGATCTAAGTTTATTAAATAAAACAAAGCCTTTTGGTTTAAAAATATCATATCTGTTTTTGAGAACTAAAAAAATTGGTTTTTGGTTTGTATGAAAAAAAAAATCAGATTTGTTTGTAATAAAAATTTTGGATTTGTAGAAAACCTTTAAAAAATCAGATCTAAAAAATAAAAAATAAAAATCTTTTTAGAAGAGGACTACACTCATGAAATAAATCTACTCTACTTGCATTAAACAAATTAATCAGAACAACATTACTTATGCATCAACCAAACAAAACATCACTACTTATGACTTCCTTTTTTTATTTCAAAATCTGCTATGTTTAAAAAAGTTCAAATTTGTATCTAAGGAAGATACAACTCAGTTTTAAGGTAAAAAAAATTCAAATTTGCATCTAAGGAAGATTCAAATCAGTTTTTGTTTTGAAAAATTCAGATATGCATCTTCCTTAGATGCAAATTTGAATTTTTTTACATTAAAATTTATTTGTATCTTCCTTAGATATAAATCTGAACTTTTTTAAACATAGCAGATTTTGAAATAAAAAAATGAAGTCTACATCCAAGGAAGATGCAAATTAGTTTTTATTTTGAAAAAATTCAAATCTACATCTAAGGAAGATTCAAATAAGTTTTTTTATTTTTGAAAAACTAAGATCTACATCTAAGGAAGATGTAAATCAGTTTTTATCTTGAAAAAATTTAGATTTACATCTAAGGAAGATGCAAATAATTTTTTATTAGAAAAAAAAAATCAAATTCACATCTAATGAAGATGCAAATCAGTTTTTGATTTTGAAAAAGATATAATGACAAGCAGATTATTGAAACAAAAAAAAAAAAAAAAAGATCATGACAATAAAAACATCAAGAACATGTTTCAACAAAAATATATTGACAATACATAGTAAGAGCATTCAAAAATTAAACTAAAAGAAGATTTACACATGCTTCATCAAAATAAAAGAAACAGAAAAAAAAAAAAAAAAAGGTAAAGAAAGAACCACCTCTTGCACTGACATTCTCTTCTTCTTGAGGGAATTTTTTAGGGTTCAAAGAAATTTGTTCAATTATCTCTGAAACCTAAAATACCTTGCTTAAAAAAAAGAAATTCTTAATGCTAGAGCCTCTAGAACGTCTTTAACGTAAGAGAGAAAATATTAGAAAAGTGATTCAGAAAAAAGGGGAAATCTAAGAGCGTGAAAAAGTGTCCTAAATTTTGAGATCCGGCTTCTATTTATAGAGGTTGGGAGGCTCAAAAAAATAGCTAGATGATCAGAATATGAACTAGGACGCATCCTTATCTCTAAAAAATCAAAAAGGATGTGTTTCAGCTTAATCCAAATGCCCCCGGGCTGGGGCTCGATTTTGTGCCATTCGGCTCCTGGAGAGTGTCGAATGGGTGCCAAGCCCGCTTTGGAGTTTCAATCCATTTTGGACTCCTTTTTGAGATTTTTTGAATTGGGACTTGCACTTAGATGCATTTTTAATCCATATTCTAAAAATTAAACTCTTTTCTGGATAATTTGGGTCTTTTCAACAACAATTATCTTGTAAATAAATACTCTAAAAAAATCTTGATTATCCTCAATTTTGTAATTATCTGACTTATTCCCATGCAAACAATCCTATTTTTGACACTAACTAACAACCAATCACAAAATTATTTAATTAATTTTAATTGTTTAACCAATCATAATTAATTTAAATTAATCATGCGTGGTTGATTCTTCCTAGACATAATGCATGCTGACTGTGCAAACTTGATTATACGATATCTTTCGATCCGACGGTTCGATTTGAAAACTGGGCATACTGTCATGACCATTAGAATCTCAATATCATTTTTATGATATTCAATGAACAAATTTAATGCATGTAATGCAATCATAATTTTTGGGTACATAAATGGTCACTCTAATCATCTTTCTCGATTAAATCATGGGTGAAAAGTGGAGTGTCTATAGAATGCTCCTTATTGACAGAGTTTGGAAAGCGAATGTGAATGTAAAACAACGACACTAATTTTAGCAGCCATGATTTAATTGAGGTTGAATTTTTAAAGATTACCTAGCCCTCGAACCTAAAATCTTGGAATATAGAACTAGTGCCTTGCCTTACAAAAATGAAAATTATGAACACTTCACCTACTTGATAGCTGATGAATTTTGAAATTATTCTTGATGATTGAGGTGACTAAATGTGGATAGTAACCAAAGGGCTTTCCTACCTCAGATTTGAATGGAAATTAACCAAGGGGCTTTTCAACCTCGGATCTTGAAGAAAGGTAACCAAGGGGCTTTTCTATCTCGATACCGGAGCTGTGGCGATTAAGGGGCTTTTCGACCTCAATCTTGAAGAAAGGTAACCAAGGGGCTTTTCTACCTCAAAATCGGAACTATTATGACCAACGGGCTTTCAACCTCGTTCTTGAGAAAAGGTAACCAAGGGGCTTTTCTACCTCAGAACCAGATTGTTCAAATGTCGATCAAAGGGCTTTTCTACTTCGATCTGGACTGTTGAAATGTCGATCAAAGGGCTGCTCTACTTTGATCTGAATTGTTGAAATGTCAATCAAAGGGCTTTTCTACTTTGATTGAAGCTGTTGAAACATCGATCAAAGGGCTTTTCTATTTCAATCAGAACTGTTGAAATGTCGATCAAAGGGCTTTTCTACTTTGATCTTGCTGTTGAAATGTCAATCAAAGGGCTTTTCTACTTCGATCTGAACTGTTGAAATGTCGATCAAAGGACTTTTCTACTTCAATCTAGACTATTGAAATGTCGATCAAAGGGCTTTTCTACTTTGACCGTGCTGTTGCCTACAAAAAGTCAACATTTGGGATTAGGCTTTAAAGGATGAGGGCTTTGTGGTCCTGTTGTTTTTTATATGTGTGATTTCCATTTGTTCCCTCTTGATTTGATATTACATTTTTATCAAGAAAACTTTGATTGATTTTTGTAGTTCTTTGAAAAAGATTTGATTTTTGAAACTTGAAGCTTGGAATTGGAAACTAGAAATTTTGAATTTGAAACTTGAAATTTGAAAATTTTCCACTAGAGATTTTGAGACTTGAAACTTGGAATTTGAAACTTGAGGTTTTTAATTTTGATACTTGAAAACTTTGGAACTTAAAAATTTGGAATTTTGGAACTTGAAACTTGAGATTTTGAAAATTTGCAACTTGAAATTTTGAAACTTCTAATTTTGGAACATGGAATTTGAGATTTAGAATTTAAAATTTTGAATGTGGAAATTTGAACGTGGAAACGAAAATTTTGGATTGAAAATTTGGGGATTTGGGGTTTGAAATTTTGGAATTTGAAATTGAATCTTTTATCCTTAATCCACTCCAAAAGAATTATTGGAAATTGATATAACCTTTCTCTTCTTCATGATTTTTCTTAGGGAAAAAAAAAAAAAAAAAAAGAAAGATATTTTTATGTTTTTTTTTTTTTTTTGGAGTTGACCAAGTCAACTTAGTTGACTAAGTTAACTTAGCAACTCAATTACTTTAAGTGTGGGTGGCCGAATTTTGGCCCCTATTTTCCTTGTCTTTTCCTTTTTGTTTTTTGCTTTCTCCTCCCTTCCCCTTTCTTCCACCATTGTTACTATTCACCTTCTTCTTCCACTTGATTTTTCTTCTTCACCCTAACATTTCCTCTCTAAAAAAATCACTTTCCTAAGCTTTGCAACCTTCCTTCACTCATCTCCCTCAATATTTTTTAAGATCCTTATGTTTTTGGCCATTTTTTTTCATACCCATTTTTGTGAAACCATTTTCAAACTCCTCTTTTCTTTTGCATAAAATGTCATCCACCTCTAATAGGCCCTATTTTCTTACTTTCATGGAAAGAAATATCATCCATCACTTGAATGGGATGATGAGGAGGGGCTCCTTCAAGACCCCAAGACCCATTCTCCACATTCCCACATGGACTTCAAGGTGAGTTTTTCTTTGTTTCTTTGTTTGGAAAAATGTTATTTCCATGCTTCATTGAAAGTTTGATGTTGAGATGTTGTCATTTTATTGTGTGCTCTTGTTGGATTTTGGGGCATTGTATGATTGATTATGTTGTAATCTAGGCTTTGGAGCATTTTTTAATTGTTGTAGTTTTTGGTCATGGTGTAACTTGGACGATGTTGGTGGCTCATGAATTTTGGCAATGTTGGTAATTTTGATGTTGTTGAATGAATTTTGGCTTGGATTTTGGGGACATTTAAATTGTGAAAAATTTGTTGTGTGGATTTGGATGAATACATTCATGATATATGTAGGAAATTTTGTTGGCATGTGTAAATTTTATTTCATGAACATGGCAAAATTTTGTGGGTATGGAAAAATTTTGTGAACACAAAAAAATTTTATGGGTATGAGATTTTGGCTATGGAAGTATTAATGTTGGATCATGGAAAATCTTTGTTGTGATTTTGAGCTTGGAAATTTTTTGGTTATGATTTTGAGCATGGAAAATTTTTTTGGACATGTGATTTTGGTTGTGGCATTTTTTTTTTTTTTTTTTCTATTGAGCATGGAAAATTTTGTGGTGACTATTTTGGTTGTGGAAATATTTTTTTTGGGTATGTGAATTATGGCATGGTGAATTTTTGTTGGTTGTGGGTTTGTATTTTTGTTGGCGTGAATTTTTTTTTTTTTTTTTTGGTATGTGATGGAATTTTTGACATCTTGACAATGGGCTAAAGGTTTTTTTGCAGAATCTCAAGAGTCAAGGTTGCCTTGAAATGCCAAAAGGCATATAGGGAGTACTGTTTCCAGATACCAGGAACATTATCAATGAGGCCAGCTTTCAGATCTTTTTTGAGGCTTTGTTGAATCAAGAAGCCCATGAGTACAAGGATCTCCAGTTACTCCTCACTTTGTCAGAGCGTTTTTGGGATACCACGTGCACTTTCCATTTTCTGGGCATTGGTGAAGTGATGTTGACACCTTATGATTTCTCTGTTATCACCAACTTGAGATTGGGTGGTGAAAGAATCAGGGTCAATGATTTCCTTACTCCAAAGGAAATTAAGAAACTTTTAGGCGTAGTGCCTTCCACAATGAAGAGTAAAAATGTCCTTTTGATGTGGCTGTTTCAGCATATTAAGGGCTGTAAAACTGTGGCAATGGGTACACGCATGTTCATGCTCCTCTTTATTATGACTTTCTTGTGTCCAGACTTAGGTAGTACTATGAACTTGCATTATTTGTGAAGCCTGAGAAATATTGAACAAATCAAGAATTATGACTGGGGTGGTATGGCTTATGCTACCCTTTTGCACTTCATGACTCAATTTTCCTGGCGTAGTCTCTCGAGCTTGGGCGGTGCTCCATTTGTCTGGCACGTGAGGTTTGGAACTTTTGGTTGTGTGTGGATTTTGTTTTGAGAATTGTTTTGCCTAGGTTGTAATGGTCCTCAAGTTCGGGAGGAGGTTGATGGTATTTATCCTAGATTTCTCCATTGGTTGCCCAAATATTGTTTGTCAATGCCCTCCAGGCATTCTTTGGAAATTTGGCGTATGTTGATTGACAATCTGACTATTGCTTATGTGAGTTTCTCTCTTTTTGTGAGGGGTCTTTGGTGTTTATTGTGGTTTGGTCTCCTTCTCATTTTGGGGTTCTTTGTGATTTTCAGATGTCTTTAAATCCTTGGATTGGATGTGAGGAGTATGTTGAATGTGTATGGGCTCTAGAACTGAATGGTCACTAGATGTTGTTTGAGTGTGGGCATGGGAGGTACTAGTATCTTGGTGATCGGGTGTTGCCTCAAGTTCAACATGTGTACCCTCCTACAATAATTCTAATTCATCCTTTGTGAGAGACCAAGGAAAAATTAGGCTTCTCAAAAAAGAGAGATTTTTGGAGTGCTTTTTATGACACCTCTCTTTTTGGGTAAGTGGTGTGGAGTCGCCACTTTTTTTTTTAAATTAAAAAGAAAAATAAGAAAAAATAAATACATGACTGAATTGTTCTTTTCATTGATTGAATAAAAAAAATTACATAATTGAAAAATTATATAGCTTTGGGTCCTAGTTACAAACTACCCGATAATTACATGGCTTTTTGTCCTAGTTACATTTTACCAAAAATAAAATAAAGACAAGACTAGATCTACTTATCCAAAGACCTAAATTTGGAGGTTAGGTTACGGAATGGGAAGATGTTAGGAATCCATTCCGCCTAGATAAAGTCTAGTCTTCTAGACTATTGTGACCTATGTACCTTTTTATGCATGTCATGAATGATATGTTGAACATATGAAACAAAAATTAAATCACACAAATTTATTTATGAATGAAGTCTCTTCTTTTGAAAATAATCAAATCTGCTTTGGTGATGATAAAAATTTTGATTTTTGGTTTGTTAAAAATGCCAAATCTATTTTGTAATATGAAGAAAAAAGTGGTTTTAACTTTGTAAAAGATCAGATCTGTTTTGTGATGATTAAAAAAAATGGTTTTTTGATAACTAATAAATCAGATCTATTTTTTGTATGCTTGAAAATATGGAAAAGATTTTTTTATGAAGAAAGTTTCACTCATAATATAAATTTATGTAACATGAATCAAATAAAGCAAACATAAACACAATCATGTTTTATCTTTTTCTTTGTTTCAAAATTTGCATATGTTAAAAAAAATCAGATATGTAACTAAGAAAGATACAAATCATTTTTTGATTGAGAAAAATTTAGATCTGCATCTAAGATAAAAATTTGTTTTTTGATTGAGAAAAATTCAGATCTACATCTAAAAAAGGTGCAGATCCGTTTTTGATTAAGAAAAATTCAGATCTACATCTAAGAAAGATTCAAATCTACATCTAAGAAAGATGCAAATCTGTTTTTATTTTATGAAAAAGAATTGTTCACACGCAGATTATTGGAATTAAGAAAAAGATCATAACAATTGTATAAAAAAACAAGGTCAGGATTTAATAAAACAATGATTAATAATTCATGGATAAAGAAAAACATACATCATCATATACAAGAAGCATAAAAAAGGATAGGGTGATTGAAAACAACCTCTTGCATGAGCACTCCTTGTTCTTGAGAGATGTTTTAGGGTTCAAAGAAATTTATTCAATTATCTTTGAAACCTAAAACCCTAATTTAAACAGAAAATATCAAAGAGGATCAACAAATATCAAAAATTTGAGAGCCTCAAAATGTATGCCTCTCAAAGCGTAGAAAAAAAAGGTGTTGAGTTATGAGACCCAGCCTCTATTTATAGGGGGTTGGAAAACTCTAAAAAATAGCCTTGAAGTGTAGAATGCGAATTGTGACTCATTCTTATGCGAAAAGATCAAAAAGGGTGTGCCTTATCGTCACCTGAAGGCCGTTGGGCCAAAGCCCAAAAGGAGGAAATTTGGCCCTTTTAAAGTGTCATTCAGCACTCCAAAAGTGTCGAATGGTGCTCTTGGATGCTGAACACACTTTCATGTTCGGGTGCGTTTTGGACTCTCCTTCTAGGGTTTTTTGATCCGGTCCTCGCATCTAGACGTGTTTTCGTCCTTAGTCTATGATTTTTATCTCTTTTCTGGATAATTCAAGATTTTTCAGGAATAATTATCTTGTAGATAAATACCCTAAAATAAATCTTGATAATGTTCAGATTATCCACAATTTTTTTGTTATCTAATCATCCCTTTTATTCCTATGCATACAATTCTATTTTAAACAATAATTATCAACCAATCAGGAATTATTTAATTAATTTTAATTGTCTAACCAACCAAAATTAATTTAAATTACTCGTGTGTGGTCGACCCTACCTAGACACAATATATGTTGACTATGCAAACTTGATCATGCAATATCTTTCGATTCGGTGGTCTGATTTGGAAACTAGACATGCCATTGTGACTGTTAGAACCTCAAGATCATTTTTATGATATGCAATAAATAAATTGATGCTTGTAATGCAATCATAAATTTATGCACATAATGCAAGGATAAATTGATGCATGTAATACAATCATGATTTTTGAGGTACATGAATGGTTAGTCAAGTCATTCTCCTTGATTAAATCATGGGTGCAAAATTGAGTGCTTACATCCTTGTCCCTCCATTAGGTTGGCTGATCTGCTAACTATTGAAGATATTGCTCGGGCTCGAATTGGCCATGTTATTTCAGGGATACTAGGAAGTTACTCTGAATTTATTCAAACTCAATTGCAAGGATGTTTGGCCGGCATTCCTGTTGCCTCGGTATTTCCCTTCCCTCCTAAAGTCAAATTTTCATCTTGTATGTTCATCCTCCATATTTGGCCTTGTGACGATATTTGCATGTTGGACTTTTAGGGTTCACCTTTTGAAGAAGAGGAAGAGGAAGAAGAGATTCCTTCTCCTCACCATACTGGTAGCCCTTCTAGTTCTTTTATGGAGACTTATCCCCATTTTCCAACATGACAATATGAAGTGATGAATCTTGATGGAACATATAGTTCCATGCCTTTGGATAGGCCAGAGCACCCCTAAACGTCCCTTGGCCCAATCTAGTGTGCTCTTGAATTTTTAGCTCTTTGTCCATATTTCTTCTTGGCTTATTGAATGGCTCATGATTTGGTAGATTTGTGCTTTAGGTTGATATTGATCTTGTGGAGGAAAGTATGTAGATGATCGGAGGCTTGCAACTGTTGGCTCGTACTCAGTCTTCCTGATATGTGATCAATGAAGCGAGCTGGGTATAAGATTATGCTTTCTAAGTATCTTTTGCTTGGACTTTTTCTAATAATGGATCTAACACTTGTCTTTGCTGATTTTTTCAGGTGAGTAGGATGGAGATGGTTGATTCCACTAGAAGATCTTTGGAGGAAAGGATCAGGAACCTTGAACTTGAGAACCGTTAGCATGATCCTCAATTCTATGCAAGTCAAGAGGGAAATACCAAAGGTGGCTCCTCTAGAGGTGGGTCGAGGAGATCTTCATGCAGGTAGACCCGAAGTCCCAATGATGTTTGATTTGTATTTTAAATTTTTCCTGCAAAACAAAAAGAAGTGCTACTTAGGCAATCTAGTATTAATTTCCATTTTTAGCTCTTTGTCTTTGGAAATGACTTTGATCATGTGGAAACTTTAAATGAGACAAGTTTAGAACTCACTTGATAAGGTCTTGTAGTACCAATTTAAACTTATCTTGATTGGCTCTGATGGAACTTGCACTTATTTTAATGAGGCGGAGCCGAATACCCCTAGTTTAGGAATGAATGCATGACTTTTGGAAATCTTGAAATCTTGGTTTTTTTTCTTTTTAAATGAAAAGATGATGATGATGGTCCCTCTTTCTTTTTTATTTTTTTTAGAAAATGAATGAGGCATGGTCGAATGCCCCTAGTTTGGGATGTAAACTCATGATCTTTGAAAAACCTTAATTTGATCTTTTTTTTTTTTTTTTGAAAATAGTGATGCAAATGATTATTTTTTATTTATAATTTTTTTTTTTTGAAAATAGATGAGTAAGGCATGTCTGAATGCCCCAGTTTAAACAATTTTTTTTTTCTCGAGTGTTTAACAAGGTAAAAAACAGACCTAAAAAATGTATGAGAACGCAAAACAGTGCAAATGAGCTTTAATAGGGCTGAGTGCCGAATGGCACTTTGTCATGCCACCAAGCTTAAACCGTGGTGGGCCGACTCCTCATGTTTTTCTAATGCATGTTTTGCGTTCTCAGGTTTTTTGAAAAATATTTTCTTCATTTGTGACCATGATACACTTTCCTACTCCGCTACAAACTCTTTGAAACTTATTTAAACCTGATTAACAACTGAAGTAGCTTACATTAGTGATCTTTCTAGCAACAAATCTTTGCATCAAGGTTAGCAAAACACAATAATCACAAGCAAAAGTCATCAATGGCTAGCAATCAAAATTTTTCTCATTCAATAATTCATGATATCAACAAATTGGATTGCAACTTTGATTTTAGTACCAAGACCAATTTTATGGCCTATAAACTAGAGGGAATTAAGGCTTTGAGGAACATCAAAATCAAATGGGACTTCATGCTACTGTAAAATTCTAGAATCCTAAAGATCACGTGTTTTGGGTTAAAACTGCTAAACTCTGCCCCACAATTGAAGAATTTTCCGCTATTTTGGGCTACGATCCAAGCAAGAAATTCGTTGCAGTTTCCTGTGATCCCAAGCATAGGGAATCTTTGTTTGATGCTCTTGGTCTTCCTACTTCCATTACCAGTAGTATGGTTGAAGGACATATGGTGAATCTTTGTGTAATTCTTTCAAGGCTAATTAACAAATGCCCTTATGCAGTGACTGACAATATGTAGAAAATTTTTGGCTTAGCTCTATACTTTGTGGGAAAATTTTTGCTTTGCTCTAGAAGGCATGGTTTTGCGAATGCTTGAGTCATAAGTGTTATGAGTCAAATTAAGGATGGTGATAATCCTGTTTCTCTAATCTTGGCAGAAACTCTTCTAGGACTGGACTCTATATTTGATGGTGGAGAGTCTCAAAATTTCCTTGGGAGTCCCTTGACTTTGTAGATATGGCTGATGGAACGACTGGATATGATTACCAGGCCTATAGCTGGTAATTTTAGTCCTAGTAGTCCAGTGCCTCAATTCGATGGAATTGCTATTGGTGGAAGTGCCCACCCCCTTTGTTGCAGTCTCCGAGATCAGATCATATTTTCCTAGTTGAATTAAGGGAAGAGACTTTCTACAAAGCTAACAGACTCTTGAGGCAATTCCAATATGTGCAAGGAATACCTAGTGGAAAAAGAAGAAAACCTTTCACTCCTATGGACACAAATCTTACTTCTATAAGGGACATGCTGTTGGGCTTGGAGATGGATGACCAACTGGATCAGTCTTTTGTCAAGGTTCACTTTCATAGGATAACTACAGAATACTCTAACTGGTTGGTGGACAAGATTGCTGACAAAGAAGCTGACATTGTTGCTATGAGAAAGCAGTTTCTTAGAGACAATTGGGAAAAATGCGATGATGACCACTATGAATTTAAAAGAATGGACAAAGATGACAAGGTGTCTATCACAGAAGAAATCAATGTTCCACCAAAAGAGAAAAGACTGAAGACAAAATGACCTCCTTATTTTTGGCTTTGAACGTGTTTATTTTAAAAGTTGATGTGAAACTCTTATGTTTAGGAATTAGTTAGGAGTTGCAGGTTAAGAATTCTGTTTAAGGTTTTCAGGGTTTGGTTTTTTGGATTTGGTTTAGAGCTTAGGTTCTTAGGGTTTGGGTATTTTGGATTTTGTGTACTGACATGGTTTAATGGAATGGTTGGATTTTGGGGGAAAAAAAAAAAACTCTTTTGCTTTATGAGCCAATGGTGGGTTTGGGAAAGATGTGACCGGACCAACGCATAGTTGCCTACGTACCCCTTTTGTAGAAGGATCAAATCATCACGTAGTTCATTTATTTTTATTTGCCTTAACTTTTGCTTAGGCCGCCCTTTCCAGTTTTCAACCTAGCAGGCTCTCTAAAGATCAAAGAAGAAGTAGAGAAACAGTACAATGTGGGATTCCTGAGGGTGGTCAACTATCCAAAATGGTTAGTTAATGTGGTTCTGATACCAAAAAATGATGGCAATGTCAAAATGTGTGTAGATTTTCGAGATTTGAATAAGACCAACCCGAAAGATAACTTTCCATTGCCTCACATTGACGTCCTAGTTGACAACACAATAGGTCATGCTTTGATATCGTTTATGGACAGATTTTCAAGATATAATCAAATTAAGATGGCTTTAGAAAATATGGAGAAAACTTCCTTTATTACACTATGGGGGACGTGCTATAAGGTCATGTCATTTGGCCTTAAAAATGCTGGTGCAACTTACCAACGTGCAGCCACTACTTTACTGCATGATTTGATCCACAAAGAAGTAAAGGTTTATGTTGATGACATGATAGTGAAGTCCAAAGAACATGAAGGGCACATACCAGCTTTAAGGAAGTTCTTTGAAAGAATCTGATTCTACAACCTGCGGTTGAATCCAAAGAAGTTCACTTTCAGAGTCACATCCAGAAAACTGTTAGGGTTTATGGTAAGCCAGAGGGGAATAGAAGTTGATCCTGAGAAAATCAAGGCAATTGTAGAAATGAAGCCTCCAAGAACTAAAAAGGAGATCCGAGGATTTCTAGGGAGGATACAGTACATCAGCAGGTTCATAGCCCAACTCACTATGACATATGAACCAATCTTCCGATTGCTCAAGAAGGAGGTCCCAACAGTGTGGAATGAACAATGCCAAGAAGCCTTTGAAAAGATCAAAAACTATCTGATGAAGCCACCAATACTTGTCCCACCAGTTCTTAAAAAGCCATTGTTATTGTATCATACTACTATAGATACAGCAATGGGAGCTCTACTTGCTCAATACCTAGAGGAGATTAGAAAGGAGAATGCGATATACTACATCAGCAAGAAGATGTTGCCTTATGAAGAAAACTATTCACCAATAGAGAAGACATGTGTAGCGCTTGTATGGGCAACCCGTAAACTCAGACATTATATGCTTGCCTACAAGGTTTTGTTGATTGCAAGAATTGATCCTTTGAAGTACTTAATGGAAAAACCTGTGCAAGATGGAAAGACTGCTAAATAGGTTTTGCTTCTGTCAAAATTTGATATTAAGTATGTGACTCAGAAATCTGTGAAGGAGAGAGTAATTGCCAATCACCTAGCCTATTGTTCACCAGAAGACGCTGAAGAGATCCAAGGAGACTTTCCGGATGAAGACATCATGGGGATTGAAGTAGAATCGTGGAAGATGTATTTTGATGGAGTAATAAATCAAAATGGAAGTGAAATTGGAGTTCTCTTAATCTCTCCAAAAGAGACACACATTCCATTTTTTTGGCAGACTTAACTTTCCTGCCACCAATAATGCCACTGAATATAAAACTTGCATCATGGGCTTACAAGCAATCCTAGGCCTTGGAGTAAGAGAACTAGAGGTATAAGGGTACTCAGCATTAATAATCTCTTAGATACAAAATAAGTGGAAGATCAAAGAAGAAAGGCTAATGCCTTATCATCAATGTCTTTAGAAGTGGGCATCAAAATTCAACAAGATTCAATATCAGTATGTGTCGAGAATGCAGAAACAAATTGTAGATGCTTTAGAGCATTCTCATCAGGTGTGCCAAATGTCAAATATTTGGCATTTGGCACACCAAACACCAAAAACAGCCCCTCATGAGATGTGCTAAATGTCTCAAAATTATGAGACATGCTACAGTACACTCTCAAATATGAGAGCGTACGGACAACAATACTATAATTCTTTAGATTATTTTATTCACCTTTCTCTCTCCTCCCAACACATCTCTCTTCGTCTGCAACACAGCTCTCTCTCTCTCTCCTCTTTGGTCTCCATCTCTCTGTTGCTCCCTATTTCTTTCTCACTTTCATTTTTTTTATCTCTCCATCTCTCTGTCTCTGCGCCTCTTTCTCTCTCTGTTTTTTTTCCTGTCACTATCTCTCTCTTTCTTTTCCTATCATGAAGAAGGCAATTCCGATCTGAAGTAGAGCTCACCGATTGAAGCTCACTAATCTGAACCTCTGCTCACCGATCTGAACCTCTGCTCGCCCAGAGGCAGTCGCCGATCTTTGCTCGTCGTCCTCCACAGTCACCATTCTTTGCTCATCGTCCTCCACAGTCGCCGTTCTTTGCTTGTCGTCCTCCATAGCTCTCGCCGCCGATGGTTGGTTGAGTTTGGTCATTGATTGATCTGTTAGGTTGGGGTTTTATTGAAGATTTTGAGTTTTTTTTTTTTTTTTTTTTTTTTTTTTTTGAGGTTTTTGGATTTGGAATTTGTTGGAGGATCCGGTGATTGTGGTTGTAGGTTGTGGCGGTGGTTGTAGCAGTGGTTGTTGTTGTGGTGGTGGTTGTTGGACCCAGTGGCGATTGCCACTGGCTGTGCATTTGTATATTTGCTGGGTTTTGGATAAATATATTATTTTAATGGGTAGGAAATATTATTTTAATGTATAGAATTGAAGAATAAAACATCTGATAAATGAGATATTGTAAAATGATGTACTAAAATGATAAAGTAGGTTTTTGGTGTGTTAAAATGACATTTTTTATAAGAGAGCTGATGAGAATGCTCTTAGCAACCATGGCACCCATGATGGATGGGCCAAAGGAAGATGAAGCTAGATTGATATTGTTGGAACAAAAAGAACCAGCCTACTGCATGACAATAGAAAAAGATGAGGAAAGGAATGGACAAGGTGAATGGTATTCAGACATCCTACAATATCTCAAGGATGGGACATACCTAAAGTCTGCAGACAAGAATGATCAATTAGCCATCCGGAGGTTGTCTACTAATTATATTATTTGTGGTGAACGGCTTTACAGAAGATCATATAACGGAATTCATCTCCTTTGCATAACCGCCAAGGAAGCACAGCAAATAACTGAAGAGGTTCATGAGTCAAGCTATGAGCCACATATGAATGGACACATACTGTCAAGGAAGATAATGAGACAATATTTTTGACTTGGAGATTTTGAGCTACTTAGGGGAACTACTGTGGTATTGCTGCACTACCTATTAGGCATTGGCTTTTGTTTATTTGTTGTACTATAAATTCATTGTATAGCATTTCTTTGGTTCAAAAATTTATTTGTCTTTTTTACATGGAAATCAATATCAATTTTATTTGCATTACATTCTGATTTTAGTTGCTTAGGTTCTGCCTCTCTGTTAAGTTGATATATATTGAGATTGAGTAGTGTATATTGTTATTTTTTGATTGAGTAATGAGTAATTATGGTATAAGTACGAGTTGGAATCTGTTTTTGACAGCTTGCTAAATAAAATAAAATAAAAGTTTGTATTTGCTTGAAATCTTGAATATGTTGATGTATTGATATTATTAAAAAAAAATAAAATTAAATAAATAAATAAATAAAAGTTTTTTTAATATTTCAAACCAACTGCCAAAAAGGGCACCGCTATAGGTCGGAAAACCGACTCTAGGCGGTGTACATCAGTTCCAATTATGTAAAAACTGATCCCTATTGATTCGGTGATAAATTTGGGAAAAAACCATACCAATCAAACCATGCACACTTACGAGTCTCATGATTGTTAAATTTTAATCTTCATTTGGATGATTTAAGGTCATCTCTATTCGAGGTGTGTCACACTCACGCTACCTCATTTTTCCCTTATTATTCGAGTTTAGAGAAGAAAAAAAATATTATTATTTCTTTGCCCATCTTTCAGTAAGAAAAATCAAATATATGAAGAAGTCAGGGCTTGGTTGCTACAGCCAACTCAAAAAAAGTACGGAAAGCGGTTAATATATGAATCAATGTATGATGCCCACTTTTTTTCTTTTCTTTTCTTTTTTTGAAAAAAAGAAATTGATCTAAGGTTATTACATTCGAGACATCTCTCCATGCTCAATACATATATACAAAACGGAAGAAGAAGAAGGAAAGCTCACCCTAAACCAAATGCAGACTGAAGGATTCAATTAATGACTTCTTATTATCCTGCCAATTTGCAAATAACAAATGCATTATTATACATGCAACGTTAATATTATTGATTGTAGATAGGATAGGAGTATAAATAATATAATAATTTAATAAATAGAGAAATTGAGATATATCTTGCCTTCCCAACCGAGACAGCTCAGGCTCTACCATTAGCATATCTTGCAGTGGTTTTACATTCATTTCACTGGAACTGGAACTGAAACATATAAATAATAATGAGGAAATTTCAAGCACGTTTTATATATTCAATTTTTTCTATATTGGGAAAGACAATAGATAATATAACAGTAAATATGCTCCTTTCTTAAGGAAGAAAAGAAAAGAATTATTTGCATCATATAAGAGTGATTGTGTCCGCCTAAGGTTATAACCTTATTCAATATTATTAATATTATATCATATTTCAAAAATTTAACCATTGAATTGAGTGTTCTTTATACTCTTAATACACATGTCAAATTTTATGACAATTGAATATTATTTGTTATATAATCTATAAGATTATATTTTATATATAATTTTAAATTACAAAAATTTGCAATTTAAAAAATTTATTGATGACATAGTTATTGATCGTTAATTTTCTAGAAATTTTACAAGTATGAAAGATATAAGAAGAAAATGTAATCCAATGGTGGATTTGTCAAAATTAACTTCTAATAAAAAGATATTGAATAAGGTTGTAACCTTAAGGTACAACTAATTTTGTAGCTAAACTTTGTTCAGAATGTAATTACACCAACAACCCAATGTTTCAGCATCTAACTCTGTACAATCATATAATAATCCCATGAAAAGTAAAATGCAGTCGGAACAAATTGTTCCAACCCGAAATTATGCTGATTGTAAGAAAACTCAATGCTTTAACTCACTCCCTATTTATGCTTTTTGAAAACCCCAAACCAGTCAGTTTGGTCATTGTGTATGAATCATCATTTCATGAATCTGATTGAAGAGAGATCCTACATCAGAGACCCCCAACATGATTGTAATCATTAATCTAAAAGATTTTTTCTATAACTGCAGAGACATTTTCACAAGCAAGACAAGTTATCGAATGTTAGGTAACATGATAGGGACAAGACATTTTCACAACCAATTTTATAGTTAAACTTTATCCATAATGTAATTAGACCAATAACCCAATGTTTCAGCATCAAACTCTATACAATCATATAATAATCCCATGAAAAGTAAAATGCAGTCGGAACAAATTGTTCCAACCCGAAATTATGCTGATTTTAAGAGGACTCAATGCTTTAACTCACTCCCCATTTACGATTTTTGAAAACCCCAAACCAGTCAGTTTGGTCATTGTGTATGAATCATCATTTCTTGAATCTGATTAAAGAGAGATCCTACATCAGATACACCCAACATGATTGTAATCATTAATCTAAAAGATTTTTTCTGTAACTGCAGAGATGTTTTCACAAGCAAGACAAGTTATTGAATGTTAGGTAACATGATAGGGATAAGAATATTTTAAAAAATTTGCATTTGAAAAGTTATGTAGCCAGATTGGTTTCTCTTATTCAAGTGATTGCTGATCCAATCATCTGAAAAACATATGAGAAAAATTTACTCAATTTTTCGTCATCCAGAACTCCTTACTTACTCATGCAATAAGTTAGCAGATAAATAAAATTGACAATGCATCCTTATCTCCTCCATGAGAGGAATGCAAGTTTCCTGGAAAATCCAGAATATCATTAATGTAATTTAAAAGGTTGGAACCTCATCCTATTAAACTATTTATTCCAACTTCATACTTTCTGTGATGAGATCCATTTAAAGGATGAGAATTGCTCACAAGAACTTAGTATAGTTACCACTTTCCCCAATTAATTTTTAGACTTCAGTATTTAGGGAACTCCATTAGAAGGGGTTACAGATTGTCCTAAAAATTCAGTCTTGTTTTCCTTTTCTTTTTTTTCTTTTTTTCTTTTTGTTAATTTCATTGAAAAATCCAAAAGTTCTGTTCTTCTTTCTTTCACTTTCTTAATAAGTAAGATACCTTCTGATTCCTCATCTTTGCAGTTATGGAAGCCTTTCGGTTTATTGTGTTTGATTCCTAGTTTTGCACTTAGGAAATATGCTAAACAGTATTCTTGTAAGTACAGTTATATAACATAAATAAAAAGGAGAAGGAAAAGAGAATATGAACTGGATACCCATAAATTTGATCAAGGGAAATAAGCCTGTGGTGAAGAGTGTAATCACTGCCAACATAAGTCACAATTAAGTTGCCAGCATCAGGGTGAGGCCAGCTCCTTGAAGTAGGAAACCGGAGTATAAACGTCCCGGGCTCTTGAAGGCCCCTCGGACCTTGAAGTGAAGATTCTGCTTCTTCTTTTGTTATGAATCCTTCTATCCATTTAGGTGAAGTAGAACTCCATAATGCATTAATCCAGTCTCTAGATAGCGTGAAAGCTACCGGGTATAACCAACACCACATCTTCTCAAAGTTCTCTTGGGCCAGATATTCTTGGCAACCAGCGATACTCCGCAGAAGCTCAAAGTCCTAAAATAAATAGAAAATCTGTAAATCTTTGAAGGCTGTTATTTTCATGTTATGACTTTACACTGACAATCAATCAAGGACTTTCTTCAGCAAACAAAAGCAATTTCTGGCTTTTATCAATTTAAATTCACATATAAGATAATGTTCTGACTTATGATTGACATTTTTCAGTTCCCCCAAGTAGAAGATTGCCTGAATGTTCAATAACAGAAACTAAGTGTCATTATGAGTCCTGAAAATTTGAAAGCATCAGGTCCTACAGTAAACTAGAGGCCAAATCATCTTTAAAACATAAACCATAAATGTACAACACTTCAAGTTCATGTAAAACAAGAACATTATAATCATTTTCTACTGTTTTTCGTAGTTGAAGCTTTCTCACTAAATTTAATGTTCAATACCATTGCAAATTTTGATAGTGTCATAATTAGCAGGATGTGTTTGTCACCAATCCTTCAACTCAATCTTATGATACGATTGATATACATGTCTATACAACTTTTCTATTAAGTTCCATTGACCAACAAACAAAAGGTAACCAAACTCAAGATAAAATACTAGAGAGGACAAACAATGACATTCAGTCGAGCTAAGGACATTCACAGAAATATGTTCATGCTTCATCGTTCATGATTACACTTACTGTCACCAAAAAATAATGAGCAAAGGCTACTTGCAACAAGCTCAAACCAGGTTGCTTAAAAATCAAAGAATCTTGAGAATTAAATGGAGATGAGCTTGCAAACTCAAATATCACATAACCCTCCAGTTGCAAACCAATCCATTTTTAAGATGAGCACATGAACTAGAGCCAGTGTGATTTAGTACAAAACACTCTCAAAGGATTATACCGGAAAACAAAAAATGTAAAATAGAAATAAACCTAAATGTCAACAATTAGGCGTTGGAAAAACTCCATTGTAATTTTAATCATCATAAACTAGTCTCTATTAAACATATTGATTAAGGAGGTGACTAAGAGAATGATTTTGTATAGGATAATATGAAATAGAAGAATACATGTTGTCAACCCTGATTAGTTTGTTAAGAATTCATATTTTTGGCAATAAGGTTTTGTTGTTGTATAAATGTGTCATCATTGGAGTACAATAAGGCACTTATATAAATTACTAGGACTAAACCGTAGTCTTAATTGACATGAAACTAATCTTGAGGGAAATTAAATAAAATGCTGATAAACTAATTAGCTAATAAGACCTAAAATAAAATCCAATGAATCATTACTAAAAATACAAATGACTTAAAAATTAAATAAAAACAAAATTTTCTTCACCCACCCTACATCAAGAGCCCGTTTAGTGTGTGTGTGTGTGTATATACATATTTATACTTTTTTTTTTTTTTTTAAGTAACATAAGAAATTTTATTAAGAAAAAAAGCCAACCAAGTACACTGGAAATGTACAATAATGGCACAAATCAAGAACCCGGATTACAATGATCAATAAGATCAGGTAGGGACAAATGAACAAGATGGCAGAACTAAACTCCAATCGAGGAAAGTATGGAAATAGAAAGATTTTATGTCAAGAATAGACCGTTCACAATCCTCAAAACATCTAGCATTTCGCTCCCGCCATAAGCACCAAAACAAACATTGTATATACTAAATTACCAATTCTCTCAAAAGCTTAAACTATTAGAAAATAATAAATTTAATCATTTAACCATAGTTCTAACACTCTCTCTCACGTGTAGGCCTAAACTCCCCTTAATAAGTGGGGCTTAACATGTGGGACTTTTTACATTTTAAATGGGAGGTAGAGTAAAACCAAAGATAAAACTTAGAATCTCCTGCTCTGATACCATGTTAAGCTACCAATTCTCTCAAAAGTTTAAACTATTAGGAAATAATGAATTTAATCACTTAACCACAAAATATATAAGGAGAAGACTTTCCAGTTATAAACCAGTCCATTTCTAAGATGCATGAAGAATGCTGACCATGTCACTTCACAAAAGAAGAAGCAAGAAAATGAACTGCACTGACTCCATGTTACAAAAGAGCAAAACCGAATTTTTTTACCCTCTAGAACACAGCATTTTAACAAAAACTGATCAATCTTGTTGAAAAGTCACTATATGTAGCACTAGTAAATTCATTGTGAGTGCGTGCGTGCACATGTTAAGACATATATACAGGTGGTATATCCTATAATTTTTTATTTTTTTTATTTTTATAAAGTATCTTTGGGATTGAATATGTTATGGATTTTTTAAAAAAAAATAAAAATTAAGATATTTTCCTCATCAATATCCCCAAAACTTCTCAATCCCTTACATGTTTGGACAATCAATCAAATAAATTCCCAATCAGGTGAGCTTCATTTTTTTTATTGGTAAAAGTTACATGTACCCAATGGGTCTTGAACTCACAACCTCACCCTTCACGCCTAGAACTTATAAGGGAGGAAGTGCCAGTTGAGCAAGCTCATTGGCTAGCCACATGTGCTTAATATTAAAAAAATCATGAAAATACATTGTGAGAGACAAAGGGGGTGGGGAAGGAAGGATAAGAAAAAGAAGAAGAAGAAACCTGTTGTGTGAGAGATCTAGAACTGCAATGAGCAATCTTCATAAAGTATTCTTCAATTTCAAAAACCGCATTCTCCCAACGAATGTAGTGGTTGTTTTGTGAAATCAAACTCCAAGCTTTTGTTCCTTCCTCTATCAATCTCTTTGCAATGCTAATTTGGTGCCTGAGAAAAGGATGTTACAAAATATAGATCTGGCAAGAGCTTGCAGTGGGTTGTAGCGGCCACTTGCTTTATCCAAAAATAAGCCCATTGGTATGGGAGAAGTCTTACCCAATACATAGGTCAGAAATAAAAACATATGAAATGGTGCAAAGAATAACAAAGAATACATATAAATCCCTGGGTAAATTTGGACTTTGGCATAAGTTAGCTTCCTCAACTGAAAATAAGTGTTTGCTCCAACCTCTAGGGGAAAACATGCACTTGTGCATCATTCAAATGAAACATGTTTACATAAGGTTTATAATACACTTGTATTATTCAAGTAAAAGAAGCAGCAGAAACTAGAAAACATTTACATAGTGCAGGAGCATGAAATGCTTGGTACTTCCATAGTCTCATCTTACTTATCAAAAAACTTCCAAAGTTCTTTTTTCTTAAATACTTTTGTTCATTATATAGCCCTCCCAGTCTCAAATCACAAGAAGATGGAGCAAATTTTTGATCTTTTTACTATCATAACAGCAGATACATGAAATGTAAGGTAAAACGTAAACATGACAGCATAATTGTGATTTGAAAATTACACAGAAAACCTATGCCAGGAAAAAACCAGTGAGGTAGTAGTCAAACTTAAAGAGCATCCTTAATAAAGATGTCAGCAGACCTCTCTATCACTAAAAGAATCGACAAAAAATCATCATGCCATATTACAATAATGCCCACTTGAACTACAATAAGAATACAGTCACTAACAAAAGAGCATTTCTTGATGAAGATGCCAGCAGGTATTTCATTAAAAAAGGTGACCACAAATCATCAAGCCAGATGGGATATTAAGATATGCTCACTTAAACTTCAATGTGAATACATTCACTGATAAAAGCATAGCATTTGTATATTAACTACCTGTGGTGTGAACATCCCGAATACAGAGACACCTGATGAGCGAATTCTGAAAGCTCATTGTCAGAAGCAGACATAGCAATCTCCTTGAGCATAAAAGACCTCTCAGTTAAGGCTGAGAGAGAGTATTTGAAAATGGTAACGTCTGATATTGGGCTTTTTCCACTTGAAATACTCTTAAAAGGTGAATTTCTTTCTTCAGTACTCTCAGAATCAGAAAGCGAGTCATCTGCTTCTTCAAGGTTTTCAGGTCTCCCCTCCAAACTCCTCCCGAACTCATTCTCAACCTTTAAAGATACATGAGAATTATGAAAATAAAGTTGATTAATCAAAGAAAATGTTTCTAGAACCTAGCATATAAGAATGAGAAGGGGAGCTGGGATCTAGCTTTTGCTAAAAAATACAAAAAGTATCATAAATAAAACCTATGTGCTAGGATAGAAATTGAAGCTCCATCTCCCATGTGACAGACCACAAAATTTTAGATCACTCTCAATAATTATATTAATCATCTTCTTCATTTCTGTTCCAATATATAGGTATTCTAAAAGAATTAAAAAGTTCCAGTTTCCTCCCTATCCTACAACTGATAGAACATAATTTTATGTTCTCAAATAAACAAATTCTTGTTTTTAAAAAAACATTAAAAAAAAAAAAAAAAAAAAAAAAAAAAAAAAAAAACTATAACTGTTGAAGAAGGAAAGAGAACAATAATAGCAGAAAGAATGAGCAAGAAAAATCTTAGATACCCGCCCTCAGACTATTCATTACTTATGTAGGAGAGGTGGTTACAATGGGATAGGGAATGTTATTAATGGTGACAGCTGGTAGGTAAATTTAACCACATGAATATTACAGACACTTCTAGAAGAGCACCACTCATACAACACATGAGTACAACCCATATTATATCTCTAATTCTCTAACAATAACCTTGAAATAAAATTAATACATGTTATAGGAATAATGGATAAAGCTCCATGACATCTTAAATAGATCATGAAAGAATATGATGAAGTGAAAAGGTGTCAAATTATGTGGATTTTATTAGATTGGGTTGTTTGAGTGTGCATGCATGTGTTGGGTCCCGTATTTATTAGGTGAATCTTCGGTTTATAAGTGATTATGAAGAGCCCCAATTGTAACTTGAGTAGTCATTTTAGGGTAAAAACGCATATGTAGCTTGCGCTTTCCTCTGTTTGTTAGAAATATGATGAAAATACACTTTTGGTCCCTGCATTTTGGGCCGATTCTTGTTTTGGTCCCTATTTTTTAGTTGCATCTACCTGAGTCCCTAAAAATGAAAAACCATGTCCATTTTGCCATCAACCTACTAATAGAAAATTCATACATGGCAAACAAAGTGCATAGGTGGCATGATAGATGCTGATGTGGCCAAGTATGGAGCTTACGTGGTAATTAAAATAATATTTAAGATGCCACATCAGCATTTTATTTTATTAAAAAAACCACTTCAAAAAATTAATAAACAAGTAATGAAATAATTTTTTTTTTTTTTTAAAACTTATATATATTATTTATTTTTTTTGGAAGAACATTGTTCTTCTTCCCCTTCTTCCCTAGAACATGAACTTCATGCTTCATGTTCTCCCCCAAATCAAGACAAACCCAACTCAACTGGCCAACCCACTCATAATCAATCTCAGCAAATTTTAATACATTCAGCATTGAAACCTCTAGTAAATCAAACCCATAAAGCCAAGAAATAAACCCATTATCCCAGAAATTTTATTGGGAAAAAACACAAAAGAAGCCCAATAAAACACACAAATCCACATCCAAAAAAAAAAACCACAAACAAACCTAGAACATCAAGGGCAAAATCTCCATAATTATTACAATTTATCAACACACCAGAATAGAAAATTTGCCATAACCAAATACTCCTTCACATTCATCCATACAAGGTTCATAAATCCAAGACCCACAACCTGTAAACACGAAAACATACTCACCATCCTTGACCCAAATCCGCCATCAACAACACTACCCCGCCAATCAAACCCATTTCCCAAAACAAAAATGCAAGCTTAGAAAGAAAGCCATCACTGGGTTTCAGCCATGGGTTTAGAGAGAGAGAGTTAGTTTTTCACCAATGGGTCTAGAGAGAGATAAAGTTTGAACCACTACCAGTTGAGAGAGAGAGAAGCTGTTCATGGTGGCTTACTTGGCACACGGAGAAGCCAAAGAAGAAGTAGAGAAGCCGAAGTTGAAGAGGGGTTCAGAGGTTCCTTCCCCTCAATATGCTCCAAACTAGCCTCATCTCAATCTCTCTCTCTCTCTCTAAACCCAAGTCATGGTTCAATGGTTTAATCTTAAAAATAAAAAAAAAATTAAAAATAAAATTGTTTAAATTAAAAACAATTTTTGATTTAAGATTAAAAAAATTCATTTAATTAAATTTTTAAAAATTAGAAATTCAGAATTTTGTTTTTAATTTTTGTGATTTTTTTATTTATTTAAATGCTAACATTGCTTTTTTAAAAAATTAAATAAAATTTATTATTATTATTTTATTAGCCACAACAACATCTAACATGCCACCTGTGCACTCTGTTTGCCACGTACGAATTGACAACAGGGAAAATGGACATGGTTTTTCGTTTTCAGGCAGGCGTGACTAAAAAGTAAGGACCAAAACAAGAATCGGCAAATGTAGAGACCAAAAGTGCATTTTCGCCTAGAAATAATACATAGCTAACTTGGTAATGCCGTTTTGTTTGAGGATACCGCAAGAAAATGTGGGCTCTAACGAGGGCATGAGGAATATAAGTGGGGGAGATTGTGATAACCCAAATTGTGTGGATTGGATTTTTTGAATATGTGTTGTATGGTCATGTGTTGAGTCCCACATCGGGAGTGTACTAGGTGGATCTTGGGTTTATAAGTAATTACAAGGGGCCTCAATTGCAACTTGACTAGTCCTTTTGGAGCGTAAGCAGAGGAATGGCTAGCGCTTCCTCAGGTTGTTACAAATTCATCTTTAATTCCCATGAATTGAAATCAAAAAGAATTGTTAGATGACATTCTTGCAAAAAGACACCATTTACAGTTTCAATGTTTTTTTATGGATTCACTTTGATGGACTGGGCTAAAGTGAAAGAAACTTGATTATGAAATTTTTGGAAACTTTGTTGAGCACAAACTCGAATGAATCATACAAGTACTTTTTGTGTGGATGTTAGTTCAATCACATAAGATACAGTACTCATTCAGAGATAACTATGAAGGTTTACCAGATCAAAGATATACTATCAGTTCCTGTAAGGAAACTAGAGAGTACTCTTAAAGAAAATTAATCTACTTCCAGAATAGATTGTGTGAATAAATATTAATAAGTGGGGAAGAAAAAATAAGCACAAAAAACAAAAACAAGATGATTTTAGTAGTTAGCTCAACTCAAATGTCTTGCCTGCTATTCCTGTTCAACCACTTCTGATTTGTTTCCTGAGTTGGTTAGTTTTTAGGGATTTTCTCTTATCATATGATCTAGCACACATTAAAATACTAGGGCCTTTGAGAGATTTTTACCCTGAGAGAGAATATGCTTTTTTGCATTATAAAGAAACACTTACTTGAAATCTCACTTATCAGATTCCATTGTGGCAATTTCTATTTCTATCATACAAAATAGAATAGAATCCAAGTGAAATTGCGATTGGATGTATTCATTAAAAATAATTTTTTGCATTATAAAGACCTACAAATTTGAGAGACACTACCATAAAATTTATCTTATAGAGTGAAGTTTTCGGCCATCTTAGCCCATAGACATTGCCCCAAAGTTGAATAACATTATCTTGTGTTGATATATGTTATGTGCATGTTTACCTTTTATTTTCAACTATTCAGTGCCACTGTAACCCCAGATTTTGGATCCCTTAGAGCTCTTTACTTTGAATTTGAATGCTTAATTACTCTATTGCTCAAAAGAAAATAAAAGAATACCCACTGTCATGTTTCACTTAGTGCGTGCACACACACACACACACACACATATATATATCAAGAGAGAGAGAGTATGCTTTCATAACTACAGAATTCAAAGTATGAATCAGGAAGATCTGCAATTCCAAAAGGGCATCCAGGATAGCAAAACAGTAAGGTGTTATGATGTGCAGTAAAAGCAGGTTTAAGCCAGGAGTGATTTTAATGATTCATCGTAGCAACTATAAATACATAGAAAGGGGAAAAGGTCAGGAGTCCCTGAAAATGGCAAGCTATGATTATTTAGTACTTACATGGACTTGGTAATGAGAATTGACTACAAGTATTGTTTTAGGTGTCAGATTATTTGAATCTCCAAATCTTGGGATACATGGACACTTAAGTACTTGTGGAACAATATATATAAAGTAATATATGAATTATGGGATGCAAGTTGGTATGACACAAACATTGGAAAATACATTTGAAAAAGAAATTTATTACAATTATCTGAGTAACTTCTAGGAAACTATGAATACTCAGCAAAAAAATTAAGAATTTGTATATCTTTTCCTCTGTTGAGAAGACAGGTCCGGTATGTATGCAATAACTTTTCCCTTCTTGTTTTATTTTATTACTTATATTTCCATTTGGCTGAAGCATCTAATCATTAAGATTGTTGGACAGATATAGCCAAAACTTTATAATGTCAAGTTCTGTAAGAGTATTTGCATACCATGAGCTTTCCATGTAGCAATAACACCATATTTTGCATGGTAAACATTCTAGCTAATTTTTTTTTTTTTTTTTGATGGGGGGGGGGGGGGGGGGGGGGGGGGGGAACCACTTTTAATGCCACAACATTTTTCTCTTCAATTAGTCTCTGATGCTCTACCAGGAAATGTTTAGTAAGTAAAATAACTAAACATAGGAGAGAGAGAGTACCCAGTAATACCTGATTAACTGTCCAGGGATGAGAGTTGCATTCCTCATCAGGTCTCTTCAAGTTAGGATCAGTCTCAAAGGTTGTAGATAGTTTATAATGTCCAGACCTAACCCGCTTTGATGATGAATAGGGTCTTGCTTCATATATGGAGCTGTGCTCAAGTTCTAAGGACCCTTCATCCACTCTAGATGACTGAGATATATTAACAGGATGGAAGGTAGAAGTTGATCTTTTCCACATCAGAGAGGACCCTCGAGCATTACGGCCCCGTGATATACAACGAATTGGAGGTGAGAATGCCTCAAAGAAAGGATAACTTCCACTTTTCAACATGTGAAATCTGATACGGAAAAGTCTATTATCACACTTGGATGAAAGCTGAAATTAAAAAGAAAAAGAAGTCATTGAAAAGTTCCAGCAGTACACCACAACAACTGGCATGCACATAAATCTAAGACAAAATCTAATCTCTGATTAAGAGGAAAACTGGAATGTTTTTTCTATGTGTTTTCCTTTAACAAGAAAGGAACCGTTTCTGTTGTGTCATGCTCACAAATGTTAATTTAAGGTAACATTATCACCAAAGTCATTCAATAATATGAAATATTACTTGGCTTCCTGATAGAAGATATCCTTCTCAACACTAATAGGTATAGATATTTCAACTTTTCCAGTATATTGACACATAGGCTCTTGCATGGGCTCCATATGCAAATGTGTGACTTCATCTCTTTACAATTAGGTACCCACAAGTTAAACCAGTTACTTTGGGACCATGCATACTTATATAGACTACTAAAACTAAACCCTAATTCTCATTGACTCAGCAAACCCTAATTCTAATTGACTTGGGAAATTAAATAAAATACTAACCTAATTAACTACTGATACCTAAAATAAAAATCTACATGACCAATAAAAATACAATTGACTTCCAAGATTACATGAACTAAATTTAAATAAATATTTCTTTGCGCTTCCCAAATCAGTTACCCACAATTGTGAATGATGATTTTCCCTTCATATCAAACCACTTCTTTACAAGCAACCTCAGCTTCATTGTGTAGAATATGAAAAGTGGAACTCAATGTATGAGTTTCTCAGTTTCCAACTAAACCATTAGAAGAGAGTGATTGAGTTTTGATACCAAATAAAGCATTAAGGACCGAGGAGCCATTAAAGCATGAGGTAGTAATGTGGTACCCCATGTACACGTCACACATTTTGATTGAAGAACCAGCTGAGTACAAAAAACCGTAAGTCCAAGAATTTTTTTTTCTTTTTCAGGTAAGGAGTTCAAGCATAAAGTTCAAACTACCCTTTTTTTAATTGCTGTTAATTTCCTTACGTGTTTTTAAATTGTTTTATGTTATGTTAACTTGAATGTGCATACTTTTTTCTTATGTAGAACAACATAAAACTGTTGGATAATGTTTAAATTCTATACTTGGAATAATGTTTTTAGCTTATTAAGCTGCTTCACGTATGTAACTACATTTCGACAGTACATATTCTTTCCTGTCATTAAACTCAAAATGCTACAAAATGATTGATGAACCAGGAATGGAACATTCATTCAACTGGATAAAAACAAAACAATGCTGAAACAGTATTAACAACCAAGTTTTCCATGCAGACAAGCAAGTTGCTTATATATCTTCCTACCAGTTCTAGGGAAGAAAAACATTCTTAACACAAGAGGTGCTACAAGCAACATTTCACATACCTGAGATATCTTGAGCTTGAAGGATGCACGTCCCTGCAACATTTTACTTGGTCTTTCACAAGAAGCATATTCAATTCCGTCATAGCTAGCCAAAAGAGGAGCTTCTGCATCGGTTGTGTTCTCCACAAGTGCCCCATTATCAGCATATAAAAGTGAAGCAACAACCTGTTAAGAGAAGCAATTTGTAAATACAAAAACCAAATTACTGTCAAAACCAACATAGAATAGTTGTGATTAATTGTATGATATGCAAAAGCCAAAGATATAAACCTCAACATCCTTATTTACAGGCTGGCCTGAGGCATTCAATAAAACAACATCCAGAGAAAAGTTCCGGCGACACGATGCCTGTAAACAGAGGCAATATAGATTAGAAGAAATCCGAAATAAAAGTAGATCATTACTTGAGAATAGACAATAACTTGTACAACATTGTGCTAGAAAGAGCATTTAAGAGAAGACAAAATCCTTTGACTTAGAAATAAGAATATACGCTATAAAGAGAGGAAACTTGTTGAATTTAAATAAATATAGAAATTTATTATATGACATATGTAAGTAAGTGATATAATAATGGTTCATCACTTTTTAACAGCTTAAGCTTTTGTGATAATTTATCATGATATCAAAGTAAGGTAGTCCTAAATTAGAACCCTGTCTCCACTACACTTCCTATTTCAAAAAGTTAAAATTTCCATGTGTTAGACCCCACATATTAAGGAAGATTCTAGACCCACACATGATGGGATTGTTAGAAAAATGGTTAAATGAATAAATTCACTCTTTCTTAACCGCTTAAGCTTTTGGGCCAAGTGGTACTTCATCAATTTGATTAGAATTTTATTAGCAACTTTACACATGCATCCAATGAATAATTAATATAACATAAAGAGATACATTTTAAACCAAAAGGCCTAAGCACAATAGGTATGTGCTTAATTATGTTATATTAACCATTCATTTTTCTCATTATTATTTAATGTGGGACTTTACTCATACATGTACACCCAAAAATCTTCCATTCACATGTGAGTCTCTACCTTTCTATGGGCTTCAAGATCTCTCTATGGGCCGTGAACAAGTCCTACTTGCTCCCCCTTACCTAATGGGCTTTTTCCTTCACTAGTGCATCATCCATGAGCCTCCACGTGTCAACTCCACATGTCTTTTATCCTCCATGAAAACCTCCCACCTCACCACTGTCTAGCACCATTGGCAATAATATTCCTTCGTTGAGCCTTTTTTCCAAGATCGTTTGGGTGGGCTTTATGGGCTTGCTTGGTGCAATATACCGTCCACACTCCAACAGCGAAAGGGACCCATCCCTACTCCATTTGCAAGAGGGCTCCAAGTGCACACACCCCGTTCTTGCTCCAACTGCAAAAGAAACCTCGATAACCTTGCCACCTTTTTGCCCCACACCATCATAGGCTCTAATACCACTTGTTAGGGGAGATAAACACCTTGGGGAGACTTCTTAAGTAGTTAATATAACATATAAAGATACATTTTAACCCAAAAGGCCTAAGGCTAATGAGTATGTGCTCAATTATGTTATATTACCCACCCAAAAGCCCAATGAGGATTCAACTATGTATCCTCAACAAATTAATCAACTAATTGGGATCGGCCATGTGTATTCTTCTATTCTATTGTAGCCTATCCAAAATGAAACTTTTTGTTACTTCCTTAATTAACATGTCCTTTTCTAGTACATCTACAAGTGTCAAAGCTACAATTCAACTAACACTTACTATTCCTATAATAATGGGATGGAGGGTGAGGTCTTGGATTCAAAATCCGCTAAAGTACATTTGCAACTTACCATACAAAACAAAAGGGAAAAAAATAACAAAAAAACAAACTACTTCTACTAGTACTATTTTAAGTCTTCCTCTAAATCAAATCATGCTCCTCACCAATGCATCAATTTCATATGACATCTTTCCCTATATTTTCACTTATCCATCTTAACTGTAAATTAGAGTTTCCTTTTATGCACAAAAACTACAAAATTACATCAATACAAGTGATGGATCTAGATAATGATGGTCATATAATTAAAATGCTATCCTGTATGCATCCTGTGTACTGCAATTGCACCCCCTTTTTGTGCTTTCTTAATGAAATTTATTACTTATCAAAATAATATATATATAATTAAAAGGAGGGACATGTCAAAGGCTCAAAGCTACAACATTGGAACACAGTAGAGGCAACTCATATGCAGAGGGAATTTTATGGATCAATTTGATAATAGCCTAACAACAGTCATAGAAGATGAAGTAGAGATGAACTTAAGAAGCATCACAACAGAGATACAGCAAGTTTATACATCATAAATTATACTTTAAAAGAAATTTTAAAGAAATATCCATAAATGACTCATTTCAAACAATGAAAGATGATGCATATGACAGGATAACCAAGCAACATATAACGTAAAAGATCTTTCTAACCTTGCCACCAACAATACTCCAAACACCATCATCACCTACTTCAATTTCAGAGGCAGATGAATTATCGATAGATAATTTTAGAGGCACATCCTGGCATCGCATATGGTATTTGTCAAGTAAAAAGCAAACATACATAATTGTAGGGATTAAAAAACTAAAGCTGTGGCGCACCTTTCCCCAGTGGTCCTTAATAGATAAAGCTGGAGGTAAGACTTCAACATTGTGGACATAACCCTGCAGACTGTCACAGTGTCCACCAATATTAGCCAAGGCTAACTTCCCAAAACTACTTGTGGGCGAATCTTTGTTAATCAAGGAAGACAGTGACTTCTCCCCCACAATCTCTCCATCAATATTGAGCCGAACAAAATCAGTAGAAACCTGAAAAATACACATCAAAATAATTATCTCAATATACTTCATAAGAAACACAGAATGTGTTCACAAATATTACTAGTGACATACACCTAAATTGCTTCATGGTGTACCTCGTGAAGGAATGCTCAGGAACAACCTTAAGCCAAAAGTGCAATCACATTGTGAGGCTTCAATCATTGAAAACAAACTCTCTCTCAATGCTTTTGTACTTCCACATTTTACAACTCTGATTTTCCTTTCTGACCATTGAGAGGTTTCTTCCTTCTCTCTCTCTCTCTCTCTCTCTCTTCTTATATTATTCTCTTCTTTATCTTGTTTTGTTTTCCATTTCATGTTCCTGTTTTCTCTATTATGTTCCTCTTTGATGGTGGGGTGAGGGGCATCTTATTCCTATTAAAACTTTCAGTCTATTACAACTTTTTTCCCAAATTTCAAATAATACATCAAGAATCACTCATTCCTTCTATTTATTAAATTTCCATATACAAACTATAGGTTTCTGTGGCTTTCCATGAATTTTAAGTTCCATGACATCTCTTTTTAGAAAAGGTATCCTACCTTAATTTTATTTCTTTCTCTTTTATGACAAAATGCTAAGCTAACAGGCCAAAGTATTTAATATTTTGGCTTTTTATTAGTTTGAACTCATTAGTGACCATCTTTTGCAAGTATGTGTAAAATGTACATATCCCTCCTACCAAACAATTACAATGAAGAATATTAATATCTTCTTTCCTCTCTTTTTTTCCATCCTTTCATTTTCTTTCATTCCACTTTTTTTTCCCAAAAAAAGCCTAAATCTTACATCAATTATGCATCAAAGATGAAAATTCATAAACTCCATAACGCGGACAACCTTAAGATCCAAACAAAAGAACAATTTTTTTTTTTAAGTTACAGAGATATATGATAGAGAAAAACAAATGTCAAAGAAATAAAATTAGCACAGCAATTAAGAACATGGATGAAGTAACACCAATACAGTTCAGCTCCCTTTATTCCTATTGGCAGGAAAAACAATGTAGAAAACTATTACAATGTGATATATACCCCCTAAAAAATAAGAATAACAACAAAAACAAAAAATATTGCATACCTCACATCCAACATGAATCCACTTTTCATAAGGAAACTCAATTTCCATGGATGCATGTGGAGCTTCAAGCCAGGAAGTGGAATTTTCAGGATCAGGAGCTTCTTTGTGCAAGAGAAGCAATGGCAGAAGCATCATTCTCTTTTTTTCATCTAGAACAAGAAAAGGAGCACTACCAACACTATCTGAGTGCACCTGCATACTAAAGGGAATGTTATCCACCAATCTATTGACAGAGTTTCAAAAAATATACATAAATATAAATATAAACTACAAGACTAACAATTACAAAAGACATTAGAAAGGTATTGTCATAGGTGAACAATGAGAACGAGAAACCTTAACCCTTAAAGAAAAAAACATCTCAAAACATTGAGAGTATGAAATAATTTTATAATGTTGCAGACTGACACAGTTTGTAAAGAACTCTCAGGCCTGATCCTCACTCATATTTTCCACTCCTTTTAACAGAGATCATCTTAAAATTTCAGAGGGTTATTCAGCTGCATACTAGTTGTTATAAACAGGTGGTTTGGAAAATTTTATAGGAATTAAAAGAACGTTTTCCAATGCTTGTCAAGTACTAATAAACTATAGTACCATGAAATAGATTGCACACTAATTTTCACACACACACACAAAACAGATAGAAATGAAAAGATATAGATTATCCTCCACGTGAGTATAAAAAATGTGATTCTACTCAGATATCTGATTTGATTCATTAATGGGAACAACATAGCATTGACTAACTGATACAAGGCATGGGTACATAAGTTAATTTGAGTAGGAGCAGCAATGAGTCCTACAATTAGTCCATACAAACAAAAAACATTGAAGAAGCATGTAACACAGCTGACCAATAAAATCACAAATTCCATTAATAAATGGAGTAAGAATAACGGTTAAATGATTAATTTCGTCATTTCCTAATAGTTTAAGCTTTTGAAACTATCAAAAAATTCCCTGAGATCAAACCCTATCCCCACTCTACCTCTCATTTAAAAGTTAAAAATCTCACATGTTGAGCCCCACTTATTAAGGGGGAGACTGGGCTTACATGTAAGGGGATTGTTAGAATAATAGGTAAATGATTAAATTCATTATTTTCATAACAGTTTAAATTTTAGGGAAAATCGGTAATATATCACATGAAAACACGCAAGATTTTGGACAATGTTCCACTCCAGCAGCTGATAATAGAGGTAACAAACTGCAAAAAATAAAAACCTTCAAACCCCAGTTGGGTATTTAATAAACGGGTACTATCTACAATAACCCTTTAACAAATTACACAAAAACGTGAAGAAACGACTAGTGATCATCAGAAAGAACCCAACCAAAAAAAAAACCCATCAATTGCACAAAAATGACAAACAACAATTTGGACTAAAAAAAAAAAAGTGAAGTAAGAAAATAGGCAGTTAAGAAAAGACCTGTTGAATGATTGTAGCAGGTAATGAAGTGGAGGAGCTGATGAGGTAAACCCAAAAGCAAAGAGAGAAAGTAGTCCCTTCTTCTTCCTCCTCAATTTCCACTCTAAAATCCTTCAAAAGCGAGTACTCTCTACTTTCTATATCATTAACCATGATTTTGATTTTCGATCTGATTAAAGATCAAACAAACCTCAACTCTCTAGACAAGAGTTGCCAAAAACCTTTCAACAAAAAATGAAATAAACCTTAAGCCCGCCAAACCCCAACTTCTCCCTCTCTCTCTCTCTCTCTCCGAAGAAGAGCTAAAATTAAAAACACAAGTGTTTGGTGACGGCTGTTAATTAACGGTTAATACTACTGTAATGCGTTCTGGTTTGTTTGGTTTTTTTTTTGTTTTTTTTTTTTTTTTTTATAATAATTGGGTTAGGATCTACTCCTTTGCGGGTTTTAAGTGAATTCTAAGATAATCCAGTCAATCACAGCCACCTCAGCTTTCCAAGTCCGATGGGAGAATTGATTTTACAAGTCATCCATTGAAAGAAACTATAGGATCTTTCTGTTAAAACCAAAAACTTATTTTCAAATTTAAAAAAATAAAAAAACAAAAACATTTTAACAATAACCACTTTGGACCCATTAAAAAAAAAAAAAAAAAACTAATAACCACTTTGAAAAAAAAAAAAAACAAAACAAAACAAATACTCATCCACGATGCTACAATCTGCAATGTTTATATGTTGTGGATTCCAGTTAACTCAATTAGTAAAGTCTTTAATAATTGAATAAGACACCTAGAGTTCAATTCCTGCCTACACCAAAAACCAATTGGTGTGTTGGTTTAATGATAATGAGTTATCATTAAGAGCGGATTAAAACTTTCTCCAAAAAAAAAAAAAAATACAATGTTCGTATGTTATGGTTTAAATAAATATTATAAGCTCTATGCTTTTATTATCAGAAAAATATATCAAAATTAATCATTAATATCATTTATTTATTTATTATATTTGTAAGGGGCTAAAAATGAGTTTCTGGCCCATCATAACTTGACCAAGAAGGGATTGCATTACCGCCCAATACAACTAATTTATAGAGATGGATACTTTAGATCAACTCCCATCGCGTTTGATAGTCCCAATTTAGTAATTTAGTAAAAAGGGAAATGACAAGAACAATTGTATAATTCAGGGGCTATATCTATAAGAACAAGAAAGATTCTTATGTAAATTTCTTCCTCAGGCTAGCCGAGGAGCAGAGGTTCTATTGATTGCAATTCTCGGATTTACAATGATAGCTTCCTCTTTTCTCTATAGCTTTTATTTCTCTCTCTACTTTTTCCAATCCCCTTCTTAGAGGAGCTTCCTTCCTTTATATAGTTGCTAGGATTGCATCCTAGCCTTCCACTTTGACTGCTATGAATCCTTACTTGGATACTTGTCTCATCATTGTCTTACTAGTGGTGGTAAAGTAAGTTGCAAGTTGTAAGGACACTGTTCAATGGCCATTCTACCGTTAAATGTGGCAGACTTATTTAGTACAATGCATTTAATGTGGAGGTGATGGCCCTTATCATGTTGGTTCTAGGGTGGGACCCCCATCTCCCAAGGGAAGTTTGCTCATTGGCCTCTTAGGATGGAATACTCCCCTCGGTTGTCTTGTCTGGGTTGGGCCCAATCTAATTAATAGTGAAGCCTAATTACCTCTTCGAGATGTTTTCATGCTACGTGCCTCTACTTCTCGGGTTCCTCCCTCCCATAATAGCCCCCTCGAAACCTCATTCATTTTGACATTCAATGGAGTAGGGTTTTGGTGTGGGATGGGGTGTTGGCACGTACGGGTTGTGTTCCCACGTGGAAGTGTCTTTTCAACTGCCCTAGGCACATTCCTGATGCTTCGAAAACTATAACGCTGTAATTAATGTCAAATGCGGCTATCTATCCCCTACGTTTTACTGCCAGATAAGGATCCTACGGCTCAAAATTCCCCTAGTAAATGAGCAGAAAAAATACCACCCCTTTTTCACCCCTATATAAAGGGAAGTGGAGGTCATTGCTCTCACTTTTAGATAATTTTACTCCCAACTCAAAAAAGCTATCCAAGGAACCCAACTTCATTCCTTTGTAAGTTCTTCCACCATTAGCGTAGTTGTTCTCCCTTTCTTTTATTCCCGTCTTCCCTCCCCTATTTTCTTTTTTACTGCTATGGGTAGGTTTGCTATCTTAGTTGACACCCCCAAGGCTAGGAAGGCCTTCAAGGCTAAGTACAACATTCCAATTGGTGTTACCTTAACACATTATAAGTTAGGAGAGTGGTACACCAAGAGACAAACCGGGGAGGCGGTTATCCCCATGAATGCCTTCATAAAAGGCGAGATGAGGATCCCTATGGGTAGGGTTATGAGGGACTTCCTAACTTTTTTTAGGCTCTGCCCTACCCAGTGTTTCCCAAACCTTTTTCAGGTATTAGGCAGCGTAGATCGGTTGAATGAAAAGATGGGCGTTAATCAGACCCATCCTAATGTCAACTAGGTATATAGTTGTCAGGATAGTAAAGATATGAGGTATTTCCTTAGGACTAGAGTTCCCACAGTTAGGCTAATATCCTGTCTTCTCGAGACTAATAGAGGCATAGACGAGGATTTCCTAATCATTTCAAGAGATTGGCATGATGGGTAACATTGTCCTACCAGAGAGGAGACATTAGGTGGGGTGATTAGGGCCTAAGACATTAGCCATTCTTTAGCTAACGAAATGTCCCCCTCCCCCTCCCCCCCCCCCCCCCTTTTTGTTTTTTTTTTTTTTTTTTGTTCCAATCTTAACCTTTCCTTCTTTGACTTTTTTGTAGATAAAGACTTTATTGCCAAGAATCGTAACTTGGTGAACTTTGAGGATCTCAACAAGATTTTAAATTCTAAGATCTTCCTCTACAAGGATAGTCAGCTTCGAACTGCCCACGTCATTCTCAGTATACTCTAATATCTACCTGTTTTTAGTCCTCGAAGCACGTGATCAAGGCCAAAGACCCTCGGCTAGTAAGGATCGATGTAGTTATTGAGGGGTTTCTCATAGATCCTCCTCTTAAAGGGACTTAAATAGTTGAGCTTACTGCCCAACAGGTCGTAGAGCTCATCCAGGCCGAGGAAGAGCCCATACCTTCCGAAGAAGAGTGGCAAGGGTGCTTTAGGGTGCTTTCCTTTGTTAACCTTGAAAAGGATTTCAAGGTCTTTAACCAGCTAGATCCGACCAAGTATTCCGAGACCAACTCTAGACCACAGGTCACAGCATAAGTCAATGCCAACCAAGGGATCACTGACATACCAGAAGGTATGGTTATCCAAAAGAACACTCCTAACTTGCTGGAACTGCTGGAGTCCTATGCCAGGGGTGCCACACCTGAAGTCCCAATTAATCTAAGGCCTCCTACCCCTATTCCATCTCGGGCCTCTCCTACTGAGCTAAGTGAGAAGAAGAGAAAGAGGGAGAGAATGCCGGGCAGGAAGGTTTCAAAGAAGGGGGAGATCCAGACCCAAGTTGCTCAAGAGACTGGCAAGGGGTCCAAGTCTACGAGGACCCAACAGAAGGAGAGTGCCACTAAAGGTACGAACTTCGAGGTCATTGTTGATCGATGATTTAGGGTCCCTGCCTAGAACCTTGCATTGGTCTTTGATGGAGTCCCTCTCCCTTCAGACTCCTCCATTAAAGACTTCCACTAGGGAAGGGCTGGCTATGTGGCCGACTCGATCGAGTACGCACGACTTCTCCCCCAAGATATGACGAAGCTAAGGAACCTGCAGAAACACGAAGTGTTCCTTTCCCTAAAAAAGGACTTGTCCTTGGTAAGTTTTTAAAACCCTAAACCCTTGAGCTTCTTCTTCTTTTATTTGTCCTTTTCACCACATTATTTCCTACGAGACGTTCGAGATAACTCTCTACTCATCATTTCTTTTTTCTTTTTTTTTTTACAGGCCATTCAAGTGTCTTATGTCACTGAGGAATAGGTAGACTATGCCTTGGCCAATTCAAAGAAGAAGAGTCTCGCTGATTCGTTGCAAATAGGACTTAGGCCTTAGTTGAGAAGAAAGCCAAAGAAGCCTTCAGCAAGTTGACTGAATCTAAGAAGCCAAAGAAGAGTGCTAAAATGGTTGTGGCTGGTTTTAAAAGGCAGGCAGAAAAGCAACATAGCCAACTTCGGAAGAGCAGTTGACTGTCCATTGAGGACCTGAAGAAGGAGTTAAAGGGTAAAGGAAAGGAGGTGTCAAAGGCTGAGCAGGCCGCTTATAAGTTGAGGCAGAAAGAGACCGAGGAAGGCCTCAAGTCTCAGCTCACAGAGGTGTGATGAGGGTTCTGCCTTCAAGTTTGGGCTGAAGCTTTAAACGCTGCTTGAATGGACCCTTCCTTAGAACTAAGGAACCCAGAGAGGGTTATCATCCCCTTTACCCTTAAAAGCATAACCAACTCTTCCACTCCCGAGACAAGTTTTGCTGCCCTAACCTCTCAACCTCCAGCTGAAGGTAGGAAAAGGAGCAAGGCCATGGAGTAGGAGTTTAAAGAGTAGAAAGGACCATACATTTTTTATAATAGGGCTTTTAGTTTTGTATTTAGCCTCAATTGTAGGGTTCCCTAACTTGTAACTCCTTCTCTTTTGACTAATGATATATATATATATATATATATATATTGCATGTTGTGTACGACTACTTTTATTCTTCTTTTCATATATGGTACTCACTTTTATGTAGTGTGTTGGGTACTTTAAAAATGGTTACAAATTATTTTAATGCTCGACTGATTCAAGGAGTATAAATAGGACAACAACGTGCTTTACCTTGTAAATAATTAGCTAAGCTAAGGTTTAGGAGTCAGCTCTTTATCTGAACCTTGTATACTTTAGGTTAACCCTTAGAGTATTTTTAAGAATTAATTTACCCAAGGCAGGTGACCCGAGGAGTTGAACCCAGCCGAGATTCTATTTAACCCTTAGTGTATTTTTAAGAATTAATTTATCCAAGGTATGTGACTTGAGGAGTTGAACCTAGTAAAGGTTCTGTTTAACACTTAGAGTGTCTTTAAGAATTAATTTACCCAATGTAGATACCGTATTTTGTCCACCCTTAATTTGCGTGTTGGATCCTTAAAAATCCAAAAATATTAATTTTCCACCATGGGACCGCAAAAAGATCTAGATTGAGATGGCACAACCCGTTCAGGCATCGGAGCCCCCAATATACATTTTTAAGTCAAAATGAACAAAATGCCTCTGTTCAAACCTGAGTTGACAAAAAGTCAAAGTGGGTCAACATCACTCCAAAACCACTTTTTCATGTTCTTATGTCATACCTAATCTATTAGGAGATTTTTATTAAGTTTGACCAGGTTTGACCCGGAGTTGACTCTTGGGGGCCCTAGAAACCCTAATTTTGATTTGACTGTTTGAACCGGTTGAAACTAGCACCGTTGCAAGATTATTTTATTTCCTTTTCAACGACTATTCATGAGTCGAAATCGGAGTTAAAACGGTTGAGATATCTTGAAAATTATGTTGGGCGCATTAGCTCACTTTCCGAGTCCATAAATTTTTCTCCAATCGTTGGAATTTCATTTGATTTGGTGTTCTCGAAACTAGACATCTAGACCTTTTCAAGGACACCAAGATCAGCTTAATCGGAGTTCGGAAAGGCATTCAAATATGTGTCCAAAGTTGAACCAGGGAAAATGACAAATTGCTAATGTCAACATCAGCCTTGGTGCACCCAAAAGGGCTGTTGAAGCTAGCTAGCGGCCCTTTTAGGGCTACCGACAGTTGAACAATCACAAATCCACTATAAATCCCCCCTGAATCCCAAAACAAAACAAAACAAACAAAAAAAAAAAAAAAAAAAGGAATTTTGGGCATTTTGGGAAAACTTCTGGGCAGATTCTCTTTCTTTTTCTCTCTAATTCTCTCCGAAAACACACACAAAAACCTTTGATTCTTTTCTTTTCTCCAATAATCAAGAGGTAGTGTTCTTGCTCTCATCTTCCTTTCCTTAGCGTTAGAACCTTGGATTTGAGGTTTAGGGGTGTAGATGTAGCATTTTAGCTACTATCTACACCCATTTGATTTCCTAGCATTTATCTCTTGCTTTATCTTGCTTCTAGCATGTTTTATAGCATGTCTACTTGTTTTATAACATGTTTTTTTGCTTTGATGTTGTTCGCCTAGCCTCCTTGTTAATGCTTAGATTAATGTGTTCACGTGCTTAAAGCTTTGTTTGGATGCTATGCCTAGTGTTTGGCTATGTCTTTATATCTCTCGCCTATGCCTTTTTCTTATGCTTTGGCTACTAGGTAGGATATGGATCTAGATCTTGTGGTCTAAGCCCATATCTATAAACTTAGGCCTATAGCGAAGGGTTTGGATTAATTCCTTTATGCATGTGTTTGCTTTGCCATGTGTTTATGCTTTTGATCCATGCTTGTATGCTTAGATCTCGTTTCTTGCATCCTTGCCATGCTTCACATGTCTTGTTTCCCTTTGTAGGTTTGTGCATTTTGGTCTTTGGGGCCTTCTTGTTTGTTTGATTAAATCCTCTTCCCTTTTGTGGCTTGTTTGGACAACCATGTGTGGGAATACATCCTAGTGATGTTGGTTTGCTTGCTGCTTACCCCTTTTTCCCTAGCTTTGCATGTTAGGGTTTCTTATGTCAACCCTTTTGTGTGCCTTATAACATGTTTACCTTTCCCCTTTGTGTGATAACATGCTTTGCTTCCTTTGTGCTTGTTCCGCGTGCTTTGTGCCATCTTGTTTGGCTTTCTTTGCTTTGTTTGCATCCTTTGTTTATATGCTTATGCATGTGTCTTTATGTGCTTGTTCATGTCATCAAGCTCAGTTCATACCCATCTTTGTACACGAGATCCCGAGTCCCTTTTAGGAACTTTGCTTGATGGCACACATGTTGTCCATTCTCCAATATGATGGAAACTTCAATATGATGGAACTACAGACACCAAATGCAAGCTAAAAGGGCAAATGCAATCTAGGAGAGGCAAGCCCAAAAAAGGGTAATGTTTAGTAGATTAGGAGGCTTAGCTTTCTCAAGTGGTTTCTTTCTCTCTCCTAGGCTTTTTTTTTTGGAACCATGTATCTAGATTAGGCTTTTCTTTCTTGTACCTTGCTTGGGCCGTTTTGCTTGGGCATAGCAATGTTTTTTTTTTTTAAATATTTCATGTACCTTACTGGGCCATACCTTGGAACGTTGGCAATGTCTACTTTATCTTCCAACTCTGTGTGCTTGCATTGTGCATAATGTATGTGTGCGTGTGTGTGTATATATATATATGCTTGTTTATGGGTGATCGTGCACTTTGTATGATGGACTCCCATGGTTAGGGGAGTGACCCTCTCATAATTGTGGGTGCTCTTGACCTTATGGTGTGGGTACGCACTCAAGGCGACTGCCATATATGCATATTCATGCCATATTGTCTGCATGATTATCGCGGTGTGATTGTTCCACTCCATGTCAGCTAGTGACATTGGTTTCCCCTTGCATGCGACATGCATTAATATGTTTGATGCTTTGGTGGGTTTCAACTCGCCCGAATATGAACATGTCGAAGCGTGCCGAATACATAGGCAAGAAACCTTGTCGGTGCACCATAGCACACGAAACGTGGAACTCTGTCGAATTTTCGCTGTGAAAATGGGGCACCTTTGTTGCCTTATTCTCACAACGAAAGCTTGGTGAGAATATCATTTTATGTGCTATGATGCACTAGAGGCAAAACACTGCCAGATTTTTGCCACAAAAATAAGACGAAATGCTACTGAATTTTCGTTGTGGAAATTTGGTAATGATCCCAAAAATCTCAAAGCCCAATACTGTTAAAGCCTCAAAAACTAATGCCAATAGTTTGTTTTTAACTACCAATGTCCAAAAATTAAGATTTTATCAAAACAAAGGATTGTCTCTGGACAGCGTTGTAGGGTGCCTAATACCTTCCCTGCACATAACCAAACTTTTGAACTCAAGAATCAAGATTTTTTTACCCGTTCACATTAGATTAGGAAAAACAACATTTTTCTTAGCCTGGGATTGGTAATAAAACCAAATAGAGTCAAGTGACAAATCACACCTTAGAAAAAACCCAATGATTAGTGGTGACTTCACTTACCTTTGGTAATAATAGTTTAAAATTGACTTATTCAAGTCACACACCAAAGGTCCTATACCCTCATTTCACAGCACCCGAGCTCGAAGAAGCCGCCTCAAGGCGTACAAGCATTGCCACGATGAATGGTCAACTGCTGCAAGGCATCAACACCTAAGGCAGTTGACCCAAGGAGTCGAACCCAGTTGAGATTCTGTTTAACCCTTAGAGTGTCTTTAAGAATTAATTTACCTAAGGTAGGTGACTCGAGAGTCAAATTTAGCCAAGGTTTTGTTTAACCCTTATAATATTTTCATAAATTAATTTACCCAAGGCAAGTGACTTGAGGAGTTAAACTTAGCCAAGGTTCTGTATAACCCTTAAAGTGTCTTTAAAAATTAATTTACCCAAGGTAGGTGACCCGAGGAGTCGAACCCAGCTGAGGTTTTGTTTAGCCTTTAAAGTGTCTTTAAGAATTAATTTACCCAAGGCAGGTGACCCGAGGAGTCGAACCTAGTAGAGGTTCTATTTAACCGTTAAAGTATTTTTAGGAATTAACTTGAAAGGGTTGGTCCTCCCTTTTTCAAACTCCCCAGGTTAACGTAGATGAGTTTAATAATAATAGTAACACATCAACGTGCATGAAAATTAAATAAGGCATACCATGAATAAAAACAGTACTTCTTATTAATAGTAATATCTTCACAAGTTTTTTACATTTCATGGCCGGGGGAGTAGGTTCTTCTCCAAGTCTTCCAAGCAATAAGCCTCAGTTCCTGCTACTGATGTGACCCGATAGGGCCTTTCCCAATTGGGTCCAAACTTCCCCCATGCTGGATTCTTCTTACTCCCTACGACCCTTCTCAAGACTAGGTCCCCAGACACAAATGCTCTTCCCTTAATGCCTTGGTCGTATCCTTGTTTGAGCTTCTGCTGGTAATGGGCCAACTTGACAGTAGCGATTTCCCTCTTCTCCTCGATCAAGTCCAGGCTGGTAGAAAGGAGCTCCTCATTTTTGTTGCCATCAAACTGGTCGATTCTCATCGCCAGGAACCCTATCTCAAGGGAGACAACAACCTCATAACCATACATCATAGAAAAGGAGTTTCGCCAGTTGATCTCTTTGGTGTGGTATGATATGCCTATAGAACATGGGGCAATTTGTCTACCCACTTGCCCTTTGCCTTGTCCAACCTCTTTTTCAACCCGTCCACTATAACTTTGTTGGTGGCCTCAGCCTGTTTATTACTTTGGGGATAAGTAGGTGTAGAATACCTGTTCTTTATTCCCAATTCACAACAGTATCTTTGAAAGACTTTGCTATCGAATTGGAGGCCATTGTCTTATATGAGAGTATAAGGGACACCAAACCTTGTGACAAAATTTCTCTAAACAAACCTCTTAACGTCTTGATCTTGGATGTTCGAAAGGGGTTCTACTTCGACCCATTTGGTGAATTAATCAATCCCAACAAGGAGCCATCTTTGGTTTCCAGTTGCTTTTGGAAATGGCTCGACAATAACCAATCCCCACTATGCAAAAGGCCATGGACTGGAAATAGGGTTGAGGATCCCTCCTGCCTAATGAATGTTCGGGGCATACGTAATTGAGCTATTTATTGTTTTTGTTTGTTTATCCTTCTTCTTTAATTTCTAATTGCTCGCATTCATTGTACCCTTTCTCATATGTCCATGTCTCCCTAAGCCCAAGGCTTTATTAGATGATGACCCTACTAGCCTACTAGCTACTCATGCATGCACAAAAGTGTTGGTTGGCACACACTTGTCCAAAGTTGGTGAGAGATAATATTCTTTACTAATGATAATAATAATGTGTGCTTTTGTTGCATTTCTTTTAGTAAATTTATGAATCTTATAGTATACCCCATTCATTTGGTTTAGATAATGTGACACCAAAGATTATTACTATTAGTTGTTATATTATATGTGCCTATAAAATTAAACCTAAAGATTGTATGTACGACTCCATATAACTAGGCTTGGACTAGCTTAGCTTAATAAAGCTAAACTAGTTTGGCTTATGTGCCTAAAAAAGGAGCCCATATACTCACTCTAATTCCAAAAATAGACCTCGTGGGTCCTATTTTTGGGACAAATGATATCTCCATTATTACCAACTTGCAATTGGGGTATCTTAGGCATAACAAAGTGCTGTTAACAAAGTTTTATATTTGACAACAACCAAAAAAAAAATGAGAACGAGGGTCACATTCATTTCATTAAAATTTTTTTAAGGACAATACTTTACTAAGAAACATTATTATAGATAAAGATCTTGTCAATTTTCACCTAGAATCTATGGATTCCTTAAGTTGTTTCTGTTCCTTTTTGTTTATATTTTGTGTCTACTTCTTTACTGGAATGATAAAATTGTAGTGTTTGTGATTTCTTGAGTATTTATTATGTAGCTCACTAGGATGCCTTAGAACTTTATGAAGGTAGGACAGAAGTATTACTGCCAGCAGTAATATGTGTTTATGTTTATATCAATTAAAACTTTATCTTATGAGTCTTGGAAGCTTCAATGATGAGATAGTTCATTAATTTAAATTTGTGAAAATGGTGCTTCTAGGTTTTGCTTATTGAGATTTTTTTATTTTTTAGGAAGTATGTTGCTTGATATTACCCTTTTTCTCATATCTGCAAGCAATTACAATCTCATTTTCCTTTTCTTTTCTTTTTAATGTAGGCTGTTCAATTTTCCTTTATAGCAACATTTGTAGACAGGCATTTGCCATCTAGCCAAGGGAAAAAAAGGGTTATAGCCTCGTTTTTAAAATGTGCCTATAACTGTTCCCTATAACCACCTTTTATAAATACGGCTAAAGTATGTCCTATAGCCGCTTTTCTAAAAAATGCAACCATTGGTCTTGTCCTATAGTTGCATTTGTAAAAACGCAGCTATAGACCCCTCAGACCTATAGTTACGGGTTTTAGGCCACAGCTGAAAACGCAGCAAAAAAAAAAAAAATAAATAAAGCAGCTATAGGCCAAATTGGCCTATAGCCATGTTTTCAGTAGCTATAACCGCATTTTTAAAACGCGGTTGTAGGACTTTTTTTTGTAGTGTTTCTCTTTCTCCTAACTACGCCGGCTGTGGGTCTCTCTTAGTCCCTCTCCCTCTCACGTGGTTCAGTCCTTGGATATTTGGAGATTTAAAGTTCAAGTGAGATGGGTAAAGTTTGTGGAGTAAATTGGCCAAAATAAAAGTTGGGGCGGGGGGGGGGGGGGGGTGTCATGATCACTCCCTTAGAGTTTTTTTTTTTTTAGGGTCCCCACTCCCTTAAAGTGTAGGAGGCATATGAGCATTTTTCCCAAACTATTTCATTTTTTAATGTTTGGCAGCAACCTTAAATGTGTTAAAAAATAATCTCATAACTTCCTTTATTTAGCTTGCCATAAAATAAAGTTGTTTTCTAAAAACATTTGGTGGAAAACAATTTCTAATAAATAAGCCATACTTTTTATATTGATCAAAGATAATTTTCCTTTAATTCAATTTTTCTAATGCTAACAAACATGGGAAAACATAGAAAACTATCTTAACCCAAAGAAATTATAGTTAAGTGTCCATTTTTGTTATGGGATTATCGTTAAGTGTCCACAAACTCTCATTTTGCTTTGCTTTGATGTTTTTGAATTAAAAGAAAAAAATCCAACAAAATCTACGTTTCCTATCTTTTGGTTGTAGCTGTTTCATTTGATAGATTGAAAATGTAAACCAAGTTTTCTCATATTCGGTTGAATGAAAACATTGAGTTTGTGATGGGTTTAATGTCTTTTCCTTATGTTTTTAGTTTACTTTGGCCTAATTCTTTTTTTTTTTTTTTTCCAAAATAATGATAATAATAATAACTAGTCACTAACTTGTGCGATGCATGGGATAGTTAAATAAAAATTAAAAGTATATATTTTGCTTAAAGGTCTATGACTTGACTTAAAAAAATGTATAACTTGAAAATAAATGAAAATAAGTAATTTTTTGTTCAATATAATGGTTTAGAAAAATTCTTTTTCTTTTATATCATTGGTTCCACATAATACATTTCGGTGTGAGCTATACTATGGTGATGACTTCACACAATACTCAACTGCAATTAAATCTACTATCCACCACCAATATAATCTATGTTATCTTGATAGTAGATCTACAAATTGCATTCTTATATTCTCCATCATTTAGAAGGTAACTAAAGTAATGATTGTATGTAATGTATAAACTTTATTCTTTTACAATAAAAAATTATTAAAATAAAAATAAAATCTAATGTTCTGGATATTTTTTGAAATAGAATTTTAATTTTCTTAAAACTTAGTTAATAGAATTTCTATTTTACCTAAAGGTGAACTATCACAATCAATGAGAATTTAACCATTTTTTTTTTTTTTTTTTTTTTGCAGAGAAAAGATAACCATAGGCCCAATTTTTATTTTATAGCATAGGATATTACAGTTAGATCCGTACCATATGTAATATGTTAATCTATTATGATAGTTCCATATAATATCCTAATACCTATCTAGATGAGTTTTCTCTTTAATGATGCCATAAAGGATGGAATTTAATAGAAGTCATTTAAGATCCAATGTATCCAGTAATTTTTTTTTTTAAAATGTAATTTCAAGTCTTTTCATTGTAAATTTTTTTAATCATAAAATAGACTCAATCTAAACTCTAAAGGAAAGTATTCGGAATGATCGCATCATTGATACTAAATCATGATGGTTGCAAATAGCAATATTATCATTCATGATTAATCGATGAATAATGAAACTGTGAATTAACAATTTAACAATTCAAATACCAAGTTTAAGCTACAACAACACATATACAAAAGACTCCAAATATTGGAACATACTTCTTCTACCATTTTCATTATTCAATCAATACCGTAGTTTCAAAGATAATTCCAATTCAATTAAACCCATTACATACATACACATGAACGTAAAGAATTCCCAAAATAAAAACAACAATCTCCAAAAGCCTCTGCCTAATACAATCATTTTTTTCTTCTTCAGATTGTGCATTCTTTAGTTCTTTTTCCTTTTATGTTTCATCAAACTTTTTCTAATTGACCAAAATATCTCTCATATATGTTAACATTACACTTGATACGAAAATTTTACATACATTTTGTTTTGAAGGCACTCCAAGAACCAAAATCAATGCAAGAGACTGTACAGCAGAGTGGTTGGAAGAATAATCCAAAAAAAAAAAAAACTATTTAAAATATAGTATAGGGTTATGGATTCCTAATCAAATTTGGTTATATAATTTTTTTTAAAGGATGAATATGTTAGTAGAGTCCATTTGATATAAAATTTAAATCCTATTGAAATTAAAAATGATATATATTTGTTGAGTCTCATTTGATATAATTATAGAGTTTAAATCCTATTGAAATTTTAATTTCTAATTAACATTAATATAAAAAAATGAGAAAAAAAAAAAAGAAGAGAAACAAAACGTGATTGATAGATATAAGGAAATATGATAGATTTTTTTTAAAAAAATGTCATTAACGTAGATATTATCAAATTAATGGAGATATATTCCCTTTTTTGGGATAGATTTATGTTAATGGAGTTATTATATAGTTTGTTAGGATTATCTAAAAATTCCTTGATTAGGTGATAAATTAGGTCTCCTTGGTTGTATAGCACCAAACAACTAAATTTATTTTTTTTCAAAAGAAATTTAATAAATTTTCTGAAATTTGGTGCTCTAAAATCGAAAGAATTAAATCAAAATAAAAATTGTAAATAAAAATGCTGATGTGGAAAATTATGGAGAGATCAACCAAAAGTCAAAGGCTTTGGTTGTGTGTGTGTGTATATATATATATATATATATATATATATAGAGAGAGAGAGAGAGAGAGAGAGAGAGAGAGAGAGAGAGAGAGAGAGAGAGAGAGAGAGAGAGAGAGATAACAATCTTATGTGGCAGTCTATGTGACATCCTAGGTAGTATCAATATTAATTTTTAAAATATTATTGTTAACAACATTAGATTTTTTCTGTCATCCAATATTTAACATTGTAGAGGTCTTTTATACTTCTAGGCTAAGGCTTTATGTAGTGGGTAAAAGAGTTGAGTCTAGCTCGTTATCTCTATAGGATCTACTCAGAGCCGGTCTATGCACAAGAAAAGACACCCCTAAAAAAAGACAAGAAGCAATGGATGTGTGTATATATAAATGGGTTATAGTAGAAAAGTCAATATGAATAGCATATCAGTGATTAAGCATAGTTAGAGTGGCAGAATCAATATTTATAAACAAAGAGTCTCCACAGGAAGTGAGCTAAAGAGAACCCAAGCCCCAAATTATACAACTTTATTATCGGATTAGGCCATAAAGTTGTACATTTTGGAGGAAGGGTCAGGATAGCTACTTTTCATTCAATGAATTTACAAAAAGTGGGTTTGTTACATGAGGGAGGGAAAATATTTACTTGTTGATGCATGTTGTTTCTACCGTATACATTTTTTTTTTATCTTTCTAAGTCTTACTTCACTCTTTCTCTTTTCTCTTTTCTTTCCTATTCAACTCTCTGCTCCGATTGCCTAAGTCCCTATCTCCCTTCCTCTTATGGGTACTGTTCCTATTTATACACCAAATCAAGCTTGTGTGATTTCTCTCTTTTACCCTCATTACTCACCAACTATTTTATCTATTGCAAACACTTTTCAGAGGTCCCTTAATAAATTTTCTGCAATTTGGTGCTATAAAATTGAAATAATTAAATCAAAATAAAAAATATAAATAAAAAATGATGACGTGGAAAATTGTGCAAAGGTCAACTAAAAGTCAAAGGTTTCGGTTTTGTATATATATATATATAAATAGAGAGAGAGAGAGAGAGAGAGAGAGAGAGAGAGAGAGAGAGAGAGATAACAATCTTATGTGGCAGTCTATGTGACATCCTAGGTAGTATCAATATTAATATTTAAAATATTATTGTTAACAGCATTAGATTTTTTTTTTGTCATCCAGTACTTAACATTGTAAGGGTCTTTTATACTTCTGGGCTAGGGCTTTCTGCAATGGGTAGAAGAGTTGAGCCTGGCTCGTTATTTCTACAGTATCTGCTTAGAGCCAATTTGTGCACAAGACAAGAAACCCCTAAAAAAAGACAACAAGTAATGGATATGTGTGTGTGTGTGTGTGTATATGGGTTATAGCAAAAAAGTCAGTACGAATAGCATGTCAGTGATTAAGCATAGTTAGAGTGGTAGAATCAATATTTATAAACAAAGAGTCTCCACAAGAAGTGAGCTAAAGAGAACCCAAGCCCCAACTTATACAACTTTATTATTAGATTAGGCCAAAAAGTTGTACAGTTTGGAAGAAGGGTTAGGATAGCTACTTTTCATTTAATGAAATTACAAAGAGTGGGTTTGTTACTTAAGGGAGGGAAAAGATTTGCCTATTGATGCATGCTATTTCTGCCGTATACATTCTTTTATCTTTCTAAGTCTTACTTCACTCTTTCTCTTTTCTCTCTTCTTTCCTTTTCAACTCTCTACTCTGATTGCCTAAGTTCCTATCTCCCTTCCTCTTATAGGTACTGTTCCTATTTATATACCAAATCAAGATTGTGTGATTTCTCTCTTTTACGCTCATTGCTCACCAACCATTTTGTCCATTGCAAACACTCTTCAAAGGTGCCCACTACCCTTCTAGCCATATGGATTCTCCCTCCACTACTTCTGAGCATATATAATGTTTTCTTTCTCTTCCACTATCTATCCCATGACAAACTCTCATCCATTTTGTTTTGCCGTGTACCTCTCTCTCCCCTTTGAATGGTAAAACCTTGGGTCTCTTTCTACCAACCTCTCTAGCATGCATCTAATTGTCCTAGCCAATTTACTACCTATATTGGGTAAAGGTGTTTTCCCAACAGAGCACCTCCCAAAAGAGGTTCTGGCAGGATATCGGAAATAAGCTCTTTTCTTCCCTCCATCAAACCACACCCTTTATGCAATCCTTTTGGTCATTGGCCCACCTTCTTAGCATTAGCTAGGTTACAAGTTGGTGGTGCTCTGGTCATTACATCCTTACTTTCTTCCTTCACACCTTGTTTTCTTCTAGGAATGGCAACGGGTTGGGTTTAAGGAAGGCTTTTGTATGCCCGACCTGCCACTCGCTACCCGCCTTCCAAAACCTGAACTTGCCCCATTAACTAAACATGTTTTTTAACCCACAAACCCGCCTTGTGGGGCCCCTTCATTAGCCTTGCTTCGCTATGCTACTTTAGGGCCTAATCTAAAGAGTAAAGCCCCTAATCCATGTCCCAATCCATGACCCAATCTTTAAAAAAAAAAAATTATGTTTTCCTGATTTCTCATACAATAATTTTAGATTTATGATTTTCCCTTTCAAAATCACAAACACAAATACAAATCCTATCACAAACACAGAAATCATAAACACAAACTCACATTTAACAATAAAATAAATTATAAATAATAAACATTCATTAATGAAATTAAAAAAAAAAAAAAAAAAAAAAGTAAAATGTTAAGATTCACAGCTTTGGCAATGAGAAAGGAAATGGACCCAAAAAAAAAAAAAAATGGAGAACTATTGGCCTAAGCTCTCCTTCTCTAAGCTCTATCTCTTTCTCCTACTTGGCCTCTCTATATCTTAGACCACCAAGGCTCTATCTTGGATCATTATCGCCACCATCGACAGTGTTTTCAACCATCAATCCCACCTCTAGGCCGAAGCCCAGGCCTGACCTCCACTCCTCTTCTTCGATCTAAACCTTTCTCTCCCTCTGAAACTCCATGGTCAACACGACCAAGAGCTCTTCCAATCATCACAAAAGGGTCTCTCTACCTGTCTTGACCTAAACCTCACACATCTCTCTTCGATCTAACCTTTGTGCTTCTTCGTGACAAACAACAACCACAACGTGATAAGAGTAAGGTAAGGGTGAGGGTGATTGGGTGAGGGGCGACTGAGAGAAAAGAATTGAGAGAAAATAAGAGTGAGAGTGAGTGAGGGTGGCGTGAGGGGTGGCTGGATGGGTTAAGAGAGAATTAACAGAGTTAGTGTTAGGGTTTGTTATAAGCGATATATATATAGTTAGGTTTTTTTTTTTTTTTTTTTTTTTTTTTTTTTTTTTTTGTAATTTTACTTTTTGTCTACATGGGTCAAGTTCGAGGCAAGTATTACTAATACCTACACTCGACCCATACTTGCTTTGGGTTGGATAATTAAAACCTAAACCCAACCCTAATGTTTCACAGGTTGAGTTGGATACCCGCGAGTCGTGGGGATTTTGCCATCCCTATTTTCATCCTTACCAACGCATTTTCTGCCGCTGTCATTTGGTTTTGTCCCTTCTCTTCTTCATTCAAACAGAGGCTTCCCACTCATATTCATCCTTTATAGAAGATGATGTGGGCTTACTGGGCTTGTCTCACTTCGTTTGATTGGGTTAGGCCCGTGGGTCTTTTAAGGCCCCTCCTTTTATTGCTTTCCATTAATTCCTGCCGAGTTGGCCTGTTAGGCCTTTTGTCTTATTCCTTATTCCTTGGGCCCATTCAAGGCCCATTCTTACTTCTTGAAGAGGGCCATCTCACCATGGCCGACTCTTCCACATTTAACATAGACTGAAGTGGGTCAATGTGCCTTATTCCTTGTTCTTTTATGGACATTCCTTCTCCTTGAGCCCTAGCTTGGGCCATGCTTATTAACTTTCTGGATCTTAGGGGGTGTGGCCCTATTGCTTTGCTTCTATTCTCTAATCTTTCATTTCTTTTTTCTTGGCTTGGTTTAGGCTTTTCGGCTGTTGGGTCTTTGTGCCCATAATTGTCAAAAATGGGTGGCAACAAATGTTAGAGACTATTTTGACATAATATCAAAAGGTTAGGGACAAAAATGATAATTAAGCTTTTTTTTTTTCAATAAATAATTAAACCTTCTTAGAGCACTAGCATCCGGGATGCCAAAAAAGTTCTATTTTACACCCTCAAAATCTATTTTATCTATTTTACCATCTCATTTTACAACTCACCCAACATCCCAGTTTCCATTTTTACATACAACTTATTAAAATAATATAAACTAACCAACAAATAATACAAAAAACTCAATTCTCTCTCTCCTATTCACTGTTTGTCTTCACCATAGCCTTTTCTTTTATACCCATATCCATTCATGGATTCACCATAGCGAAACAACCCATAACCATAGCCACCATGGTACCACAACCACCAACAACAAATACCCAGCATCAAATACACACCACCAATAAATACCCACCATCAAACACCCACACAAAATACCCAACATCAAATACCCACTACCATCAAACTCCAATCATCAAACACCCACCACCATATACCCACCATAAAACACCCATCACTACCAATACCCACCATCAAACACACACCACCAACAAATACCCACCATCAAACACCCACACAAAATACCCACCACCATCAAACACTACCACCACAAATACCCACCATCAAACACCCACACCAAACACCTACCACCATTAATACCCACCATCAAACACCCACCACCATCAATACCCACCATCAAACACCCACCACCATATACCTACCATCCATAGGTGAAGATAGGGAGGTGCCAAGGGGGGGCCATGCAAGTTTGTCCAAGAATCAAGTGAAGAAGTGCTGGATTTCAAAGCTCGACAGCTAGTATCTATCGAGGCTTAAAAGGCTATTTAAGCACGATGCTTGACAATTGCTCGATAGATAGGGTATCTGTTGAAATTTAAGAAAATCAGTTTTTTAGATCGGATTTCACTCCAATCCATGAATAGATGTTTAGGCTTTCTTTTCTCACAACCCTAAACATATATAAGGATTGTTTTAAGGGCCGTCACAGCTGATGCAACTCAATGCAAAAGTTTTTCACAAGCATATTGTGAATTGGAGACATATGCCCTAGTTCATCTTTCTATTCAAGAAACTGCTATGTTTGTACACTGTAGGGTTTTGTAACCAAGGAGCTTCGTGATCTTCATCATATTGATGAATTGAAGAACTTTACACCCAACATCTTTCTCAAGTTGGTGAGTAAGCCGCGTATTAGGATCCGTGCATCGAATTCGTTAGTCACGTACTGGGAGCCGTGTATTGAAAGGAGAGATTATCACTACTGAACAAGTCCAATTGGGTATTGGGGTTAAGGTTCAACTATAGTGAAATCTCGAAATGTATGAAAACACAAGAGCTTGTTTAGACCCCCAATTCAAATTACGGCTTGGTTGATTTTACATTGACTTAATACTAAGTGCAGAATAGTGTAAACACAAGCATACAAACATGAGAACTACTCTAATCCATATTTAAAGTAACACAACAGTAAAATGAAATGAACAAGAGTAGGGAAGAGAGATGCAAACACAGATAACACCAAGTCGTGTTATCGAAGAGGAAACTGAAGAACTCGGCGAAAAACCTCTCTGCCGCCCTCCAAGCGGAAATCGATCCACTAGACAATTAGTTGGGATACATGGGTAAGCAAGAGATCCTCCAAGCCTAATCTACCTTCTGTACCTAAGCCCTCCAAGCTCCTACTCCAACAAGGCTTCTCAGAATCATGTCTTGTTTAGCTCTCTGGATCTCGCAACAAGCTCCATGTTGCATTTTCCATCCTTGGCTTCTTCCAATGTTTCCCAGCAGCACCAAAACCTCATTGGACACTCTCAAAAGGTGTGGTAAGTGTTTGGGCTATTGACCTCTCAATGGTATGGAAATGGAGAGGTAGGAGATGAGAAAATTCCATAAACAAATGTGTAGAGAATTGTTTGATGAACAATTTCTAACTCTCAAGTGTTTTAGCTAGGGTTTTCTCTCTGAAGCTCTCTCTTACATTTGTGGGTAATGTGTGTATAAATAGTGTAGGCACAGAAAGTGTGTATCAAACTGGACAGGCTGGCAGAACAGAATGTCTCGCGGGTGTCTCACGGGAAGGTCTTACCCGCGAGATACTCGTGAGACACAGCTGTCTCCATTTGGCCTGACTTTTCACATTCCAGACATGTGCAAGGCACATGCTTCCTTTCACGGGATGCTTAGTCGCGATATACCCGCAAAAACTCTTTAGTCTTCAATAGCTTGAGTCTTCACACTCTCTCTCACCATCACACAACCTTTACAATAAATTCCCACAACAAATACAGGGTACAAAAGATTGAATAAAATTTACAATCAAATTTGGCACGGAATAAAAGCCAACAAAATACATATTTGTAAATCACAACTTTACATATAGGTTGGTATAAGGTACTGGGATTCCTTTACTTGTAACCGCTTCTTTAGAAGTCATTCGGTTCTCATACACCTTAACTTTTACTTAATGGGTACCATGTGAGCATGAGTATCAATGTGGTGTTGAGCTATCTCGAGATCGATGCCGGGCATATCTTTATAGGACCATGCAAACATTTCTTGAAATTCTATGAGAAGCTTTTTGAGATCTTTTCTTTCCTTTTCATTTAGGGTTGAGCCAATTTTAATTAAGCAAGGATTCTCATCGTTGCCCAAAGTAATAGTTTCAAAAGTTGGTTCCATAGGTTCAATTTTCTTTTCCAATTGTTTATTAATTTCATTTTCAAATCTATTAGAATCATTTAAGTGTAGAATTTCAATATTATGGGACACGTCAAAATAAGCCAAATCAAAATTCATCTTATTGAAAATGTTGGGAAGTACATTGGAACTTGCATTACAAAATTTCTTTCAATCATTCTTAGAAAACCCAATCCAAGTATAGTTATTGAGGTGCCCCTCAGTAAGTACGATGATGTTAGAAGGATCACTTGGCTCTTCATTGGTGATGGCAAACATGTCCCCCTCCATCTTCAGCATAGTCTCTGATGAGGTTTGGAAAATCAATAGGCTGAATGCTTTGGGCTTCAACGGCAGTTGGATGACTTGAAAAGAAAGAAATGAACTATCGAAGGTGACCGAGATGAGCCAACCAAGGACCCTCCGATGGTTAAATCAGTTTTCTCTCTATCTCAGGTATTCTAAGTGTAGAAATAGTGAAAAAGTACCTTGGGTTGATGGGGTTAGGTTCCTTTTATAGAGAGTTCTTGAGTGGGTCTATTTGTTAGGCTTCACCTCCATTGTGGAAGATGTGTGGGTGTAGTGGGGGTGTTAGGATTTCGGGGAACTCACCCCCACGTCTTGGAATAGTGGAACGTGGTTCGATTACTTAGTGTGAGAGACTGCGAAAATTGGGGTTGCTCTAAAAAAAGAGATTTGGGTGCTTTTAAGGGCACCTCTCTTTTTGGATAAGTGGTGTGGAGTCGCCACTTATTTTTTTATACAAAAAAATAAGAAAAAAAAACTAAATACAAAATACATGATCAAGATGCTTCATTGTCATTGATTGAATAATGATAAATACAATCTTGGCAAATTAACCCTTACAATGCTTTGAGTCCTAGTTACAATCTATGTAAAAGAATGCAAAGCTTTAGTTCCTAGTTACAATCTACCAAAAATAAAAAATAAGACACTAATCTACCTAACCAAAAACCTAAGTCTGGACAGAGTCTGGTCTTCCAAACTCTAATGACCAATATACCATTTTTGCATGATGTGAATGATATGTTGAACATACATGACAGACATTGACTGAAATTAATTTAAGTAAATTTATCTTAGGAATGTATCCTCTATTTTAGAAAAAATCAGATTTGTTTTGTGAATAAAAAAAATTTGATTTGTAAAGAAGAATCAGATCGGTTTTTGAACATATCATTAAAAAAGGCTTTTGAAAAAAATGGATTCACACTCATGAGATAAATTTATTTTACATGCATCACCTATTAAGAAAAAGAAAAGACTTCAACCTAAATTTTAATTTCTTCTTTTAAATTCCAAAATCTACAATTTTGTGTCAAAGAAAACTTTCCTAAAACAAAAATCAAATCTGTATTTAATGAAAATACAGATCAGTTTTGTGTTAAAAAAATCAGATCTGTATTTAATGAAAATACAGATAAGTTTTTCTATGTGTTAAAAAAAATCAAATCTGTATTTAATGAAAATACAAATCAGTTTTATGTGTTAAAAAAAAAATCAAATCTGTATTTAGGGTGCGTTTGAATACCGCTTATTTTGCTGAAAATTGAAAACAATAAAAAAGTTACTGTTCATGCTGAAAGTACTGTGCATTTGTCTTAATGCACTGTTCATGGGAGTGTAAGAGGCGCTGGTTCCAAAAAAAAAAAGTGGAAAATCCAGATGCTAGCATTTTCATCCGTATCTAAACCAACACTTAATGAAAATACAAATTAGTTTCATGTGTTAAAAAAATCAAATATTTATTTAATGAAAATACAGATCAGATTTATGTGTTGAAAATCAGATCTGAAAAATTCAGATTTGTTTTGCGTGTTTTAAAAAAAATCTTTGGCAGTAGATTTTGAGATTCAAAAGAAAAAAATCACAATAGACAATCATCTAAGAACATATTTAAAAAAACAATTTAAACAAAACATGGCAATTATATCAAAGACCAAAAATAATAAAATATCCTAAACCTATTCATGCATCATCAATCAAAATTAATAAAGAAGACTAGAAAAAGAAAAGAAATTAACTACCTCTTGCACGTGTGCTCTTCTTAGTGAAATGATATTTTAGGATTCAAAGAAATTTATTCAACTCTTTGAAGCCTAAAATATTTTGCTTACATAAAAGAAATTCCTAAGGCAAGAGCCTCTAGAACGTCTTTAACGTAAGGGAGAATTGAAAAGAAGAGATGAGCCAAAAAGAAGGGGGTTAGAAAGCGTGAAAAAGTGTGCTGAATTTTGAGAGGCATCCTCTATTTATAAGGGTGAGAATGCTTCGAAAAATTAGCTAAATGATCAGAATACGAACTGGGACGCATCCTTATCTCTAAAAAATCGAAAATAATAAAATTTATCTTAATCCAGGAGCCCTTGGGCCGAGTCGTGCATTTGTGCCAATCGGCACTCCAAGAGTGATGAATGGCCCTCTTGGGTGCTGAATCTGCGTTTGAGTTTTGGTCCACTTTGGACTCATTTTTTGAGGTTTTTTAAGCCGGGACTTGCACTTAGACATGTTTTAATCCATATTCTAAAAATTAAACTTCTTTTTTGATAATTCAAGTCTTTTCGGTAACAATTATCTTGTAGATAAATACTTTAGAAAATCTTGATTATCCACAATTTTGTTGTTATCTGATTATCCTCCTTATTCCCATCATGCAAGCCTATTTTTAACACTAACTAACAACCAATCGCAAAATTATTTAATTAATTTTAATTGTCTAACCAATTAGAATTAATTTAAATTAATCATGCGTGGCCGGTTCCACAAAAAAAAAAAAAAAAAAAAAGCATGTAAACCGTGCAAACTTGATCATGCGATATCTTTCAATCCGATGGTCTGATTTGGAAATCGGGCATATATTCGTGACCGTTAGAATCTCAAGGTCATTTTTATGATATGTAATGAATTAATTAATGCATGAAATGCAACTATAATTTTTTTGGGTATATGAATGGTCATTCTAGCCATCTTCCTTGATTAAATTATAGGTGCAAAATCGAGTGTCTACAGATAGAGCTTGCAAAGCAAATGTCAATGTAAAACAAAGACACTGATTTTAGTTGCCATGATTTAATTGAGGTTGATTTGTCAAAGATTGTCTAGCCCTATAACACAAAACTTTGGGACAAAAACTAGTACCTTGCTATTTTGAAAAATGAAAATTGTGAATTCTTGACCTACTTGACAACTGATAAATTTGAAATGAATCTTGAAATCTGAGGTGACTGAGAGGCTTCTCTATCTCAGTCTGAATCTGGGTGGTCGATCAAGGGGCTTCTCTACCTTGACTTGAATGGAAGGTCAATCAAGGGGTTTCTCTAGCTCGATCTAAATGGATGGTAATCAAGGGGCTTCTCTACCTTGGAACCTGGATTGTAGTGACCAAGGGGCTTCTTTGCCTCGATCTTTGATGAAAGGTATCCAAGGGGATTCTCTACCTTGAAACCTAGATTGTGGTGACCAAGGAGCTTCTCTACCTCAATCTTTGATGAAAGGTAACTAAGGGGCTTCTTTACCTCAGAACTTGGATTGTGGTGACCAAGGGGTTTCTCTACCTCGATCTTTGATGAAAGGTAACTAAGGGGCTTCTCTACCTTGGAACCTAGATTGTGGTGACCAAGGGGCTTCTTTACCTAAATCTTTGATGAAAGGTATCCAAAGGGCTTCTCTACCTTGAAACCTGGATTGTGGTGACCAAGGGGCTTCTCTATCTAAATCTTTGATGAAAGGTATCCAAAGGGCTTCTCTACCTTGAAACCTGGATTGTGGTGACCAAGGGGCTTCTCTACCTAAATCTTTGATGAAAGGTATCCAAAGGGCTTCTCTACCTCGGAACCTGGATTGTGGTAACCAAGGGGCTTCTCTACCTCGATCTTTGATGAAAGGTAACTAAGGGGCTTCTCTATCTCAAAACCTGGATTGTGGGGACCAAGGGGCTTCTCTACCTCAATCTTTGATGAAAGGTAATCAAGGGGCTTCTCTACATCGGAACCTGGGTTGTGGCGACCAAGGGGCTTCTCTACCTTGATCTTTGATGAAAGGTAACCAAGGAGCTTGTCTACCTCAGAACCTAGATTGTGGCGACCAAGGGGCTTCTCTACCTCAATCTCTGATGAAAGGTAACCAAGAAGCTTTTCTACCTCGGAACCTAGATTGCGGCGACTAAGGGGCTTCTCTACCTTGATCTTGAATTTTGCCTGGAAAAGATCAAAATTTTAAATTAGACTTTTGATGATGAGTGCTTTGTTGTTCTATTGTTTTGAGATGTGTGATCTTCATTTTTCCTTCTTGATTTGAATTTTTTCATTTTTGACAAGGAAACTCGGATTAATTTTTGTAGTCCTTTGAAAAAGATTTTAACTTTGAAATTTGAGACTTGGAATTTGAAACTTGAAACTTAGAATTGAGAGTTTGAAACTTTTTCTTTTTTGAAAAATTGTATCCTAAGTTGACTCAGCAACTCAGGTGGTAAAGCAAAAGGGGGGGAGGGGTGGCGAATTTTTGGCCGCCATGTTCCTTGTCTCTTTTCTTTTTTTTGCTTCTTCCTTCCTCATTTTTCTCTTTTCCTCCATTGTCACCATTCACTCTCCCCTTCCACTTGCATTTTCTCCTTCATTACACTATTTATTCTCTAAAAAATCACTTTCCTAAGCTTCTCAACCTTCCTTTACTCATCTCCCTCAATATCTTTTTAGATCCTCGTGTTCTTGGCCATTTTTGCTACACACCCATTTTTGTGATACCCATTTCCAAACTTTCCTTTTTCTTTGCATTACCAATGGCATCATCTTCCAATAGGCCTTCCTTTCTCACTTTTAATGGGAAAAAATACCACCCATCTCTTGACTGGAATGATGAAGAGGGGCTCCTTCAAGACCCCAAGACCCATGTTGCACACTCTATGGACTTCAAGGTGAGGGTTTTTTTTTTTTTTTTTTGGGAAATTTGTTTGATTTCATGCTTCATTGAGAGTTTGGTGTTGAGACATCGTCATTTGGTTGTTGTTTGCTCTTATTGGAATTTGGACATTGTAGGGCTTGGTTGGAAATTCTTGTGATCATGTTGTAATCTTGGCCTTGGGGTATTTTTGAATTGTTGAACTATTTGGCATGGTGTAACTTGGACAATGTTAATGGCTCATGAATTTTGGCAATGTATGGCATGTGGTATTGTTGGACGAATTTAGACTTGAATTTTGGGGGCATTGAAGTTATGGAAATTTGTTGTGTAGGCTTGGTTGAACAAGTTCATTTTTATGGATGCATAAATTTGGTTGGAATGTGTGAAATTTTGGACATTGAAAATTTTTGTTGGACATACAAATTTTTCATGGAAAATTTTTTAGACATGTCATTTTTTTTTTTCTTTTTTTGGTCATGGAAATTTTTTTTTTTTGGACATGTGATTTTGGTCATGGAAAAATTTTTTTTGGACATGTGATTTTGGTCATGAAAATTTTTTTTGGACATGTGATTTTGGTCATGGAAAATTTTTGTTTAGTATGTAGCTTTGGAATGGAGAATTTTTGTTGGATATGTAACTTTGGTCATGAGAAAATTTTGTTGGACATGTGATTTTGGTCATGGGAAACTTTGTTAGGGCGTGTAGTTTTTGGTCATGGAAAATTTTGTTGGGGCATGTAATTTTTCTTGAACCTCCTAATGATGGGTCAAACTTTGTTTTGCAGAACCTCAAAAGCCAAGGTAGCCTTCAAATGCTGAAAGGCATATAGGAAATATTGTCTCTAGATATCAAGAACGTCATTAATGATGCGGGCTTTCAGACTTTCTTCGAAGCTTTATTGAATTAGGAGACTCATGAGTACAAGGATCTCTAGTTGCGCTTTACTTTGTCAAAATGGTTTTGGGATACCACGTGCACATTCCATTTTCCAGGCATTGGTGAATTAATGTTTACACCTTACGACTTCTCTATCATCACTAGCTTAAGATTAGGCGGTGAAAAAATCAAGGTCAATCATTTTCTTACTTCGAAAGAGATTTAGAATCTTTTAGGCGTAGTGCCTTCAAAGTTGAAGAGTAAAAATGTCTCTTTGATGTGGCTGTATGAGAATATTGAGAGTTGTAAAACTGTGGCAATGGGTACACGCATCTTCATGCTCCTCTTCATTGGGACTTTCTTGTGTCCAAACTTGGGCAGTATTGTGAGCTTATGCTATTTGTGGAGTCTATATTGACCAGGTCAAGAATTATGATTAGGGTGGCATGGCTTACGCAAACCTCTTGCATTTCATGACTCAGCTTAGAAGGTGCACCGTTTGTTTGGCAGGTGAGGTTTGGAATTTTTGGCTATGTATGGGTTTTGGAAAGTCGTTTTGGCTATGTCATAATGATGTATGTTAATTTTTCAGGTTTGGATATATGAATATTTTGGGGTCAGTCCTCGAGTTCGGGAAGATGTTGATGGCATATACCATAGATTTCTTCATTGGTTGCCCAAATACCATTTGTCAACGCTTTCCAAGCATTCTTTGGAAGTTTGGCGAATGGTGATTGACAATTTAACTGTTGCTGACGTGAGTTTTTTTTTTTTTTTTTTTTTTTTTTTTTTTTTTTTTGTGCATGGGATTCTGTGTTTAAGGATTATTGTGATTTGATTGTGGTTTGGTATTCTTTTCATTCTGTGTTCTTTGTGATTTTTAGATGTCTTTGAATCCTTGGTTTGGATGTAAGGAGTATGCTGAGTGTAAATGGGCTTTAGAGCTGAATAGTCATCAGGTGTTGTTTGAGTATGGCCATAGGAGGTACTAGTATCTTGGCTATCGGGTGTTGGCTCAAGTTTAACTTGTGTATCCTTCTACGACAATTCTAGTTCCTTCTTGTCCCTCCATTCGGTTGGCTGACCTTCTAGCTAATGAAGAGATTGCTCGTGCTTGAATTGGCCATGTTGTTTTAGGGACACTAGGGATTTATTTTGATTTCATTCAAACTTAACTACAAGGTTGTCTAGTTGCCATTCCTGTCCCTTCAGTATCTCTCTTTCCTTTTGAAGTCAGGTTGTATTTCATCTTGTATGTTCCTTTCCCATATTTCCATTTTGTGATAATGTATGTATGTTGCATTCTCAGGCTTCATCTTCTGAAGAAGAGGAAGAGGGAGAAGAGAATCCCCCTCCTAGCCATGCTAGCAGCTTTTCTAGTTCTTTCCTAGAGACGTATCCTTACTTTCCTGCATGAAAATATGAAGTGATGAATCCTGATGGGTCATATACCTCCATGACTTTAGATAGGCCAGAACATACCTTAAATGTCCTTTGGCCTGATCTGGTGTGTTCTTGAATCTTTAGTTCCTTGTTCTTGTTTCTTCTTGGCTCATTGAATTGCTTATGATCTGGTAAATTTGTGTTTCAAGTCGATGTTGATCTTGTGGAAGAAAGCATGTAGATGATCGGAGGATTGCAACTGGTAGCAAGCACTCAGTCTTCCCAATATGTGATCAATGAAGAAAGCTGGGTATAGGATGATGCTTTCTGAGTGTCTTTGCTTGAACTTCCCTGATAATGGATCTAATACTTGTATTTATTGATTTTTCAGGTGAGCCGAATGGCATTGGCTAATGCTAATGCAAGAGCCTTAGAGGAAAGGATTAGAAATCTTGAACTTCAAAACCGGCAACAAGAATCTTGATTTTATGCAAGTCAGGAAGGAGATACTGAGGGTGGCTCCTCTAGAGGTGGGTCAAGGAGATCTTTGTGCAAGCGGACTCGGAGTCCCAATGATGCTTGACTTATGTTTTTTTCTGCAAGAACAAGATGAAACATTTCTTAGACAAATTTGTATTAATCTCAGCTTTTAGCTCTTTGTCCTTTGAATTGTTTCTGATCTTGTTAAAACTTTAGATGAGACAAGTTTAGAATTCACCTAATGAAGCCTTTGGTAACAATTTAAACTTATCTGACCAATTCTGATGGAATTTGCTCTTACTTGAATGAGGCATAGCCGAATGCCCCTAGTTTAAAGACTTGTGCATGATGACCCTTCATTCTTGAAAAGAATTATTATTATTATTATTATTATTATTATTTGAAAAGAATAAGTGATTTTTACTTGTTCCAGAAAGAGGGGATAAGGCATGGTTGAATGCCCCTAGCTTAAGAGATGAATACATGACTTTGAAAAATCTTGATTTGATTTTTTTTCTCTCCTTTTGAAAACGGTGATGCAGGTGACCTTTTCTTTTTTTACAAAAGGACAAGGCATGCTTGAATGCCCCAGTTTGACAAAAAAAAAAAAAAAAAGAGTGTTAAATAGAGTAAAAAACAAATCTGAAAAGTGCCCAAAAACACATAACATGATAAGTAAGCCTTGGTAGAGTTGCTTGCCAATCGGCACTTGAGGAGTGCCGAATGGCACTTTAATGTGCCGATTGGCTTACCCCATGGTGGGCCAACTCTTCATGCTTTTTCGACGCGTGTTTTGCGTTTTCAAGTTTTTAAAAAAATATTTTCTTCGTTTATGACCATGAAACACTTTCCTAGTCAACTACAAACTCTTGAAACTTATTTAAACCTAGTTAAGGGTTGAGGTAGCTTATTTTAACATCAATCCTGTAAACAAATCTCTGCATCAAGGTTGGCAAGACACAATAATCACAAGCAAAAGTGATCCATGGCTAACAATCAACATTTTTCTCATTCAACCATTCATGATATCAATAGATGGGTTCGTAGTTTTGATTTTAGTACCAAGACCAATTTTATAGCCTATAAACTAGAGGGAATCAAGGCTTTGAGGAACGCCAAAATCAAGTGGGACTTCCTCCATGTTGCTGTGAAGTTCTGGGATCCTAAAGATCATGTGTTCTGGTTTAAAATTGTTGAACTATGCCCCACAATTGAAGAATTTTTAGCTATTCTGGGTTATGATCCAAGCAAGAAATCCGTAGCAGTTTCTTGTGATCCCAGGCATAGGGAATCTTTGTCTGATGCTCTAAGTCTTCCCACTTCAATAACCAGTAGCATGATTGAAGGACATATGGTGGATCTTCATGCAATTCTTTCAAGACTGCTTAACAAACGTACTTATGGAGCGACTAACAATATGTAGAAAAATTTTGGCTTGGCTCTTTGCTTCTTGGGAAAATTTTTACTTTACTTTGGAAGGCACGGTTTTGTGGATGCTTGAGCCATAAGTGTTGTGATTCAAATTAAGGATGGTGATGATCCTGTTTCTCTGATCTTGGCAGAAACTCTTTTAGGATTGGACTCTATATTTCATGGTGGAGAGTCACAAAACTTTCTTGGGAGTCCCTTGACTTTGCAGATATGGCTAATGGAAAGACTGGATATGATTGCCAGGCCTACAGTTGGCAATTATGGTCTTGGCAATTTTCTCAATAGGATTGTCATCAAAACTGAGTGTCAAACTGAAAGTGATTGAGTGAAATTTCTGAACAAGAAATCTAGTGCCTCCATTCGATGGAATTGTTATTGGTGGAAGTGTCCACCCCCTCTGCTGTGGTCTCTAAGATCAAATCACATCTTCATAGTTAGATTAAGGAGATAAAATTTCTATAAGGCGGATAGACTCTTGAGGCAGTTCCAATATGAGCAAGGAATGCCAGGTGGAAAAGGAAGAAAACATTTTACTCCTGTGGACACAAATCCTACTTCTATAAGGAACATGTTGTTGGATTTGGAGATGGTTGACCAAGTGGACCAATTTTTTGGTCAAAGTTCACTTTCACAAGATGACCACATAATACTCTAATTTGTTGGTGGACAAGATTGCTGACAAGGAGGCTAACATGGTTGCTATGAGAAAACAATTTCTTAGAGACAATCGAGAAAGATATGATGATGACAACTATGAATTTAAAAGGACAAAAGTGACAAATTACCTAGCATAGAGGAAATCAATGATCAACCAAAAGAGAAACGATTAAAGACAAAGCAATCTTCTTATTTTTGGCTTCGAACATGCTTATTTTAAAAGTTGATGCAAAACTCTTAGGTTTAGGAATTATTTAGGACTTCCAAGTTAAGGATTCTATTTAGGGTTTAGGTTTTTAAGGTTTGGTTTTTTATGGCTTGGTTTAGGGTTTGGGCTTTTAGGGTTTGGTTTTTTATGGTTTGGTTTAGGGTTTGGGTTTTTGATTTTTGTGTAATGGAATGGTTGAATTTTGGAAAAAAAAAATTAATTTTTCTTTTGCTTAATGGGTAAATGGTGGATTTGGGGAAGTTGTGACTGAACCAATGTATGGTTGCCTCCGTACCTCCTTGGCAGAAGGATTAGGCCATCACGTAGTTCTTTTTTGTCTGCCTTAATTTTTGCCTAGGCTGCCCTTTTCGGTTTTCAACCTCGTAGGCTTTCTCGCTTTCTTCTTTTTTTTCACTCTCCTTTTGCGTAGATTGCCCTTTCGGGTTTTCAACCTACCATTTTTTTTTGAAGAACCTATGAATGGAAATAGGATAATTTACTACTACTTCAGACGTGGTGTTTTGAGACTACCACCTCAAACGTGGTATTTCTTCAATTGATCCATGTTGGTTGGTTCGGTGAAAGGATTTGCATCTAAGTCCATCAACCTTACTGCTCCCCAAAGTATATCTACTTGATAATATATGGGCCTACCCAATTCGCTTGAACTTCCCGTTTGTCTCTTGGATCGGGGCTTAGATCTCTTTCAGCACTAAATCCCCCAACTTTAGATCTCTAGTTCTTACTTTCTTGTTAAAAGCCTTCCTAAGTCTCCTTTGATAACCTTGAATGTGAATCAAGGCCTTGAGTCTTTTCTCATCCAGCATGCATAACTAGTCATATTTGCTTTGCAACCAATCTACTTTAGGGATTTCACTTTCCAGTACTATCCTCAGTGAATGGACACCCATTTCAATGGGAATGACTGCTTTTATCCCATACACCAATGAATAAAGAGTGACTCTTGTGGATGATTGAATTGATGTCCTATACCCCCAAAGTGCATAGGGTAATTGTAAATGCCAATCTTGTAGTTCTTCATGCTCTTCTTCAAGATTTTCCCTATATTCTTGTTTGCAGCCTTAACTGCTCTATTAGTCTGAGGAAGGTAAGGTGAGGATTTGTGGTGCTGAATATTGAACTATTGTAGCAGCTTTTTTGTTTCTCCCTTGAAATATAGTCCATTGTTAGAGATAATTTCATGTACCATATCTACAAATGATATTAATTTGAATAAATTGAGCAACTTTCTTTAAGTTCAAAACCTTGTATGAGGCAACTTCCACCCATTTAGTGAAGTAATCTATAGCAACAAGTATAAATTCCTGGCCGTTGGATGCTGTTGGATGAATCTTCCTAATAATATCTATTCCCTGTGTAGAAAACGGGTAGGGTGAAGTCATGGTATGTAATGGCCTAGGTGGCATGTGCTTCAGATCTCTATGGACTTGGCACTGATGGCACTTGCAAACATTCATGATAAGGCATCTGCCTTTCTTCCTTGATCTTCCATATATTCTAAATCTGAGAAATTATCAAAGCTAAATTACCATATACTTCCAATTCTTTTACTCCAAGACCCAAGGTTGCTTATAATCCCATAATGCAAGCTTCATATTTAGTGGCATTATTAGTAGCAGGAAAGTTAAGCCTACCAGAGAATGGGATGTGTGTGCCTTTTGGAGAAATTAGGAGAACCCCAATGCCACTTCCATTTTGATTAGTTGCTCCATCGAAATACATCTTCCATGATTCTACCTTAATCTTCATGATATCCTTATTTGGAAAATCTCCTTGGATTTCTTCAGCTTCTTCAGGTGAACAATGGGCTAAGTGATCAGCAATTGCTTTCCCTTTCATAGATTTTTGAGTCACATATTTAATATCAAATTTTGATAGAAGCAAAACCCATTTAGCTGTCTTCCCATCTTGCGTAGGCTTTTCCATCAAATACTTCAAAGGATCCATTCTTGCAATCAACAAGACTTTGAACACAAGCATATAATGTTTGAATTTGCAAGTTGCCCATACAAGTTCTACACATGTCTTCTTAAGTGGTGAATACTTTTCTTCATAAGGCAACATCTTCTTGCTGATGTAATAGATTGCATTCTCTTTCCTAGACTCCTCTAGGTATTGATAAGAAAACCCCCATTGCTGTGTCCATAGTTGTGAGATACAACAATAGTGGCTTTTCAGGTACCGATGGAACCAGTATTGGTGGCTTCATCAGATAATTCTTGATCTTCTCAAAAGCTTCTTGGCATTGTTCATTCCAGACTGTGGGAACTTCTTTCTTGAGCAGTCAGAAAATTGGTTCACATGTCATGGTGAGCTGGGCTATGAATCTGCTGATGTACTGTATCCTCCCTAAAAATCCTCGGATCTCTTTTTTAGTCCTTGAAGGCTTCATCTCCAAAATGGCCTTGATTTTGTTAGGATTGACTTTAATTCCTCTCTGACTAACTATAAACCCCAACAGCTTTTCGGATTTTTCACTGAAAGTGCACTTCTTTGGATTCAACTGGAACTTATAGAACAGGATCCTTTCGAAGAACTTCCATAAGGCTGGTATGTGCCCTTCACGATCTTTGTACTTCACTATCATCTCATCAACATAAAATTCTACTTCTTTGTGAATCAAATCATGTAACAAAGTAGTGGCTACACGTTGGAAAGTAGCACCAACATTTTTAAGGCCAAATGGCATGACCTTGTAGCAATATGTCCCCCATGGAGTAATGAAGGAGGTTTTCTCCATATCTTCTAGAGCCATCTTTATCTTATTGTATCTTGAAAACCCATCCATAAATGATAGCAAGGCATGTCCTATTATATTATCAACCAAGATATCAATGTGGGGCAAGGGAAAATCATCTTTTAGGCTTGCCTTATTCAGGTCTCTAAAGTCTACACACATTCTAACTTTCCCATCCTTTTTTCGGCACCAGAACCACATTAGCTAACCATTCTGGGTAGTTGACCACCTTTAGGAATCTAGCATTGTATTGTTTCTTGACTTCTTCCTTGATCTTGAGAGTCCATTCTGGCTTCATTCTTCTTAACTTCTGGGCTTTATGGTTGGATATGTTGGAATGCAATATTATGCTATATCTGTATCAATCCCAGGCATATCTTCATAGAACCATGCAAATACCTCTTTGAATTCTGTCAATAGGGCAACTAATGCATCTTTCTCAGAGGTGGTTAGGGTGTTGCCCACTTGTATCATTTTTGGTTCATCATCAGTTTCCAAGTTAATAGGTTGAGTTTCTTCTTTTATAGGTTCTAAATGCCCTTCTTTTGATTCCTTATTATTAAGTCTCCCCCTTTGGCTATTCCGTGACAAAACCCTAAAACAGACTCTAGACTTAACATGTGAGTTGGGAACAGTTGAACAAAACTCACTCACACCTAACTCTAGAAGCTGTGAAGCACTTGAATCATATGAACATAATACTCCTGAAACACAACAATACACCATGATCATTGTAAGCAGAAAATTATAAATGCATATGAAACAGGCAAAATGTGATCAAGCAAAGATGGAGTTAATAAACAAACCATGACTTGATCAAACAAGTGAACACCACAAGGTAGTGATCACAGTGCTCATTCACACTTGGAATGAACACAAGGACATACAAGTTAACAAGCACAAGGCAAGACACTTGTATGCTCAACACTAAACCAATGCATAGCACACAAGGCATATGCATCTAGGAACAATCCTACAAGGGCACAAGAGTGACAGTACATAAACCAAAATGCAGAACATTTAGATTAAAGTACTGATTTCAACATAGCATAAAGGCTGCACTAAGCAAGGTACATACCATAAAGCCTACAAACTATGCATAAAACATTAACCCTAAAAGCTTACAAAAACACATGGGTACAAACCAAAAACATCCTGAATAACAGTTTACAGAACACAATATATCAACTTAAAGAAAACAAATGAAACTGAAAAAGAAAGTAAAGACACTCCCCCTTAAGTAATATTCTCCCCCTTTGATAATGCCCATCACTCCCCCTTTTTGTCATGGAATAGGCTAGTCATCCTCTTCCAGCTTTCTCTGAATTTGATCCAATTGAGCTTGAAGAGAAGTAAGCTTCATATCCCATCGAGTGCTGTGATGGTGTAGAGAAGCTGTGAGTCCAGACACTTTTGTGTTCAACTCGTGGACAGAGGAAACAATGCGACCAAGTTTCTCATCTAGGGAGAGAGTGCTAAACTGAGAGTCACTGTGAGATGCAGACGATTCTGGTTTGGCTCTCTTCCGACTATGTCCAACGCTTGCATTGAATGTACGTATGTTGATTGGACTTGGTTTGGGGAGAGGAGTTTCATCAGTCGTTGGATAAATTCCCTTGAGCTTCAAGATCCGTGAAATAAGACTGCAGAAAGGAACACATATCCGAGACTCATTTCGAAGAACCGTTTTGCGCAGAACATGAAAGATATGAGCACAGATGTCTATTTCCTCATCAGAGATTAGATCATGAAGAAACAAAGCACGTCCGAGGTTCATATACCCAGTGCTTGATAAAGGGTACAAATTGTAAAACATCACAATTGTAAGCACTCTCAGCTTTGGAGAAAGGGAGGAAACACTGATGGATTTGCCATTGGGTGAGAACTCCAAGTCTTGACCAAGACTTTCTTTGAGAAGCTCCTCATCAGGACAGAGATCATCATAGACCGCTGAATGTCGGAAAATGGGTCTATTGATGTGAAGAATTTCTGCCAGATATGTGGGAGAGACAGAAAAACTCTTGTTCCGAACCCAGCACTTAAGTTCATCTCCTTCCACAATTGCGTTAGCATAAAATTCTTTTACTAACTCTTCATACACTTCATCCGGATCAGATAACAGGTAATTCCAATCCTTGTGAGCAAACCATTTCGGAATGTCAGTGTCATGAAGTGAGGACTGATCCAAGGCTCTTTCTAGTAATGGTGTGGCATGTAGAAAGAAATTCTCATAAGATTGATAGGCTGCATAAGATCTGAACTTGTTGGGATCGAATCTCCTTGAGGAAGAGCGAGTCCCCTTTGGCTGAGGTGGATAATCATCAACATCAATTACAGGTTCCTTCCCTTTGGAACTACCTCCTTTCACAGCAGCTTTCTTGAAAGGCGACATGACTAGGCTGCATTATGAACAAAGGAAATGACAGAACACAATCCAACAAACTAAATTAGTAGTGGGTTAGTGGAATTTTAGGGACAATGAAGAAACCCTAAAAGCTGGATGAGAATGGTCATACAATAGCAATGAGGGACACCAAAGGCCTAAATTTGAACTACACAATATAGGGAGACCAAATACAACCACATAATCAGCTGAAAAAAGGACCAAATTCAACAACACATCAACAAGATACCACACAGGATCATAGAGAAACATGATATCAACAGCAGAACAGACAAAAATAGCTAATCCTAGCTAAGCACATGATGAAGAGCACAACTACCAACAAAAACTAGCTCAAACACAGAAACACAAGCATCCAAGTGAAGCTAGAACAAAGAATAATAGTTGAGCTAAAACCCATCACAAAATCACAATCAAACGTGAATGAACCAGAGGGAAAACCATAACAACAAGTAAAATATAGTGCAGGACAGAAAACCATACCTGTTAGTCGATGATTTTGAGCTGAAATGAGACAAGTATGGGAGATCGAAAATGGAGGCACGGTGACACAGTGTAAGAGCAGATGAGAAAGACAATGAACAGTCACAAAAAGATCGAGGGAAAAATAAAAAGTTTAAAAACTGCCCCTGTTTATCCAAAACACGCGATTTTCGCGACTGGAACGAGTCGCCAAAAAATCGCCAGATCAAGCCGCCAAAACACTGAAGGACAAAAAGTTGAAAAATTTTTCTAAGTGTTTTTCGCGACTGGAAGGTCTACCCGCGAGTGAGTCGCGAGCTGAGCCGCGAAAATCTCTGAGTGAACCTCGCGACTGGACCTTCCACTCGCGAACAAGTCGCCAAAAATGACCAGCGAAGATGCGACTGAGGCTCGCGACTTGACATACCCACGACTGAGCCGCCAAAACAGGGCAAAACAGTATTTTTGAAATTTTCAGATTTTTCAAACAAAATACTTTCCAAAAACACCTAAAACACTCAAAAATCTTTTTGTGCTTGAATTAACAAAGATTGAGCATGTGAAAACACATTTTATCAAGTACAATCACACAAATGAATATGGCATTTATTGAACATAAACTTGTGTGTTGTGTGTGGATATCAACAATGAGATAGTCCTTAGTCTAATGTGAAACTTCAATGATCAATTCAACCAAGGCATACACAATTAGCACTAGATCATGTGACCCATCTCAATTATAGAAATATGTATATATAACCTCCCACACAATTTGATAATCATAACTTGGAGCTTTTCATTTGACTCCACTTTCAATCATAACATTTGATCATTTTGATCTTTTGAGGCAAACATCTCTCATTGTGAGAGGGATATATAACATTTCTCTTTGAAGAACAGGCCTTTGGCCTTTTTGAATGAACATTCACTTTTAATATAAGGTCGCTTACCCTTTTTCCTAGTCAAATACTAGAATGTGCGACAGGCTTTTGCAGCTCAATATCTCTTTTCATTTGGAGATTTACATTTGGTGAGCTCTTTTTAGCAAAACAAAAATAAAAAGTGGGAAGATATATAGACACAAGTCTATGCATGTCTCAAGATCAACATAACCATTCACTAATCATTCATGACAAGTTTGAAGATCTATTTACAACAATCACATAGATTTCAAGATTTTTTTTTCCACAGTGATATGAGTGCATGAAAACAAGCAATGCTCGAAAATGCACAAAGCCATTAGCACAAAGGTACAAGGCAAAACAAGTTTTGAGACAAAACTCAACAAAGTCAATCAAGCTTTTTGATTTTCTAATTTTTATGTGATTTTTGGATTTTTGACACAAGAAACAAAAAGATTGATAAAACAAAATTAAGAAATATTCACAAGAAGACAAGCAAACAACCAACATCAAAAACTGCAAAACAAATCAAACAAGCATTGTCGCAAAGCATAGGAAGTATTAATGCATGAACATGTTATAATGCTTATGCATGAGTACCCTTATTCACCCCCACGTCACTTGCGTTTGGGGTGATTTCCTTATAGGATTGGGTACGGGAGTTAGGGCTTTCAAACCTTCGTGAGAAGCTTTCCAAGCAGTTGGTGAATGCACCAATCATCTTCATCACGTTCATCATTCCGGGATCTCCATTTTGACCTCTAGATTGATCACCTGCCCAAATTCTTCTATCATTTCTGGGTCCTCCTGACCTTTGAGGAGTTGCACTGTTCTTTGCTCTCAGCTTTTGGCAATTTGGTCGAGTGTGCCCTTGAAGTCCGCAATAATGGCACACATACGTTCCTCTAGGACCTCTTTGTGGTCGTGGACGTGACTTGGCACGAGATTCAGACCTGCCCACAGACTGATTACGATGATTCAGCATCCGTTGGTCCACCACATTCTTCTTCTCCTCCACCTCGAGCTTCACACCAGTAAGGTCAGCTACAACTGGATCTTTGGCCTTTACAAACTTCACTTCTTTAGTGACATTTCCAGATGAACTACTTCCTCCGGTATATCCCAGTCCGGATTTGTCTGAAAAGCTCTTTTGAGATGATATAACATCATCTAGCTTCTTGGTGGTGACCCTCTCTATTTTAGCATTTGCTTGCACAACCTCATTCTCAAGAAATCTCACTTTAGTGTAAGTTTCGGACAACTCACCATTCAGTGTTTCTATCTCACATTTGGCCTCCCTATATCGAATTAGGAGACTTTTGTAGTCCTCCTCAGCCTTCTTCATTTTTCTCACAGCAGCCTTGGCCACCCTTGTGTATTCACCCGACTTCTCCAAGAGTGAGTTATAATTCTCTTGAAGATTTGCTGTGCTTTCTTCTTCTTCAGCTTCTGATTCTTCAACAATTCCTAGTGATTCATCATCACTATGTTCTCCAAGGTCTCGTACAAGCAGATTCAACTCATCCGAAGACTCAACATGAGCAATAGTCATAAAAGCTGAATAGTTCCCCTCTCCATCACAGCTCTCTTCAGATTCTGAGTCAGACGAGTCTGAGTCACTCAAGGTCGTGGCATACACTTTGCCTTTCGATTTCAAATAATTCGGACATTCCTTCTTAAAGTGTCCATGCCCATTACATTCAAAACAAGTGACACCTTGTGTGGGTTGGGATTCTTTTCCATCTTTCTTTTTGAAATCCCTCTTCTCCCTTCCAGAACTTTGGAATTTTCTTTTATCATCAAATTTGCCATTATTTTTGAATTTCAAAAACTTTCTGAAATTTTTAACAAGATAGGCTACATCTTTGTCAACCACATCTTCTCCCGATGAGTCTTGATCTTCCACCTTCTCATTAATGGTCTTTAGAGCAAGGGATTTACTCTTCCGTTGATTGGGCAGCGACATCTCATAAGTCTGCAGAGAACCAACCAGCTCCTGTACTTTGATGTCGTCAAGATCCTTGCTCTCTTCAATGGCTGTCACTTTAGCACGAAAACTTTTCGGCAATGATCGAAGGATCTTCCTTACAATCTTTGAGTCCTCCGTTTTCTCCCCCAAGTTAAACTTACTGACAACCACCTCATTTAGCTTCCCATAGAAAGAGTCAAAAGACTCATCCTCACTCATTTTAAGCTCCTCAAACCGAGTGGTCAGCATTTGTAACTTGGTGTCTTTCACTTTCTTCGTGCCTTCATAAGTGGTTTCCAGAATCTCCCATGCTTCTTTGGCAATGGTAATATGAGAAATCTTGTGAAATTCATCTGGAGACACACCACAGAAAATAGCATTGAGTGCTTTACTGTTAGCATTAGATGCAGCAAGTGCTGCCTTATCCCATATGGATTTGGCTGCCTCAGGTTTGGTCCAACCAATCTCAACAGCATCCCAAACGAATTCATCAATAGAACACAGAAAAGCTCTCATACGAACCTTCCAAAAAGCATAATTACTCCCATCAAAATATGGAGGTGCATTTAGGGATTGAGACCTATCCATCTCAAAAGGGAGTCAAGGATCACACAATGGTAATGAAACCAACAACAGTGTACCCGCTCTGATACCAATTGAAAGTTCAAAAACGTGTACAAAACACCTTTGAACGTTTAGACCCCCAAAAACAACTTAACCAACTCAAGCAATATGTCAAACAACTAGTGTGCGGAAACTTAACACATGCTATAATATGAAATTGGTTAAACAACTATCTAAGCCATAACAAAATAAAACCACAGCAGATATAATAAAGGCAAAGATAGAGAGGAAGGAAGATGTAAACACAGAGACAACACACGATGTGTTATCGAAGAGGAAACCGAAGTCCTCGGCGAAAAACCTCTCCGCCGCCCTCCAAGCGGTAATCAATCCACTAGAAAATACAGTTGGGATACAAGGACAGCAATAGACCCTCCAAGCCTAATCTACCCAGTGCACCTAAGCCCTCCAAGCTTCTTGCTCCAACGAGGTTGCGCCGAACCTTTTTCTTTTCTAGCTTCCCGGATTCCGCTACTAGACCGTAGCATCAACCAATGAAGATTGGCTCCTTCCTAACTGCTTCCCAAAACTCCAAACGACTGTCTCACAGAGATGATGATGGTGAGAACCAGGTTTGGTATAATGCCTCTCAAAGATTTGACAATGGAGAGGAAGAGAGTAAGGGAATTTGAAGAGACTCTAAGGTATAGATTGTGGGTGAAGCAATCTGGTTTTTCTTTAGGGTTTCTCTCTCAAAATTCTCTCTGGAAGCTCTCTTTCAATCGTGGGTTAAAGGGGTATTTATACTGGAGTGGGAGAGGAATGTGAAACGTCAGGTTTTGGCAAAACAGGGGTGGCTCGCGGCTTGACCTCGCGGCTTGACCAAGTCGCGAGATCCAGTCGCGAGTTAACCGTATGGCCAGTTGTCCTGTTTTGTCCTGTAGTGCTCCAGCTAGCATGACTGTTCATCTTCCAGCATGCTTGGCACGTGTGCAGCTTCTGGCGGCTTGCAGCCGCGAGTCCACCCGCGAGTCCCAGCCGCGAGTCTCGGTTTTCTTGCACACTCTTGAGCAAACTTCACTCTATCTCACTCACTACCCTTACAACAAACCCACCTAAATACAGGGTTACTAAATGCTGAATTACAAGCAAATTTGGCACGGAATAAAGCCAATTAGATGGTTGAATAAATTCAACCTTACATTAAGAGTTTCTTTACCAATTTCAGAAATAAAAAAATTCAAAGCTAGCAAATAAGAAGAATCAGAAATCATATTATAATGAAAAGAGTTCTCAATAGACTTAATAGACTTAACAGACTCAACAAAAACATATTCTATAGAAATACTATCACAAACGGACTTAATAGGAATAGTAATACTCGCAGAAACAGACTCAATAGGAGTAGAAACTATGTTTTTGGCAAGAGTGACTGGCTTAAGGATCTTGATCTTCTTGATAAGAGTGATTGGCTTGACGGTATTGATCTTCCTCATAGAGTCTTCCATAGGGTGGGCGACTCCCTCCCATACCCAATTCTTCAACTCAGTTGTGGCTTCAAAGATGGCGAGTGGCTTCCAACGAGTTCCTTCTTCCCTCAGCATCAGTACCAGGGGGTCTTCATCCATATAATCCACGCCTTCATCATTATTCCCCATGTCTGTGGGCTTGTCAGTCACATAAGCATCCATGCGCTCTATGTTGTCCATCCACTCAACAAATAAGTCTTGCTTTCCTTTGTTGCTTAAATGGATATATTGGGGGAGATATTTTGACTTGTTCCTTTCCATTCTCTTATCTTCATCTTCAAGACTCTCCAATGTTAATTTTCTAAAACTGTGGATCATCAACTTTCTATTTAAGGTGGCCAATCTAGCGTCTATGTCATCTTCTTCCTCAGTGTAATGGGGTTAGTAAGCCAAGCTCTGAATTAGGGAATGATCCTAACTCAGGAATTTCTCTACCATTCTTGTCATATTAAGGACCGCACCTTTAACTAACATTAGCAATACATTTCCAATCTGAGGGATGCCTATAAGGGTAATCATCATAATCTATATTATTGGCATCTTCAACCTCCTCTCTTGTAGCCTTTAGCACATTTTCTAGTCCATACTCTTCACTCTCGGCGTCACTTTCTATGTCTATAAGTTTAGTTTCAGCATCATCCTCTATATCTCCATCATAGTAGATTACATCATCATCAAAGTGGTCTTCATAAAAAGGCCTTTCATCTTCATCTTCTCTATCACCAGGAGTTTCAGCCCAATCATTGCCACTATATTGGCTATCATAGTCTTCCTTATTGTTGCTTTCACTATCACTATTGCTATCATTCTCACTATCTCCATTGTCACTGCTATTACTGCCACTACTACTATCATTTTTGATATTGCTACCTTCATCATCATCACTAGGGGCTTCTCTCCCTTCTTCATCACTTGTCCTTGCTTCGTACAGACTTTTCAATGCATGTTGGCAAGCCTCCCAATACTTTTCTTCTTCTATATTGCAAATGGCATCTCCTAGAAGCGTAGTCACTGCATCAGGGTCCATGTAATCAGCCCAATCAGTTGGGATCCAATTTGTGTCTTCCTTCTTTAGTTTTGGAAGCTGGTTGTTGCAATCAAATAGTAGCTCAAATCCGAGCACCATTGTTCTTGTCTCAGGGTCAAATCTCGGTTCAAGGAATCCCCAATAGCGTTGACTATCTGCAGCTTTGACAAACTTTCCGTTCAATGTTAGAGTATAGGGATTTGGGGGTTTCAGGGGACAAGGAAGTCCCTTTGCTTTGGCTTTGGCTCGGGCCATTCTTTTCACCTCCATCTCTAACAAGTCATCATCAGTGGGCTTATACCCTAGCCCAAAAGGTGGTGTGGCAGTAGAAATTATTGGGTCTTGAACAATTGGCCTTTTTACCATCTTCCCTAATTTCATTCCTAGAAGGTAATTCATTCTCCTCATCATTGCCACCATGTTGTTGTTGTTATAGGGAGCAAAGTCCATGGGGACTTCTCTACTTCTTCTACTCTTTTTTCTAAACTAGGCTTCTCAATCTCAAAGCTATCCAAGGTCAATGGCTCCTTCTCAGAATCAATACCAAAAATGGGCTTTGGCACATTCAAGGTATCGCCATATATGGAAACTATGGCACCTTCATGTGAAAACCGAACCTTTTGGTATAGGGATGAAGGTACGACCTCTGTGTCATGGATCCATGGTCGCCCAAGGAGCATATTGAAGCATGAACCTATGTTCAAGAATTGAAACTCCACGTTCATGATCATTGGTCCTATAGTGAGCTCTAGTGTCACGGTTCCCAAGACCTTCCTTCTACTATTGTCATATGCCCTCACATGCTGATCAGTAAGCACAAAATCTTCAATGCTTATACCCAAGCAACTTGCAGTCTTTAAAAGACACACATTTAAGGCACTTCCGTCATCAATTAGAACCATGTGAATCCTCTTACCTTTGGCATCTACAATAATATGCAGTGGGTCATTGTGGTGCTTCCCCTTCTTTGTCAAATCTTTGTCAAAATAGGAAATAGTGAGTTCCTTACTTATGGACCCAAACATAGCATTTAGATCTTAGGAAGTTGTGGTTGTAGGGACTTGGATTTGGTTGAGAAGGTCCACCAAATTTTGACGGTGCTTGTACGAGGCCATAAGTAAACCCCATAAAGATATATTGGCTTAAGTCTTCTATAGTTGCTTAAGGACCTCATCCTCCTTAGTGGATGTTTGTTGGGCGGCCTTGTTCAAGGCTTTTATTGGGTTGTCTATCTCCAAATGTGGAGGTTTGAAGTGTCTTTCCCCCTTGTGATATGGGCAATTTTAGTTGGGTCATTAGGTCGATGTCTTGGGGTTTGAAGTATCTCCCCCCGTATGTAGGTATTGGGTTGCTTGATTGGGGTTCAAAGTGTCTCCCCCCATATGTTGGTGTTTGGTAATTTGATTGGGGTTTGAAGTATCTCCCCTTATTTGTGGATGTTGAGTGATTTGATTAAGGTTTGAAGTGTCTCCCCCCATTTGTAGGTGTCAAGTAATTAGTGGTTTCAGTTACATCTTCACTCCATATGTCATACCCTGCGACAGATGTCATATCCATCAACTCTTCCCATGTCATCATAAAACATTCAGGTAGGTCATAAATCAACTCAAACGGGTCTTCTTTACTTTCCTCCTCAGTCATTAAGCAATTAATCCTTGGTCCTCTCCCGCAATTGTGGTTGGGCAAGGGATTATTAGTGACGCTAGGCCGTGTGGGTGGTGCAATCACCTTATTGTCTATTAAATCTTGATTTGCATGACGAAGACCAAAACACTTGTCAATATTATGGCCAAGGCTTTGGTGGTATGCACATCTCTTAGTCACATCAAATCTTGCAGGCAATGGGTTTAGGATTCATCTTGGATCTAAGGGATTTAGTAATCCTTTGGCTTTTAGTTTCTTAAACACTTGACTTAGGCATATACAACTTATGAAATTCCCTCCTAGGCCTTGGAGGTGGCCCTTGTGATATTGGGACTGGGCAATAGGAGCAATAAGTTGGTAAGGATCATTTTTGTATATATTAGAAACTTCTGCAGTTTTAGAACTAGATCCTAAATTCTTTTTAAACCTCAGTGGGTCCTCATTCTTTATAGTACCATTATTTATTGAATCCTCAATTTGGGTTCCAGCAGCAATCAAAGCTTTAAAATTAGGAAAATACTGAGCAAAAAAGTACTTATGATATACAGGTAATAAATTCTTTATAACCATAGCTAACTATTCTTCTTTGCTTGGCCTATTCATCATCTGTGTTGCCTTGGACCTCCACTCAGTGATGAAGCTAGAGAAAGATTCTTTCGGTTCTTGCTTCATGGTCTCGAGATCCCTCCTTGTTATATCCACATCAAAGTTGTACTTATATTAATTGTGAAACTCACGGTAGATGTCTTTCCAACTCCTTACTCTAGAGTCATCTAGGTTGAGGAACCATCTAAAAGCGGCTCCAGTTAGAGTGTTTTGGTACATTTGAGCAAGTAGTTCTTCAATTGCACTTAGGGACTACATGGCCCTCGTATACATCTTCAAATGGGACTTTGGGCAGCCAGTCCCGTTGAACTTGGCCAAAGTTGGCATCTTGAACTTAGGAGGCAATCTCACATCGGGAAAAAGTGAGAGTGATTGGTAGTCCATGAGGTCCTCCATCTTATAAGCTCTCTTGATCATCTCTTCCATCTTGTTCATCCTTTCATTGATCTTCTTCTCACTCTCCATGGTTGGAGGATTATGGTCAGTCTATTTAGTTTTGGCTATCAAGTTAAATCCAAATATATAACTGAATTAACAAATAGTGTTATAATTTTTGAGGGTTTTTTTTTTAAGAAGACATGCATTTCAAAGGATAATTAAATTCAATGCACTTATATGTTTAAATTTAGGCTAAAATGCATAACTCACACTCTAATAAATTTTACCACAATTCATTTAAGTTTTCTAACTTTGTTTTTGTTCACTTTAATCTTCTAAGTTTTAAGTTTTTTCAACTAAGGTATTTTCGTCAACTTTCGTAAAATATTTTTTTAAAGAAAAAAAAATAATTACATCCTAATATGTGTAATATAAATATCACATTGATAGTACCTTCTGTATAGTTTCATTATTGAAACAGAGTTTTCTTGCATTTCACTCTAATTTAATTTCTACTAAGCTTGCTTTTCTTTCAAACTTGAGGTAGTCATGTCCATTGATCTACGATACTAAGCTTGCTTTTAGTTTTACACATGCTAGAACATTCTCATTCCAGAATTTCATTACATTTTCATTCAACAATGTATAACTAAGCCAACATAAACAACTAAGCAATAATTGAAACTACAATCAGCTTAAAACCCAGCAAATCAAACTTAGCAAATACTTAAGTTCTCAAAACTAAACATTCATAGAACACTACAAGCATTACAATTTACACATGCTAGAACATTGGCATTCCAAAACAGCATTACATTTTTTCACTCTACAATGTAGAACTAACCCAACATTAACTGCTAAGCAATAACCAAAACTTCAATTAGCATAAAAAAGCAACAAAACCAGACTTAGTAAACACTCAAATTCCCAATAACTAAACCCACTCCAAAGCAACTCCAACACTCCGAAAACAATAATTAAATTTCCAATACTTAATTTTCACACAAACCCCATTTCTAACTCTTCACAAAACCCAACAAAATAACATCCAAATTAATCAATTTCAGTCATTTCAGAAAAACTAAAACCACCATCTAAGCCCACCAAGCAGTCTACTTTTGCCAAATAAATAAATTAATAAATAAAAACCAATTTAGACCCAATTAAGCACATAAACACAAAAAACTAAAATTGGGGTCAACTTTTAACTAAAACCCATAATTCCAGAAAGCCAAAATTCAACCAACTCCAAAGCTTTTTCTTTTTCTTTTTTTAAAAAAAAAAAAAAAAAAGTCAAAAGTGAATTACTCACAAGTTTATGTAAAACCCACAACAACAACTACAATTAACAACAACAACAACAACAACAACAACAACAACTCACACCTAGATTAAAAAACTAAAGAAAATTGAACTCAGATTTTTGAAATTACCATAATGCAGTTCTAATCCTTTGATTAGACAGCAAATACAATAAAACCCACACCAGCTTTAACTCTGATTTCTAAGGTTGATGGTGACGGTTGTAGGTGAGGGTTACGGTTAGGGTTTTCGGATGCGTTTTGGGTTTTCAGTTGCGTTTTTGTTTAGATAAGGTTTTAGTCTACTAATAATAGGAAAGGGCTCTGCCGCCACTAAGGGAGAAAGAAGAGGACTTGGGCTACTGATTGGACTGAGGGAGACAGAGGAGGCGATTTGGAGATGTTACATTCAAATTTTGCTTTTATTATGTTCACAACTCAATTTTCCAATTGCTGAGTTACTACTCTCTAACTGAAATTTTTTAATTGGAAAAAGCCATGGCTGCTTGGCCAGTGTGACAAAACCATAAGACAAACTAGATATTCATAACATCGAGTTACAAGTTGTAACTCAGTTTTATGATAATCGAGTTTTATGTAAAACTCATTCTTTTAAAAATCGAGTTTTAAAACAGGGACATGGTGCAAAATAGTTTCAAAACTAGGACATTAGGCTAAATATTTTTGGAAATATGGGTAAAAGCCCATTTTCTCCTTACATTGACATCCTCTAGATTATTAAAAAAAACTTTGAAATATATTGAATTTCATATTTTACTCTCCACTTTTCCACACCACCTCTAATCCAAAATTTGAGACTTTCATATTTAGGGGAGATCAATGTCAAATGTAGTTTACATTTTAAGGAAAGTGAGTGTCTTATTTAAAACTAGAGGGGGTGGTGTGTAGAAATAGTTTGCATAGATTAGTATCCAGTAAAAATATTAAAAAGTGAAGTTCTATTTTAAAATCATAAGCATTTTGGATAATACAAGTGGCAAAGCTTGGATGATAAAATTTTTGTTTCAATTGTAAATTTCCAAAAATGGCTTAACTATATTGAAAAAGTCAAGATTTAAAATAGTTAATTCAATAATTAGATTTTCAAAATTCATATTTAATAAAAAAAAATATAGGAAGAGTTTAAATGATTTATTTCCAAACTATTTTGAAGAAAAACTTTGTCCCATTAAAAACTAATGGCAAAATATTTTGCTGCTTTTTTAATACGCAATTCATGAGCTACGCAATTTTTGTATCGAAGATAAAATATTTTCTGTACATCCAACCATAAGTTCCAAAGTCCCATTAGGATCTGGGAATACAATATGGGCAAAGAAAAAGGGAGGAATCTCATACATGGACCAAGAATATTTTGCACTTGTGCTGTCTCAGTTATGCAAGTAAAACCCATAAATAAATAAATAAATATATATATATATATAAATATATATATAAAAAGGAAAAAGAGTGGTGGGGAGGGGGCCAGAGGACTAACATAGTTTCCACTTTTGTAAGTCCCAAAGCTATAGCCTATGGGAAGGCGTGCCACAAAAGTGTGTCTGCAGAGTGGTTATGTACTGATGTGATAGGGATTTGGGATAAGTTGTAGTGGACGAGGCGGATTGTGGATGCTGCATAGTTTTGTTAAGGATGTGCTAATCTACAATGGTTATGTATTTATCAAATAAGGTAACTTCACCTCAAAAAAAAAAAAAAAAAAAAAGGTAACTCTTGTGGTGACACATAACATTTGATTTAGGGGATTGAGAAGGGGTAATTCGTTTTTTTCATTTGATGCCATGTATGTAAAGGTCACTTGAGTTGCATGGGATAGTAGGATGTAAAGTTAAACAAATGTTGTAGTTTAAGGTTAGTAGGACGTAAAGCGAAATAAATGTTGTAGTTTAAGGTGGTAATGTGCATTCAAAAAGTTTAGTGTGCTAAATATAAATGAGATATAATTTAAGGTGATAAAGTGTAATTAAAAAAAAAAACTAGTATAATATTTTAATTGATATTTTAATAGAAATTTTTTTTAATTTTTAATTTATTTTCCAATGACATACCAAACACAATTTCATTCGCATAATTGCTTTTTAGTATATATATATATATAAATAAAAAGGTATTAATATAATACTAAATAAAATTTTTTTAGAGAAATCCAATATTCCATTTAGGTTTCATTTAATAACTCTACTGCCAAAATGCACTTAAAAATTAAATAAAAAAACACCAAAATGAATTTGAACAAAATGAATTCTAGCATAAGAGCATTAGTATCAGGTGTGCCAAATGTTAAATATTTGGCATTTGACACACCATAAAACCTCTCACATGAGGTGTTTAAAATGCCAAACAATTTGGCCTAGATGAATAGTAACATTCCAAATTTGGAACGATACGATCACAAATGTTATTAAAAAAATTCATTTTTTTTCTCTCCTCTCTTTGATTCTCTTTCTTCTTTCTTTTTTCTTCTACAGACTATGTCTCTCTCTTCGTTCACTCTCTCTTTCTTCTTTCTTCTTAGACCTCTTCTCTCTTTTTTTCCATCACTCTCTCTCTCTCTCTCTCTCTCTCTCTGTGGGTTTGTGGAGGTTGACTTGTGGTTATGGTTGTGGTTTGTGGCGATTGACTTTCCGTTGGTGGCTATGGGTTTTATAATGGGTTTGTTGAGGGTATTTGGTTGTGTTTGTTTTGAGTTTGGATTTGGTGGATGTGTGGTGGTTGGTTGGTGGCCACTGTTTGTGGCGGTGGTTGTTGGTTCCTAGTTGGTGCCCACTACCACTGGGTTGTGTTTTGTATATTGGCTAAGTTTTTGTTAATATATTATTTTAATGTGTTGTTTATATTATTTTAATGTATGAAATCGAAGAATAGGATATGTGAAGTAGTGTGTGTTGTAAAATGATGTGCTAAAATAATAAAGCAGGCTTTTTGATGTGTTAAAATGACATACTTTTGCAATAGTTGATGCTCATGCTCATGCATTCTAATTTGACCTCTATTTTTTTTTTTTCTACTCTGCTTTAATTTTTTAAAACATCTAAAAAAGAGAAAAAGGTGTCTATTTTACTCTCTCTCTCTCTCATTTTTAATTTTATAATTATCAGTCCTCCCATCTTTCAAATATATTAGGTTAGGTTTTAGACGGGGTTGTACATTACTCCCAAATAGCTATTCTATTAGAGGCGAAAATGTGATGCCATCAAATTTATAACAATAACCAGTTAGTTCTCTTATTGGCAGACTCTTAATGCTTAAGTACAAAAATAGACTATGATGCAACTCAAGATACAGCATATGTTGCTATGGTTCTTAAAAGTTAGAAATTATGGACGCAATGTATGCGCGGGAAAAACCAATTCTTTTTGGGCAACTTGAGGTAGTAGAGGTTATTAGAGCATTCTCATCCCATTATGCAAAATGCATTTTGGATGATATTGTAGCAAACAAACACCAAAAACAACACGGCATCTTATCAAAAACTGTAGAAAATAATACACCATGCTAGAGTAACATCTACAAAATAGATGTTATTGTAGCAAAATACATAATTACATATCACTTTTTGGATTTTTTTTAATCACTAGCACACTCTCTCATTGGCAAACAAACTCATTCCCTCTCTCTCTCTCTCTCTCATCATTGTGTTGTTGTCGCCATCGGCGTTGGGTGAAAATGACCTTGCTTTTGAGAGAAGTGGAAGCGAATTTGATGAGAGAATTGCGACCAGGGAGCTTGATGGGATGGCTATGACGGATCTAATAGGGGTTGTCAGTTTTGTGTTTTTATAGTATTTTTTTTTTTGTACCCGTCAAGTGGATCATTGTCGGATCTGGGTATTGGTGGCAGTGGTGGGTTTGGGCAAGGCTTGGTTGGGTGGGCAAAACATTGGTTGTGATATCTGTTATTGTGGTGGCTAGAGAGATAGCAGTGGTTGGATGGCTTGCCACCGATCTTGACAGCACTAGGTAGTGGGTTGTGGTGGTTCTAACATTTGAGTTTAATTGTGGGCAGTTATGCAAGTTTTGATTGGTTGGTTGTTTAAAAAATTATAAGTAAATTATTATTTTTAGATTATTTTAATATGTTGGGAATGCAAAATAAAGAATGAGATTTAGGATGTGTTGTAAAAGTGGTTGTGTAAAATAAATAAAGTAGGTTTTGAAGATGCAAAATACTCTCTCTTTTTTCTTTTTCTTTTTCTTCTTCTTCTTCTTCTTCTTCTTTTTTTTTTTTTTTTTTTTTTTTTTTTTTTTTTTTTTTTTGTGCAAAAGCAATGGGAATGCTCTTATAGGCATTTTGTGGGCCATGAAGATTAAAAAGAATACGAGGCTATCATAAGTAATTATAAAGAGTGTAGTCATTGCTTTTATTAAGTAGGCCTTTAAGTTTTAATTCAATTATCTTTTTTGTTGATAAATATTATAGAATGTCAATATATGAAGTCCACTCTATGATTTTATATGTTATATATTATCTAAGAGTCGGTTTACTGTGGAAGAGATTTTGTTTTTGTTTTGTTTCCTTAATGATGCTTACTACTATAACATTTAGCCAAATAATAATAATAATATAAAGAAAGAAAGAAGTATTAGGAAAAAGAAAAAAGATGACAGATAAAACTTAATTAGGTTTCAGCATAAGGTAAAGTGTACCTAGGTCCATGATAGCATATTAGTATATTTAAAGCAAAGAAAAAAAGGGTAGCAGGTGCAGGTCCAGAAAGTTGATTTCCTTTTATCTCGTGCAAATCTAAATAATGGTGTGGCCCATGCTTTAATTATGTAAGCCTTTATGTCAAAAATATCTCTTTGTTGTATGTTATTTTGCTCATTCTTAGAGTATTCAAATTGAATGTGCTATTTTAGCAAAAATGCTATTTTAGCACCCAAAAAATCAAAAACCATGCTTTTATCTAGGTTGCTAACCTTTTTTTTTTTTAACTCTCTCTCTCTCTCAAGCCTCTGCCTTTCTCCAACTCTCTCACTGTCTCTCTCCTCTCTCTTGGGTTGATTTTTGGTTTCAGTCGAGATGTGGTTGTGATTTTGGTCGAGTTTTGGTGATCGTTGGTGGTGGGATTGCATAATGATGATTTTGGGTGAATACTTATCGATGGGCTAGTGATTAACATGGGTTTTTGATAGGAAATCTTTGGTGGATAGCTTGGTTTTGCTAGTTTCATGTGGTGGTCTGTGGTGGATTTGGTAAGAGTTTTTTTTTTTTTTTTTTTTTTTTTTTTTTTTTTTTTCTGTATTTTTTGCTAGATTTTGTTTCTAACCAATAATTATGACTATTGTGAATCTTTATTATTTTCGGAAAAAATATACTTGTGGTGGCGATGGTGGTGGGTTGTAGGGTGGTACTAGGTTTTATGGTGGTTGCTAGTTGTCGACACTCGACCCAAAACAGAGAACTGTCGGGCCTTCATTCGACCACCCGGTGCGGCAACGCTCCCACACGTGCGAGGCCCGTTAGAGGGCCCTCTCGATGATTGTGTGTGGTGCGGTACGCGCAGTGCTTCGGGTGCTCTCTCTCTCAGTGGAGGAAGGTATTTGTCTACCTTTGGGGGTGTGGCAGGAATCTTGGACAAATTTTCGGTGATTACCAAAGGTAAGTGAAGTTGCCACCAATCATTGTGTTTTTCTAAGGTGTGATTGGTCACCTGTTTCTAGTTGATTTTATTACCGATTCTAGGCTAAGAAAAATAGCATTTTTCCTAATCTAATGTGGATGGTAAAAAATCTTGATTCTTGAATTCAGACGTTTGGTTACGTGTGGGGAAGGTGTTAGGCACCTCACAACGCCTGTCCAAGGACAGTCCTTTGTTTTGATAAAACCTTAATTTTCAGAGATTGGTAGTAAAAGCATGATTTTCGCATTGGCTTTTGGGGCTTTGAGGTTTGGCTTTTGAATGGGTGCGGTCCCAATTTATACTTTTTTAAGGCATTCGGGCAAAGTACTAGATTTCCATGGTGAAAATCCGGTAACATGTCACCTTACTTTCGCGGTCGAAATTAGGCATTGCTTCGCCTTAGGTGACATGGACTGTGATAATCACACCGGAAGGGGCAAGCAGGTATATATATATATACACACACATACATCATGCATAATGCAAGCACACAGAGCAGGAAAGTAAATGTCTACATCCCTAAAGCATGGCCCAAAGTATAGGTGTAGGAAAGTAAACAGGAGTTGCCATACTCTAGAGATGAGGACAAATGGTACACGGCATGATATACCTAATACAAACCATCTAAGAGAGAAAGGAGGGAGGAGGGAAGGGGGGTTTAAAAGAGTACATAACCAAATGGGAGAGGCTAGACCCCTAAATCTACAGAATATAGTCGCTTGGCTCATATCTTCATGCTTGCATCCGTGCCCTTTTTGCTTGAGCCCGGGAGACCATGCCCTAGCTCCATGTGTCCTTGCTCCATGTGTGTACACGCAAAGGCAAAGACAAGAAACCAGTAGACAAGTAATGGAAAGAAAGAGATGCGTAGATAATGCGCAATGGGTGTAAAGCAAACAAGCATACAAGTGAAGCAAGCATAGCATGTGGAAGGAGACATGACAAGCAACAAGATAAACAAGCAAACTAGAAGGCAAACAAACAAGGAAGCAAGCAAACCAGCAAACTAGCAAGAAGGTAAACAAGCAAGAAAGCAAACAAGAAGGAAGACAAACAAGCAAAAAGACCAACAAAAGATGGTGTCGACAAGGGACAAATGTAGGTTTGGATCAGATATCCATAGCTTCATTATGTTGAAGTATGGACAACACACTAGCAAGCAAGACTCATGCATGAACATGTAAGCAAGCGCGTAAAGATGCATAGAAAGCCAACGGGTGGCACAAATAAGTATGGTAAGCATAGCATTGTGTGGAGCAGAAAAGGGAAAGGTATGCACAAAGCAACCTAGCATCTGGAGATGCATCCCAAGTGGTTACACCCAAACAAGGCCTCATGGGCGTCGAATGTAACCACACAACCACAAGCTTGCTAAGGGCATCAAGCATGGCAAAGCCTAGAACTAGAGAGGCTAACACATGCATAAAGCATAGAAGCAAGTAAGCATAGACATTCAAATAAAGCTGATCCAAACCCTTTTATGTGGGCCTTGGTGTTTGGATGATGACAAAGACCATAAGGTCTAAATCGGGTCCTGACCATTAGGCCAAAACATAAGAAAATGCGATAAAAGGAACAAAAGGACTATAATAACACATGGCATGACAAACAAGGTCTAGGCCTAAACACATAAACATGGCGTGAAGCACGCAAGCACATAGATGATGGCATAAAGCATGTAGAGAGCATCGATCTAAGCATGTAAACACACCGACCTACACATATAAGCATGGAAATATGCATGTAGGCATGTAAGTGTACATCTAAGCATGTGGATGTGAGCATAAAAGCATGGAAGAACACAAATTTAAGCATTCAAGCATGTGAAGACAAGGATCTAACCATATAGCATGGAAATAAACACATAGACACATAGATCCAAGCAAGGCATAGCCAACAACATCATACAAGCATGTGAGCATATAACTCTAACATCAACCTAGAACAAAAAGAGGAACAAAGCATAGGAAAACATGGCTTTATAGCATAAAACATGTAGATCTAAACATATAAGCATGTAAGGACGTAGGTCTAAGCATGAAACATGGCATAAGGCATAAAAATCAAGGAGATTTAAGCTAGAAACGCAAATAAAGCAAGAAACATGCTAAAGAAAACAATAAATCATGTTATTAAGGCAAAAAGAGCAAGATAAAGGCTAGGAAAAAATTTGGAAAGTTAAGGGGTGTGGATAGTAGCTAAAAAGCCACATCCACACCCCTAAACCCCAAATCCAAAGTGTAGAACCAAGGAGAAGAACATTGGGTATAAAAACAATACCTTGTGTTTTTGGTGAAGAGAGAAAAATTAAGAAACTTTGATGAGTTTTTTGTGTATTTTTTGTGTTTGTGAGAGAGGAAAAATGTGTAGAAAACGTCCAAGCAGAGAGCAGGACCTAGAGAGAGTTCCTCTTTTTAGGTTTGGAGGGTGCCTGGGGCCTTTTATAGTCCCGAAACGCTTTTCAAGGAGGCAGCCCTTGTAGGGCCACCACCTTCAAATGGCCACAGATTGGGTTGATCTTGGCTCCCATAGAAAGATCCTGACTACCTATTTCTAAAAAGGTATGGCACTTGAAAATCCAACAGTCGGATCAAAAGTTATGGCTCTCGGAAGTTAGTAGTGCATCGATTAGTGCATTATCCCGGTTTTCATGATATCTCAGCCGTTTTAACTCCAATTTCAACCCATGAATAGTCTTTGAACTGAGAATTTGATAATCTTCACAATAACATTACTTTCAACCCATTCTGACGGCCGGATTAAAATTAGGGTTTCTGGGGCCCGCTAAGAGTCAACTTCTGGTCAACTAGGTCAAACTTGGTCAAAGTTGCCAAAAATATCCGAAAAGTTCGAGTTTGGTATAAAACTATGAAAAGTGTTGTTTTGTGAGGATTTTGACCTCGCTTGACCTTCGGTCACCTTAAGTTGATCAGGGGCATTTTGGTCATTTTAGCTGAAAAAGGCACTTTGGGTGCTCCGATATCTCGAATGGGTTGCGCCACGTCATTCTAGATGTTCTTGAGGCCCCATGGAGAGAAAATAACATTTTTGGATTTTTCGGGTCCAGCATGCAAATTGAGGGCAGACAAAATACAGTATCAACACTAGTTGCTTAAGAGAGACAGTGAGGAAGAGAGAGAAATAGATGAAGAGGAAGAGAGATAAATGAATAAATTTATTAATAATTTTGGTTGTGATATGAAAAATAAAAGATGGGATGAAGGATGAGTTGTGAAATAGTGTTTTAAAATTCATAAATGCTGAAATCTAAAATTTTTTAGGAGCTTGGATATTAATGCTTTTAGTGTCTATTTGAGAATAACTTGTCTAGGTTTTTGTTGAAAACTTTTAGCTGAAAGCACTGTAGAAAAAAGGTAAAAGTTAAATAAAATATGTAGGTGACTCAAGTAAAACCTACAAATAATAAGAAAAATAAGCAATAAGCTAATTTATAAGTAAATCCCAAACGGGCACTTAGAGTAAGTTTTTAAGTATACTCCTTTAAGGTTTTAGCAAAAGGGCAAGGTTTGGGTCCAGTGCCCTGCTGCATTGGATCCATTAAGATAATGACACATGTCCACTTTTGGACACGTTTCACCATCTCAACGGGTCCAGTGCACTAGATGCATTGGACCTAAGCCTCACCCTTAGCAAATATGTAAAGTGTACTTAGGTCTATGATAGCATCCTTAGAGCATTCACATCAAGAATGCTAAAGAAATATAGCATTTAGCAACTTAAAACACTACTTTATCTATTTTAACACCCCACTTTATAATATACTCAATATCAAAAGTTTTATAATTTTTACCACTTCATTAAATATATTATTCCTTTATTTTTTTTATTCACAATCTCATCTCTCTCTCTCTCTCTCTCTCTCTCTCTTGGTGTATCCGTCTTCTTTCAAACCCACTGCAAAACCCAACCCACTGTCACTACCCATACCCACTACCACCAACCACAACTACCCACCACCACCCAAACCCACTACCACAGCCACCACCATCCATAACCACAACCCCCAATACCAAAATCACAAACAAAAACAAACCCAAAACCAAATCACAAACCCCAAAAAAAAAAAAAAAAAAAAAAAACCATACAACTCATACCATGACCATCAACCACCACCAGTCCACCACAAAATCCCATCAAACGGATACCCACCACCACCGGTCCACCACAAACCATACCCACCCAAAACTAAATCACAAACCCACCACCCACAACTTGCAAATCAAAACCCAAGGCGAGAAAGAAGGTTGGGCAACATGGGAAGAAGGCTTGGCAGCGTGTGAGAAGGTTTGGTGATGTGGGTCAGGCGTAGGAAGAAGGCTTGGCTGGGTCTAGCATGGGAAGAGAGGGCTTGGTTGTGTGGGTGATTACAAGGGGGAAGAGATGAAAAGAAAGAGAAAAGAGCCTCACGTGGAGAAGAAAGAGAGAAAAAGGATAGGCACACATATGAAAGAAAGAGAGAAAGAAGAGAGCAAGCGTGGGAGAGGGATTAAAAAACAATATTTTCTTATAACATTCAGCTACAGTGTGTTGTTAGAGATGGCAGCTCACTGTAGCTGAATGTCAAAATTTTTGACATTTAAGTGCTTTAATGTAGTAAATGTTTTTGTGTGTTGATTGTTAGATATAGCATTTTAGCATTTTAGCATCCTTAATGTAAATGCTCTTAGCACATATAAATCAAGCACTCTTAGATACTTCTTCTTCTTCTTCTTTTTTTTTTTTTTTCTTTTTTTTTTCTTTTTTTTTTAAATAAATAAATAAGAGTAGGGTCCAAAAAGTAATTTCATTTTTTCCCCCTGTTTCTTAGTAGGTATGTGTCGAAAATTCTCTTACTTTTTTTGAACTAGATGGTTCATGGTTTTCTTTTAAAAAAATAGGTTCATAGTTCAAATGAAAAGTAGTGGTACAAAAAACTAATTAATATCTTTGTCATAATAACTAATTAATTTTTTATTTTTTATTTTTTTGGGCTTACATGTTTTGCTCATGTAAGTTCTATTTTATTTTTTAGTTTTTTGGGTTTACATGTTTTGCTCATTTAAGTTTTATTTTATTTTTTATTTTAAAAATTTGTGAAAGTTCAAATAGTGTAAAAACACCCTTGAACGTTTAGACCCCCAATTTACAAATTAACCAATTCAAGCTTTATGTCAAACAATTAGTGTGCGGAAAATGAACAAAAGCTATAAAATAGAATTGGAAAACAATCTAAGCCAAATTAAAATCACAACCCACAGCAGATAATAAAAGGCAAAGATTAAAGGGAAGGAAGATGCAAACACAAGGATAACACGCGATGTGTTATCGAAGAGGAAACCGAAACCCTTAGCGTAAAACCTCTCCGGCGCCCTCCAAGTGGTAAATAATCCACTAGAAAATGTAGTTGAGATACATGGACAGCAATAGACCCTTCAAGCCCAATCTACCTAGTACACCTAAGCCCTCCTTCTTGCTCCAACGAGATTGCGCCGAACCTATTTCTTTTCTAGCTTCCCGGATTCCGCTACTTGACCATAGCATCAACCAATGTAAATTGGTTCCTTTCTAACTGCTTCCTAGAACACCAAACAGCCCTCTCACAGTAATGGATATGGTGAGAAAAAGGTTTTGGTAAAATGCCTTTCAAGGATTTGACAATGGAGAGGAAGAGAGTTGAGGAATTTGAAGAGACTTTTATGTAAAGATTGTAGATGAATCAATCTTGTTTTACTCTAGGGTTTCTCTCTCAAAATTCTCTCTAGAAGCTCTCTTTCTTTTGTGGGTATAAGGGGTATTTATACTGGGGTGAGAAAAAAATGTGAAACGTCAGATTTTTCAAAACAGGGGTGGCTCGCGGCTTGACTGAGTCGCGAGATCCAACCGCGCGATAACAGAACAGCCAGTTGTCCTATTTTGTCCTGTAGTGCTCCAGCTAGCATGACGCTTCAACTTCTGGCATGCTTGGCACGTGTGCTGCTTCTGGCAGCTTGCAGCCGCAAGTCACCTGCGAGATCAAGCCACGAGATTCTATTTTCTTGCACACTCTTGAGCATTCAATCACTCTATCTCACTCACTACCCTTACAACAAACCCACCTAAATACAGGGTTACTAATTGCTGAAATACAAGCAAATTTGGCACGGAATAAAGCTAACAAGATGGTTAATTAAATTCAACCTTACAAGTTGTATTAGTACTTGACTACTAATGTGAGAGAGAAATGTGGAGGTGAGAAAAAAACAGTTTAGTGATTAAAAAAAATGGTACATTTGTGGAAAAAAAAGTTTTATTTTTATTTTTTTCAAAAATAAGAAGTTGTATTAGTACTTGACAACTAATGTAAGAGAAAAATGTAGAGGTGGGAGAAATTTTTTTTTTTTTTTAATTTAGCTAAAAATTAGGAGTTTTTAAATTACTAATTTTACATGTTTAACCTTATAATTTAAGCCTTAGAAACTGATGAATTTGAGGGGTATTTTAGGCATCTAAATTGAATATTCGAAATAGCCCCTTAAATAGTACTAGTATAGATAAACAACAATTATTATAAACTAGCCTCATCAAACATGCTTCTCACGTGCGATGAGGCTTTTTTTTTTAGCAAAAAAAAACTTTGTGCTTTGATTTTATATATATAATTTTTATTTTAAGAATCTAATTTATAAGTGGATAAAGTAATTTGAAAATTAACAGGAGAGTGGTCCTATTTTTTAGGTAGGAGTTAGAGTTGTATTTTTACTGAATAGTTTTTTAGTTTTGTCTCTACTTAAACATAGAGGTTGTAAGGATGCATTTTGGACCCTAGATCCAAAGTATGATTGGATCCAAGCCCAATAAGCCCAATACAATGATTTTGTAGAGAGTGAGTTGGAAAACTAGGTTTTAATGAATGGGATAACAGTTAGAATGAATTTTAACAGATAATCAAATAGAAATGGACCGGAGTTATCTAAGTAAATCCATCCTCGGCACAATCCGAGGAGGTCTATTCTAGTATATATTGATTGAAAATGGTTACAGATATGGTTCAAGTTGCTATAATGTTTTCTCTTACAAATTTCCGATCTCCCTCTCTCATTGCTTCCTTCTTCTTTTATAATCTTTTCTCTTTTCATCTCCACCCTCCACGTGCAGGCCAGATGGTTAGTCTTGATACTTGTCCCATCAATACCTTCCTAAAGTTTTTAGGTAGTAGCTGTAAGGTTGAAAGCCACTGTTCAGGTATCACCTTCACATTAATGCGGCCAAAGAGTTAGCTGTAGAGCAATTAATGCGGTGGTAGCAGCTTTCACCTTAGATATTTTAGGACTCCCCTCTGTACTTTGTTTTTACAATGCTTATCCGTGCCAGCAAAACTTCCTAGAACATCCCCCTAGACGGCAGATCACCTATTCGAACCTCGACTTTGGTTAGCCGAGGTGACATTTGTCCTCGGTCTACCCTTTTATGCCATTATGACCAAAACTGACCTCGTCATCTACTAACACGGACTCCCTTGATAATGTTTACTTCTTCTTGGATGATCTCTAGTCTTCGGCTTGGGCTTTAGGCCCAATACATACATGGAAAATGAGCTCCTAGGCCCAATACCCCTACAGAGGTGTAGGGGCATTTTTTAATTAAAAAAATGAGGAAACCAAACAGAGAAAACCCCTTAAATAATAGTAAAGATTATTATACGTCAGATATCATAAATCCAATTTCTTTAAGATCTATCGATTTAAAAAATCATGCATGCCTCACTGCTTTTTTTTTTTTAATGAACTGGAAAATATTTATTAAAAGGCAGGGAAATTACAGAGGAGAGAACAGAATAGCCTCCTCCCTGAGAATATCGCACGGACAGGGAGGCCAATTGCCATAAACAAAAGAACCTACAAATTATTTTCCATATTGATCACTTGGCCAAAGTATGAGCAGCTACATTTGCTACCCTAGCTATCCAATGGAAGGAAAGGTTAGGAGAAAGAGCTGCCAACTCTATATTATGATATTATCTGCTATGATGTTTCTGATTCTCCAGTGAAACTCGCAAGGTTCTTCTCTCAAGGCCTTAATGCGCTGAGGCCTGAGGGAGTCACCTTCGATTATGATATCTTCATAATTGGCCTGTGATGCATGTCTCACTCAACATCACGATGTATCTACTATAGTTCTATAGAATAAAATTGTCGTGAACTTGCTTTTGATTTACTTTTTTTTTTTTTTTTTTTTCACCTGTCGAGAGTAAGTGCTTTTCATTTACTCACTAATTCATATATGGATATTTCTAATCAATTTATCCCTTAGAAATATTTCGTCAAATTCTTACTATACTGAGTAGATAAGTGATGAATATATTAATTCTCATTGATTATTTAACTCTAATGGACGTACTTCTTAGAATTCATTTCTCACTCTCTTATATGTGTGTTTGTTTCTCTAAAAAAAAAAAAAAAAAAAAACCTTTCATAGGATGTCTCGTCGTATAACTTCTTTTTTTTTTTTTTTTTTTTTTTTTTTTTTTTTTTTTTTTTATGCATGTAAAATATGGTCAAACTTGTAAAATATTTCTGTTGACCTTAAAATCCTTCATAAAAAGTTGTAAAACATTTTATTTTTAAAAATTTGGTAAAACATTTTACAAAAACACATGATGACTTCCCCTCCCCTCATTTTAGAGAAGTGCTATGTCTACAATATTTTCATAACAAATTCTAGGTGGTCAATTGTTATTTTATCTAAGTTGAACTCATTACTGAAATTACTTTTTTACCCACTAATAACAACTAGTAACAACCTACAACCTAAGATTTGTTATAAAAAATATTATAAACATAACATTTCTCATCAAAGTTATCTTCTAAATTTCTCTAATTGAGAGCTTGACAATTAAGTGAGCTTTCATGTATATTACGTTCAGTTTATTTTGAAGTAAAATATGTTTTAATTTTTAGATGTTTATTTGCATGTAAAATATGGTCAAACTTGTAAAATATTTCCATTGATCTTAAAATCCTTTATAAAAAGTTACAAAACATTTTACCTTTAAAAATTTGGTAAAACATTTTACAAAAACACATGGTGACTTCCCTTTCCCTCATTTGGTGGCTAGGTCACCGGTGTCAGTAGTCTAGTGTTTGGTGTACCCGTTTTGGCAACTAGTGCTGGCAATTAGGTGGCTGGAGACGCCGTTACAATGATTGATACTAGCAATTTAGTCACCAAAGATGTTGTTTTGGTAGTTTCCAACGGTCTAGTGGCTAGAGCTACCATTCAAGTCACCAGGGACCGGTCCGATTGTCAAAGCCATCATTTCAGTTGCTAGTTCGAGAGGTTTGGTCATAGACCTTCAACACTAGCAACTCTAATGTTTGAGCCATTAGTTTTGGTGGTTTGCTTGAACAATTTTACATGACATCCAAACATCTGAAAGTATTTTACGTTTGAAAATATTTTATTTCAAAACAAACGGATCATTAATCGTATAACTTAATAAATTGTTTAAACAAGTGGTATAGACACCAAATAAATGCCAATTGATTCAATTGGTCCAGATGATTGGATTTAAGATTATGGGATTTGAATTTTATTTAAGGGTTAAGGTATTTTATTGCTATCTTAATTATGATCTATATTCCTTGTTTCATCTAATATGGTAACCTATTTAATAGGCCCTAGTTTAAGCATAATTCTTATGTTGAATTTGATATATAATATGGATTATAGATATTCTCTCTCTAATTTGGTGGTGATTCTAAGCACCCTTATGTGGTCAAACCTAAAATTTCAAGCATATTCTTGGTGGTGAAGCCTGTGATTACCCCTGATCTACTTTCTTCCCAGTTATTTCGATTTGCTACCCTCCCAATCTTGCATCAAATTTGGTATCAGAGAAAACTTTGATCCCTTTTGCCCTTAAATCAGACTACCAAAATATTTCTCTACACCAACCACCCCAATATTACCAAAACCCCAACGATTGGTATCAAATGCTAAAATGGTCACTTTCCCACCATCAACGCCCAAACATAATAAAGAAAAAAAAAAAAGAAAAAAAAGAAAAAGAAAAGAAAAGCGAAATACCCCAATGCTAACCTGACCATGGTCATTGAGCCAAACATATTTAATTGCCATCAATTTCTCACCAAGCAATTGTAATTAAAAATTTAATAATATTAAAAAATCTAAACCAATAGAATTTTTGACATAGACTAATCAAAACCCTTGATTGAATAAATTTGAAAGTTAGAGAACTCAATTAAATGAAAGTATAATTAATGCCTGAAATGAATTTTAGTCAAACTTAGAGGGTGAAATTTGCATTTTTGCCTAAATTTTAATAAAAAGATAAAAACAAGTATTAAAAAAAAAAAAAAAAAAAAAAATATCTTGACCCTTTCCTTCCAAAATTTCAAACACAGAGTTTATGTTTTAGATACAAAAGTATGTCACTACCAAAAAATTCCATATGAAGTTAAAAAAATATTTGATAGCTAATCGATTAAAGGCGAGATGCAATCGAATATAACAATAAACAGTTAACTCTCATGTTGGCAGGCTCCTGGTGCTAGAAGACACAAACTAAGTTGTGATGCAACATCTGTCAATAGAAGAGAAAATCGAGGTCCACAATTTATATGTCACAACTCTGATATTACAACTCTTTAAGTATGTAGAAAAAATAATGAGTTGATACTAAAATGATAAATAACTACTAATATTCTAAAATATAAGAATAGTGGCAAACAAATTTATGATCCTAGAATAACTTGCGACATAGCTTTGCTATGGTTCTTAATTCTTAGAATTATGAAGGGAAACCTATGCATTGATTCAGGCGAAATCAATTCTTTGCGAGCAACTTGAGGCAGTGGAGGTCAGAGGCATTTTTTGGGTCCTGCAATGCAGATAGAAAAGAACATGAGGATGTGTATGGTAATTACAATAGAAGATGATAATGAAATTTGCTTTGGCAGTAGCATCTAGTGATTATCAGTTGGCAACTATCCTGTAGACATATTGACTACTTTGCTCTTTTGATATGTAAATCTAAAAATGGTGTGGCCCATGATTTAATTAATTAGGCCCTTTTAAGTCAAATTTTCTTAGCTGTGCGTGTATGTTATCCTGCTCCTTCGATTTTCTATTTTAATGATGTGGTGCCTATTAGCAACAAACCAGACAAAAAAGAGAAAGGAAGTGTACAGATTAGATCTCGGCATTTTCTCAAAAAAAAAAGGATTTGACCTCGGCAAAAAGTAAAGTGTACCTATAGCACCATGCCTCCATGGTTGGCAGCATACATATTTAAAGCAATATTAAATTAATTAGTAGTTTTTTTTTTTTTAAGAAATATTAATTAGGTATGGGTCCAAAATTCTCTATCTTGCTTTTTTTTCTTTTCTTTTTTCTTTTTTGATGAACTCTCTAACCTTTTCCAATTCGGAATCGCACACTTATGACTCGGAGATTCTGGCATTTTACCCTTAATTTTTTTAAAAATTGGCAATATACCCCTGTTTGCAAACTATATAAGAGTGTGCCCCTATTTCGATACTAGATTACCCTAAAATCGAGTTTAATTAAATACTCGATTCGTAGAAAATCGAGTTATGCCCGATCAAACTTAAAAAAAAAAAAAAAAAAAAAAAAAAAAATTGCATGGAACTCGACTTTCAGGAAATCGAGTTCCATGCAAGAAAATTTTCATAAGTGTGATCGCCACATATTCAGGGAGCCCTATAGTGGTGTTTTCAAGCCCTATAGTGACGTTTTAAATCCCTATAGCGGCGTTTTCATGCAAATTATTTATTAGTGTGATTGCCCCATGTTCAAGGAGCTCTATAGTGGCGTTTTTAAGCCCTATAGTGACGATTTTAATCCCTATAGCGGCGTTTTTCTACAAAAAATTTTTATAAGTGTGATCGCCCTATACCCAGGTTCAGGGAACCCTATAATGGCGTTTTTAAGCCCTATAGTGACGTTTTAAAGCCCTATAGCAGCGTTTTGGAACTCGACTTCCCTAAATCGAGTTCCATGCATTTTTTTTTTTTTTTTTATAGTTTTATTGGGCATAACTCGATTTTCTACGAATCGAGTATTTCATTGAAACTCGATTTTAAGGTAATCGAGTATCGAAACAAGGGCATATCCCTCTATAGTTTCGAAATAGGGGCATATTGCTAAATTTTTTAAAAATTAAGGGCAAAAGGCTAGAATTCCTCGTATGACTTGTGGTTTGATTTGACTGATAATTTCTTGCTTTTTTTTTTTTTTTTTTTTTTGGGGTGTTTGGTAGTTTCAGAATAAAATGGTGAAAGAAAATCTATCTCATGGCTAAGTAAAGAAAGTTAAAAGATAGTTTTTTAATTCATTTTAAGGTTACCAATTATAGAAAAATTAGTCGCCAACCCGTGCTATGCACGGGAACTTACCTACTTGTGAGGTAGACTAAAATAATTTTATAAAATCTTAAATTAATTAAGAAACAATATCATTGCATGATTTTCTCTTGTATAATTTCAATTTGTGTTACAAATTGATGAAGAAGCCATTGCTTGAACGTGCAATGGCTTACAAAAAATTTGTTTGACAATTTAAAAAAAAAAAAAAAAAAACTCAAAAATTTAGATATTAAAATTTCTAAAAGACCAAAAATAATTTTGTAAATAATTTGATAATTTTACTTCTTTTTAAGTTTGGACTAAATAAAAATAATTTTATGTAAATAAAATGATAATTTTATTTAAATATTGTACTGACGTGAAAAATTGTAAGAGTTTCAGAAGTTTCAATTTAAAGAGATAGAGTTTCACTCCTTGTTAAGTTTGGATTAAAAAAAAATTGTTTTAAAAAAATGATGAGTTTGAGTTTAAGTTAAACTTGTCAGAGAGATAGAGTTTCACTTCTTGTTAAGTTTGGACTAAATAAAAATAATTTTGTTTAAAAAAATAACAATAATGAGTTTGAGTTTAAGTTGGACTTATTAGAAAAATAGAGTTTCACTCCTTATTACGTTGGAGAAAATGGGCAAATACCCTTTTTTGGGAAATTAAACATTCGTTTGCCCTCTTTCTGAAACTAAATAGGGAATTGCCCCTCTTTTGTAACTCGACAATAGAGAAATCGAGTTTTAATGAATAACTCGATATTTGTATAGCCGAGTTAGTCTGACCCTTCGAATTTTCCCCAATAAAAAAATGTTTGTGTAGACGGTCATAACTCGGGAAACTGGAAATCGAGTTATTTTCAGCGGTTTGAATCAATAGGACCCTAACGTCTCACAACGCTATTCAGTCACTCGCTCTCCCTGTACACTCTCTTTCCCTCGCTCTCTGCCATCACTCTCTCTCCACACTCTGTCTCTCTCGCTCTGCGATCAGGCTTCCCCACTCTTCCTCGAGTCTCCATCAGTCGTTGTTGGTTCCCACCGCCGCTGATTACAGGTACGGTCCTCTCCCTCTGAAATATTTTCTGATGTTGGTTAATGTTAGGTTGCGTTTTGTGTGGGATTTTGATTATTTTGTTGAAACTTAAGGAAGTAGTAAATTTACTAATGAAGATGAGAATTTTGTTGTCTTTTATATGCTGCAATGATGATTTTCTCATTAATGAGTTTAAATGTGCTTGGGGTTTTGATGAGGGGTTTTGGCAAATCGAGTGGTGTTATAACTTATATTTTCATAAATAGTTAATTAATAATTATCCGAAGCTTTAAGAAGTGATTTAAATAGTTCCGAAATAATTTTTTTTATGGCAAGTTCTTATTTATTTAAGAAGTGATGTTGAAAATCTTGTGCTCAAAATATAATGTCTTACTGAATCTATGCTTTTATTTTATATTAAATGTGGTTTACTTGTTAGAAAATTGCTAACAATGTATTTGCTGCCATGTCAGATATGCAGGCACCAGATAGAGTGCGGCCTGGACCCGATGTGGATACCCAGTTGGCCCAGCAGCCGAATCATCGGTCAAGTCCACTTTGGAGGTGCGCCGCTGACGAGGTATGTAGTAGTATTATTAATACATGTTTGTTTTATAATTACCTCGTGTTTAATCTCCTAACAGAATACTCGTCCGTGTGCAGGAGGCGCCTGACATGATAAAGGTTCGACGCCGTAAATGTGTATTGCCACAGGGTGGGTTAGATCCACGTATCATGCAACACATAGATGCAGCAGGGTTGACTGGTTTATTCAAGGTTCCTGATATGGAGGTCGACCACGCCTTGATCACGGCGTTGGTTGAGCGGTGGCGTCCGGAGACGCACACGTTCCACTTACCCCATGGAGAAATGGGTATCACCTTGCAAGATATGGAGGTGATGCTGGGGCTTCCGGTGGATGGGTTGCCTGTCACTGGGAAGACAGACTACAAATGGAGTGAGCTGTGCGAACAGTTGTTGGGCCATAAACCTCCACCCCCGATACCAAACTCAAACAAGTCTACCCTTGCTGGGGCGAGGATAAGATACACCTGGCTTGATGCACAGTTTGCCGCTCCCTTAGTTGTGGACGCTGCTGACGAAGTCGTGCAGCAACATGCCCGCTACCACCTACTTGTACGGATGGGGGCCTCTTGTTCATGGACAGGTCTGCGGACCGGGTCTCACTGCTGCCTCTGCAGTTGCTCAACCCAGTCAGCAATGCGAGACGGTATAGCTGGGGTAGTGCAGCATTGGCCTGGCTGTATAGGCAACTTTGTGGTGCATCGAAGAAGGATGCGATGCAGATTGGAGGAGCACTCTTGTTGGTGCAGCTATGGGCCTATTCAAGGTTCCCACAATTATGCCCTGTTGTGAGGCCGCCTCTACCGCTAGTGCACTCAGGGCCCCTTGCCATTAGGTACGTTCATTGAGTTCTCGTTATTTGTCTCTTTCATATAATTAAAAATATGCCAAACTAACAAACGAAAGAAACTTATCAATGCTTAGTATATGGATGTGAAATATAAAAGCAAAGTTTGTTAAATGTAAGGTTCAATAATGAGCATTTGTCGACACCTCATGTTTGGTAGGTGGAGCGGGCCAAAATGCACCGCAGAGCATGCCACACATGTCCTTGCTGCGTACCGGGCGTCACTGGCTACAGTACGGGCCGAGCAGGTATTCGGTTAATTTAGTTTGAATTCTTATGACCACGTTTCCCTCAATTCTTATGACTACGGGCCGAGCACGTTTTCCTCAAATGCACCGCACATGCTTTTATTTTCGTTTCGCTCAATTTTTATTTTATTTTGAATTCTTGGATTGTTGTAGGAATGAGTTGATTTCATAATACCATCCAATCATTTTGTTTGATACTTGGATTTCCATCCCATCATTTAACTCAATTGGAATGTCCATCGTGAAGTACTTCACATTAGAACTTCCATTTGTAGCACCTGCATGAATACTTGCTCGTCCTTACATAAAGTAAAACAAAAGTAAAAAATTATTGAATGTTAAATCAAAGGGTTTTTTCCAAATTGGGTTGGATTGAAGGGTTTTTTCCAATGCAACCCAACTAACATGACTCAGGTTAAGTTGGGTTAAATCAATGGGTTATATATAAATTTAGTCATATATATATAAAGTAGAATTTGGCTATATTCTTCATTATGTACGGAAACGTTTGTGATTTACACCGAAAAAAAAAAAAAAACACAGAATAAATTGTCCCTTTTCCAAGATGTTTGAAGCATGTGCAACATGTGCAAAAGATTGAGCATGAAGTCTTGGTTTAGTGCAAGGCAGTGAGTTCAAACTTGTGTTGCAACCAAAAAACAAAAACTCCACCAATTGTTACAAATGTCATTAAGCTGATGCAATGAAGAGAAGACGCACATATTGGATTATGTAATTGGTTATAATTCAATGAGAAATGAATTTACCTAATAGTATACCAAAGATAATCAGATTTGTCTTTGGTTGTATTTGTGTGCTCAAGTAATTCATTTGATTTTAATGATGCATCTTCGAAACTGACGATGACATCTTTAAATTCTTTCCAACTACTAACTGAATCAAAAGTTTGTGTTCATTTTCTGATTATGTCATTATACACCGTTTCAACCTACTTAACGTGAGAAAATAGAACTTTTAGCCTGCTATGAAAATGAACTAAAAAATTTCAAAACAATATTTCTTAAGACTTTATATAAGGCGAATGATTGTAAACGCAGAAGATATCAATTAAATTCTAAACAACAAATTTCTAACTATAAACTTGACAAATATGGGTCTTTTCAGAACAAGGGAATCAAGGCATATTAGAATACAAATGATATTTTCAAAACGCATGGCCCCTGCGCAAGGATGACACGCATAAATCGAGAAATGGTCCAAATTTTTTTCTTTCCCTAATCCTTGCGTGAATTCTGCTTCACTGTCTTCTTCGTTGTTTTTGCACTTTCTGCTTCTTTACATGCGTTTTGGAGTCTTGCTCAACAGGTTAGCCCAGACTTGTGCTCATAATTCTTTTAGAGAGAGTTTGAATCTTTGATAGTTGTTATACTTCAATATTAAAGCTTTAAAATAGATATTTTTTTTAGAACTGTTGAAGCTTATTAATATTTCACACCTTCTCGATTCGCTATAGTTTTGGTGGTTGACTTAGATATTACCACAATTATATTCCAGATTTTCGTTGAATTAAATTTGCTGAGTTAGAGCTTCTCTTCACTGTTGTAATATAGTTGGCTGTTAAATCTCATAAAATGATAAAATTCTTTAAATTTAGAACGTTGGGAAAGCTGCAAATATTAAACTACGAAAATTTTATCTAATTATTATGTAATCATGACATGAGAGCAAAAATATAACCCCAATTTGTATTTTTGGCCTAAGTACAGAAACAGAGGGAATGATGACATTATTGATCATTGGCCCGTAAAACACATGATCACTTCTCTGGCTTTCATTGAAATTTGAAATTAAGCAAACTAAAGGATGGAGTTACTCTGCCTTGAATGTCATAGAGTGACCATAGGCTAAGCCATTGCCATAGCTTGTCCTTGTCCAATGCTGGATGGTTGTCATTGCTTGGGTCCACACTGTGAAATTTCCAAAATACAAAGCCATTAGTGCCCCCCGACTAGGAACTCGAGAGTCCAGGGTATAGGTTAAACCCTTTGTGAGATTTGGGGTTGTTTAGGATGCCAGAGTGAGCACCGAAGATAGTCTCAATTGTTGCTTTGCCTTCAAAAACTTACTAATGTTTGGAGTTTATGCATTTCACTACCCCTGTGACAGAATATAGCAATATTTAGTATTAAGTGACCATCTAAGGTTAATATAAACTTTTATGTTATCTAAACATCCGTTTGGGATGTTCTAGTTGATGGTGTTTTCATAGGTAGTCAATGTGAATCTAAGCTCTTTACAATTCATTGGTGCCACTGGTGCTGCAGGTGGTTTTAGTGTGTGAGCTCCATTTGGGCATAGATATAAGTTTCATAGGTACGATCGAACTCTCTTGGCTAGAAGTTTCATATGTACAATTGCACCAGATTACTATCACGCTCTACTTTAGTCGGTTGTTTTTGCATATAGTCTCAATATATGCTACAAATTTGATTAAACAAATAAAATTTAAGCTTGTACGGTTTGTAATTAAGCTTGTGAAATCACTTGTAATTAATTAATAAAATGTTATGAGCTTAAAACCATAGTTATTGCTCTGCCTAATAAGTAGACAATTTAGTATTTCTTCTTCTAACATAGGGGTATCCAGGATTACAAACATTGTTATTGTGATGCAAAAAACATTGTTACATTGTACGTTATAAATTACCTTTGCTGAATTGAAGGTTATATTTATACAGTCTAGTAGAATACTGTTTGGCTTCGATTTACGTATTCAAGTGGTATATTTTGAATATGCACAGCCTCGATTGTCTTCTTGGAAAACAATGGCCTAAGTTTAAAGAAACAAATAATTGTTAATCAGTGATATATGAGAAAACATAAAGACGCTTGACACATTACCTCTTGTTGTTGACCTAAATGAAAAGTTAGTTCGTGCTCCTTGCACCAAAGTTGGAGAGCACAATTTAATTGCAGCATGCAACTCCTTAAGTTGTCCCCACTTTAGCTGCCTTAATAGTCCTAAAATTATTAAAAGCTATGGATTATTAACGAGTACTTTATTCATATAATTTTAGAAGCGTGCAAAATATGCTGCTCACCATATTCTTCAAGAGGAATGTAATTTTAGACATTGACATGATTAGTTTGAGATAACTAAAAGGCTTACGTAATTTCCAACACTAAAATTTATAAGAAATATATATTTACATAGAAATATAATAACAATATTTGATGAGGATTATACCATGTAATAATTTACATAGCTTCCATTTCTTGCAATATAAAGTGGTACTTGAAATGCAATGTCTTCAGTAGACCTTATAATAGTCATTTTGTTCTCATTCATTGAAACATTGTTAATGACTAATGCAATTAATGTAGCACAATATTTCTATTACGATAAAAAGATTTTGCGAAATCATCAACTTGGATTCATCTTACAGCCATAAGGATGCTGTAGTACCCTCCTCTAAGTTTGGTTCAGATTGAAAACCCTAGTATTTGATGGTGTCAGTTAGCTTTGAACCCTGTCCAGCATATGAACATGGGGCTGAAAATGGTGGACATGAACAACCTAGATCTTTTAATATTTTTTGCAGGTCAATTTTGTTGTTCTTTTAGTTTCTGCCCAATAATCCCTGAAGATTTTGTGTACGACTAGAGGCTAGAAATTCCATGCTTTGCATATTACATATCACAAACATAATGTTAAATCAGTATGATGTCTCACTATCACAAACATAATCTACTTATGCAGATTGTATGGGAGCCGTACACGCATACGCTAGGCTCCCTACCTGCGTATTGCACTGCTGGGCAGCATATTTGGAGGGCCGAGGTGCCGTTGATATTCTTTTGGATAGTGGAGTGGCATCATCCTGAGCGAGTCCTCCGTCAGTTTGGGATGAAGCAACCAGTTCCAAGTGTCGTGGATACGTCGACTACCCTTCACAAGATATCCCTTTAGGGTAAATGGGAGAAGAACTGGGAGGTAGAACATGATCCCTTTATTCGGCAATGGGCCAATCGAGTGAATGTAGTTCGCGGGTCCGATCTCCTAGACGATGATGATACGTATCTCGTTGAGTACATGATGTGGTACGATCGCCACACAAGGCGGTACATAACACTAGAGTCTGCGTATTGGGAACTCATGGTGAGGCAACAATTCCTATTTTATGGATGAAACCATTGTTGGATTAAATATCCTCAGCAGCTTTATCATGCATGCAAAAGTCCACAATAATTATTGTTGTTACATCTCTATAAGTTTCTCTGTCATTTTGTTTTAAAGTGAAAAAATACTGCATGACATGTCATTATGTTTTAAAGTCAAAATACTGCATGATTTAAGTTGTTCATAACAAACTGAATTTGTCTTGATCCAATTTGTTTGCATGAGGAATGGTTAATGGGCAATGACTAATGATGACCACACCTTTGTTCATATAATTACATTCAACTTTTAAAAAGGGTAGGTTGGGTTGGGTTTTATTGTATTTTATTTTATTTTTTGTTTTTTTTTTTTTTTTGTTTTTGGTATTCAGACTACTACTTTAAAATGGACGGTGCAACTCTGTGTAGTAGTGATAAATTCACATTTCATGATAGTTTAGATAGCCTTTCCTCCAGGACTGATTAATGTATTACATATTCCTTGATAGATATTACCTCTAGGATTGGGAAGTCCCTTACTAAACTGTTGGTAGAATGCAATTCCCAACAGCTTAAAGGTCATTTAAAATCTTGCAAGTATGCAACAAGGAGATGTGCATTTATACTAGATTCAAGTATGATATATGTTCTAAGTTTTTGGTACTTCCCTTAATTGAAACTTGAAGCTTGCGTTTGATATTTTCAATTCATTTGATTTGGGCGTGTACGTTAGGAAATAATAACTTCAAAATATGTGTCCTGATTGCAATGTGATATTAATGGAGTTGTAAATCTCGTGAAGCCTAGATACAGAAGTGAAATTCTGATATTTTCACTTATGCTAAGATTGAACTTATGTACAACCAACTATACGTGTTTTTTAGAAGTATTATCTCAATGTTTAGATTGCGTAGCGATAAACATAACAGGAAACATACAACCTCCTGAGTGTTGGGTTGGAACTATAAATTTTTGCACAGGGGGGGCCAACCCCTATTTTTATACACTGTCTTTTTAAAGATGCTTCATAATTATAAGTAATATAAGGATTTCATTAGCTATGTTTGCTACTTTTTCTTTTGATTTTGGAACAGATTTATCCAAGTTTTGCATCATACTTGCGTTCTTGCTTTTATGACGCCCTTGTTTTGTAGGTTCGGACGATGATTAGGTCTATACCGAGGTGCGATGAAGGTTCTGACATGCACATTGACCTTACATTTACACTAGAGCTTGTGGAGGAGCTAGGCCGACTTAAATTGGCGAATGCGCTTGCAGAAGCAGTTGACATTGATACACAGGCCCCAGTTCGTGGCGGGCAATGTGGTGGGTCTCGTGGGGGTGGACATCGTGGAGGTGGTCAAGCTGGTCGCAGCCGTACGAACGAGTCGGCTCCCATCTACGAGGAAGGTAATGAGGAGGTTGTAGAAGAGGCATGGCTTGGCACTGATTGGGTACTGTCTGATGACGACGGCAGGACACCGCGATGCACGCCTGGCGATGGTGCTGGGCCATCCCATAGCGTTGATCATTAGGGCACTGTTCCAGCCCACACTACATCCTATGGTGCTAGCACGGACTTTGAGGGCCCTCCTCGTATGTCGCCCCCAGTTTTCAGTGGATCTGCCCATGATGGTGGATGCATATTTGTCCCCACACCAGGCATGCCCACCCCACCTCTAGTGCATGTGGACCCCACCATGTCAGCTCCATCTCAAACCGCCCACGGAGAGGCTGTACAGATTGAGCAGATACCAGCTGAGGACATTGAGCCGGTGGAGGCTTTGCGGAGATCGCGACGCCCGCGTGCGCATGCTCCCGATTGCGGGACCGGTGATGGTATGTACTTCGTCTACACTTCCCATCTTCTTGAGCTACTTGTACTGTGCATTTGATTGATTATGTTAATTTAATTATGCTGTTGTGTCTGATGAAACAGGTAAGATTAGACCTGTCAGGGCATATGGGCGGAAACGAAAAGATCATTAAATGCCTTAGTGTATGCTTATACTTCCTGCCTATAGGTGACTGCATAGTTACGTTTCACTTTTCTTCTAAAGTCGTATTTTTTTTTTAGACCTAACTGCAATGGTGGACACGAAAAGGCCATTGAGCTGGATTGTCCTTGTGTGCTTATTCTTCATGTGTATAGGTGACTGGAATAAGCATGCAAAATGTTCTACTAATTGGGGAGAATCTTGGTGGCTGTGCATCTATTTCTGGATCATTGCTTGGGGAGAATACTGGCTGTCAATGTGTTTGTTGTCAAGAAATTGATATTTTGGAGAAAACCCATAAGGCGTATTGTATTTATTGATGTATTAGGAAGTTTTTCTGCACTTGGAGTTTTGATTGCAATTTGACAAATGTCTGGATTGGTATTCATTTGAAGCCAAACTTTCTTGTGTTTTTGTATGTTGTTAGCTACAGTAAAGTGGGTTGTAAGAGAGTAATTTGTTTTTTTATTTTTGTTATTTTTGTGAGAAACAAATGTGTGGTATTGTTGATAAGCAAGAAGAAGTAATTTGATACTTTCTGTAAAAGAGTTTGATGACGAAGTTTATGCGGATCAATGGCAGAACCAACTCCTTTGTAGCAAATCATTTATCCGAGTCTCTACAATGCTTGGCTAGGTATGTGTCTCTCTCCTAATTTTCTGATTCGCCTTCCCTACAATTCCTAGATTGGTACATCCTCCTTCCCATTTTATTATTTTTAATCTCCTTTCAATCCCCTCCTCTCTAGAATGATTAGATCTGTGTACATTTGATTACAAGTTCGTTAGTAGGAACTTTGGAGAATAGAATTTATATTTTTTTCTAGCATTGTTCTAGAGCAGCTCACAATATAACTTACCCAAAGCTGAAAACGGCAAAAATCTTAGTTATGTGTGCATGTTTTGTTCCTTTCGCTTCTTGGGGTTTGTAATTGTTATTTATCATTGTATATATTACCTTTTCATTTTGGTAGCAAATTGGGAACCCAATGAGAAACATTTAATTGATTATTGATTTTTTCATCAATTAGCCTTCTTATTTTATGATTTTCAGTATATATATATATATATATATATATATATATATATATGTTGTGTCTGTCATTGGCCAATGAATCAAATCTTGTCCATCATTTGCTTTAATGAATTGATGGAGGCATTAATGAAAAATTTGCATACTGTTTGAATGTTACTTTTATTGTTTGTGTATTGCCGTTTTTTGGGTCTGAATTATTATCTATGCTTACAAAGGTATATGCATTTTTCTCAATAATTTTCGGTTAGTATCTAATGTCTCCTTCACCACAGCACATTAAGACGTTGGAGAAGTGGCCAACCTTCAGAATCCTGGGAGGCTCATAAGGCAGCAATCCAAGCACTCATAAAGCTGCCTTCAGGCGAGCTTGTTACAGGTATAATATGATTCAGTAGATGACTGTTCTGCTAGATATTGTTTTAGATTTTGTTGGTAGTTGGAACTGGTTACATCAGATTGGAATGCATTATCAACTACTTTGTCTTTCACTATGAACTTATGGGGTTCATTTTTATGCTACCACGATTTTAGGTTCAAGTGATACAACTTTAAAACTTTGGAGAGGAAGCAAATGTACACATACTTTTGTTGGGCATACAGGTATTTTTTCCATTTATTTGCCTTCATTGTGCTTTATATATATATATATATATATATATATATATATATCCTTATCTGCAATGTGTTGAAATCATGTGGGAATGAAAATAATTGTAGATTTTGCAAACTAACGATGCTGTAAAATTTTCTTCTTACATGTCTGTTTGGTGATCATCAAACATATTTTCTTTGAGCTTCCTATAAGTTAGAAGTGGAAGAAGCATTTAATAAGACTTTTGATCTATAAGTTGGCATTAATTGACCAAACTGTTGACATGGGTAATCGTCATATGTTTAGTGCTTTACATGGTTTGATTGCTAAAAAATTTAGACATGATGATACCTCTTTGTCTCCTGTGGAGTATTTAGTGGGAAAGGAATGCTTGCACTTTTGACGGAAGTGCAAGCATTCTTGATTTGAAGTTGCTCTTCCGGACTTTATCTAAGCGGACTAATGCTTTGGCATTCATTACCAATCTGACTGGTTTTCTATTTATCTTCACATGATTGAGAGTTGTGTTATTTGCTTCAAACTTGGCTTTATAATATGGCTTTATATATCATTGATAAAACAGATCAAATATAGGCTGATGCACTTGTTCTGAGGGGGATCAGTTGCACATTTGAGGAAGGGCACAAAATACGTATTGTTGGCAGAATTGGCAGTGGCAAGACCACTCTCATAGAGATGAACCTGTTTTGTCCAGTGGAGCTAGCTAGAGGGAAGATATAGTAATGTATCTATTGAAACCTGTAGTATTCCATGTAATGTTCACGAGATTACGTAACTTTTAAATTTTAAGTGTTCATTTTTTTTCTAATTCAGAATAATATTACAAGGTACATCATAATTTTAGGGTTTTATTTACTGTGTTTGGGATTCAAGAACCTTTATATAGCTGTGTTATTTGTTTTTTTAGTTGGTTGGTGTCAATTTTTATTCATGGTCATTTTGTTCTGGACTTTCTATATTGTGGCTATTAAAATTTTCAGAAGTGACTTGAAGAATGTAGATAATTTTCTAATGTTGGACGATTTATCATGTATGAATAATTCCAATCCTATCTTTTTTAAACTTTGAATTTTCTTTGATTGGTATGGATTGCAGTGAATCCTCCAACGAGGAGGATTTCCAAATCGTTCATGTAGAGGTTATGCAATTCATTGTTGTTTTTTACGTCATGTACATTCGTTAATCGTGGCTCATTGTGTATAGGCTGATGTAGTATTTTGTAACTACACAATAATGGACTGCAATGAATCAAATAGACGGGGTACGACCAAAGCTGACTGAATAGGATCAAATAGAGTAAATAGAATGTAGTACACCGATTTTCCTAGAAACCACAGTTGACCGAATAAGACCAAAGTAGATATAATGGACCGAATAAGACCAAAGTAGTCCAAAAACAAAAATAATAAGGTTATTTTTCCATATATACATATCTGCCAGTGAAACAATTGGAAAACGATGACACTTCTACTTAAAGCACACATGACAACAGATGGTACTTGGAAGTATACATATCTTACTAAATACCACAACAAGAAGTCGTACTTTTGCATTCATGCATCCGTACGTTGTCTCGTGGGTGCATCAACTTCATCATCCCCCACAACATGAGCCACCACTTCATTCAACATGTTTGCACTCAACGTTGCGATCCTCCTTGCGTGGTCACGCTCCTCAATGGCAACTTCCAACTGATACCTTAACAAAGTGTGCCTAATGTCTCCACTGCCATAGTTGGTTCCTTCGCTTTGAGAAGTGCTAGGAGGAGTTGAGGTTGATATGTTTGGAGTTTCCCACGATGTAGACACACCACCATGCACGCCCATACCATTACCATGCAAATACTCCATGTATGCAGCTTCGGCTTCCCTTCGATCTTTATATGATTTGTGATTGGCGTTTGGGAATTTATGAACTTGTCTACTCGCATCTAGCCAACTGTCGTATATGCCTGGAACACGACCGTTAAACACAACATAGGTTCGTCCCATCCTGCTCTACAAAAACGCAATGGTGGGAACTCTTTGCGCTAGAATGTGGTTGCACCTTCTAACGTGTGAAGTGGGCTTTTGTAGAGGAAATGGGGCTAAAACTCGAATCTATAGAAATCGAGTTATAGCATGTGGAGTTACATGTAACTCGACTTCTAATTAACCGAGTTTCTGAAATGCCATCATTTCAATACGTCTTGTCAACAGTAACTCGATTTATGTGGTATCGAGTTTTATATAAAATCGATTTCTTTAATATCGAGTCATGTTGTCCCCCTCCCCACATTTCAGAATCCATGCACGTGTCTGGCTCTATCTGTGTTGAAAACCTTCACTGTCTGGTCTCTGAAAAAGAAAGCCTATGAGGTGAACAAAGTTTGCTAACTCTTCTGCCATTTTCCTTGTCATTATTGCATCCTCACCAGGTGTGCTGTTGCTGTGGTCCCCTTCTTCTTTGTTCTGGCACATCTTCCCTGACAGGTATATATTCACTTACATAACTACTTATAAATGGATTGACTTACATAACTACTTATAATTTGGATTGCTTTCTACAACTGTCTTATTCTGACATTATGTGTGTGTATATATATACATAAATGTATGTATGTATAGATATATGTATATATAGACAAACGTACTTACCCATATCATAAGATGTATATGTGGCATTCCCAAATATATGTATATATATATACACACACACACATATATATATATATATATATATATATACATGTATGTATGTATGTCTATGCAAATATATGTAAATATAAACAAAGCTACCTACCCATATATGATCACATGTATATATATATATATATATACACACACACACATGTATAGGTATGTTTACATATAATGTATGTGCTTAGGGCACCAATTTTTTGAAACATTTTTGTTAGGAATTGCAAAAACTGTTAATGCATTGAAAATCCTAGAAAAAATTGTCCAAGAAATGATTAATTATTGTGTGCTCTTATGACTTATGTGAGAATAATCTTATATGTGTGTGTGTGTGTGTGATAGTGACATTGTATACATATTGTTCCTAAATATGTCGAGTTTTATATAGTAATGTGTATACTAATTATTTTTGAGAATTATTTTGGGAAATATGTATATAATCATTCTAAATAAACATATATATAAACAAACATTGTACGGTGAATTCATATGATGACATATGCATTCATTCATACATATTAACAATGATGTGTACTGTATACTGAGGTTTAAATTGTATGGCTCTTTCAGTTCTAAAAGTCTTTACTGTGTGGGTTCTGAAAAAGAAAGCCTGCGAGGTGAAAGTGTTTTGCTGACCATGTTTGCATTTTCCTACTCCATATTGCATCCTTACCAAGCGATATTACAAACACCCTGATTCTTTGTTGTGGCACGTCTCCCCTAAAAGGCCAATGTTTGTGTCCAAACGAATCAAGTGTGTACACCTATAATTAGGATAGCATCATAGTGCATCTGTAAAAGATTAATTACTGTTGCATTAACATAACCCCCTATCTTCTGCATGATAACCACAATTAATTGTCCTTATCCAGGTCTGGCATGGGTCGTCACTGTTTCTACGTTTACTATGATGGGGAACAGTATTTCCATGACTTGCATGGGCTGTCCTATAAAGGCGAGTCAGTGAAGCAGAAGTTCATTGAGTTGAAATGGGGAACACACTTGAGAAAAATGCACCGGAAGATAATGGAAGCTCTACGGTTGGACAAGGAGTCACATAAGATATCCATTGTGTACCATGCCCCCCAGATACTTGTGAGTACTCAGGTTGTCTACAACTCAAATCCGTTGGGTTGCGATGCTGACGTGGACATGATGTGGGCAGTGATTAAGCGGACCCCCCAGTTCATAGCGTCCGACTTGTATGTAACTGTTGAGGCTGTTGGGTTCCATGGTAGTGCAAGTTCACAGCATGCCAGTGGGGTGGAAGAGCCACACTCATTGTCGGTTGACGTGCATCCTCCCTTTGCCTATGCCACGCCTTTCCCCTACAATACTCAACCATGTAGTGCGGTTGATCATTTGGACAACACTGAAGTGGTGGGCGCCACCAATACACATGATGTGGGAGGGTCTACTCACACATATGAGCATGTCCAAGCTGATATGGACGGGGGAATTGATATTGATGCCAGCCGAGATGTGTATGAAGAGTTCATTGATACTGATGGACCAGTGGACGACGCGGAGGTCTTAGATGTACCACTGATCGAAAATAACGAGGAGGATTGCCTTACAACAGTTCCTATCCCAGAATGGTTCACATCAAACACATGGGACAATATTAATGACCCATCACTTGCATTGGGTACAGGACATCTTACAAGTTGGCATAAAGATGACCACCCAGCAAGGGGGATGCTATTCAAGAATAAAGCCTCTGTTCAATATGTGTTGACCCTCTACTCTGTGGAGCATAATAAGCAATACAAGGTCATCAAGTTTGACACCAATAGGCTGGTAGTGCGGTGTAAGAATGAGGCATGTTTGTGGTCAATTCGGGCCAATTGCAGCAAGAAGCACGGGATGTGGGTTATCAGTACATGTAAGGGTCCCCATAGTTGCTCATCCCTCCAGCTACCAACTGATGGGCGGATGATGGATTCAAAGTTCATCTCCATTGCACTTGAGAAGTATGTACGGGAAGACCTAACCCGAAAGGTAAGGGACTTGCGTAGTATGTTGCATGCAAGACATGGGCATGATGTAACTATGTACAAGGTTTGGGAAGCCAAACAGAAGGCAGTTGCACGTATTTACGGGGATTTTGACGAGTCGTACGCAGAATTGCCACGATTTCTAGCTGCATTGTCTGATGCAGATCCGGATACTGTGACCACATTAAAGTGTGACCCCAATGTCCCGGGGACTTGTATATTCAACTCCGCGTTTTGGGCTTTCGGTCCGTGTATTAGAGGGTTTAGGCATTGCAGGCCGGTGATAAGCATAGATGCAACGCACCTTTATGGCAAGTACAAAGGAAAGCTGTTGATAGCAATGGCAACAGATGGTAACAACGAGGTTTATCCACTCGCATTTGCCGTTGTCGAAAGCGAGAGCACGGAGACATGGGGATGGTTCTTGGCATGCCTGTTGACCTATGTTACAGACCGCACCAATTTGTGTATAATATCCGACAGGCATCGTGGGATACAATCATGCTTCGATGACACCACTAGGGGCTACTTGCAACCGCCCTTAACCCATCACCGGTATTGCCTCCGCCATTTAGTAAGCAATGTTAACACTAACTTCAATAGTGTGCCGTTGAAGAACTTGGTATGGAACGCAGCAACTGCGAATCAAGTTAGGAAGTTTGAGAACACCATGGATTGCATCAAGAATGTCAACCCGGCTGCGTACGACTATCTTAAGGAGGTAAATCAAGAAAAGTGGACACTTGTACATGACCATGGGCACCGATATGGGGCAATGACAACCAACCTGTCAGAGTGCTTCAATGGGGTACTTAAGGGCGCACGTAGCTTGCCCATAACTGCAATGGTGAAGTTTACATTTTACAAGGTGAACTCATACTTTGACGAACGTCGAAACAAAACCCTAGAGAAGTTGGAAGAGGGGCAAGTGTGGTGCAAATATGCCTATGACAAGTTCGAGGAAAATCAAGAGAAGGCGAAGCTCCATATTGTTAGAAGGATGAGTGCGCAACAACGGTTATATACAGTGGAGACACAGTCTTCACTGTTGAACACTGGCGGGGGAGATCACACCCATAGGGTTTCCCTCATAGACATGACATGCACGTGCGGCAAATGGGAAGCAAACAAGATCCCTTGTTCCCACTTGATAGCAGTTTGTGCCAAACACAACCATGATGCCACTGAGTATATGGATCATTTCTACCGCCTTGAAGAACGGTATCACAGCTATGAGCCTATATTCCAACCACTAAAAGATAGGTTAGAATGGCCGGAGCCAGCAGAAAGGAGAACCGTGATGCCAAACCAGCGGTTGATCCGTGAAAAAGGTCGGCCCAAGTCCACGAGAATCCGCAATGAGATGGATGACGAGGATAGGGAGTTGCCAACCTCATTGTGGATTGAGAATGGACCAAAGTTGAAGTGTGGGTTGTGTCGCCAAGAGGGTCATAACCGTCGTACATGTCCAACTCGAAAGGTGGCTTCAACAAGCCATGGTGCTATGTAGCAGGTAACAATTACAAATCATAGTAACAAGGGGGTATCATAAGTTATTCTTCTTTACATGTTTAGATATTACATTATATGAGTTATAATTAAGATGTGGGCAGTAATTTGTAGTATTCTTTCAATCTTATTGTTTGTGGTGTACATATTCTAGTATTCATGAGGTCTCTATTTCCCTAACTGTATATGTTTTGCTGCAGATTTGTAATTGTTGCCAAGGTGTAACTGTAGATGCTCCTCATTTAAGCAGGCAAGCTTGAAGCTTATATATATATATATATATATATTTGTCAATTCAATTTATTAATTACCATGGGTTGTATACTAATTTCTGTGTTGGCTACTCCTCAGAAAGGAGGCAACTTCTGAAAAGAACAAATAGAAGGTGTCACTCAAATGCTATGACTCCATGTTTGCCGAAAACCATTGTTGGCGGATGCTGTCCAAGTTTCAACATACAATTGTGAAGAATGTTTAAAATGCAGAAATGGAACTTTTTATTTTTGTACATCAACTGATTTAAATGCATAGAGGCTCTTTACTTACAAATAAGCTTGTATATATGGATGATTTTTTTATTCGCGTAATGCAAATGGGGGAATGTACTCATATTTGAGGTTGGTTATGATTTGTATGGATGACTTGTTGTTCACAGCATGGTTGTCAGCAGGTCCACTTTTACTATGAATAAGCACGATACTGAATGGGTGTGAACAGTGCAAATCGCAAGCAAAACTACAAGTAGCAAGGTTATACTAAATGAAACTCGATTTTCAAGATAACGAGTTACGTTGCAGTCCATTTTCAATCCACTTCGACTGTATCCATTCTCAATTGTCAAGTATCTAAGTTACTCGATTTCTCTATATCCGAGTTACGTTCAAAATAACTCGATTTATAGGGTACCGAGTTACGTTGGAGAGCACTCTACACAGCTAGATTCGTCTTGGACTGTATCTGGACCAGTCCAAATAGCTGGACTGGGTGTTTGAGCCCAGTCAAGGTAACTCGATTTACTTATTACCGAGTTATGTTGAACAAAACTCGATATATTTAGAATCGAGATACGTTGAAGACCATTGTGCACACTTGGATTCCTCTTGGACTGCCTCTGGACCAGTCCAAATATCTGGGCTGGGTCGGGAAGCCAGTCAACTTAACTCGATTTAGTTGTTACCGAGTTATGTTGAACAAAACTCGATATATTTAGAATCGAGATACGTTGAAGACCATTTTCTACACTTGGATTCCTCTTGGACTGCCTCTGGACCAGTCCAATTATCTGGGCTGGGTCAGGAAGCCCAGTCAACTTAACTCGATTTAGTTGTTACCGAGTTATGTTGAACAAAACTCGATATCTATAGAATCGAGATACGTTGATCACCATTGTCTACACTTAGATTCCTCTTGGACTGCCTCTGGACCAGTCCAATTATCTGGGCTGGGTCAGGAAGCCCAGTCAACTTAACTCGATTTAGGTGTTACCGAGTTATGTTGAACAAAACTCGATATCTGTAGAATCGAGATACGTTGATCACCATTGTCTACCCTTAGATTCCTCTTGGACTGCCTCGGGACCAATCCAAATATCTGGGCTGGGTCAGGAAGCCCAGTCAACTTAACTCGATTTAGGTGTTACCGAGTTATGTTGAACAAAACTTGATATCTATAGAATCGAGATACGTTGATCACCATTGTCTACCCTTAGATTCCTCTTGGACTGCCTCTGGACCAGTCCAATTATCTGGGCTGGGTCAGGAAGCCCAGTCAACTTAACTCGATTTAGGTGTTACCGAGTTATGTTGAACAAAACTCGATATCTCTAGAATCGAGATACGTTGATCACCATTGTCTACCCTTAGATTCCTCTTGGACTGCCTCGGGACCAGTCCAAATATCTGGGCTGGGTCAGGAAGCCCAGTCAACTTAACTCTGAAAGTTTAAAAACGTGTACCAATACACTTTTGAACGTTTAGACCCCCAAAAATTAACCTAACCAACACAAGCAATATGTCAAACAACAAGTGTGCGGAAACTTAACATATGCTATAATGTGAAATAGGTTAAATACTATCTAAGCCATAACAGAATAAAATCCACAGCAGATAAAATAAAGGCAAAGATAGAGAGGAAGGAAGATGCAAACACAAAGACAACACGCGATGTGTTATCGAAGAGGAAACCGAAGACCTCGGCGAAAAACCTCTCCGCCGCCCTCCAAGCGGTAATCAATCCACTAGAAAATACAGTTGGGATACAGGGACAGCAATAGACCCTCCAAGCCTAATCTACCCAATGCACCTAAGCCCTTCAAGCTTCTTGCTCCAACGAGGTTGCGCCGAACCTTTTTCTTTTCTAGCTTTCCGGATTCCGCTACTTCACCGTAGCATCAACCAATAAAGATTGGCTCCTTCCTAACTGCTTCCCAGAACTCCAAACGACTGTCTCACAGAGATGATAATGGTGAGAACCAGGTTTGGTATAAAGGCCTCTCAAGGATTTGACAATGGAGAGGAAGAGAGTGAGGGATTTTGATGAGACTCTAAGGTAGAGATTGTGGGTTAAAACAATCTGGTTTTTCTTTAGGGTTTCTCTCTCAAAATTCTCTCTGGAAGCCCTCTTTCAATCGTGGGTTAAAAGGGTATTTATACTGAAGAGGAGTGGAATGCGAAACGTCAGGTTTTTCCAAAACAGGGGTGGCTCGCGGCTTGACCTCGCGGCTTGACTAAGTCGCGAGTTCCAGTCGCGAGTTAACCGTATGGCCAGTTGTCCTGTTTTGTCCTGTAGTGCTCCAGCTAGCATGACTGTTCATCTTCCAGCATGCTTGGCACGTGTGCAGATTCTGGCGGGTTGAAGCCGCGAGTCCAGTCGCGAGTCCCAGCCGCGACTCTCTGTTTTCTTGCACACTCTTGAGCAATCTTCACACTATCTCACTCACTACCCTTACAACAATCCCACCTAAATACAGGGTTACTAAATGCTGAATTACAAGCAAATTTGGCACGGAATAAAGCCAATTAGATGGTTGAATAAATTCAACCTTACAATCTCCCCCTTTGGCTATTCCGTGACAAAACCCTAAAACAGACTCTAGACTTAACATGTGAGTTGGGAACAGTTGATCAAAACTCACTCACACCTAATTCTAGAAGCTGTGAAGCACTTGAATCATATGAACATAAACTCCTGAAACACAACAATACACCATGATCATTGTAAGCAGAAAATTATTAATGCATATGAAACAGGCAAAAAGAGATCAAGCATAAGATGGAGTTAATGAACAAACCATGGCTTGATCAACCAAGTGAACACCACAAGGTAGTGATCACAGTGTTCATTCACACTTGGAATGAATCACAAGGACATACAAGTTAACAAGCACAAGGCAAGACACTTGTATGTACAACACTCAACCAATGCATAGCACACAAGGCATATGCATCTAGGAACAATCCTACAAGGGCACAAGAGTGACAGTACATAAACCAAAATGCAGAACATTTAGATTAAAGTACTGATTTCCACATAGCATAAAGGCTGCACTTAAGCATGGTACATACCACAAGGCCTACAAACTATGCATAAAGCAATAACCCTAAAAGCTTACAAAAGCATATGGGTACAAACACATTATATTGAATAAAAACTTAAACAATATAAACTAAAAGTTAATAAAGTTTCTCCCTTTCAAAGTGATGAGAAGCTGTGATGCACTTGGAACATATATACTTGTAACCTGAAACACTTGCACAAAACACATTAGACCCTCAAGGTAAAGCAAGTAATAAAAGGACAAGTATAATGTAACAAGCAAATTATGATCAAGTAAACAAGATGTGAAACATGTGAGCAACTAGATCATACACCAAAACAGTCATATAGAAATGACTACAATGATCACATAGCAAAGCAAATGATCATTCGAACATGCATTCAATGAAGCACAATAGCATAGGGAAATATGCATGTCCAAAGCACAAACATGATGCAATGAGAACACCAAAGCATAACACAAAGCACCATAAAGCCAACAAGAAAACAAACAGGACAGGGTTTTCTAGTTAACACAATGTCTTCTCCCCCTTGGTATATGCATCTCCCCTATGGAATATCTCTCCCCCTACAAATGTGCATGAGAAATAGAATTTCTCCCCCTAAGGATGTGCACAAGAGTCATATAGAAATGACAAAATACTCCGAAACATACTCTAGAGTGTGCGGAAACTTAACATATGCTATAACATGGTATTGATTAAACAACTATCTAAGCCACAACAAAATAAACCACAGCAGATAATGTAAAGGCAGAGATAGAGAGGAAGGAAGATGCAAACACAGCGATAACACCAGATATGTTATCGAAGAGGAAACCGAAGACCTCGGCGAAAAACCTCTCCGCCGCCCTCCAAGCGGTAATCAATCCACTAGAAAATACAGTTGGGATACAAGGACAGCAATAGACCCTCCAAGCCTAATCTACCCAATGCACCTAAGCCCTCCAAGCTTCTTGCTCCAACGAGGTTGCGCCGAACCTTTTTCTTTTCTAGCTTTCCGGATTCCGCTACTTCACCGTAGCATCAACCAATAAAGATTGGCTCCTTCCTAACTGCTTCCCAGAACTCCAAACGACTGTCTCACAGAGATGATAATGGTGAGAACCAGGTTTGGTATAAAGGCCTCTCAAGGATTTGACAATGGAGAGGAAGAGAGTGAGGGATTTTGATGAGACTCTAAGGTAGAGATTGTGGGTAAAACAATCTGGTTTTTCTTTAGGGTTTCTCTCTCAAAATTCTCTCTGGAAGCCCTCTTTCAATCGTGGGTTAAAAGGGTATTTATACTGAAGAGGAGTGGAATGCGAAACGTCAGGTTTTTCCAAAACAGGGGTGGCTCGCGGCTTGACCTCGCGGCTTGACTAAGTCGCGAGTTCCAGTCGCGAGTTAACCGTATGGCCAGTTGTCCTGTTTTGTCCTGTAGTGCTCCAGCTAGCATGACTGTTCATCTTCCAGCATGCTTGGCACGTGTGCAGATTCTGGCGGGTTGAAGCCGCGAGTCCAGTCGCGAGTCCCAGCCGCGACTCTCTGTTTTCTTGCACACTCTTGAGCAATCTTCACACTATCTCACTCACTACCCTTACAACAATCCCACCTAAATACAGGGTTACTAAATGCTGAATTACAAGCAAATTTGGCACGGAATAAAGCCAATTAGATGGTTGAATAAATTAAACCTTACAAACTCGATTTAGGTGTTACCGAGTTATGTTGAACAAAACTCGATATCTATAGAATCGAGATACGTTGATCACCATTGTCTACCCTTAGATTCCTCTTGGACTGCCTCTGGACCAGTCCAATTATCTGGGCTGGGTCAGGAAGCCCAGTCAACTTAACTCGATTTAGGTGTTACCGAGTTATGTTGAACAAAACTCGATATCTCTAGAATCGAGATACATTGATCACCATTTTCTACCCTTAGATTCCTCTTGGACTGCCTCGGGACCAGTCCAATTATCTTAACTCGATTTCTCTATAAGCGAGTTATTCGCATATAACTCGATTTCTTGGGTATCGAGTAATTGTACATTAACCTGATGTTCAGGATATCGAGTTACTTCAAATGGACTTCCAAACCACCACACACAACATGGATTCCTCTGAGATACACTGCGCACAGCATGGACTCCTTTTAGTCCCAGTACACATAACTCGATTTCTTAATAATCGGGTTATGTGTATGACCAACCCACTATTTAGTGCTCAAACGTACGAAGCAGCAACTGTTCAACTTCCTCTCAGCGAAAGTTTGGAGAACCAGAACAATGGCTTCTCAATGGCGGCGAGACAACGACGATGGTCCTGCTGATCGGTCCCCACACTTTTTCAAGATTATTCTGCCGAATGCTGTTCAGGAAGGAAAGCTTGTAAGTATTTTTTCCATTTATAAACTAGATTCCTCTGAAAATCATATGCTAATATACACTTCGAACACTTCATCTTCTTTATTTGTGATTCTTGAAAAAATGTACATTTGTTACATGTAGTCAGAAAAACTTTCATTTTGCAATACGTAGGTTACACTTTAAGAAGAACACAGTCACATAACATAGTACTTTTGCATCGTACACTTTTATATGAACAAAAAATGAAACAGGGATAAGCGCATGGTAGAGATTGAGGAAAAATAAATACAGAGCAAGAGCAGAGGGCTAAGTTTGATTATACTTTTCGCAATGTATAAAAGTACATCTTATATTATATATTACATGATAATATGATATCATGTATGAAATTTCATGAAATCTTAGTAAGCACTATGAAACAAAAGATTAGTATGATTGTGACACAATAGTTGCATTGCTTCGAATACAGGGCGTCTTTGGAAGACCTCCACTAATGCCTAAGGACTTGCATCAATTAAAAGGCCCATTCGGATTGAAAAAATAATTTTAGTTGAGAGTCCATCTTAGTCATTTGGCACTCACTGGTTCAAGTTTTATTACAATAATTACAAACTTACATGCAGGGTTAGAATTTACTTAATAAAAGGATTAGGATTAGTTTGAATTCGAGCTCTCATATTTATAAAAAGGCTACTAACTCTTTTCCTGCAATGTAATTAGACTACTACTCAAACTGATTCCCTTGAAATTTGCCATACCAGGAGTATTATGTAAGCTGGATTTAGAGGAGGCCCATGATTACATCAATTGGAATTTCCTTATATATATGCTGAGACAATGTGGCTTTACTAAAAAATGGAGCTGATGGACTTATACTTGTATATCTAGAGTTAGATTCTTTGTTTTGGTAAATGTAGCATAGTATTATATGGAACTCTGCAACTTTGACAGCCAATGATGTCAAATTAAGGGAAGCTATAAGATTAGGTTGTATAATTTGGTTTCAAAATTCATAAGATTTGTTACTGTTATAGCTATTAAATATAACGTCAATGTTGCAGGATTACATTTTATTTTGTTTGATTTTCTTTTCTTTTTTGTGTGGGAGTGGGGGGCTGTAACTAAGAAGTATTATGGAGATTCTTTTTACAGCGGATTCCAGATAAGTTCGTGCAGAAATTTGGAGTGGACCTGTCAGATATGGCCTTTCTCACTATTCCAAATGGTAGAAAATGGAAAGTCAAGTTGACACAACATGCTGGGGGGGTTTGGTTTCAAAATGGTTGGTCCGAATTTGCAAGCTCTCATGGTGTAGCAGTGGGGCACTTGCTGGTTTTCAAATATGAAGGAAATTCACAGTTTCATGTACTCATTTTTTATGCCACTGCAATAGAAATAGACTATACTTTAGACGACGAACTCCAAGTTCATAGGATCGAAGATGATGAGAGTGATGACAGCTCTGTTGAAATCATCAAACACTTTTATAGGGGAGAGGGTTCAGGTTTGAATGTTACACTTTTGTAAGCAACTGGTTGATTTGTTTAGCTTCTGCTCTATTAATTTTATGTGCATGACTTCGTATTTTCAACTTCTTTCAGGATCAGCCCATCCTAAGAAAGACGGTGGTGTAGCTAAAAATCTTGTTATAGCCAATGCTTTTAAATCAGAAAATCCCCTTTTCACTGTTATCATGCGTCCATCCTACGTTAATGGCAAGGATCGTGCGGTAAGCTTTTAGCTTCACTAAAATGGAATATTTTTGTAATTTAGAAATGCAACTCCCATTAACTATCATTTTTCATAGATCAATTAGAAAGATTGTCACACTAGATACTTGTGGCTGGACATTTTGTTCGTAATGATTTTTTCTTATTTGTGTTTTTAGGTGAAAAGATGTAGATCAATTAGATACTTGTTGCTGGAATATATTTGTTAAATATCTATTATTGTTCCTTGTACAGAGTTTACCCCAACACATTATCAACTACTTACCAAGAGACGGGTTTACCAAGGACTACACCAAAGCAAGTATACTCCCTGTCAAGCTCCAGATTGTGGACCGATTATGGCCTGTGAAGCTATACCTTTATGAACGAAGTGGGGGTTCATCATGTGTCGTATCAGCTGGTTGGTCTGCGTTTGTGAGGGAAAATAGTTTGCAAGTAGGAGATGTTTGCGTATTTGAGCTGATTATGAGGGACGGTGTTGTGTTAAACGTCCACATTTTCAAGTGCCAAGACTAAGTGGTTAGGGTGGATGCAAAGTGATGATAATATTATGTGATGTTTAGAGTGTGTTTACTTTGTAACTTTACTATTCATCCCTATTTTGTTCATCCCAGTTTGCAACTTTATTGATTGGGTACTTTTGTGATGTTTAGAGTTTCACTCTTGGGAAATTTTTAATTACTATGATGAACTTTCATATGTATTTTAAATTGAATGTGATGCTGTATTTTTTTATGCGCTTTTGTTTGGATTTTGGCCTTTTTTGCATGTCATTCAATTATATTACATTGAATGGCGACTCTTGGATTTTATTTTAGGGGGGTCAACATTGTTATTGCTATAGGATTTTGTTCTTTTCAGATGACATTGTTGTATGTTTTGTATATATTGTAACACTTTAATACAATAACACCATGTGCAATAATTTTTAGTCATTATTTTTGATGTTTGCAAATTTAGATGTTTAAAAAATAAGTGAGAAGTTAATCCATCAATTGTGTCAATCAATATAATGTGGCAAATTGAAAAGCTTGATAGCTAAATTTTCAAAATTTCACTTGGTAGCAATTTTTCAAATGTTATAGATGAAGTTGGAACTTCTTGTAAACTGCGAGGACTAAAATATGTACTGTTTTATTCAATGAACTTGATGAATCGTTGCTCAAAGAAAAATATCGTTGTTTCCTGAAAAATCTTTGTATCTTACAAATGAATACAAAATCTTTGTATTCCAATGCCAAGCTCCCTGCATGTACAAAAACATTAAAATTCGAGAGACCATACTCATGCTTCTGGATAAGATAATTAAATTATATTGAAATCAAATCTACACAAAATGGATGATATTTTTTTTTTTGTTGCAGTAGTCCTTCAAAAGAACAGTAGTGTTGCAAACGCAAGGATGAATATAAGGGGAAAATAAAAAAGGAGAGAGATTTAGGATACACGGAAGCATTCAAAACACCAAAATTTATAGAAAAACATCATCTTTGAACTAAACAAACCTGCAAACAACATCTGTCAGACTCCTATCATAACTGCTGCCATTAACTGCTTATGAAAGTGGGTCATCCACACGGTAGAAATGCAAGTAATTCTATCATTGTCATAAGGAATCATGAGTCTGGATTATTTCTAAATCCATTTTCTCAAGAAATTTTCATGAAAAAGAAATTTTCACTCAACTGTGAAACTTACATTTTATTGAGAATCGTACCACTAAAAAAGAAGTAAATAAAAAATATTAAATAAAAAGGCTCCGCATGATTTTTGGAACAACTTAGAAGACTACTTGTTATTGTCAATTAATGTTGAGAAATGATTACACCTAACAGGAAGATTAAGGGAGACCAGTGAAAATAACTCAAGTTCTACAAAATTGAGTAACTCTGCAAATAACTCGCTTTATGATGTATCAATTTATATGCAAGCCATTACACATAGAAATTGTATTCTTGAGATATTCTACTGCAAATAACTCGATTTTACCGGAGTTCGGTTTTGTGCGAGGTAGCCATATACAGTTGGATTCCTCTTGGACCGCATCTGGACCAGTCCAAATATATGGGCTGGGTGGATGCATGTGTACAACGTAACTCGATTTTCTAAATCTCGAGGAATTTGAATTCTTGTGAGTGTCCACTGCGCAGAACTCGATTCACGTAGAATCGAGTATTGTGGCAGGCCTACCATTAAACTTCGATTCGTCTTAGACTGCATCTGGACCAGTCCAAATATCTGGGGGCCCAGAAAAATAACTCGAGTTATGTATAATCGAGTTATTTGAAATTAACTTGTTGTCTGCGACATCGAGTTATGAGAAAGCCGTTCCACCATTAACTGGATTCTTGTTATTTGTGCTACACATAACTCGATTTACGGACAGTCGGTTTATGTGCTGAAAATTTGATTGCATGTAACTCGATTTCCAGAAAATCGAGTTATATGGACATTACAATCTATTACCCATTTTTATTAACTCTTCCCCAGTTCTGCAGAACTTGCAGCTGTCCGAAATTACATCTTCGATTGCTCTCGCTTCATCTGGCTAGAACCCACAATTTCCCGCGCAAATTCGTCGAGGATTTTACATAGTAAGACTCTTTTAACGGTTGCTGTCTTTGAAATTACACATTGTTGGTGCATTATTCTCAAATTTTGCATTTTGATGCTTCACACTTCTATGTCTATGTCTATGAAGATTGTGATGAAATTGGGTGTTTGCCTAGTCAAATGCATTGTTGTTAGTAAGGTTGCCTATGTCATAGGTTGTCTTCCTTCCACAAAATGAACTTGCCAGTGGCTCCATATGTGTGTGGTATAGATATATGCTGGTTGTATGTCTGAACTGTACATTGTGCAATTTATTTTCTGTTTTTTATAGAAGCTGGTGAAACTTAGTACATGTAGCTACGATGGTATGATATATGTCAGTTCCTAAATCCACTTGTATGTTTCCTATATGATAAGACTTCTGTTATATACTCTAGGTCTCTAACTTCAAATTATTGACTCGGACCAAAATGCATTACAATTATTGCACCAACTAAACAACCCGTGAATAAGAATATTTGGTTTTCATTGTGTTGTTGTAAACTGCTCTAGACAGTATATTGTGTGCATGATTTTCTACACATGGTAGCTGGTTACTCTTCAATTTTTGTTCTCTGCTTCAAACTTCATTTTGGTTCTGTTTTTGTGTGAGCTGATCGTGTTTGCACTACTGACCATCGATTAGTTATGGGTCCGAAGAGGACTAAGAGGGGAAAATGCAAAGCTGCATCCGAACCTGAAGTGGTGTTTGATCAATTAAGGTTCCTCATGCCAGAAAATGAGCAAACCTTTGAAACCTTGATTAAGCGTAGGCGTATTTGGGGAGAAAGGCAAATCAATTTACAGGAACTGCATCCTTTTGTTCGTGAGAATCTACAGTCTAGGCATTGGCTGTCCCTATGTACAAACATACAACCCCCTCCAGCTGACTTGATTAGAGAATTCTATTCGAATCTATCGGTGCATGAGGATCTTGGTGGTCACAAGGTGGCATCGTCCATACGTGGTGTACCGTTTACAATAACTAGGGAGCACGTATCTAAAGCCCTTGATGTACCTATAATTTGTACACCTACTTATCCAAACTCTATGTCTCCTCGTATTGATGATGTTATGGATGTTCTTTGTGGACGATCAAACAATCGGGATTCTGGCCGAAGTATTAGCTCAAGTGAGTTGACTGAGCTTAATTATATCTTCTTTAGGATAGCTTGTCACAACATTTTCCCTATCTCTCATATCCATACAATCCCTGTAAACAGGTGTATCTTGCTTTACGCCCTTGTCACCAATAGTTCCATTTGTTTTCCTTCCCTTTTCATCGAAACCATTGTCAAGGTGCGTAGGAGCAAGTATAAGAGGCATGCTTTGTTTTTCCCAGTTCTCATCCATAGGGTCCTCAAATATTTAGGATTAAAGAACTTTCCTTCCCACGAGTTGGTTCACATCCAAGCCCCTATAGGAGCCAAATTTCTGAAACAGCGAACTGCCCAAAAGAAGGTTGTCGACCTCAGTGTTGGTCCATCCAACAGACCACGAGTACGGTCTACTACTAGAGATGTTCAAGATGAGGACATGCATGGGGATCCCACATCTGTTGTTGCCGAGGATGGTGATGATGAGATAGATGTTGACACTGTTGATGCAGCGCATACATGCCCTCTTCCTCCCTCTCTTCATGCTATGATGGAGACCATTATGACGACTCAGGCAGCCCATGGTCAGCTTCTACATGGTCTTCTTGCCGAGGTTCGAGCTATGCGAGCGGACTTAGCTCACTATAGACGTCCTGTTCCACCTTCTACACCATCTGACTCTTGATGATTCCCATTGGGTATTGTACCCAAGGGGGGGACGATTTTCAGTTCATGGTTGCTATAACATATTTGGAGAATTGTATGACAGTTTTATATTTTTTTATTTTAGTGGAAATTTGAAGAACATGGTATCCGTTGAAAGTAATTTGATATATTAATATGATGGTTAGTTTCATGCCCATCGTTACTATCATTAGTATTATTGAAATGGATGTAATGGTCTAAGAATTTTTTATGTTATTATGTGATTCTATATAATATCAAGTAGATCCAAGTCTGTGTGTAAATAACATTTATTTCATAATTCTGTACGACGCTCACGTGTTTTTAGATTATAGTAATTATTAATACAAATGGAAGGTTTTGTGAAAGCACAATTCGTTTACAGGTTTTGATATTAACGATGAACCACCTAGGAGATTTTCCTTGGAACAATGGCTGAAGCTATATCTTGACTTCAGGCAACTATTTTTATTGGAGGTTTTGCTGAGCTTACATGTATTTTCCACTAATTGGATATTTTTGTCGATCTTAAATCAGCAATTATATTATTCTGAATTTGATCCTCGCCTGGACTATTCCTCATGCATCATATTTTCATTATAAAATTTATTGATGAAACCTTGCAGTGCAGACTCGTCGAAAAAGATAAAAGCGACACTTGGCATGACCTCATTCACTCTAGCATTAGGTCTAACGGATTTTTTTTTAATCAAATATGAGGAATCCAAACCTGAAGTGGTGGCCCCTTACATAATATATTAGATAACTGTGAGCTGAAGATAATAAACATCGTGAAGTTTAAGTATGTTGTGAAGGACCAAACACGATTAAACAGATATAACAGTGACCTCAAGCCACTAACATCAAAGTTCTAAGAGCAAAGTGGTGCTTTCAACCTGTAAATTATTATGGCACGCGTTTGTTTGAGAGCTTAGTTTCAGGGTTGAACATGGTTTTACCTATGTGCAATCTCTTCTAACCAACAGTCACGAATTATGGGAAGAGCGTTTTGACTACCATCCTTGAAAATGACCAACGATAATAAACACCCTGATGTTTAAGATTTTGTAAAGGTAAAGTCCACAATTAAACAGATATAACCAGGAGCTTAAGCCACCACCAACATCTACGGTATAACAGATGTGGTATTCAGACCAAATTGGGCCTCGCTTCAAACCGACAAGTCTTTGACCACGATGTTTGATCGAATAGTCGAGTAAGTAGGTATTCCCTCAAATGCAGTCTCACATCAATTGGCTACGATTACAAGAGAAATTTCAGTGTTTCAGCCTATGGCGCTACGTAATTTGTAAGAGTGATGGTTCTGAGACCAAAGTGATGCTTTTAACCTGTAAATGTTTAATGACCAAAGATAATGAACACCGTCATATTTACACACCATGATATTTACAGACATTCAAAATGACCAAATCACAGAAAACACTGTGATCTTCGTAATTTATTTTGTGAAAGACCAAACATAATTAATAAATTAATATTGCGAACTTGCTGGTGAAAGACAAAACACAATTAATATAGCGAAGTTTGAAGGTGTCCAAGTTCCAACTCTAAACACACGTCACCAGCCTGTTTCTGTAGCACCAACTGTAGTCATATCAAACTCCTTCAATCGCAGCACATGTGCCAACAGACGCTGCTGCTTAGTCAAGTCATGTTCGGTGCTCTACACGATGTGGATACCCAAGTCGACACTGTTTCACACCCACACTCACGTGAATACAGAATTGTGAAATTGGATGCACAGATGTCTCATTTACATCTACTGTTGCAACTACTGCCCACCTTTGATGTGACATTAGGAATATTTAAAATCCTGTTCATATAGTGTTTTTCCTGAAGGGTTTGACATGACAGGCCCTAATAAGTGAAATTGTAATGCCTAGACCGTGAAATGAGGTTATAAATGCACCAGTGATATAATGTTAACTTTCTACCCCGCTAACTTCGTAGATTGATTAAGCTATGAGTCGCAATGCGTCAACATCAAATCGTACAATGCGAAACAAGTTTGGACCTACTTCAACAAATGCATCATCACAAGTTCCAACAGATCAACAACTACATACATACACAGACCACTATGGAGGAAAATGGGTTGGAAAGAAGAGAGATTTCGTTAATATGCCAATATACACGTATGAGAATCTTGGAAGCGTCGGACACATCATGGTCGGCAAACCTACAAAACTAAGTACAGATACCACCGCAATAGAGTTCACTATAGCAGAACCACCATGGTCAACCCTATACGAGAAGAGGTGTGAGTTAGAGGTGTATTGTCGATGGCACGGGTTACGAGTTCCTAAGGCACGCTCTGCCGAGTTACCTAGAGATGAACCTGCCAACATACTTGCTCGTCTTGAACAAGAGAACAATCAAATGCAAAGGCGACTAGACCGTTTTCACGCAATCCAAAAGGCTAGGAAGCATCTAAAGGGGAAGGCGCAAGAGCGAGCCATGAAGTCTATTAATGAAATTACTGCGTTAGATGATGAAACAGATATTTCAGACTTCTCAGATTCAAGCAATGATGATTTCCAAAAATTTCTACCTACGAACATTAGACGTTGTTGTTAATGTCTACACATTATGTGCAATACATGATGTTATTGTTAATGTGTGACAAATGATGATTATGTATGTTCAACTTTTGCAACTCTAAAGATTAACTGTTTATTACTTTTGGCTAAGTTTATGTGAAATCACTTTCTCATTTTTTTCATACGTGTTCTTTGTTGCTACATTCAAGTAATGTGGGTCATGGACGAACAATGTCCTTTGCTTTGTAATGTAGGGAAAACCTTAGGAAGTGAAATGCCTCCAAATTATATTTATTGCACATTACTTGTAGGAAAATTTAATAGATTCAATACATACAGACTGATCCAAACCACATAGATCAACCGCGCATATGATTCAATAATTCGAATAATTCTTTTATATGATTTGTTTGAGTCACGATATAATATGCACGTATCTGTGTATCTTAGTTGTAATAGTGTCCTACTTTATATAGATACATTACATAAAGACTCGTCCAAACCAGACTAACCACTCACTCACTGAAAATCCATATGGCTCACCCAACACCCTCTCACAACGATATTTGGTTTGCTTAAAAATAGAGTAAAGGCCTAAAAGCCTGATTAGCCTTTGAAATGTTTCATTCAAGTTATTGGTTTGTTGTAGCATTGCTTGAAAGCTCCCTAATATTGCAATTGTGATGATCGGAAGCCATTGATGTAAAACTTGGAAGCATAGTTTTCTTCATGTAATTTTACATTGATGTTGAGAAAATGTAACTACATTTTCTACCTGCAAATACTCCCTGAAAAGTTTGTAGGGAAACAGGGGGATAAAACTCTCTACTGTTGCTACACTCACTGCTCGTAATACTAGCATTTGGCAAGTGAGGTTGGAAAAGGCTAACACAGCTCGGCACTGTTCGGCGAAGTCATGTTCGCAGTTCTGCATGTGCTGCTCAACAACTCGACACTATTGAACCCTGTCCAGTCATATCATCCATGCTCACGTGAATAAACAGATATGCAACATTTTGCAATGCACTATTTTCAAGGATGCAGAGGACCCTTCAAAAGTGTAAGCAAATTTTTGGGGGTAAGCTGTCCATCATTGCTACACTTGATTGATGTAGTTCTGCATGTGATACTCAACATCTCGAAACTATTGAACCCTGACCACACGTAACCATCCCCACTCACGTGAATACACATATGTGCAACCCTTTGCAATGCACCGTTTTCGAAGAGGCAGAGCATCCCTGAATTGGCTATGCATCAATTTTGGGTGTGAGCTGCCCACCATTGGTACACAGATGTTGTTCGTAGTGCTACATGTGCTGCTTAACAGCTTCGCACTGTTCAACCCTGTCCAGTCAATACACAGATATGCCTTCTTTTGCAATGCACTGTTTTCAAGGATGCAGAGCATGGCTGAAAAGTTTATGATACATTGAACACAGCTCAGTACTGTCTCAACAAGTCATGTCAGATGAAGCACAGGAATTCTGAATAGTTTTGAACAAGACATACCAAACTGGTCAGAGAAATAAACCATAGTACTGATCAAAGTCCCTAATTAAATATAAGCATAAACATCACTAGTTTAAATTTTAAATAGGTTATCCTTGTCCAAACTCTGATGGTCAACCAAGTGAAATATTGAGACACTAATCACAACAGGAGTCCTTTCGATCACCTCATTGGCAGTGACATCTCCTTTTTCTAAATTATTGTCTTTCAAAAATGCAACCCAGCCTTCCCCGAATCTCATTGCTTAATATGTTTTGATGGAGGGTAATAGCACAAGACATTGATGTGTGACAAATTGCTTCCCAATAATATACTTGCTTCTCATATATGTTTCCAAGCCATATTTAAGAGAACATCATAATCACATTATGTATAAAGGCTCACCATATTATGTGGCCACGAGATACCCATGAAAGAAGGATTTTTAGGCTTCAATTTTTTGGCTGCTTGGATTGCTCTCTCTCTCTTCCTCTGGACATAATCTGTAATTTTTTAAGAACAAACTTTTCTCTGACTTCATGTTTTATGGGTTTGTACATTAAGGAAGAAATGTTTGTATCATCTTCATCTAAGTTTTTGATATTTTTACCTGATGATCTTCCAATTTACAATTCTTCCTACGTGGATATTGAATCTCAGTGGCAGTCTTATCAAATATAACAATATGGAAGCTTGAATTTCCTTCATATCTGAAGACTAAAAAATAACCATAACAGATAGAATGGTATTCAGCGAAATCCTGCCAACCATTACAAAACCTAATGTTGTTATCAGCTTTCTTCAATCACACTTGCCAAATTCCACCATAGGGAGCAATGACTGTAGCTACGGTGGATAGCTCAGTATTGTTGAACCCTGACCAGAAGTACCCATCCACACTCACGTCAATACACATAGCAACGCAGAAAATTTTGTGCATCAATTTCGAGTGTTATTGGTCCTATTGCTACATTGATGTTTGTAGTGCTGCTCAATAGCTTTGCACTGTTGAACCCTATCCAGTCATATCACCTAGACGCACGTCAATACACAGCTATGCATCCTTTTGCAATGCAACATTTTTAAAGGATGTACCTATAGCATCCCTGAGAAGTTTATGATACATTTAACACAGCTCAACATTGTCTCGTCAAATCATGTCAGATGAAGCACATCAATGTTGAATAGTCTTCACGTGAATAAATACGCAACCTCTTTTGCAGTACACATCACCAGCCCGCTACTGTAGCACAAGCTATAGCCATATGAAACAGCTACCTCAACGAATCACATGCACCAACAGACGCCACTGAACAATATACTGTCAACTCATATCATCTTTATTCACGTGAATACTTATACTCACATCCACCTGAATACTTGCTCTTGCAAAACCCCTATATAAAGTCCCATTTACATCTACCCTTGCAAAACATCTACACATACCGAAGTCCCATTTACATACATCTACCCTTGCAAAACTTCTACACATACCGATCTAAAGTCACATTTTCCAATGTCAATGCGTAATTGGATGCTACCTCATTTTCCAAATAACTATAGAACGCAAAGAGATTCTGACGAGAGGGAATACTATGCCGGATTGCAACAGGAGTGGGACTTTCGCGTGAACGAGTCCAACGCTCTGCACAATGATCTCCTGCAAATCGGAGCGCCTCTTGTCGAGCGAAGCTCGCTCACACTGCCACGACAAAACATGCACCAATATGAGCGTGCAGTGACGAAAATAAAAAAAGAGAACAATCTTATGATACTTCGTAGGTCCAGGTATCATATGCTACAATTGGCGGAGGAGCAAGCCGTTGCAACAAACAGGCAACTCACTCCGGCAGAACGTAACAATGTCCTCAACTACGAGTACTACCTATCAGAATGAATGCCACTGTGGTGTGTGTGTGTGTGTGTGTTATGTCTATGGTTAAGTTAATAATGTTAGTGTAAGTTATTTTATGTTTTCTGTGTTATGTCGTACGTGCTTATTGAAAAACATCATGTGTGAGAATATTTGACTTTTATGACTTATGTGAGAATAATCTACATTACGAATAACGTGCATGCTTCTCATAATCAATAATAAGGTTTACATATTACAAATGCAACCATACATATAACACATAGTTAAGCAAAATAGTTCTCCAACAAAATCTAATTACACCACGACACGACACGATTACTCTTCATCTGACATCTCCACGTCTGACTGATAAATGGGATCAGCAAGAAGTGATTGCATGAACTGTGCATGCTCGTACCACCCTTCCTGCACTGACTCTCGAATCTCGACTTAGGTCCGATATCGATTAAGACGTATCTTCATTCGATTATTTTCTTCTCTTATGCGGTTCAATGCTTTACGAAGTTCGTCGATGCTGTCTCTGGGCATTTGTGATGCGAGTCGCCGAGGCACTGGCAACTTAAAACCAACCAACTCATCATAAAACATTTGTTGTTCACGAAATAACCAAGCCCACTCCTGTCTCATGGTATTGTGAACGTAAGCACTATTTCGCAAATTCGGATTGATTGGATAGCTGAACTCATCTTCCAATACCCAACAACGACCCATAGCAGTGAACACATCATGAGGCCTATAGAGTTGTGGGTTGCCAAAACCAGACATTGACACTGAATACAATAACACCAAATGATCAAGTTAACAGTGTGTATCAACTGTTGCTAAATAATGTAATCCTGCATAGAATGGTACACAGCAAAGACATTCATAAAATTGTGTACTATTGCATGCTAAAAATGAAATACTAACACTAACACCAACATTTGACCATAAACAATAGACATTGTTGGTAATGTCTACACATTGTCTTCAACACTAAATGTTGTTGTAAATGTCTGACCAATGATGATTATGTGCAATACAAAATGTTGCTATAGTAAAGAAATTATTTCATTCTCTTCTCACCAACGTTTACTACAACAAATAACCAAAATCACACCAATGTACTTACTTCACATTCATTCAACCTAAAAAATCAAAATTTAGTACAATATCAAATGAAAATAACATTGCCCTAAAATTGTGATGTGAATTTTTTACCTAAGGTGATACAAATTTCAATTGAGTTTGAAGAAAGCCGCTGTTGATCCGTGGAGGAGTTCCAACTCAGTTCAGCAGAAAGTCCTCAGTTCAGCAGAGAGCAAGGCACACTGAGTGGGAGAAGGTGTGCAGAAATTATAAGAGAATAACTCGACTTTACGGATATCAAGTATACTTTATAACTCGATATTACAGTAATCGAGTTACATTGAAACACTCCACCTGACACAAAGACAGTACGAAATCAGGGTTTATAACAGTATAACTAACTCGATTTTTAAATAATCGAGTTATGTAGAGATTCAAAAAAAAAAATGCCAGCAGTGCGGGAAAAACCTGTGTATAACTCGATTATTATAGTATCGAGTATTTCATATAACTCGATTTTAGCATTATCGAGTTACAAAAGAGGGGCATTTCCCTATTTAGTTTCAGAATGAGGGCACAAAGATGTTTAATTTCCGAAAAAAGGGCATTTGCCCATTTTGGCCTTATTACGTTTGAACTAAACAAAAATAATTTTATTTAAATATTGTGCTAACGTAAAAATTTATGAGAATTTCAAAGCTTTCGGTTTTACATATATAGATAAAATAATTTTCTAAAAAATGTTTTTTTTAGATAATCATTCATTTTTTTATAAATTTTAATGTCAGAATAAAGGGAGGTATGGGAAATAGTTTTAATCACTTTTATCCGTGTAAAAGAATTAATTGATGTTTTGATTTAATAATAAAAAAAACAATTATTATAAAGTAGATATCATAAATTCGAATCTTCTTTCATGAAAAACTTAAGACAGTAAACTTCTTTCATGAAAAACTTAAGACAGTAAACAAATTATCGAATATCTTTTTTTGTTTGTATTATGGCGGATCCAACACTAACAACAAAAGCTATTCGATAAAAGGTGATTTTTTACGTCACCAAATTATGCTTTATGCATGTTTCACTCGACATTATTATGATGTATCTAAGCAATCATACAATAGATTGATGTGAACTTGCTTTTGATTTTTTTTTTTTTTCTTTTTCACCTTTTTTGAGTAATTTCTTTTTATTTACTCGTTCTTTCGTCGGTCTTTGAGATCATTCGTCGATTTTAGAGCTGGCTGTTTCAACATTTCGTTTGTTGCTCTTCAATTGTCACTTCTATCGGGTAAGTTTCTATTCCTCAAATCTTTTTCATTTATTTATTTGTAGTTGGGATGGTCGTTGGTCCAGTGTTTGGTTGTCATGTGAGTAATTTTTTCATTCGTCGCTTGTAGGTGAAAAGATGTCAAGTAATAATGACGTGATAAGTGAATATTTGTCGTATGTCCGTTTGGAGTAGGGTAACGACAAGGTCTCTCCATTGGGGTATGAGTCCATGGTTGATGACTTAGTTGGTTCCTTTGAAAGGGAGCCGTCTGTCACGTCCCGAACCCAAATGGGTCCAAAGTATGAGAAAAGAACCATCAAGAAAGAAACTGTAAGAGATTTTTCTTTTCTTTTCTTTTCCACATGATTAGAATATATATACTGAAATCTCCACATTACAAGTCAGAGTTCTGTAACACATTTACAAATAATGACTAAAAATCATATGCCTCCATATGATACATGAATATATTACAAAACTCCAAATAGATTACACAAGGTCACAATTTTATCAAGAATAGACAATCTCAACATCAAATCTGGGCCTACCACGCCTAAGGCTAACATACCTCAAGTGCCCAACCTCCCATGGAATTTATTAAGGCCTTGTTGAACATAGAATAATTGAGTCACCAACGATTTACAGAAAAAGTCTCCCAATTTAATATAGCACTCCAATTACCACCAAATAAAGCAAATTGCATACCCCATGTATAACTAATTGATCTAAAAAGCTGTTAGAGTGTGGGATGAGCTAAAACCCAATAAGTAACATAATTAATGGGGGCGGGGGAAATGCAAGTTTCATAATAATGAGCATTTTACAAAACATGCTATAATTTGGGAATTTCCATTTTATTTATGCAAAAACAATTCATTAACAACATGACAAGAATAATAGAAATAATTGAGTACCAAGTTTCCCAAAATATCCAATATTATTTCAAAACCAAAAACCTCACCCAAGGTGCCACAAAGACGGAAATGTTACTAAGACATCATACCGCCACAGACTATTCAGAACCCAAACACACTAGCATGATACGTATCTCTTTTGGCATGTGGTCTAACGGCCTTGTCTAGCCTCACCCACACCTTCAAGGATTTACCTATCCTCTCATTGGCAGCAGGGGATAACATGTCATGTAGTACCTCTTTTGCAGATGGCCTCTTGGCCTTGCCTAGCCTCACCCACACACACAAGGATTTACCACTTCCCCTTATATGCAGTAGGGAATGATGCATCACACAATACCCCTTTTGCATGTGGTCTTTTTGGCCTTATGGGCAGCAACCTCACTCATACACTTAAGGATTTACCCATGTCATGCAAAGTGGGAGCTTCCAACCTGACTTGTCATCACAAAGACGAAGTAATCACACGTCACCAAGATGTCATCACAAAGACGGGGTAATCACCAACATCATAGCACAAGGGCAAACCCACATCAAAAGCTCACAAGTTAAATGTATTCAAACTATATAGTTTACTTCCAAGTAGTTTCATAAGATATTTCAATAACCAAATATCCACAATATTCTCAAAGTCCTCAAAATCATTTTTTGTCAAAAATATTTTGCATCAATTTCCCAAATAATACAATTTAAGACAAAACATCTTTAGTATTTCCAAAGTAATACCATAAATCCATGAAATCCACTATCAAATGAATTCAAATATACTTTTTTTTTCCAAGTCAAATATTCATGCATTTCCCCATATGTAATATTAAACATGATGAACTTTTCATATGTAATCATATATAACAGGGTCATAACACAACATTTTTTAAGAAAACATAATCCCACAAATAATTTTCCAAAATATGTTTGACCCAAAAACAACGTTTATGCAACAAGGTTATTTTCCAAAAATCTCATTAAAAAGCTACTTACCTCGCACCCCGCAAAGCCTAATTCCTCAAGCTCCAAAGGAGATTAGTTAGAACTTAAACAATATCAAGCAAAACTATCACGATAAGCACAAGGCTTGATATTGCATCTAGCTACAAATTAGAAATCACTAAATAAGAAATTAATTAGGCAAGCCTAAGTATTTAACCTCACAAATAATGTATTCCACTTCCAAAGTTTCTCAACAATTTAATTTACAAGGCATAGACTCTAATTTATAGACTTAAATCATTTAAGGTATTCTCCCTAACATTAAAACTTCAACACTTAATAAGTAGTTCCCACAAGGTTTACACAACATCATCAAGAGACCCATGAAACCAAAATCACAATATCCTCCAGGACAAACAATATAAATCTTTAACTAGCTCCAAATAAACCCAATAGCAATGGAAAATTTTGATTTACCAACTATCATATGATATAGTTCAAAACCCATAAATTTCCACCATAAATAAACCTTAGATAGATACCATTTGTTAAAACCATAAACCCACTCATCAAATAAGTCCACCAAATCAAAAACCCATATACACAATCACAAGAATATCACCCAAGAAGCTCAAAAATCACATGAATATCATTTCCAAAACTTAGATTAAAAGAACCTCATGCAAAAGTATAAAACCCACCAAAAAGATTAGAAATTTTTACCTCAAATAAAAGGTATGAGTGAGCCTTAACTTTTTCCTATGGAGTTTTCTGGTAAACCTTGTCGAAAAAATGGTGGAGGTGGCTATGAGATGTGCACCAGTGAAAGAATGAAAGAGAGATGTAGAGAGTAGTGTATGTGGGTGTGTTTATGCTTGAGTGTGACAATAAAAGAAAATGAAGGCAGCCCCTTCACTAGCCAGCCAAGGGAGAGGGTGAGATATTTTGTGAGAATGAGTGGTTGGGAAATAAGGGGGGTAGGTGAAGGCTCACATAGGTCTCAAAATTTGACCACATTCTTTCTTTATTGGCGTAAATGTACTTTTAGTCCTTAAATTTTGACTTTTTTTTTTTTTTTCCATTTTAGTTTCTACATTTTATTTTTACCAATTTTAGTCCCTAAACCAATTAACGCGAGACATTTAAGTCCTTGAAGCACCATTTTGTCACCAAACTAACGGGAAAACTGACGAATTAATAAAATAATAATAAAATTTCTAACCTTCTTATTTTTTTAAAAAGAAAAGAAAAGATTTTCAATTAATTTTGTTTCTTTTTTTTTTTTTTTTGAAGAACATAAAGAATCTAGAACATGTGTTCATTTCGTTAAAAACGTAATTCTGAATGAGCTCCTTTAGCATCGTTGTACCCTCCGGGTAGTTCAACAAAACCTCACAGATCCGCCGAGTCGGTCTACCTTCTGACCGTAGTCTTCCAGTTCCACAAACATCGACGACGTCAACGACTCCATTTCCAGATCAGATCAAATCAAATCAAATTTGTCATTCGTGGAGGAGAGCTGCCTGTTTGGGTTTCTTTTTTTTTTTTTGGAATTGAATTGGTCGCCTGAGGGCGATTAAGACTATTTGCTTTCCTTTGTCTATGTCGTTTTGTAAGGTTTTGTAGTTTGTAGTTGTACGAGCCAAGGCCAATGAACGAAAAGGGTTTTTTTTTTTTTTTTTTGGGTTCCGTTCAACCGCTAGTCGGTGGGACTTGCTTTTAGTGGGTTGGAGGTGGATTTGGTGATCAAGATTGTACAATTTTTGGTTGATGGATTTTGGATCTTAGTTGTTTGATTTGGTGACTTGATGGATAGCGTGGGTGGGTTGTTTTTCATGGGTCTTAACCTTTCTTTTTAGTGGCAGATTTCAATTGTTTCTATTTTTTTGCTTGGGTTTGATCTTCATGTTCTTTGATTCGGTCATGGTGATTTGGGTTTTTTTTTTTTTTTTTTTTTTTTTTAGTGGGTTTTTTTTTTTTTTGTTTGTTTGCCAAGAAAATTTATGGATTTGAAGGCTAAGGTTTGCTTTACTGGGGATATGGGTTTGGGGTTTGGTTAGGATCTAGGTTTAGGGTTTGTTTTTTGCTAGAGATTGATTATAGGGAAGAACACAAAGAACATGAACATGTTCTTCATGTTCTTCCCATAAAAAGAGAAACAAAATTAATTGAAAATCTTTTCTTTTCTTTTTTAAAAAATAAGAAGGTTAGAAATTTTATTATTATTTTATTAATCTGTCAGTTTCCCCATTAGTTTGGTGATGGAATGGTGCTTCAAGGACTTAAATGTCCCGCGTTAATTGGTTTAGGGACTAAAAGTGGTAAAAATAAAATGTAGGGACTAAAATGGAAAAAAGTCAAAATATAGGGACTAAAAGTGCATTTACACCTTCTTTTCTTTCTTTTTAACCTAGGGCGTTACACCGTCGGCTAATTTTTTTGCGGAGGACGAGGAGGTAGCCAGTCCATCGGGGCAAAATTGTAGGGAGTTTGTCCTTTCGAAGATCTGGGTGGTGAATAATTTCCCTCCTAGAATGATAAAGTATGTCTTTGGAAGGCTTCGCCCTGGGCTTTCAAATTCCTGAAGACATCCCTATAAGAAGGGCATGTATAGGGGAGAAGTGTTACTCAAGCAAGAATGAGGACATTGGGTTCTATGAGGTCACCTTTATCGCAGTGTTGAGGTTACCTCTCACCGAGATCCACCATCGGCTAGCGGACTATCTTGGGATATTCATCTGCCAAATATCTCCTAATGCATAGAGGATATTTCTTGGAGTGAAGGTGCTTTGGGGCTAGGTGAGTGGAGGCCGTTGGGGCATTACTCTCAACAATTTCTTCTACTGCTATAAACCCCAGTAGATTTTGGCATCACAGGGTTTCTATAACTTTGTGTGTCATAAGGTTGCATTAAAGCTTGTGTCTAACATGCCTGATTCCAATCATGATTGGAAAAGCAGGTATTTCTTTGTCAATGGCACCAACTGGGTATGTAGACCTGACGAATGGAAAAATATAGGGGAAGGTTACGACCATACTTGGGGGATAATGGATAAGTCTGGTGAGTCGTTAGGAAGCTTTTCTTATATCGTCTGTCGACTTTTACCTTATCTTTAACCTATATGTTTTGGTATTTCTATAGCCCAAATCCGCCCGATGATATCTCTTGAGCAGGAAAATTTCATCAACCATACACTTGATATCTGCATAGTGGAGAGGGGGTGGAAGGATCTTGTCACATTTGACAAATTGCACGCTTTTTGTGGCGAACTTGAACCTTCTGACGAAGCATGGATAGAAACTTTATACCGAAATCGTAAGTCTTCTCTCCATTGACTTGTTCTTTAATTGTTGATTTGAAAAACCTAACCTGTCTGCCTTTTGTGTTCTTTTAGAAATGGATGTTGGAAAGAGGAAAGCCTCGGAGGTGAAGAAAGTGGTTGTGGCTCGAGCTCAGTAGTCTAAGGGATCGTCGATTCCTCCAATGAACGTGGGCCAGAAGAAAAAACCTTCAAGTGATGGGAATCATCCAAGCAAGAAACTTTCTGACCCGGTTGACCATCAGGATCAAGTGGAGACGGTCCAGAAAACGCTTGAGCCTCCTTGTCATGGCAAGAGCAAGGGTCTTATGACCTCTCAAGGCCTCAACGCCTAGCCTCCCATCCCCCTGTTGGTGAGGAATAAGTAGCACGCTGTTGGTATTGCTCGATCTCTCATCCAAAATGAAGACATTGACAAGTCCTTGAAGCATGAGACTGAGGCCTTAGGTGACTCGGGTCTTTTTGACTTGACAAGGGTAAGTTTAATCTTTGTTTACAGGCTTCTTTTTTTCCTTTTTAAGTTTGTTTTTCAAGTCTAACCGTTTGTCCCTTTTTTCAGGCTTTGGTGAGGATGAGGGCCCTCCAGATTAGGTGTATATCATAGGAAGCGTCCGTTGGTCAGTTAAAGGCCTATCAGGCCTCTGATAGGGAGAAGATCACTCAGTATAAAAGAGGCCATGAGGACTCTGAATGCTAAGATCGGCTCAGAAGGCCAGGATCACCAAGCTTGAGAAGAATGCTCGTCAGGTTGAGGAATTGACAAAGGAAAATTCCAACCTGGTGACTGAACTAGTTGCTCTTTGTGAGCATGTGGAAAGGATTAAGGCCGATGCCATCGCTGAGTTTCAAACGTCCCAACCTTACTTTGATGAGTTGGGTGATCAGTTTGCTTAAAGGCTTTAAACACTTCCACGAGCAAGCCATTCTTTTCTTCCCAAACTCTGGCTTGGACTTCCATCTGGTCCAAATTAATCTTTCAGTTCCCTCGACGACCCTAGGAGGTGGTGAGGTGATTGTAGATAACGTGGTTGACCTAGAGGTGAGTGATGGAGATGGGCCAGTGGAGAATGACGGGCAGACTACAGATGAAGGCTAGGTGGTGCTGTGGACACAACGGATGGAGTTGCCACCTAATTTTTGCAATGGTCTAAGAACCATATATATATATATAGCGTCCTCTCGAGAAAGAACCATTGATCTTACTACCAGAGATATGGGTTCAGAGTTAAGGTACAGTCTTGGGAAGGTGTTAGGCACCCAAAATCGTCCAACCCTAAGGTTAGTTTCATCTCATTGTGTCTTATGTCTTAACCCTATTAAAGGCACATTTAACTTTGCATCTATACTCACACACACGCCATCATACATCTAACAATCAATATGGCATCAAACATCCCAAAACCTAATCACTCACCTATCATGGCATATCATAACCCAAGCACACATCTATCTCATCTCATTCAAGGCAACAAGCATATCATAATACGGTAGCATCAACAAGGCATTAACATCAAGCATATCCCAAACATCCAAGCATAGCATCATGGTATTAACCAAGCATATTCATCATGTTCATAAACCATGTCATGCCCATCATCCCAATCAAATCCATGTTCATGTAATTATGCATGACTTACCTCATAGCACCACAGCACCTATGCATCAATGCATGTTCATGTGATTCAACCAAGATATAAACCCTAATTACTAATTCAACAATCAAGGCATGTGAAACATGTTATTCTACTAACCCTAGACCTAAACCTGTGAAAATTAGACTTAACAAGACTTAAACAAAAGATTAAAACTAAGCAAAACAAACAAAATTGCAAGAACCCTAAATCTGCATTTTTGGGCACGAGTATGCGTACGCATACATGAGTATGTGTACACATGCCTCTAGTATGCGTACGTATACATAAGTATGTGCACGCATACACGCCCAGAAACACAATTTTAAAGCAAGCAACAAAACAATAATTAAAACAAACCTAACATGCTTCTAATATAAAACTAAGCAACCTAAACTAACAACAAAGATATCAAAGATAAACAAAACAAAATCTATTCCTAAACATGCATTGGATCTAACAACAAACAAGAGCAACACTTAACACATCAAAACATATTCATCAATATATCAAATTATATCAACTTTCCAATCAAAACATGATGAGACAAAACAAAATAAAATAAAACAAAACAAAACATATTTCTAAGCATGAATAACATATAAATTAACTAAGAACAACAAAAACACAAATGATAAAAGAACCAAATCAAGGAAAAGCCATGAAGAGAGACTCACCTTGCTATGGAATACAAACTTGATTGATATTTAACCGGCCCTTTAGTGCCTACATAATAAGATTCAATGAGATATCAAGGTAAAAGAAGATTTCCAATAGTTCATAGTTATCATAACTCAAAAAAAAAAAAAAAAATGATGTTATTCAAAAGGTTGTTTTGAAAAAGGTTTTTGAAAGAATTTAGAAAGTAGTTTCTAACTTAAGATTACTAGAGAGAGGTTTGGAAGAACCAAAAAACGTTCATGGTGGCTGTGTGTGCAAAAAATCAGAGTTAGAAAAGTGTTTTGGAGAATTTTAGGTCAAAAATCAACTCTCTCTAGCTAGGGTTTGAGTTTAGAGGTATAAGAATGTATTTATATGTTAAAACTAGGGTTTTCAGGCTTATTTTTAGGGTTTTGGACATTCCAAAGGGTCTAGGGGCCGGGCCCCATCAAAGAGGGAGGCTTTGGGCCCTAAAACATGAAGTTCTGAGGTTCTAGAATGGGCCCTGTGTACACAAGTTTGTGTATGCATATGCAAGTTCGTGCATGCGTACACATGAAGTTTCATGCATACATACAACTCTGATGGCTCGACTTCAAACGGTCATAACTCACTCGATGTAAGTCCAAATTAGGCAAATTTTGTATTCAAATTAAAGCCCAGTATGTCTACTTTCCAATGAAACAAACTGAACTCAAAAAGTATTTGTGGATCAAAAGTTATGGTCAAAACAATAAGCAAAGATCATTTTTTAACAATGTTTTCAAAGCAATTTGAGCACTTTTGAGTTGTAATTACTTCTAAACTATCAAAATAACTTCAATTACCTATGTAAAGCTCATTATTGGGACCGGGGACTAAAGTTTATAAACCGAGTACAAAATATGGTGTCTACAAGTGCCCGACGATCCTCCAACTTGATTTTTGTAATCCTTAAAATTGATTGTTTCTTTTATATTTTAAGTAAGTTGAAAAAAATTTGGGTGCCTTGTTTTGGGTACAAATAAGTTCATAACTATTCGGGGTGCCTTGTTTTGGCACAAGTTAACATTTTTATGCCCTCATCGAGCTTGAACACATACTTTTATATCTATAATGTCCTTTCTATTTTCACATGCTCCCTGGATATGTTTGTTGTTTATGCTTACCGAACATTTTTATGCTTCCATCAGTCTTGAATGCATCTTTTGTTTTCTGTTAATATATAATTTGCTTGTAGAATATTCTTGCCGACCTTCTCGAAGGTACCTTTAGTCAAGTTTAATGGTTGGCTATGTACACGTTCATCGGGTTTACTCCGTTAGACCAAATGAGAACATGTGTTTCACTAAAATAGGCCAAGTGTTAGTGCTCGTCGATATTTTAGTCGTCTGTCCATTCCTTAGGTAAGACTTAGATTGAGTGAAGGACCAAGTACGTGTCGGTATTTTTGGTCGCCGATCCATCCCGTTGGTAGGATTTAGATTGTATAAAGGACCAAGTACCCGTTAGTATTTTGGTCGTCGATCCATCCCTTAGGTAGGACTTTAGATTGAATGAAAGAGTAAGCAACCGTCGATATTTTTGGTCGTCAGTCCATCCCGTAGGTAGGACTTAGATTGTATAAAGGACCAAGTACCCATCAATATTTTGGTCGTTAGTCCATCCCTTAGGTAGGAATTAGATTGAATGAAGGACCAAGCACCCATCGATGTTTTGGTCGTTGATTCATCCCGTAGGTAGGACTTATCTTTATCTTAAGTGATCTTGCACCCGTCAATGTCTTTGGTTGTCGATCACCCCATAGGTAGGATTTGGCTTTATTTTGAATGACCATACACCTGTCGGTGTCTTTGGTCGTCAATCCACCCCCGCAGGTAGGATTTAGCTTTACTTTGAGTGACAATGCAAAAGTGATGTTAGTTGTACCATTTTGTGGAATATAAAATGGTACACAAAAAATTGTACAGAGGATTTATATTCATAATGGTCCTATACAAAAGTAATGTTACACAAATTATAATGGGAAAAATACTCACACACCCTCTGAACTTTAGAGTAGTGGCCATTACACTCCCTAAATTTTTGTTTTGGCCAATTAACTCCACGAACTTTGCAAATGTGCCAAATTAATATTTTTGTTAAAAAAGTAACAGACTTCTCACGTGAAGGTAAATCCAACTGTGACATCTCTCAATACTGCCTTACTTTCTTAATTAGTTGCAAAATTTGTTATTATTGGTAGAAAGTCTAGGCAAATCATTAAAATAAAAATTCTTTAGGCTTACTCTAATCAAGACATACAAGTTCCTCACAATAAGTTTAGAGTCAATTTAGTTCCCATTAAATATTTGACAACAATGGAGAGGAAAAGGAGTTGTGGGCCAAGAGGAGAACCCCATAAATGAATTTAATTGTAACAAAACAATGTAGTGAAAAATGAGTAATTAATAAGTATTTTCAAAGTACTATAAATGTGTACCCTTATCTCACATACAATTATGGATCTTTCTGATTAGATTTATGATAAGATCTAAAATTTATGTAAAATGAGAATGCACGCATTTATGATTATTAAATATTCAATAAATTTGCGTGAAAAATGTAGTTTTGGTATATCTCATTAATAGGCCTACGTCTCTTGTAACGGACAATATCGCCACGACAGCATGATTATGACATCTTTCTCATTTCTCAATTTTCCTGCTAATCCTCCCTTTCTCTCCTTTATAAAATGGTGATTCAGTGACTCCTTCAACATGCAAATAATAAAATATAAGATAATACCCACCTTCACCTTCACCCTGGCCTTGAACCTTCTCTTGTACTTCTTCTTCTTCTATAGATAAACATAAACATAATAAATGGAGAATAAGAGGGCAGAAGAAGCAGAAGAGGTGGAGTACCAATCTGGGTTCGGAAACCACTTTGCTTCGGAGGCAATCCCAGGAGCTCTTCCCAAAGGTCAAAACAGCCCTCTTATCTGCCCTTTCGGCCTCTACGCCGAACAGATCTCTGGCACCCCCTTCACCTCTCCTCGCAAGCTCAATCTTCGCAGGTCTGATTGAATTAATAATTAATTGCTGATTGCCTTGCTTTACTTTCAATATAATTGCATAGCTGCTAGTTTCGTTACTTTTGAATATGAATATGTGGGCTGCAGTTGGCTATATCGGATAAAACCATCAGTTACACATGAACCGTTTAAACGTCGGGAAGCAGGTCATGAGAAGCTGGTTAGTGAATTCAACAACCAGTCCAAAGCTTCTACCACCCCAACTCAGCTACGATGGAACCCCCCTCATATTCCCGATCAACCCACGGATTTTATCGATGGCTTATACACCGTGTGCGGGGCTGGCAGCTCATTCCTACGCCATGGATTTGCTATTCACATGTAACTAATTTCCCTATTTCATTCTTTCTTTCTTTTTTTACGACTACATTTACGCCATTAGCCATACCATATATATTCATGTGAGTATGACATTAATTACTGTATTCCTCACTATTATTTCCCTACTTTGTTTGGTAATTATTAGTTAATTTGCATTCTGCCTCAAATTCTTTTAGAACTTAGTTTTTTTATTTATTTGTTATGTATGAATTGATTATCAGGTATTAAGGTAAGGACACCCAGTTCTTCCACTTCCACAAATATCATATATGGACCTATCAGGTTTATTATTATTATTAAAAGATAGAATATGGACCTACCAGTTTGGTAACGTGTTATCAAATAACACAGTATAGTTTTTTTTTTTTTTTTTTTTTTTTTTTTTTTTTTAAATTTTAAAATTCACTTTTTTCTAAGGTGCAGCTTTTTTCAAACAATCTCAATTTCAAAAAGTTAAAAAATAAGCTATGCGAACTTTATTGTTAGATGAAGTCCGAGTTTTATCTTATCTTATGATTATGATTATTATTATTATTTTAATAAATAGAAAGAAAGAAAGAAAGAAGAAAACTTTAAAGTTTAAACTGTGTTTAATTGCTCAGAAATACCAGTTAAAGAAACTTTGGATTTTTTTGTTTTGAGTTTTACAGCTGTCAAATGGCTGACCTTTAGTGTTGGAGAAACAGCTAAAGTCAAGGTTTAAAAAAGCTGTGATGTTATAATAAATTAACTTAATTTATTCACTATTTCAAAGCTAAATAGTTTCTCTTGACTGCCAATGGTTTGCTAAAATGTAGTGAACTGGAGCTAGTGTTACTTAAGAGTGTTCCGTTTATTCATTTTTTCTTTATATGCTCAGTGGCAACTAAATAACTGGTTCATAGTTCAATGTGTGAAAGTGATATAAGAAATGCTAACAAGCAGTTGTCTTTTTACTTAGTTATTTATTTTTACTGCATAAGGGGAAGACTTGTGCACTGGGTACGACCTCATTTTTATATCTTTCACACAATTTTTGTTGCTGTCCTGCTTTCATTTTCAAGTTTGCAAAATTTCTTCAGTAGAAATATTTTCCAAAGAGATTAATGAATTCCTAGATCCCAAATCTTCTTTGTTTATGTTAACACATGAATGAAATTATGAAGGTTTTATGTACACCTTGATAGATTGAGGAATTAAATTTGTAGGTACACGGCCAACAAATCTATGACTAACTGTGCCTTTTGCAATGCTGATGGTGACTTCTTGATAGTGCCTCAACAGGGAAGTAAGTGATGTTTCTATCTTAAAGGTTGATTTTAATTTTGGTTTCTCTTAAATAGGGATTTCCCCCCCTGATATCCTGTTAGAAGGCCATACTTTGTTAAAAATTGGAAAGGGATAAAGTCTGCAGATGTCTTTCTATTTATGTACACATATGAAAGACAATTTCCCTTAATAAATGGAGATTTTTAGACACTGATTGCTTAATTTTAGAGGGTGATGAACGAATTCACCTTTGAATGAGCTCTTTGATGTGAAACACATACCCATAGTGCCCTCCTGCTGGAGGATTGGCATTCCAAGAGTCTTATATTCTGATCTTGTATCTAATTGTTGGCTCGTTGTGCTACTAGGTAATTGAAATTTTGCAAGTACACTGTTTAAAAAATCTAACCCTTTTTGTGAGGGTATTCTGTGTTAAATTGATAGGAGTTTTCTTTCTTACACTCTATGCTGGTTGTGCAGGGCTATGGATCACTACTGAATGTGGAAGATTGCAAGTTTCCCCGGGTGAAATTGCCGTTCTACCTCAGGGATTTCGTTTTGCTGTTAATTTGCCTGATGGCCCATCACGTGGTTATGTTGCTGAGGTTTTTGGTACCCATTTTCAACTTCCTGATCTTGGACCCATAGGTACCTAGTCTCTTGTTCAGCTGGTGGTGTTTGAGTAAAAAGCAAGTGCGATTATTTTTTTGTCTCAAATTATATGACATTAGAGTACTTAATTGATCAATCGTTAAACTTCAATACTTCCAAAAGTGAGAATATTATTAATTTGATTGCATGTAGGTGCTAATGGTCTTGCTGCTCCAAGGGATTTCCTTGTGCCTACAGCCTGGTTTGAAGAGAGTTCCTATCCAGGCTTCACTATTGTACAAAAGTTTGGTGGCGAACTCTTTACTGCTAGACAAGATTTCTCTCCATTCAATGTTGTTGCTTGGCATGGTAACTATGCTCCGTATAAGGTGGGTGTTACTTTTAAGAAAACGTCTTTTTTGCATGAATGAAATAAAAAGAATAGGCAGCTCTCTCTCTCTCTCTCTCTCAGCTGTTTATATAACATTTTGGACTGTTAAAACTCTCTAGATATGACTATGATAACCATAAAGGGACTTGATTTGATCTAATATCTGATTTGCTTGCAGTATGATCTAAGTAAGTTCTGCCCTTACAATACAGTTTTAATCGATCATAGTGATCCATCAATAAATACAGGTATGCTTAATGGTGTGCTTTTATTATTTCAAATTTGGGTTAATGAGGTTTTCGCTTTCACTTATAAAGTGTGTTTGATTATCTTAGTTTATTATTTTGCAATTATTATGCAGTATTGACGGCACCAACTGAAAAACCTGGCGTTGCTCTGCTTGATTTTGTCATTTTTCCTCCCCGATGGTTGGTTGCAGAGCATACATTCCGGCCTCCATATTATCATCGCAATTGTATGAGTGAATTTATGGGCCTCATTCACGGTGGATATGAGGTTGTTCTCAAAATCTAATTTAAACTACTTATCTCATCGTGTTGTGAATGTTACATGTGGTGGACAAAGTAATTTCCTAATATTGGGGGATTATATATTGGCTGAGAATGGGATGTAAAATTCTTTGTACTGTTGGGGAAGGTGGTTGCTGCATATATTCAAATGCCAAACTTCTTTTTTATGCTGTTAATATTTAAAATAAATAATTAACATGCGGCTTCTAAATGCATGTTAGTCATTTAATATCATAAGATGTCTTTGTAGAATCATCATATTTTAGGGTCATATACATGTTGAAGTCTTCCTGGCAACAGATGGGAAAATCATGTTGTCCAGTTCTGGCCTATTATACTGTGTATATAAGGCATGCATGTGCAGAACAATTTGGCATATGAGGAAGTGGATACTTTAATTCAGCTTTGTTCTTCATTCTATTATACAATTTATTTCATAATCTTGTTTTCAGGCGAAAGCTGACGGGTTTCTCCCTGGTGGTGCAAGTCTTCATAACTGCATGACTCCCCATGGGCCTGATACCAAGACATATGAGGTATGTATTTTATAAGCAACCCAAAGAAAAAGATGATGGCTACGTTTTATTTTTTTGGTTAAAATATAAATTACTCCTTTCAAGATTATATCTGCTGTCAATCTGATCCCTCTGCATTTAATTTAATACCTAAACTTCCATATTGAGGTCAGTTTGGTCTTCCATCCATATCCATTAATGCTGTTAATTTTCATGTGAGTTAAAGGTGCTGACCAAAACAGTATCCTTTTAGTGCAAAAAATTGAGAAAAAAAAAAAGAGAGAGCAGGTGCTGTGTGGTGGATGGGGTAGGATAGCTCTTGCTCACCTCATCATCATCCTTCTTTCCTTTTCTTATTCTTCTTGTCCTCCTTCAAGTTCTTCTTCAATTCAGATATGTAAAAATTATCATCGTCATACCAGACCTAGTTAAAGTAGATCTAGAAGAGATTCCCCATCTTCTCCTAAACTACCTTAGTATTCAAATCTGATAAACAAGAGGAAAAATAAATCCCCCAAAATGAATTCAATGAAGCAAACAATCCCAAATTCATCTTTTGTTTTTCACTTTATGTCTTTGATTTTTTTTTTCACCCAGATTTGCTTTCCGCTCTACTCTCCCCTCACTAATTACCCTAACCCCTCTCCATGTTTCTCTTCCTAATCTATTTCTTCATTATTTACCTCTTTTATGTTTTTTCTTTCTCCCAACACTCTCCCTCTCATTTTTTCACCAATACTTCATCAGTTTGACGGTTATGTGTGGGTGACATGGCATTTAACAGCTAGATGGAAGGATCATATTGATAGCAATCTGAAAGTTCAATAAAATTGTTTAAATTCGAAAGAGAGATCAAATTAATGGCAATCTGAAACATAGAGGGTCATATATCGGCTCCATTTCCAGAACTTGAAACCTTGAGTGGATCTAATGTTGAACACTTCAAACCTTGAGTCAACTCCTGGGGAGTCCCTTTACCGGCCAATGATATAATCTTGTTCATTAGGGTTAGATTCAATGAATAGTCCTGATCTAACCATATCATATAATCTTGTTCATTAGGGTTAGAGTCAATGAATAGTCCTGATCTAACCATATCGCTCATTTTGATGCACAGACAACAATTGCAAGTGGAAATGAGGCAGGGCCGCATAAAATAACTGATACCATGGCTTTTATGTTTGAATCGTGTTTAATACCCCGCGTCTGCTCTTGGGCTCTTGAGTCTCCCTTAATGGATCATGATTATTACCATTGTTGGATAGGCCTGAGATCCCATTTTACAGGCGAAGGGACAGATATGAAAAGTTTAAACATACAGAATTGACATGATGATACTGAAAGTGGAGGCGAGTCTATCGTGTTAATATATAGAACAAACATTATCAGCTTGAAGCAACCATAAGTCAATCCAGCATGTATATAATACAATAAAAGAGCATCTAAAGTGTGGATATATTAGATATATAGAGTTTTATTTTTCTGTCTTATCTTAGTTTGCTTAATAGCATGATTGTATCAAACTTCTACAAATGTTTCAACCTACCAACATGGCCTTGTATCAGTTTTAAGGGTCTAATAAGCATTGCCTGAGTTGCAAATATTGATAAGCACCTTCCACTTGTGATTGCGGATGATGTATTTTATCCAAATTTTGGGTGAAAAGTTTTCTCTGAACAGTGGCTGTTTCCATTGGATATATGTGATTACTATAATTCTGATCAGACAACTGATTTTTAGTGTTTTTCTGAAGTCACTTTCGTACAAGCAATGTGCCTCACTCCCTCTCTCACACTCAAAGAAATCAGTTCTATATGCTTACTTTGTTGTGTTTGAAAGTCGGGCATCCTAATTGTTAGAAATATAACTGTTAGACTTTGAAATATAATAGTCCAATAGCATAGGCTCAAGCCTAATCTTATGGTTGCTCCAAGGGCTTATAAGCCATGAGTGGGGCGCATCTCCAACCGATGTGGGACAAAGGTGTCAAGCCAAAATGGCTACAAGGCAAAGCCCTTGGCCTGAGGTGAAAATCCTGGACTTCCATTCTCGGGGCCGAGAACCAAAACCTTGCGGGCTTGGCTCCCCAAAGAGGACAATAAGCTTGCGGGGCGTGGAACAAAATCCTCCCCCACAGGAGTCATATTATATGACTGCAAAATAAATAAATAAATAAAACAAAAATTAAGTTAGACGCAAAACTAGATAGATAAAATGACGCATTCAACTCAACTCAACGGTGAAGTTAGAAATTTTTAAGTAAAAAAATTTATATAATACATATATCAAGTATGTCTTTTAACAAGACCCAATATATGTTATTGTTTTGTGTAGAATAACATTTATATCCAAATAAAACTCAAAATAAGTATTTCCTTTCATAAACTAGTTTTTTAAACTTAAATAAAGTTGTGCTGCACATATCTTCTTTTTGTAGTACTAAAATAATTTATAATTGATTTTGTACTAAATTTCTTAACAATATCTCTTTCAATAAGTTAAACAATCACTTAAAAACTCTTCTTCTTTTTTTTTCTTTTTTTTTTAATCTTGTTCTAAAATTTTGTTTAAAAAATTTAAATGGTTAAAAATATGTAATCTAAATCCAGATCAGGTAATAAGGTGATAATTCCTTAGATTCAAATCTGAGTTTTTTTAATGGTTTAGAATATAAAGTTTTAGAATTTGGGATATATAATTGGACAATGATTTCTGAAATTTCAACACCATTTCTTTTAAACTATATATGTATTAAAAGGAGATGGTTTCCCTAAAATCACCTTCAGACAAAAAAAAAAAAAAAAAAAATTATAACCTAATTACATAACCAACTTAAAAATTTTGGAAACTTAAAGTTACTTTTAAATCACTTTTATAACAATTTAAAATAAAATAAAATAAAATAAATTGAGGCTTTTGCTTTTAGAAGAGAGAAGGTTTAATTTTAAAAGGGATTTGTCAATATATTTGTGAAAGCATATGTTTTTATGTAATTTATATATGACACGAATATATAACTGTTAGAGATGATGACTAAATAACATATTAGACCTTCAAATGAGCGGTGGTATAATTTTTGTAAAAAAAAATGCCAAGGTTTTTTTTTTTTTTTTTTTTGAGGGGGAAAAAAATGCCAAGGTGACATTAACTAAATGACCATATATTCTATAATTTTAGTAGTATTAGTTGAAAGGAAACTAAAAAGTCAAAAGGGGCCATTGCTCTCCCCTCCCTTCATGTGTTGGATACTTTGATACTTAATTTTTTCTAAACTTAATTTTCATAAAATATCATTATTAGGTCCGAAAAATACTAAATTACATTTCTTCAAAATTTCATCTAGAATCCCGGGGAACAATGCCGATTAAGTCAATTTAAGTTGATTAGATAGAAAAATATCAAATTCCCCATTTTGGATTTTTGTTCACAAAAATTTAACTACAATTAACCTAATTTGACTAGATTTGTCCAAATGTTAATCGAGCTCTAAACATAACAAGACACAAAATTTTAATTTTTTTATAATAAAATGTGTTCCAAGACACTTTAACCAAGCCTGATCAGGTTTGATCATGGTTGACTGAAGTTTAACCAAGATTTGATAAAAAATTAGACCGTCCTAGTAAATTGATGTCTATATGAAAAGAAGTGCTGGAGATACACACTTTTGCATAACTTTATGCCACAACTCGTCACATGGCGAGTTGTGGTTGGTTAGAGTGTGTCCCCACTAACACACTCTAACCAACCACAACTCGCCATGTAACGAGTTGTGGCACAAAGTTGTGCAAAAGTGTGTGTCTCCAGCATTTCTCTTATATGAAAGATCATGAAATTCCATTTAAATGATGATTTGTGGGTTCGACATATAGAAATTCCTCATGAATAAGGAGAACTCACACAACTACAAAAAGTGAGATTTTGGACCAAAACATGATTAATTGGTGGTGTTACCATACTTTTAATTTTTCAAATCGAGATCTTTGAGCTTCAAAGCCGATATATTTTAAAAATTGGTGTTACAAGCTTTCTGATGATACCTTGTTTGTAGCAATTCGAGGTTAGAACTTAGAAGGCCAAGAACGAAGTTCATGAAAGTGGGAAGTAACTTGAAAAATTCTCATTTTTGTCCGCAAAATCAGCTCAAGGTGCCGACTTTTGCCATAGATGTGCCACGAACTGCGTATATTTGATTTGAAAAACTTGTACTTTATGAATCTAAGCATTTTCCTCTAAATCTTGGTTCAAATGGCATCGCAAGATCATCTCTAGATTTTTGGAAATTAATTGGACAAAATGAGAAAAAACCATTTTCAAAAGAGAAATGCTATGTCCACAACATTTTCATAACAAATCTTAAGTTGTTGTTACTGATTATTATTGTTAGGGTAAAAAAGTAATCTTAGTGGTAAGTTCAAATTTGAACCAATAACAATTTACCAACTATGATTTGTTGTGAAAATATTATGAAAATGTAACAGACGTAATACTTCTCTTTTCAAAATCTGACAATTTGAACTACCTAACTTCCCACTTGAATAACTATTTTTTGAATATTGAATCAAATTGCACAAAGTTAATATCTTTGAAAAGTAGACATCATAATCCTTCCAATGATGCCAAAAAGACTCAAGATAGAGGTTAGAAAGGCCATTAACCAAGTGCACAAAATTTGTATTTGAGAATGGTAATATTTTAAATAAACTGATAGTTGAAAAAAAAGAGGTTCACATGGTATGTGTGCCCTTCTAGATGGGCTTACATGTGGTATGTGTTTCTGCCTAAAGGATTTTATTCTCTCAATAACTAAAGTCCTCCTATTTGTGGGTTCCAATTAGCTCAATTGGTAAAATCTCTGATGGTTGTATAAAAGATTTGGGATTCAATCCCCACCTATACACCAAAAACCAATTGGTGTATTGGTCTGATGATAAAGAACTATTATCAGGACGTTATAGGTTGAAACTCTCTCAAAGTCCTCCTATTCAGTCAAAGGGGATGAATTCTAGGAGCCTTAAACCCCATTTCTCTAATCCCTAAACCTCTCTAAACACCTTAAAACAAACTACTAATCAATTCCATCAAATCATCAAAATTGTCTTCATCCATATGAATAAATATCGTCTCCCTTAAAATTGTCTTCATCAAAATTGTCACTCTTTTTGCTAGAAAGGAGGAGAGTATCAGCCTTTTTGGCTTCAAATCTTTACATTTGATATGCATTAGAGCATCCACATTTGTGGAGCCATAATTTTAGCTATTTGGCTCTACCAAAAGCTATTTTATTTATTTTACCTTTTCACTTTACAAAGCACCCAACATCAGTGGTTTTATTTTAGCTTTCAACACAATAAAATAATATAAACAACACAATAAAATAATATATTCACTACAATAAACAACCACCACTACCAACAAAATAAAATAATATAACTTTTTAATAAAATATTATTATTTGGTTTACCTTCTTAGCTATGGTGCACAACCATCTTTGGTTGTGCACTATACCTCCACCATTGTAGCATGTTTTTTATCTTTGGTGGTGCTAAAAAGCTAAAAATAGCAATATAGCTTTTTAGCACCACCAATAATAATGCTCTTATAGAGAAAAAGATATGTGCAACTTCTGTCCGAATGGGGTGTAAAACACCTATTTTACGCCCTTCAATCAAATTGCGCCACATCAACTTATTGTAAATTGAAAAAAAAAAAAAATCTTACCGCACATAATCTTGCCTCTAAAAATTCATATACCAACAAAATTGTATCTTCCTCCTAAAGAACCAACCAAATCTCCAAGCCAGCTAAGATACAGCCCCAGCCGCCGGAGATGTTGCCCAAAACCTCTGGAGATGCTGCCAAAATCTACCAAAGAATCCGCCACAGAATCTGCTCATTCTAAAGAACCATCGAACCTACAAGCCGCTTGAGTAGTCAGAACTGCCAAAAGCTGCTGGAGACGTCGCCACTGACCTCTAAGTTTCTTTTTTCCTGATTTTTTTTTCCTTTTTCCAATTTTCATTATCCAAGGTACAATCTTTTTAATTTTTCTAATTTTGCGCATGTGGGTTATAAAAATATATATCCAATCTGGGTTGTGTGTAAGTTTGAATCTAGGTTTTGCTCAAGATTTGCATATGGGATAAGGTTGTGGATTTTGTTGAGGGAAGACAAGGTCTTGGTATCTCTACTGTTTGTAGGTGATTAAATTTTGAGGATTTTGCTTTTGCATGTGGGTTTTGGAACCAGGTTTCTTGGTCTATTGTGGGGTTTGTTTTTTGTTTTTAAGGTTTTCTAAAATAAAATTTAGAGAGAGGAAGAGAGGTCACCAATTCATTGACAGTGGTGGACCGTTGGTGGAGTGGTCACCAATTCTTTGTCTCCGATAACATTACCGTTGCCAACATCAACACAAGCATCCAATTTTTTTTTTTTTTTAATGAGATTAATTGGGTGTTGATGTGGTGTTATACTATTGGTGGCATAAATAAACTCTGTGTCCATACTTGTTTCTTGTCTTTGGAAAAGCATCTCTGATTCTTTGATTTTCTATTTACCTCTTTTCTCATCTACTTTCTCAATGGGATTTGGATCCTGCGAGAAAAAATTATCTATGTCAAAAAGGGAAAATGTAAAAAATTTAAAGGTTAATTTTTTTTATTGGTCTAGCTCCAAGGGTTGAGAGTAAAAGTGAACTTTTCAAGTTTCATTCTCAACCATTAAAATTGGTATTGTACAGGATCTCAATTCCTTGATGACAATAATGTTGTTAGGCTTTATCTTAATTGATCTCTCTATTTTCACTCATTAATCTCAACTAAGGCTATGTTTGGCTCTATATAAATTCATTTCCGAGTGTAAAATGGGTTCAGGGAAAATATTTTTCAGTAAGGAAAATGCTTTCAATGTGTTTGGTTGCGCCATGGAAAATAGGGCAGAAAACGATTTCCAATGTTTGGCTATTGTGGAAATAGTTTTATCGTATTCATTTTCCCATGTTTGGTTTGTTCAAAAAATTCACGGAAAATATGAAATGAATAGCAAATAAAAACCTGCATTCCTGTAACAATCTAAACAGATATTGTACTCATCCACTTCAACATAAACAAAGAGCATCTAATAAATAGTTTCATAATATTCACATCAATAAGCACATAATGTAGCATTCACCATTGGAGGTGAGCCTCCATGGTCTACAAAAATGATACCTACACATGGTATCTAAACAGTACACATGTGCCCTACATGCTTACACTAAACATACATAACTTGGGTAATTGTATCATCCCAAGCACACAAAATACTACATCCTATAGTCAAGGTATGTAACTGTTATCCCTTAGAGCACAACAGTCCACAAAATATACATACCATCATCGTATGTCTAAAGTTAGAAATACATACATAGCCTGCTTATACTAGCTGATGTTTATAGATAATACAATACTGTCACATGTATGGTACAATCAGAGGTGAATACTAGTACTACAACATATTACCAAAAAGAAAAACTACCATCACAGTTAACACCAAACAGAGTTGTCAAAGTCGAGTAAAAAAATAACTATCCATCCAAAGCTTCCTCAACTTAGCATTCTTAGCCAAAAATCCCCTAGCTGCCTTCTTATTTTCACACAGATGGTCAAAGGCAGTTGCGAGCATATCTTCACTATACCCATCCGACGCCATGGCCTTCACCTTAGAGTAAAGACTAGTGTAATCAACAGGCCCTCGGTTGATTTCTTTCAACGTTACAACAATTTCCTTAAGCTAATCAAACAGATCAGCGAGAAGACTATCATCACCGGGAGGTGCACAGCCTCTCTTGCAGGACTTTGAAGCTGTGGACCCGTTAGTGGATGATTCTACCACATTCTTCCCCTTGTCCCCCTTATCCACCATACCCTCCTCACCATTGTCGGCCACATTCTCAATGTCATCACCATTATCTTACTGTGTGTCAAGATCAACGTATGACTTAGAAAAGTTGCTTGTGGCCATATCCTTACCCACTACAAGGGCCAACTCATCGTACATCTCTACCCTCTTGTTCAAAAACTCGACATACTTATGATGCGTCTGTAAGGGAGAAAGGAACGTAGAAAATTCAATATTCACTTCAATCATCATAATTGACTCATGTAGATGCATATTCACTTATATAATCAATATTTACTAACATAACTTAGCATATCTTCACTATACCCATCCGACGCCATGGCCATCACCTCAAGGTAAAGACTGGTGTAATCAATAGGCCCTCGGTTGATTTCTTTCAAGACCATAACAATTTCCTTAAGCTGATCAGACAGATCAGCGAGAACACTATCATCACTAGGAGGTGCACAGTCTCTCTTGTAGGACTTTGAAGCTGTGGACCCGGTAGTGGATGATTCTACCACATTCTTCCCTTTGTCCCCCTTATCCACCACACCCTCCTCGCCATTGTTGGCCACATTCTCAGTGTCATCACCATTCTCTTGCTGTGTGTCAAGATCAACGTATGACTTAGAAAAGTTGCCTGTGACCATATCCTTATCCACTACAAGGGCCAACTCATCGTACATCTCTACTCTCTTGTTCAAAAACTCGACATACTTACGATGCGTCTGTAAGGGAGAAAGGAATGTAGAAAATTCAATATTCACTTCAATCATCATAATTGACTCATATAGATGCCATATTCACTCATATAATCAATATTTACTAACATAACTTAGTACACATCGCAGAAGCATCAAAACAATATTATATTAACAAAATATTGTTGGAAGCCATACCATAACTTCCTCCTGATAAGTCTTAGCGTCGCATGTGATTATCTTGAGGCTGTCATTCCATCCAAATCCACTCTTCTTCCGAAGAGTTTGGATGGTACTCCACATATTCCTTAACGTACGTAGCCGTTTCTCCACAAATAAGGGGTAGCACTCTACCCTAAACTGAGCAAAGATGGCCTTTGCTACAGTGGCAAAGGAGCCTACCTTGAAAGTGTTTGAGGGCTTGTAAGCATGGTAGTTTGCATTGGTGGTAAACACCTGAATTGCTTAAAGCCCACCTTCTCCTCCTCTTTCTCTTTCGACATTGCTACATATAAAAATTGTATAGTGAGAGTAGAATTTAATAATTATTGTGCATATGAATAACAAAACAAAGACACATACAACCATGCTTATTTGAGGAAAAAATGCATTAACATCAAAGAACCTATAGATGTGCAGAAAAAACAAAACAACTATTGGAAATAACAATGTAATACTAAAAATAATTATCCTTACACCACCACAAGTCTATAGTAAATACGTTGTCCTTATACAACAGATAGTTATAATTCTCAGTGTCATCAATCATAGAAAAATACATTACATATTACAATTATAGAAATCTGAATCACACATTTTTAAAGTACTACTCTCCACTCCTGGTATAATCAGACCACATGGCTTGGCATATCTCATCTCTATTAACATTCCACACTCTACTTTTTTAAGTGGAGTCCCGACGTGAACGTGTTTCTAGTTCTCCACCACTAGACTCTACTTGGTTCATTGCAGCTTCCATAATACAATTAGTAGAATCAAACCCCATAATGTAATTATGAATCATGCAACATTCTAACACTACTTCCAATTGGGTTTCAAAAGACCAAAATGGTTTTGCATCCAAGACTCGAAAACGTTTCTTCAATACTCCAAACCTTCTCTCAATGGTAGTTCTTTAGGATGAGTGACAAAGGTTGAACAATTTACATTAATTCTCAGAAGGACGATCACTAAACTCTTTCAAGTGATGTTGAACACTCCAATAAGGTGACAAAATTCCATTTTTATTACCATACCCAACATCACCAAGATAATATTTACTTACATATATTGAAAGATAAATCGAAATCACTCCTATTCTTTAGTAAAACGAACAAAATTTATTAAAACTAATAAACCCAAAAGGTGAAGTAATCCTATAATACTTTAGGGAATTGAAAATTCCTCTGGCTAAATGAATGCATCATTTAACACACATGAATCATGTACACTGCCTTCCCATCCAGCCAATACATAAGTGAACTTCAAGTCAAAACTAATGGTAGCTAACACATTTTGAGTGCTTCCATCTTTGCGACCACGAAACCTTCCTTGTATTTCAGGTAGCATAGATGCACGAACATGTGTACCATCTATTGCTCCAACACAATCCTAATATTCGACAAATATAATGGTTTAAAAAAATACACAAAATCTTCACAATTACAAAAATAAACAAATTTCCAATATTTACCTTAAAATATGGGTAGAACCTTCTGCTATCCCTTATCTCTTGGGATGTATATTCACTAGACAATCTTACTAGAGCTCTATATAATTTCAGAATCCCCTTAAGAACGACCCTAAAATATCTATGAACAGTTTTAGTCGATCTATGGAACCGACTACCAATTACACAGATCCTTACATTATGACCAATTATGTGTAAGAAAATTAGCACTTGCTCCCTAACGGACATGTGAACAGTCAGCCATATGTGCTCCCCCTGAGTTAGAATGTCACATAACTAGTGGAAAACTATAGGCTTCATCCTAATTTGACTTACATAATGTCTCTCACTTCTATGCAGAATACTATTTATGTAATGCTTACTTTCAGCTACATGATTAACATAAGGTGTCCTATGCAGTTGTTTACGCCACAATTTCCTTAACAATGCAACCCCCACAAGGAGGACAGATGCAACTAAGGCAAGAATTGCTGCTTTAGATTATGTACCTCTTATACCACAGTGTTTGTTATTTTTAGTTGAAGAAAAAAACAAGCATGCTATTTTAGATATTACACAGTGTATAGAACATCACAATGACAAAACAACACAACACACCTTGTCAACCAACACCACAACGTAATCTCTAACACAATCAGTATATACAACCATGCTTAGTTTTTGTTAAACCATCCAAATTCACATAAATATTGTAACAAGCCCAATTCAAGAACAATGCTAAATTCAATTTACAAAAATATTCACAAGCTACCATATACCTTCACAAACACTTATTACATATAACATTATGCACATATATTTTATATACAAATAAATATATAAATAACTATAAATAAATATATATATATATATATATATGAATATCTAAATAAATAAATATATATATATATAGCGAATCTGGTACAGGGATATGGAGTGGTGGGTTTGAGGAATGGGTTTAAGTGGTGGGTTTAAGGGATGGGTTTGAGGAGACGGTGTCCGAAGTGGGACAGATCAGGTGTTGGGATGCTAAAATCGATGTGGGTTTAGTTGCAGTGGGTAGATTAGGTACATGCATTGCTCGATCTAGGCTTGTTTCGTCGGAGTTGGGTTTGAGCAAGATGAAGGAGATGAGGATGGACAAGGAGAGAAGAAAAGAAAGGAAGAAAAGAAATATAGTACTCACCGTTGCATGGAAGGGAAGAGGACAGTGCGATCTGACCATCGAACCTTGCTTAGGTTGTCTTCTACTCGTGTCACTTTGAGCTCTCTCTCTCTCTCTTCGGGTGTTTGAGTCCAGAAATAGAATAAAGAATCGATGTGTAAAACATTTTACGAGTTAGCTGGGGGTATTTTTCAGTCAACTGAAAATGATTTTTAGTTTGACCTTATTTGCATGTGCACCCAAACACGCATCAAGGTGTAAAATAATTTCTCAATTCCATTTACACCCGAAACAAACACAGCCTAAGTTTAAATTCTATCCAAAATTGGTGTAAAACTAAGGGTTTATACCATCCAATAAAATAAAAACACATCAACATTTCACCAAAAACTGAATACACCTTACCACACACAATCACAATTGGAAACCCACACACCCAAACATGAAATGGGTTTGATGATTTCATAATTCCTTGAGTTCATGGTTATATAATAGAATGATTATGTGATTGAATGATTAAATTATGAATACCTTGGGATTTGTTGAATTTCATGCCATACGGCTATTTTCTCTTGAATTAGATGTGTATAGACTCATAGTCGTATGGCATATGAACATGATGAAATGAATATATATGCATGTACACCTTATATACATACACATATATCTACTCATGTTCATATGATCATTCATGATTTATGATGTACAATGTGAATGATTGTCATTTGAATGCAAAGATAAGTATGCATAACAATATGTGTTAGCATGTACGTATAGCATTAGATGTTAGCATGTACATATCCCAATATGTGTGAGTACGAAAACCTCCTCTTTCATGATTAAGTGAAAATCTAAAAATATATTTTAAGCATATCATAGACACTCTCATTTTGTACTGGTTAATAATCTTTTAGTCCCTAACTCCAATGAGGAACTTAGAAAATGTCTACCAAGTATAATTGTAGTATTCTCTATATTTGGAGGTAATCACAATTCACAACTTAAATTTTCTAAAAAAAACACTTCAAAAAATGATGTAGAAAAATGAAAATTCTCACTTTTTTCCTACAATTTGTTGAACTACAATGAATGTTTTAGTGAGGTTTTTTCCATTAGAAAGTAGACAGCCAAGGCTTCAAAATAAACACAAATTTGAATTTAAATCAAGTGAGGAAAGCCATTTTGAAGTTTGGGAAACAATATATATCATCAATGTGACATACAATTGCTTTAGAGGGGCAACTGTAGACATTTTGTTTTGTATCAGTTAATAATTTTTAGTCCTCAACCCTAATGTTGACATCAAATTTTTTGTTTGGGATCGACCCCATGAACCATTTAGGAGACCTTGTTGATATGTGTGAGTGTGTGATGATGTGTAAGTATTAGCTATTCTTTTTTATTTTTTCCTTATATTTTCATTTTAGGAGTCGTCACCAACCATAGGATTTCTAGATGTAATTTGACAATTATGTCTAATTCTGTTCATTTTATTTAGATTCTAAAAAAAAATTATTTTATTTCCTAATTAACTAAAAGATACCCCAAGGGCTCTTAAGCTAAAAGGGAGAAAATATCTCAAAAAAAAATATATATATAATAACTTGAAAGTTTGGTTATATATAGAGAAGGTGTTACCTTGTTAAGCACCCCAAAACGTCTATTTAAAATGGTATCTTGTTTTGATTCAATTTAATTGTCCACTATTTTGAAAGATAACTTGTATATATACTTGACATTTATTATTATTATTATTATTATTTTCTCATAAAAAAAACATTTGAAAATAACTTCACATGCAATTTTTTATATATATAAAATGAAAAAAAGAAAAAGAAAAAGAAAAGAGGAAATCCTTATGGATGGAACTACGTAATGTGGTCACCACTTGTTTTTTCAATATATATATATAAATATAATTGAAATAAATGGAGATCTCTATCTGGTATAATCGGTACAAATGGATGGAACTGTGCAATGTGGTCACCACCCTACCTTTCTTTCTTAATTAGTGTGTTTGCGCGTTCTCTTTCTGGACCTTTTATTATTATCCGATTATTTTTTTAGGGGGAAAAAAAAAAAAAAAAACAAGTAGGGTCTTCTTCGCTCCTCCCACGTGCAATAATGCTTCTTTTGTATTCAGTTCACAAACAGTCCTTTCCCTCTCCCCTCTCCTGTACGGTACTTAAGAATTTTTGGGATCCCTCAATTAAATGAAAATTCAGAGAGGATTGAGATTAGAGAGAGATTATTATATATGTATTAGGTAATTCACTTGAAAGCTACCATTGGAATGCACATGCAAACCATTTTATTAGCATTTACATGTGGGAATCTTATACTCTTCTTTTTCTTTTATTCTTTTTAACAAAATTATAATTGCAATTTAAAAATAAAAAATAAAAAAACTTTTTTTAAAGGTTTTACATATAAACAATTAAGCTAAAAGATTGTGTTTATTTGTCACCAATTTTTTTTCAGTAAAAAATAAAAGAAGTTAATGCTAATTTTTTATTTTTTGAAGAGAAGTTAATGCTAATTAAGTGAATACTTAAAAAGATCTTTAGGTAAATAAATAAGTTAAAAATAAAAGTAATGGATGGATGGAACTGAATTTAGAAGTCAAGTTAAAGGAATGGGTGGATCGAACTCGATCTAATCCCTTTGGAGGAGACAGTACATTATATCTTAGCCAAAATATTGATATCTATATATATATTTTCTTAGATAAAGGCTATATTGGTTGGGTGGTGATTATATAAAATAATCATGCTAATATTATAGAGCAGAACATGGCTTTTTTTTTTTTTTTTTTTTTTTTTTTTTTGAGAAAGAGCAGAACATGGCATTAGTTGCATAGTGGAAGTTTATCATTTTATGGGCATTGACCAAATATTTATTTATTTAATTATTTTGATACAATACAAACACGTTGTGTTCAAATGCTTACTTAATAATTTCATATGCATACATTAAGAAAATAAAACCCTTCCCCAAAGAAAAGGGGAAATAGAAAGGACAATTGACAGACAAATTGTTAATTAGTTAATAAACAAAGGGGATTACTTGGCATGCTTTCTAACTTTTCAATTAATCATTATTAGCGTCTCCTATGTACTTAGATTAATAAATTCCAACATGATCAGATGATGGAAGGTACCAAGAAATTTAAGAGAGAGAGAGAGAGGCAAAAAGGGACACAAATCCTCCCATGTGAATCTGATTTGGGGACAAAGCAAAGAAAGGTGGGCTCTTACAAGTTAGAAGCAATTCACATGGGAGGGAGGAGGACATATGATTCTTCTTAGCCCTCTTTCTTTCACAGCTCATCCTCCCCCTAAGTCCTACATCTTCCCACTATATTCCCCCTATCCATTATATATATATATATATATATATATATATATATATATATATCTTTCTAATAAGATTTCCTCCTGTATATGCAACTAGTCCACAATAATATGCATGCATAACTTGACGATTAATAGAGGATGATCTTATACCATTCTAATTCATCATGACCCTACCCCCCACCTTTTTTTTTCCCCTCAAATTGACCCTGACCCATTTGATTCCTTAAATTCTTTCCTTCAACAAATTAATCCAACCTTAAAAACAACATCTTTTCTTTTTTTTCTTTTTTCTTTTTTTTGGGGGGGGGGGGGGGGTTCAACTAATAGTTTTTTTTTTTTTTTTTTTTTTTTTTTTTTTTTTTTTTTAATTCTTTGGTAGCTCCTATATTCCTATGATCTAATTTCTTTTTGCTGAACCCATTAATTGATCCTAATTTCTTTGGTAGCATGAGCTTATGCTAATTTCTTTAGTACCTCATATTTATATACCCAACAATGATAAAAGTGGAAATTGATCCCATTAATTGATCCTAATTTCTTTGGTAGCATGATCTAATACTAATTTCTTTAGCCCCTCATATTTATATACCCAACTATGATAAAAGTGGAAATTCATCCTAAGTCATGATCATCTTAAGAAATCAATTTGGAATAAAAATCCTCTATCCCATTTGGATTTGAGGATTCAAAGAAAAAATATTGATAATTGATGGTTATGGGAGTAGGGATTTAAAGCTTACATAGATGCATTTGTTAGAAATAACATGAATTACCAGCTAGTTAAGGTACAAGACTCTTGGTAATACTAGTATAAGTCAATTAATATAAATTCTATAACACATTGTGATGTAATCTTTGGAACTTTCCTAAAAATAAAATATTTGTGATATTATGGATTTGAGATGAAATCTTACACATAATTATTTCAAATCCACATATTAATAAATAAAAAAATTCTTTCAAAATTTTCATCAAATGAAAAAAATTCTATCATTTCATACCTTTTTTTTTTTTTTTTTTTTTTTTTTTATGGCAATCATTTCATACCTTAACTAAGTCATTTAAACTATAGATTGCAATTCAAATCCTTATCTTAAAATTCCTTTATCAAGAAAATTCATTACTATTCTAATTTATACTCTACCAGCCAAATATCTTATTTATTTCTATTTTAAACTTTGATTACTTTCTAAGGAAGAGAAAGAAAAAGAGAGAGAGAGATATGATAGACAGTCATTGACAAAACATAAAAATAAAAATAAAAAGTGGGATTTATTATTTTTACTTGAAATATTTTAGAACCACAAATTATTTCACATCAATTTTTACAACTATTCATGTGACTAATTGTGAGTGATAGAAAAAATATGGTAAGTACATATAAAAATGACAAATAACCAGTCATAACCAATCATATAATATATTTGTAAAAAAGAAGAAAAAAAAAGTACAATCCTATAGTAAGTTAATAACTTTTTTTTTTTTCGCTGAATAAGTTAGTAACTGTTTTTATTCGAAGAATTGTGACACAAAATTTGATAGAATAGTGGGACATAAGATGATGATGATGAAGGGAAAATCCAATGGTCAAAAGGCACTTACACATAAAAGACATCAATGCTAGATATGCATAGTAGATGGAGGGAAGTGAGAGTGAGAGACAAATATGGTAAGTGCATGTTGGTGATTAGATTAAAAAATAGTATTAAGGGTGAAGGATGCCAAGGAGAGGGGTCACATCGGCACGTGGTGGCTGATTCCGCCAGTTATTAAAACTACACTGACGACTTTCCAGTGGAACCGTTGAGTCCCCCCCCTCCCCATTTCCCTTCCTTTCCTTTACCCCTCCCCAGCTGTTGCTAGCTGTCTTTAATCTCTCCCCATGTGATCACCCCCTCCAAAACCTCTGGGCCTTCTAAAGAGAGAGAAATAGAAGCAACAAATTAATGCCGTGTTTGCGTTTGTGTTTGTGTTCCTTAACCCCTCTTTTAGTCTTACTTTCTCTTTCTTCCTTTCCTCAGTGATTTTAGGACTCCCAAGATTTTTGTTTTTTTTTTGGCTTGCTTTCTTGCTTACTTATTCTGATTAATGAATGTTACTAGTGAGCACACATCTGTTTTTGTTTTTGTTTTTGTTTTTGTTTTTGTTTTAATTGGTCAGATTGGTTTCTCTCTCTTGTACATAAAGCACGCATTTTTCGCTCTCTATTTTTGTGTGTCATATGGCACAATTACCGCCCAAAATACCAAGCATGACTCAAAATTGGCATTCATCTCCTCACCAACGAATGCCAATTATAGCAAATTTCATTCCCACAAACCATAACACCAACAACAACACCCAACATCATCAACAACAACAACAACAACAACCTCCCTCTTGGATAGATGAGTTCCTCGACTTCTCATCCGCCCGACGCGGATCCCACCGTCGGACTGTGAGCGATTCCATTGCCTTTCTGGAAGCCCCATTCATTGAAGAATGCCGGAATTCTAGCACCGCGGTAGTCATGCATGGGAATAATGGTTTTGACCGTTTGGACGACGAGCAGCTCATGTCAATGTTCTCCGATGATTTATCGGTCACACTTCCGCCTACTGTGTCGTCTTCCAACCCCTCTACGCCATCCGATCACAACAGCAATATTGATGATGACAACAAGCCAATGCCACTAGAACAGCAGCAACAGCCTAAAGCTGAACCAGGAGAGGTGGAAAGCTCATGCAATACTGACCCACAAGCGCCACCGCCCTCCGCAACCCCCACCGGAGACTCCATCACCGATCCTAAGAGGGTTAAAAGGTAATCACAATATTGATAACCCACGTCTTACAATACCTAAATTCTAACTTAGTCTTTATAACTTGTTTTTGGATTTTTTTTTTTTTTTTTTTGGGTTTTTGTCTATCAGGCCAGGGTTGAAATTCTACCAACATAAAAAAAAGGAACTAATTAGTGTTTTTCCTTGACAGTAAAAAATAGTTATTATAAAGTAGAACCGTAAATTTTAAATTCTATTGAGGTTATAATTTATAAAACAATTTAGAAACTATCATAGTTGTTCGCTAAAACATTACTAGAAGAAGTATTGTTGGATCTATGGTGTAAAAGGAGCTAGCTAGATAGGTTTGAAATCAAATTATTGTTTTTATTAATTATTCTTGGGTTTGTATTAGAATCTTGGCAAACCGGCAATCAGCGCAAAGGTCTAGAGTTAGGAAGCTACAATATATTTCAGAGCTTGAACGGAGTGTGACAACGTTACAGGTACATAATATAATATACTTGCAATGAATAGATATAGTTAATTAGTTCATTTTTCTTTATTATGTGATATTTATTGTGGTCTAAAATGTATACTATTCAAATTAAATGCTATAAATATATGCTAAAAAATTTTCATTTAATTTTATAATGCAAATTGAAGACCGAAGTATCAGCGTTGTCACCACGGGTTGCATTCTTGGACCACCAGAGGTTGATTCTTAATGTTGATAATAGTGCTCTCAAGCAACGGATCGCTGCTTTGGCTCAGGATAAGATTTTCAAAGATGGTAAGAACTTCTTTATTATTTTAATAAATAACACATTTCCTCCAACTGCAATTCCATTAATGCAATCATGAAGTACCATGATTTCTAAGTACAAAAAATTGCTTCCATGACCCATGACCACATGGGAATTAATGTTTTGGGATAGCTAAGTTTAAGATCCATGTGACATGAAATGATAAAGGTTGTAATTATTTTGTTTGACACGGAATCACCAAGTAAATTACTAATAACCCCTAGTAAATTTACAGTGAATTGAAACCATAATAGTACGAACCTAGCTATATATATAAGAAAAGCATGCAGGTCTCTAAACTGTGTTTGGAATTAGGTTTTTTATTGGGAAGTTTATTTGTTGAAAGTTGACAAAAATACTTACAACCGTGCCCAAAATAATAAGATTTTAAAAAGTGGTATATATATACGAATAAGTTTATAAAAACTAATGAAGAAAAGTTAATACAGACAAACTCTTTTTTTTTTTTTTTTTTTGAAGGGCTGGTTTTCTTTTTTGATAATATTGAAGGGCAGGAAAATGTTACAATCTAATACCAGAAACACTACTCTTGCACATGCATAACTCCCTCATTCACTTTGGAAATTAATATTTGTTTAGAAGTGGCATTAGTAGGTGTCAGACTTTAGGATGGAAGGTGGTGGATACATAATATTAATGAGCAGATCTAATTTATACAATTGATTTTAAATGTGGAATAAGAATTGTATATAAGAAGATCAACACTTAGAAGATATGCAAATGATACTTTTATACTAAGAAAACATATTTTATATTTTAGAATTATAGTTAATTGATTAAATTTATCATTTCATAATAATTTAAAATTTTTGAGACAATTTATAATTTATTATATATAATATCAAATTCAGAATAGATGGCCATGAGTTGAAATCCTAACTCTATTCTACCCTCAATAAAAATAAAAATAAAAAAAATATAAAAAAAAGTTGAAAAATCTTAGGTATTGTATCTCAGTGGGAAGTTTGGCATAATTAAATGTTTATGATAATCAATAATGTATCATTATTATTGAGTGGGCAGGGCATGCATGTCTAAGCAATTTTTGTTTTTGTTATTGGTTGTATATATAAAAAATTAATTAGCTCATCAAGAGGCATTAAAGAAGGAAATAGAGAGATTGAGGGAAATCTACCACCACCAGAACCTTAAGAAGATGAGCAACCAAAATGCAGCACAACCACGACAGCCACCAAACTCTGATCCCTTGGGCTGTACAAACACACAGCAGCTTATCAACTGAGGCTGAGAGAGTAGTGGCGCGCGCGCGTGTGAGAATCAGATCACGTACTGCTATTGTAGCTGCATTCTGCTAACAGGTGTTTTCACGTGATATTTGTTCCCACTTGTATGTTTATGTGGGACCTCTCTGACAAGCTTCCTAAGATTCAAAGGGCTTGGAATGGACACGTGGTTTTCTTAGATTGGGTGGTGAAAATATCTTGTTTTTTCCAGTAATGTTTTGGGGAAAATGGGATTGGTTTTTTTTTTTTTTTTTGGTTAAATGTATTCATGACTACAGTATATTTTTTTTTTCTTTTTTTTCATCTCTAATTTTCAATTAATTTTTTGAGGGGCAAAGAATGGTGGTTGTATTTGATAAAAGAAAGAGTTCAGGGCGAGGGATCGTTAATGTCTAATTATTGGATTTTTCTATGTGGTTTTATTTCCCTTGGGTCTAAAATTCTAATAATGTTTTATCTATGACTTCGGTTTTAATTCTTTTCTTGGAAAAATGTAAAAAATTTTGAGAAATATTTTACAATTCAGTTAAGAATTCCCAAATGAATATTCATGTTACATCGTAATGTAAAGTATTGTTAAAAATTTTTTAACTCACTATGTTTCATTCTTGATTGGATTGAAAGTATGGAGTGATTAACGCATGCTTATTCTTAATTTTTTGTGCTAATCCCAATAATTTGTGAATATATATATCTTTTGTCTATCTTAATAGCAAATAGTATTATAGTATAAAACTTATAAAGGAATAACACCGCGCACCCTTGATACGATGGTCACTTTATAAATATAAGTGCTTGTGGGGTGTGGAAGGAGGCAAAGGTCGGGGTTCAAATCTCCAAGAGGGAGCTTCACACACATACACACTTAGGGCACGTTTAGTAGACTGTAATCGACTGTAATAGACACTGCAATATCCTTATGAATAGCTATTCTTCAAAATGAAGAATAACTATTCTTTATCAAAAGTACTAAATATCTATTCTTTCACTTTATGTAATAACTTTTTAAAAAAATTTCCTAAAAAGCCATTAGTTACCATCTTCAAAAGGAAAGAAAATAAATTTTCCTTGTCGTTAATTATTAGCTTTATTTTGAATACCCTAAAATAAGTGTATTTTATGAAATTTGACTTAAAAATGATTTAATTACACCTTCTTTTTATACTCTACAAAATTGTGGAGCATATTCAAAATTCTATCTCTAAATTGTCACCAAACTAATAAATAGTAATACTTATTACATTCCAACTTAATATATTCCTTGTAATACTTATTCATATTTCAATGTAATAATCATTATCATGTACCAAACATGTCTTTAGACTAGACTAGAGTATAATTCTATCTTGTATAAAAAAAAAAAAAAAATTATAAAGGAATGAAATGAATACAATAAATATAATATAATATAATATAAGGGAATGAAAATAAATAAAATAGTTATTTGTCTTTTTGGATAGAAAAAAATATAATTTTTTTTTTACAATATAGTTACTAGTTATTATGTAATATTTTAAAAATAAAAATAGAGATATACACATTAAAACATATTCCTTTATTATTATTATTATTATTATTTTTGGGTAGATACAATAGAAATTTAAACTTATGATGTCCATTGCATGATGATTGCTTTTATTATCAGGTTAAGACACTAATTGATTTTTTTATTTTTATGTAGGCGAGGTATAAACGTTGAGCCTCATATCTTTTATTCAATGTAAGAGACTTGACTAGTTGGGCTAATTGAAACCCACAAACATATTCCATTCTAGTTAAGAAAAAGCAAGTATATTATGGTTTCAAATAAAAATTTGTTAAAACATATTTCATCTCCTCTTATTTCTTTTCTTTTTTTTTTTAAGGAAAAGATAGAAAAATGGGCATAGAAGGAAAGTAATGCAACTCCTATTCAGAAAAGTAATGAGCATAGAAAAGAAAAATCTTAATATTTTTATCATTCAATTGAATAGATTCTTCCTTCTTCTTTCTTTTCTTTTCTTTTCTTTTTTTTTTTTTTTTTTTTTTTTTCAACCAAACAAGCTGTTAGCTAAGTGCTTTTACCACTAAAAAACAGAAAGAAAAAGAAGTCAAGTCATCTATTGAGAGTTGTGGACAGAAATCATTGACATTAATGGTATTTTCGGCCTTGCAGTTTCTGAAATTAGCATGATTGCGGGGGTAGGACTTATTAAATACTAAATATTAAAGAACAGCTGGGTTTAGAAAATGTGGTCTGCTACTGATTTATCAATATATCAATTATGGTATAGTAGAAAGAGAAATGTTGGTCAAGTTCCTCAAAAGAAAAAAACAGAGAAAATGTTGGGTGAGTACTTAAAAAGGAAAAATAAAAATAGAAATCAGTTAGTAGCGTGACTAGCGTCTATGAATGTGCTCCAGCTGGCTATTCAAAGTGTAAAAACTAAAAAGTACTCTAATTGCCAGTTGTCTGAGCCTCCGCCTCCCTCGGAAAAATTGCTTAAACTATAAATTCCATCTTTTAATTGACATTTTGTTGCTTATCTTTCAAAATTTATTAGTTTTATTTTCAAATTTTACAAACTGTATCAATATAGTCCCTCTATTTGTAATAGTGGGTAAAAGGCCAAGATATCTCTTGCACTTTGAACTAGTGGTCAATACATACTCTCAACTTTTATATTAGCTAATTTACTCTTTAAATTTTGTAGTCCTGCCAAATTGATCCATCCGTTAATTTTGCCGTTTAAATCACTAACATCCAACAAATTGATGAAGAGGGAGAAACTACCACCAACCTTATCCTCCATTCTCACTATCAAAGGTCCACTCACACAGCCTCCATAACCAAAAAACTACCCTCCATTAATACCCAAAACAAAAACCCAAAGAAACAACTAGATGTTCTCAACAAATACAGAAAAGAAATCTCAAGAAGGAAACTCATTATCAACCTCCTACAAGCGAAAACCAAAACACAGAAAATTCCCTTCCTCCTCACCAAAGAAATACCCGAACAACAAATACAACCAAATAGACCGGTTTCAGCGAAGAGGGTTATGACAACGTCAGCTTGAATTTGTGGGAGGAAGAGGGTAGTTTCAACGATGCAGCCACTCTCTCCTCTCAGTTTCTCCAACAATGTTATTGCTTATGAATGACAAAATATTGTGTGGCGTGCAGGCTTTAAGCAAATTAAATAAAACAATAAAAAAAAATCCCAAAAGTTCATAGCCACATGTTCACCTCACAGGCACCCACATGAATGAGCTTTCAAATCTCACATTTATTAAGTTTTATCTCCATTCTCATCACTTATCAGACATCAAAAACAAACTCTTCTCTAGTTCTCCTCTAATCTCTGTTCTTATCGTCATCTCCTCTTCTTCTTCTTCGTCTTCTTCTTTATTTTTTATTTTTTACCCTCACCGAGCTCAGCATTCGTATCAGCCGAATCTTGAATTTTGGCCGGAATGGAATTGTATAATTGACGTTAGTGATTTAAACGGAAAACTTAACAGATGGTTCAATTTGGCAGGTGTACAAAGTTCAAGGAGTAAATTGGTTAAAATAAAAGTCCAGGGAGTGTATTGACCACTAGTCCAAAGTTTAAGGCTTGGTATTTTTTCCTGTAATAGTTAAAGAAGGTACCTTTAAGACTTTAATTATTCAAAATTACAGAGTACAAAGGTGTTAGATATTCATCCTATCTAGATAAAGTCGATCTTCTAGAACATGATGACTATAGATTCATGGCATATGCTAAGGATCAAATTGATCATTAATCTTTCTTTACTCTCACTCTAGTATAGTTCTTCATGGGAAATAGGCCTCCAATAGTATCTCAAAGAGAACTAATCACCGTATTATTCTTCAATGAATTCCAAATTATAATCAATTTAGTCTTATATTCTACTCACTAACTAACAGAGTACAACTACTGCTTAACTACTAACAAAGTACAACACATTACATCTTATTCACTCAATTAACCAAGTACAAGCTTCTAATACATGTCTTAACCAACTAACTAACTCTATACCAATATTCACTGCACAAGAATACTACAGTGATGTATTGTACTGGAGCCTTAATAGCCTACAATTAAAGCATGCAAACATTACAAAGAAAGAGTGTATGTTACAATTAGAAAAATTGGATCTAAAATTAGATTTTTGAAAAATGGATTTTGAGCATATTAAAAGCATGTGACCATGTGGAAATCTTAATTATAAGGATAGTGTTTTCATTCTATTTATTCCATGATGATGTGCTGAAATTGTTAGTGAGTTGTAAGCTTCAAGTCACGCCAATGAATACCTGTGGAGTAAAAACACAAGGACCAAATAGAAGGCACCGATGTGGTACCGACCAAGAACCCTCCGAAGTTCAAGTTAGCAAATGATAAATCTCTAAGAACTCTATTATGAGAGAGCTAGGGATTTTTAGCGTACCTGAGGAAAGAGGAGGTTTGGTGCTTATATAGTGGTGAGTAATGAACCAAGATCCCTTGGAATTAGGGATCTTCCCTTGTAAAGGAGATTTGGTATTAGGGTTTTCATGATTCTAGGGTGTCTTTTTCATATGGGGAAGATATAGGAGTGTGATAAGGTCTTTATGCATGATGCTCAAGATATTTCCATACATGAATATTTGTGAGGACCAAGTAAGGCCACGTGGTACTTGTCAACTTCTCCACTCCATCGGCCTTATGGTCACCTGTTGCTCCAAATTTTCCCATCGGTTAGGGGAGATGCATCTGTCGGCTTCTGTGGTGGCGTCGTCTATTGAAAGCACCGTCAACTAGATAGAGGTACGTTTCTTCTATCCTAGTCTTTCCAGGGCCTCCGTCACCTTCTTACCAAACTGACGGTCTTGTAAAGCTCGTCCGCTCTCCTGGTCTTCTATTTGTATGTCAATTTTCTTTTGTTGAAAATACCCCTATTAGCTGCCTCATACTCCACGATTTTGTCGATTGTAGGTAACAGGCCTCGGAGTAATATAGGTACTTAAGACCATTAATTAGAGTTTTATTGAAGAGTGTGTCATTAAATGGCATAGGCTGCCCTAGGTTTAAATGCTAGGTGACACGTGGCACATGTTGGTTGGCCTCATTTCTAATCAAAAGCATTGCTTCGTATATTGCGCCCCTTCGTTCTATGAATAGTTCCCCCTCCTTAAGTTTTTTCTTTACTTCGCTGTTCATTTCTTGAGAGCTTTGGAGATCATTATTGTGTCGCGCCGTCACTTACAAGTCAACGTCACCATGTCTCTCCGTCGTCTTTGAGGGATTCGTCACTCCGAGCTGTCATTTGTCCTTTGTAAGTTTCCTTGCTCTGTCTTTTATTATAATTTTCAATTTGTTTTCCTAGTTGGTCGTCACTTGCTTAGAGACCCATCAAATAGGCTCTTAGAATACCTTTGTCGCTTGTAGGTGAATACATGTTAGGTGATAGAGAAGCGACGAGTGATCAGTCATCAGTCCGTGAGGGTGCGGGCTATGACGAGGTCTATCCTTCAAGGCACGAACTCGAGGAAGATTTAACCTGGTCCCCATAGAGGGACCCGTCTGCTCACTCCCCCACCGAGAAGGAAAAGGAGTGTGAAAAGGACGAGGAAGGGGAGGAAGAGGAAGAGGAAGAGGAAGAGGATAATGAGGAGGAATGGGGAGATGAAGAGGAAGATGACGAGGAGGATGTGGAGGATGATAAGGACGGGAGTATTGAAGAGATGGTGGGCCAAGTGGACGGCGCCAGACCTAGGCCCTTCATCCTTCCTCTGGTATGGATGGTGAACGACTTCTACCTGACCATGTCTCCTAATGTTGTCAATAAACTCTGCGACCATTTCCGAATTCCCCAGAATATTCTCATTCGTCTACCTAGGAAGTTTGAGAGGTGTTACTCGGGAAAGACAACGGATGTTGGCTTGTATGATGCCATGTTTGCTGTAGGCCTAAGGTTGCCGCTAACAGAGTTACATCGTCAGTTAGCCAACTACCTAGGTCTATCCATCAACCAAATAGCACCTAATGTGTGGCAGATATTCCTAGGAGCTGAAGTGATATGGGGTTAGCTAAGTGGTGGCAATCGTCGACTTACTCTCGACGAGTTTTTCTATTGCTACAAGCCCCAGCAGATCTCTTCCTCGAAGGGTATCTACCACTTCTTAGTGAGGAAGACGTCTCTTAGGCTAGTGTCTGATATACCTGATTCAAATAGGAATTGGAAAAACATATATTTTTTTGTTGAGGGAACGGATTGGGTGTGTAAGCCTGAGGAGTGGGATAGTATGCCCGATGGATTTGATAACACTTGGGGCATAGTAAGGGAGTCAAGTGTGTCACCTGTTTTTATTTTTACCATCCCATATGCTTTTGTTATGTATCTAACATCCCCATTTTTGTTTTTAGCCCAAGTTCGTCCACAAATTAGCGATGAACAGGAGGTTTTCATTCGTCGTGTCTTGGAGATTCCTTTTGAACAAAGGAAGTGGAAGGACTTAGTCACTCTTGACACTCTCCACGCATTTTATGCTGGCCTTGAACCGACGACAGTAGCCCGATGTTTGCACGCTTTCTCCCGTCAACGTAAGTCTCAACTTTAACACTCCGTTTAACCCATTTGCTTTTTCTAATATTCCTCGACACTTTTTTGCAGAGATGGACGTAGGTAGACAGAGGGCATTGGTGAGAAAGTCTGCTGTAGCGCGTAAGTAGTAAGGCGAGGCCTCAGCGATGACCCCTAAGGGGGGTGCTAAAGCGCCTAAGTGGAAGAATGATGCCAAGGACAACCATCCACCCAAAAAGGGGATGGGCCCATTCGTCGGGGACGAGCAGTAGAAGCCTTCTTCGCCCCTTCCTCCTCGTCATTGCACCGGGAAGGGTTTAAAGACGGGGAAGGGTCCCATCACCCTTGATCCCATCCAAAGGTTGGTTACGCACAAGGACTACGTCGTCGAGATGGTCAATTTGATCATCAAGGAGACGGATCTGCATCCTTACGGGGAGCACTTCTTGGAAGACTTGGGGGCGTCTAGTCTTTATGACCTGTTCAGGGTATGCTCCTTGTCATTCATAATACTTTGAATTTTCTATATTCTCCTTCTAACAATTGCTTTTGTCTCAGGTGTTGGTGCAGATGAAAACCCTTCAGGATAGGTGCGTGGCCAACGAGGGGGTGATCCAACGATTCCACAAGTGTTAGGAGATTAAGATAAAAGAGATGGACTAGTATAAGGAGGCCATTCGCACTCTTAATAAGGAGCTGACAACAATGTTTGCCAAGTTGAAGGAGGAGACCCATCTTAAGGAGGAGGTAGAGAAGGCGAAGACCAATTTGATGATGGAGTGGACGGCGTTCCGTGAGCATATAGACAAGGCCAAGGTAGACACCGTGGTAGAGTTCCGTGTCTCTCAACCTTTCTTCGATGCATGTGGCACCTATTATGGTGACGGGTTCGATGAGTGCTTGAAGCAGGTAGAAGTTGCTTACCCCGATCTTGACCTATCCCAGATTATAATAAATGATACCGTCTCGCCAACACCTGGGGAGAGGACACCATTAGTGATGAAACAGTGAACTTTGTCCATACTGTCGAGTAGGAGGCGAGGAACGATGACGTTGGGGTTGTCGATCAACCTGCACCGAAAGGACTGGAAGCTCCCGTGGCTCTGTTTGCTGTGGAACTGACTACTACGGATGGCCCGTCTGTTGTGGACCCGAACATTTCTAGCGTTCCCCCATCTTGACTCCTTTTTTTCAAGTTGTATTTAAATCCTGTTTTTATAAGTTCATTTGTTAAACAATAGTGAATGTCCCTTTGGCTTTTGGGATATTATGGAAAACATTTACCCCTTTGGGTTTACATTTACTATTTTTATCCATTGCTTGTATTTATGTGATTTTATTTTTATTGTAATTGCGAATATGCCCTTGTCGCATTTGTACCATCAATATTCTACTTCATCCGTCTGTCCCTGTAGGTAGGACTTGGTAAGAATTTTTAAGACTAAGTACCCATCTGTATCCTTGGTTGTTCATCCATCCTGTAGGTAAGACTTGGTAGATTGTATCCGTCGATATCCTCGGCCATTCGTTCACCCTGTAGGTAGAACTTGGTAAAATTTTTAAGACCAGGTACCCGTCGGTATCCTTAGTCATCCGTCCACCCCATAGGTAGGACTTGTAAAATTTTTATGACCATGTGCCCGTTAGTATTCTTGGTTATCCATCCACCCCGTATGTGGGATTTGGTAAGAATTTTAAAGACCAAGTACCTGTTGGTATCCTTGGTTGTTCGTCCACCCCGTAGGTAGGACTTGGTAAGAATTTTTAAGACAAGGTACCCATCAGTACCATTGGTCGGTCGTCCACCTCGTAGGTAGGACTTGGTAAGAATTTTTAAGACTAGGCACCCGTCGGTATCCTTGGTCGTCCATCCACCCCGAAGGTAGGACTTGGTGTGTTTTAGATGGTCCACTGAAAGGTAGAGAGTAGAGAGTAGAGCAACATTTCTGATAATGCATCCAAGTCTTATTAATAATAGAAAGAGCTTAAAAAAAAACTTAACATCCTTAGAGTCTTAACATCTCTTGACACCTAAAAATGAAAACTGAAAAGAAAGCAAAAAAATAAGCTGCATCTGACTACTACTGGTAGTACTTCCTTAAGTGCTCGGTATTCCATGGGTGATGGAGCCTCTGTCCATCGAGAGTTTCCAAGTAGTAAGTCCCCTTTCTATAGCAGTCGACGACCTTGTAAGGTCCTTCCCAATTAGGGCCCAACTTACCCTGTGAAGGGTCTCTAGTGGCCGTTGTTACCTTCCTTAGCACTAGATCCCTGACCTGAAAATAACAAGGCATGACCTTGGTGTTGCAGTGCTTTGCCATCAAATCCTGATAATGAGTCATCCTCTATTTTGCCGTTGCTCTCACTTTGTCAAGAAGATTTAACTGTAGGGGCATTCCTTCTCTATTCTTTTCTTCATTATGGTGGGCTACTTAATAGATGGTTAGTCCCACTTCTGCTGGAATGATGGCTTTGTGTCCGTACGCGAGGCAGAAAGGTGTCTTCCCCGTAGGTGCGCGAGCTGTCGTCCTATACGCCTACAGGGCGTCGGGTAGCTCATCTAGTCATATACCCTTTGCCCCTTCAAGTCGAGTCTTAATCATCTTGAGCAGGGATCGGTTTGTGACTTCAATTTATCTGCTAGCCTGGGGATGAGTAGGAGAGGAGTAGTGGTTCTTGATTCCTTACTGTTGGCAGAAATTCCTGAATGCGTCATTGTCAAATTGCTTTCCATTATCAGAAACGAAGACCCTAGGGATTCCGAAGCGGCAAATGATGCTTTTCCAGATAAAGCTCATGACATTCTTCTCCGTGATAGTGGCCAATGGTTCTACCTCAACCCATTTGGTGAAGCAGTCGATCCCTATGATGAGGAACTTACACTACTGTATGGTAATGGGAAAGGGTCCTACTATGTCCAATCCCCATTGGGCGAACGGTCGGGGGCGCTCATTGGTGTAAGTTCCTCAGTTGGTTGTTGCATGATGTTGTTGAAGCGTTGGCACTTGTCACACGCCTTTACATAGGACTGGGCGTCCTTCTACATTACGGGTCAATAGTATCCAGCTCATATCAACTTGTGAACTAGTGAGCGTGCCCCTGAGTGGTTCCCGCATACTCTTTCGTGTACTTCTCTCATGACACTGTCTGCTTCGTCGGGGGTTAGGCACCTCAGATACGGATGAGAGAAACCCCTTTTGTAAAGGACATCCCCCATCATAACGAAATGTGAAGACTGTACCTTCAGTCTATGGGAAGCATTATGGTCTTCTAGCAATGTCCCACTCCTAAGGTAGGATACGATCAACGTCGTCTAGTCGATTCCTATGGGGATAACTTGTACCTCTACTTTGTCAATGGCAGGGGAATATTGGACAAAGGATAGCACTTGACTAGTGACGCTCGTATACTCGGCGGATGCAGCTTTGGCCAAACGATCAGCCTACTCGTTCTCTTTCCTTGGGATATGTACGAACTTAGCCAAGAATCCCTCATTCATCTTGCCTTTGACCATGCTCAAGTATTCTTTCATCTGTTCCTCTTTGCCTCGTAGTTGCCATTGACGTGCCCGACCACAACTTACGAATCGTAGTGTATGACAGCTGACACGGCCCCTACTGCTTTAGCCAAGTCGAGGCCTGAAAGGACTGCTTCGTACTTTGCTTCATTGTTGGTCGTTGAGAATTGGAGGCAAACTGCACATTCTATTGTATCTCCTTCTAGCGACCATGGTAGGCCCCTAGCTCCTCTGGCTTGTTGATTAGACGAAACGTTTGTCCATATCATCCATGTCGTTGGTTTCTCCTCTTCATCCTCTCCTATCGTGAATTCGGTAATGAATTCAGCTAAAGCCTGCACTTTGATTACGGTCGGTATTGGATGTCGAACTCGCTGAGCTCTATCGCCTATAAAACAGTCGTCCTGTTGCCTCTGGGTTGTTCATTGTCTTCTGCAGTGGCTTGTCTATTTGGACCACTATGATGTGTGCTTGGAAGTACAATTTGAGTTTTCGGGCAAGTGTCATCAATGCGAAGGCCAGCTTCTCCATTGGGGGATATCTTCCTTGAGCTCTCCAGAATGCTCGACTGGTGTAGTGTATGGGTAACTGCACTCGGTCTTCCTCCCGTATAAGAGAGAAATTGATGGCCGTTTGGGACACGACTAAGTAAAGGAAGAGCTTTTCACCAGGTTTGGATCGACTGAGCAGCGGGGGGATGCAAGGTATGTCTTCAGTTCTTCAAAAGCCTTCTGGCACTTGTTGATCCATTCGAAAGCCTTCTGTAGTGCCTTGAAGAAGGGTAGACACTTATCCGTCGCCCTAGAAATGAACCTGTTAAGGGCTACAACTCTACAGTTCAGGTTTTGCACCTCCTTGATTTTTTTGGAGGAGCCATCTCCATTATTGCCCAAACTTTGTCGAGATTGGCTTCTACGCCGCGCTGCAATACCATGAAGCCTAAGAATTTCCCTGACGCCACACCGAATACACACTTACTAGAGTTGAGCTTCATATCATAAAGGTGAAGGGTATCGAATGTTTCTCGGAGGTCGTCCAAGTGGCTAACTTCTCGTGCGCTTTTCGCGAGCATGTCGCCTACGTACACCTCCACGTTTTGCCTTGGGCAAACATCTTGTTTACAAGCCTCTGGTGTGTTGCCCTTACGTTCTTCAACCCAAACGGCATAGCTTTGTAGCAAAAAAGTTCTTGGCTCATGACAAATGAGGTCTTTTCCTAGTCTGCTTCATCTAACCTGATTTGATTGTACCTCGAGAATACGTCCATGAAACTTAACAGTTGATGGCCAGCAGTAGAGTCCACAATGAGGTTGATGCGTGGAAGTGGATAGTTGTCCTTTAGGCATGCCTTATTTAGGTCAATGAAGTCTACGTACATTCTCCACGTTTGCTTTTTTGACCATGACTATGTTGGCCAACCATTCTGGGTAGTAGACTTCCTTGATGAAGTCTACCTCCAGCAGCTTGCATACCTTTTTGGCTATGGCTTTGTCCCTTTCTTGGGCAAAGACCCTCTTCTTCTGCCGGACCAAGGGGAAGGACAGGCATACTTTGAGCTTATGTACCATGGTACTAGGACTAATCCCTGGCATGTCCTCGTGGCTCCAAGCGAAGATGTCTCGATTGTTCTTTAGGAAGAGAGCAAGCTCTTTGCGAATAGAAGGGTTGGCTTATGTGCCGATATGAGTGGTTCGGCCATGGGTATCATCATCCAAGGAGATTTCTTCTAGATCCTTTGTTGGTTCGGCCAGGGGTATCATCGGCCTTATGGTCACCCATTGCTCCAAGCTTCTGTGGTGGCATCGTCTATTGAAAGCACCGTCAGCTAGATAGAGGTACGTTACTTCTATCCTAGTCTTTCCGGGGCCTCCGTCACCTTCTTACCAAACTGACGGTCTCGTAGAGCTTGTCCACTCTCCTGATCTTCTGTTTGTACATCAATTTTCTTTTGTCGAAAATACCCCTATCATTCCATATCATCAATGAGAAACCTAATCATTTAGGAATACAAATTTGGACCTAAACTACTTCGATTTAAGGTTATACCTGCATGTAAGTTTAGTTTCTTAAAAAATGGGTTTGAATTTCTTTGGGATTGGAAACTTAGCTCTATGGCAACACCTTCTCCCTTCAAATGTTCTCTCAAATTTCCTTCTTGGTTTCTTAAAATTAGGGTAGAATGATGGAAAATTGTTGATGGATTGATTGTTGAAGAAGGAGAGAGGTTTGATGGTCCTAACACTAGGGGTTAGGTGTTTAGGATTTATGGAGGCAGTTGGACATTGATTCAAAGTGATTTTTAAGCTATGAAAATAGGAAATTTTCTAGCTTTTGAGAAAGAGTGTTGTGATTGACAAAAATGATCGTTATTCACCTATTGATTCTTTTCAAAAGTTTCTCTAAATGTTGAAAGTGCTTTGGAACTAAGGATTCCTCTTCTGTTTATAAAGGGGGAATGTCTTGGTTGATGAATTTGAATGATTTACCAACTCTTCAAGGTTGGAATTATCTGGAATTTATCTCATAAAATGATTAAATAAATGAAAAAGTCTACAGATAAAAAAAAAAAAATTTTGACAACTGCTGACTCAACGGGTGTGAAAAAAGCTATCAATTTTTTTGCGTATGTAGCATTACTCTAAATTAAGTTGCTAATTATAAAAATGAAAATTTGAGTTAATGCACTAATGTGCCATTTTGCAATTTTTGAGTGCTAAATAACACTTGTTGTGAGTGTTAAAATGCCAAAGTATCGATCAAATGACACTAAAACTAAGGATTAAGCATATCATGCTTGAGTTCTACTTGGTATTCTAATTAGTTTTTGAGACAAATGTCAGTAATAATCTGTCACTTAAGATTTGTTGTAAAAGTATTATGAAAATATTGTAGACATAGTATTTCTTTATCAATTAATTATCTTAAAGTAAAAGATAATCAATAAGTTATTTAAAAAAATAATCAACTATTTAATGAAATTATCTAGTGCATGAATATACACAGTGGAAAGTTGATGACAGGGTGGTCACAAGACTACCCAAACCTAGGAAAAAAATTATATATAATATTTTTAAAATTTATGACTTGTCCGTCCTTAAGAAAAATTGATCAGCCTAAGAAAAAAACGTTTTGACCATTTAAATTTTTTAAGCCCAACAATATTAAACTTGGTTCCCTTGACAATATCCTAGGCCCTTTCAAACTAATAGAAAAGGTCCAAATAACTTTTTTTTTTTTTTATCTAACTTGTTTTCTTTTACCCTACCAAAAAAAAAAAAAAAAAAAAAAAATTCTAAGAATTCTAGTTCCACAAAAGAAGAGTAATGTTACATCCACAATATCTATACAACAATTTCACAATAAATCTTATGTGGCTTGTTTTAAATTAAGTCCACTATTGACATGTTTTTTTATCCATCAATAATTGTTTGTCACCTATAATATATTGTGAAATTGTTGGGAAAATGTTGTGGACATAGCATTTCTCACTCAAAAAAAAATCTTGACCCCCAAACATAATCCATTCCCCTTAAAGAAAAACATAAAAGTCCAAAGAACAACAATAAAAACTAGGTCAAATAATAGCTAAAATAGTTCAAACAACAACGAAATTAGGCGAAACAACAACAAATGAACAAAAAATCCTTTAAAAAAAATCTCCTAATCATTCAAATTCATAACTAATTCAACCCATTCCATAAAAATAATCCCTAATTTCATTTGTTTATATATATATATATATATATATATATATATATAAAATGGTACCAAGAGATATATTGTGTCTGTGAGTTCTCCTTAGTAACATCGGCAACTTTGCTTTTCTTGGTGGCTCAGTTCGTAGTTGTAGTAAGTATCATCCTCTGTTCTCTCTCTCTCTCTCTCTCTCTCTCTCTCTCCGTTTCATACCCTCTCCCAATTTAGTATTTTCAGTTCTCATTTTAACTCTCATTAGTCATTTTTTTGCTTTTTCATATTATAAGGAAATTTTAAAATTTATGTATTAGTGTTTTTTGTGTGTGATGTCGATGTATTCAAGTTCTCTTTATTAAATTCTGTATAAATTAAGTTTCTTAATCACCACCACCTTAGGAAAAAAAGCCCTAAAGCTACTTTTGAATATACACTTAGGGTTGTACATGGGTCAGGTTGAGGGGTTTTTTCAACTCAACTCACTATGGTTAGTTAAAAAAATTCAAGATATCCAACACAACCCACATTGATCAGGTTGGACCCATGGGTTTGACAAAATTTGTTTTAATTACTATTATTAATATTAAATTGAGAATTAGAACAACACTATCACAAATAAGAGCAAATTTATAACCAAATAATTCTAAGCATAACACCAAACCAACACAAACTATATAAGGAGAATTTAAGGCTTGAGTTTAATTTAGGAAGGCGAGTAAAAAAGTAAATAACAAAATTGTATAATATATTTTAAAATTTAAATATATATTAAATATAGGTGTGTCGGGTTAAGCGGATTTGTAAATTTTATGACCCAAAACCAACTCAACCCACTATAAAAACAAATTTCACAACCTAACCCAACACAACCCACCAACCTGTTGGCAGGTTGGGTTGGATTGGGTCCGTTTGGGTGGGTTAATTGCACAACCCTATATACATTTATTGTTTTAAGTTCGAACCAATGAAATTATGAAACGTAATTGATTATAATTAATTTTTTAGCCCATCATAATCACACATAATTAATCCCATTTGTAAGAGTGCATATTGACTATTAAAATCTTGATTTAGCTTGATCTTGCAATTCGAAGGTTTGATTTAAGCACATGATATATTGTTTTGACAGTTAGAATTCTAGATTCATCCAATTGTCAAAATTATGAGTTGACATTACATCATAACATGATGATTTTGCCATTGGTGATGAAGTTAAATAGAAGTTGCAAAATGAAGAGTCTATATAATCACACTTTTTTGGCTTTCCAAACCACAAATTTCCAAGTTTTTGTCATCAAAGCTCATGGGTTTTGACCATGAAAGAGAGTTTAAAGTGACCAAATCACTTTTATTTGCCGTTTGTGGAGTTTTCTTGAGAAATTTGTTGCCTTGGACTTGAGTGCTTGGCTTTGATGCTTTTGTCATTAACCAAAGGTTGCTTCTTTTTGACTTGTAGTGAGGTGGCTAATGAGCTCAATAGCTCATTCTGATTTTTCGTTTTGGCGGTTCATGGGTGATAAGAAGTTTGCTTCTTTTTAAGTTCCGATTATGATTGTCTAAGCTTTCTCCAAACATCAAAAATTTTGGCCTTTGTGGGTTTTAGTTAGCTCAACTAATAAAGTTTATGATGGTTGTATAAGAGATCTGGGATTCAATCCCCACCTACACCAAAAATTGATTGGTGTCTTAGTCTGATGATAAAGAGCTATTATCAGGAGCGGATATCATAGGTTGAAACTTTCTTAAAAAAAAAGGCTTTTGTTTGCTAAAAGAGGAGAGAGAGAGAGAGAGAGAGAGATGTCGAAGTTGCACGGGAAAAGTTGGTGCCCATGTGCTGGCAACATGTTACTTAGACGTGAAAATGTGGATTTTATCCCCTTTCTACATGTGTTTTTTTCTTTCCTCTATTGATTTGCCTGTTTGTTTTATAATGGTGATGTAGTTCATTAAGGGAAATAATTTAGTTCCTTTTGTTATTATCCTTGCCCATTTGAATCTTTTGTCTTCTAGTGAGGTGGACTTATTAGATAATTGGATTTGGTGCCAAATATGAAATTCCGCCCATTAGGTCTTGGGACTTGAAGAAGCATGCTTGGGGTTACTTATGACTTAGTAGCTTTTGTAGCCTAAATAATTCATTTGGCTTGTAGTTAGACGTTTTTCTTTTGTGCTCACTAGTGTAAACATAGAGTTTTATTGGGGAAGGTTTTTTTCATGAGGAACAGAACAAATAATGTGGTTTGGCCATGAGCCCAGATCCATTGAGAGAAACATATGGGCTTAAGCCCAATCTATGATGCCAAAAAAGAAAAAAAAAAGGAGCCATAAACCCAATCCATGTAGTTGACTATGAGTCCATATTGTGAAGTGAAAAAATGTGGGCCACAATAAATGTTGAGTAAAAACACAATCCATAAGGTTGGATGACTAGTTGGTGTATTTGGATTTTATAGAACTTGGTCCGACACTTATATTTTTTTAGATGGATAATTATTAGTTTACATACTCTAGTGCATGTCTTAAAAAATCTTCTCCCCTCTCCCTATGTGTATGTTTAAAAAAATACTTAGTATTCACAAAAAAAAAAAAAAAAAAAATACTCTAGTGTATATAAACATAACGCACAAGTCAGAGTGGTATTTATTTCACACACGCTCACTTTTTTGCACTAAACTCGTAACTCGAAGTCACGATTTCCAACTTGGAAATCATGACTTTAATTTACGAGTTTAGTGCAAAAAAGTAAGTCTGTGTACTTTGTATTCAATAATGGTTGTGCACTAGTTATTACCATTTTTTTAAAAACCAAATATGATGATATGACATGAGTTGCCTAATTGAATAACGCCACACCATGTGCGTATGAAAAAAAGAAGATGAGAGCATAAATTTAATCACTTTGTGAACTTGGATAGATTTTTGTTATTCTCACCTACACCACATTATTGTAGCATCAATCAATCTTTTTCCAAGGGCAAAGATCTTCTATTGGAATTTTCCTTTGAGCTGAATGTCTAAGTGATTAGGTTTGTTTGTTTGTTTGTTTTTGTTTTTGTTTTTGTGTTTTTGTGTTTTTGTTTTTGTTTTTGTTTTTTTCATAATAGGTCATATTAGGTTAATTTGCTCCTTAAAAATTGGATTAGTGTCATAAGTTTGGTAACCCATTTAAGAAGACCTGTTTCTAATTTGAACTTGATCGCATTGAATCCGAACTCAATCCACCTAACCCATTTGCTCGGTCTATCTATTCCCACATGATAAAATCTAAAAACACAGCTTTATGTTACAACTTTTGTCACAACAGGATTGTGACAAAACATATCTATAGTTCCTTTCTTTATTCTTTTTTTTTTTTTTCCTTTGATGAACATATAAAATTTGCATCTTAATATCTAACAGAACAACATATATATGATGACTGTTTAAGCTATTTGCTCCATGCAAATATGCAAATGAAGATCAAATAATGCCACAACCAACTAAGATCAAAACATCTTAGAACAAAAGGTAATGAATCATTCCCAAAAAGGTAAAAGACCAAAAACAAAAAAAAAAACTACAATCCAAATTACTCCTCTAAATTTAAAAAGATTAAAATGAAAAAAAAAGGACTAAAATAACAATTAAATGTGACTTTGGATTTTGGGGAAAAAAAACTAAAATACATAACATTAAAAGAAAAACTTGTCCCAACTGATATCGGTGTTAGTGAGGGCTAAGTTTGCAGTAGTTTTAATCTCGGCTTCCTACTTTATGGCTTTATGCCACTATTGGTCTAATAGTATTATGTCTGCAATGACTTGTACTAATATTTTCTTGCAGCCATTATGACAAATTTTGAGGATAGTTTTTTTAGCAATTGTCTCCATTTTTGTCTATGCAAAATAATCTTTGAGAGAGTTCTAGTCGGTTTGGAATTGCAGTGGAGAGGAGGTGGAGACCGGAGAGAGTAGTAGGCTAATATAACATTACATCCCTATCTCCTTTTTTTTTTTTGTGAGAGATTGCATCCCTATCTATTTTAGAGCAATTTTATGTAAAGATAAAAGGATAGTTTCCACTTAACTACATGTGTTATGTATACTGTTGAAGCAAACATGGGTGGTTTAAGGTTTGAGGGTTTTATTTGATGCATTTATCCCATTAGTTTAAAACCTAGAATAAGGAATATTTTGGGCATAAAATAGGTGAAGCCCTTTAAATAGTAGTGTAGAACTATAAAACTATAAATATAGACTACTCAAAAATAAAAATAAAATAAGACATAAATTCTAAAATTTATGCATAGTTTGCCATCACCATAAAGAGAATGAAAAAAAAAAAAAAAAAAAAAAAAAAAAAAAAAAAAAAACTAAATGTTATCCATAAATACTAAAAAGTGTGTATATGTAATGATTTTTTTTTTTTTTTTTAAATTTGTTGAGACAGAAGTATGTGTAATGGTTAAAAATGAATATATTGTAGGATAAACTAGGGATTTGGTTCGTATCATATACATCGTATTTTAATTTGATTCTTAAATTTTCAATTGTGTTAATTTTGTCCACAACCTTTCAGTTTTGTATCAATTTAGTCCTTACTAATTTCTTTTTGGATGGAAATGTGACAATGACCTAATTTTTTATTTTGGCTTTTATTGTGATCCGTGAGTGGTGAGAAGTGAGAAAGATAGTAACGACTGAAGGCCTCCGCTGCGCTCCTTCACCAAACCCTTCATATCGTTGATGGATAAATCAAAGACACACTCTGGTCAGGTGGCAGAAACATTCTTGAGAAATGCAGACTGAGTGAACTACCAGACGCTCTTCTCTGTCACATCCTTTCGTTCCTTCCTTCCAACCAAACAATCAGCCACAACTAGAATTTTGTCGAGCAGGTGTCTCGTCCCAACACTTGACTTCAGCAATGAAACCATCGAAGGAGGAGTCACATGTTTCCAGAGTTTTGGGTCTACCAGTACCAGGAACCCTTTGCCTCCGAAAATTGAGCCTCAATTGGTGTTTTGGGCATGACTTTAGTGGTTCTCAAATTAAAGGTTTTACATTTAGTACATGCTTTTCAAATTAAAGGTCTCTGCCTGGTCCTGTCCTCGAAGATTTCTCATTCAAATATTTGTTCCTACGCTAAAAACGTTTTGAGTATCATTTTGACACAATTAATGTATAATCTATTTTTTTTTATAAGGCCACACAGGTCAGTTAAAAACCCCGATTCTTCATATTTTTGCGAAAGTCTGGTTGCTTTGACGTATTGTTCTATTAAATTGATGTTGTGATATATTATAATCTCATCATCATGCAGTGCAGTGCCTCCGCTACGGTTACATTCATCCTTCCTCGTTCCAGTATTTGGTCCGACTGGACTTTAAAGTTAATGATTGTAGCTGGCATGTGCTAAAAAGCTTGCTCCACATTTCTCCTAATCTAGAAATTCTTGTTGTTACTAAGGTTAGTTTAGTTAATACTTAATACAAGTATTTTAGTTGTCCTACACTATAATTACACTTTTGAGCTGCTTTTTGTTGTCATCAGAGTCATGATTTCCTTATATATGTTGGAGGGAGCAACCAAAATATCCTTTTCATCTGTCATCTCACCTTACAAGTGTTTGTTATAGTGGATTTGAAGGTTTGGAATATGAACTGGAATTCATAGAATGTATTCTGAACATGGCAATAGTCTTGAAGACAATGAAAGTACAAGTTTCTGATAGAGAGTCGAAGGAAAGTGTTCTTGAGGAACTATCAATGTTTCCAAGGTGCTCAAAGACATGTCTACTTACATTTGAATGAAGTACACTTCTATTACTGGTACTTAACAGTTTATTAGCAACTAATTCCAAAGGCAATGTTACAAATATTTTATTTTTATTGTAGACCCTTTGCAGGTGGTAATTAAACTGTTACTACTCTTTTTTGATTGTTAATGAAAATTTTCTGTTTGGCCCTTATTTGAATTAATTGATGGGAAGAGAGGGAGTAGATCAATTTTATCCAATGTTTTCTTACTTTCTTTTATTTATTTATTTTTATTTATAAATGAGTAACATAACTTTATTGATGAAAAGAAAATCCCAAATACACAAGTAGTATACAATGGGTACACAATCAAGTTCTGAAATTACAATAGTCAATCATATCAAGGAGAGAAGTAAAGAAAAAGTGGTGCAGGGAAATTAGCTGGCTGCTGTTTTGCTTTCGAAATGAATAAGGATTGTGAGTTGATTAGAGTAACCTATAGGTGGATAAGCAGCTCTGCATGAACATAGTTCCAAGAAAACCTCTCAAAGCTTATTGCATTCACAAATTCAAGTCACTGATCACTATTACAAGGGAATTGCTATTTATACAATCTGTTGGTGTTAAGGCTAAGAACTAACTCGAAGTGAGACTAAATATTATTGGTTAATGCTTAACTTATAGCTAACACACTAACTAACGAAGTGGATCTAATTGGGTGCTGGTACAATAACTTCCTCAAGCTGGCTGTTTGGTTACAAGTCTTAACAAATTTGAACTCTTCTAACAAACTGTTACAGCAGAGAACTCCAGCTTTCCATGCTCCCACCAGTTACTTCTAACTGACTTGGGATTGCTTTAGAAACTTAGTTAACCATCTTATCTTGATCCTGGTTGGCTGCTGGAAATGTTAGATCACACTAGAGTAGGCTGCTGCTCTTACTGAACTAAGTTACTAACTGTCTGCTGAACTAAGCTGCTGCAACTTATACTAACTGCTGCATCAAGCTTGTCTGGTTGTTACTGACTTGTACCAAGGCTGCTAGTGTAAACAACCATTTTGATGCTCTTGCATAAAAAAGGAATCCTAAGTTAGCTGCCAATGAAATAAAGAATTATAGAAAAAAAATTAAGGTCGAGAATACTCTGTTCACAGCCCTTGAAGCTTCTAGCATTTTGTTCCTGCCAAATGCACCTTATTGAACAATGAGGCACAACTTTCCAAATTGCTATATTCCAATGATGACCAAACTGAACTTGCCAAGATGCTAGCATATCCAAAAGTCTCTACAGCATAACCCAGTGAACTCAAAAAAACCAAAGCCATAATCTGTTGCTATAGGGAAATGAAGTAGTAAATGGTCCATAGTTTCCCCATTACACTTACACATATAACACCAATCTACCACAATAACGTGTCTCTGCAAATAATCGATGGTCAGGATTTTTCCCAAAGTGCATCTACTAAAAGAAAGCAACTCTAGCAGAAGCTGTGGAACCTTCGTTCTCTAAATAATTTTCCAAGGAAAAGGCATGGAAATGTTAGTCATTAATAAACGATAATAACCACATACTTCAATCATATTAATGATGGTTTTGGAAAAGGCATGGCAATTTTTTTTGTGAAATCCTATTATAAAATTATTACAAATGGTGGAGATCATTCTTTCCCTTGGTGAATGGCGAAGCATGTGGAAGGCGAGAGTTCCTTCAAGGGTGGTGTTTTTTTACTTGGACTGCAACTAAGGGGAAGATTCTTACCCTTGATACTTTGAAAAGGCGGAATATTTGTTTGGTCAATTGGTGTTGTATGTGCCAATGCAGCGAGGAATCTGTGGACCACTTACTTATTCATTGCACTCAGGTGTCTAGTCTATGCTCTTTGATTTTCTTTTTGTTTGGTGTTTCTTGGGTGATACCTATGCATGTGGTGGAGTTGTTATGTTGGAAAGCTGGTTTTGGGTGCTGTTTGGCTGCGGATATCTGGTGGGCAATTCCACTTTGTCTTATGTGGAACATTTGGAGAGAGCGGAGCCTGTGTACCTTTGAGGGGAAGGAGCATTCCATCCTGGATTTGAAAAGATTTTTCTCCTTTTCATTGTGCGATTGGATGTCTGTGAGGTCTGATCCTCTCTTTTCTTCTCATGTTGATTTTTTGGATTTATTCTCTCTAGATGATTTCTAGGCTGATGTAGTACACATCCTGTGTACTTGGAGTCTAGCTTATACTGTTCCTTTTCATCTTTTAATAAAGTTCTATTTACTGATTAAAAAAAAAAAAGTCATGGAAATGAAAAATAATGCTCTTCAATAGAGAATTGTTAAGCATCTTGATAAAAAGTGTTCCATCCTTGTTTATTATGCCAGTAATTATTATTGAATATTACCAATTTTAATGTTAACAAACTCTACGTGTTTTCGCTTCCTGATTGCTTAATAGAGTTTCAATGGGCTTATTAGTTAAGCCAGGTTCTAGAGCTGCATTTGTATCATTAGACAGAGCAATGGTACATATTGTTGAGTTTCTGTACCTGTTAACCCTTTATGTAATTCAAGTTTTCTTTGGTGGAGTTAAAGTATGTTTTGATTATGCCAGTTGCCATGTGTAAATAATGAAATTATTCCTTTTTTTATTATTATTCTATTATTTTATTTTACCCCTTTCTCTTTTGCCTTTGTTTTTGTTTTATCACTTATGCTTAGTATTGCACTATTATCTGTCTCTTATTGTAAAGAAGGCCATATATCTATAATTTAATGACCTTGGTATGCTATTACCTTTATTATTACAACAGAGATTAAGAAATCATTTTTTAAGTTTTTTATATGACACTGAGTTGAAATATGCAGTTTTATTACAGGAATATTTTTTTATTTTTTTATTTTTTTTTTTGTTGAGATACTTCTATAGTTATGCTTACTTATCTATAAGTTTTATTCTTGCATAAGTACCTGCTGCTGTTGGTTCATTGTGTTCATCCAGATGGCGATGACCTTTTCTTTTTTCATATCCTCTTTACCAACAAAATAACTGGTATCAACCTTTTAGCTGGCTTGTCTGTTTCAAGGATGATGACTTGAAGACTGCTAAAAGAATGCATTGCACATGCAATATATTACCGCTATTCTTACTGGAGTTAATCTTATCGTTATATAAGTAGCTGGTTTCATCGCTCATCACCCACATGCTATATTTGGTTTCATTGATCATTTCAAAGTGACTTTTTATTGAATTCATCTGTCGCTCTTATACCATACCTTTCTTTTTTGTTATTTGGCTCTTATATCATACCTTATTGATGGAAGCGTAAATCTATCTCGTCAGGCCATTTTATTGATTGAGACCAAGTAACATCCATCTCTAATTACATCTTCTTCACTATTGCAGTCGTAGTTTGCTGCAGTTATCAAGGAAACAAGTATGGGATCATGATTTTGGCAAGGTACATTGGTATTTATGATTGAAATATCTAATTATTTTGTAGCTATTGTTGGTGTCTCTTAGTTTGTTTGTTGTGGCTGTTTAAGTTGGAGATAGACAGGTCCACTCTCGAATTCCAAGACCATCTAAGAGAAGGGAAGTTCTGTTTGCTCCATTGGCATCCCTTGTTTCATAGACTTAGGATCTGAAACTTTTCTGTTGAGGGTAATTATAAAAAATCTCAAATTTGGCATAATTTCAAGGATTGAATTTTTATATGTAAGAGATAGTTGAAGTTTGTATTATTATTTTTAATTAATACCTTTTTATATAATTCCATGTTTTCTTGGCAGATTAAGTTCACCATATAGTTCCTTATTTTCATGTTGAATTTGGTTTCCCTACAACAAGAAGGATGAAATTTAGTTGTGTGAATAGTAACAAAAATGAAAATGAAAATAAGCAGCCATTTTTTCCCACAGCATTGACTTTTCAATTAAATTCTTTATTTAATCCATTAAAATTTGGTCCTACAAAAGTAAAAAATTATGGTAAGTACCATGTGTGTGCTTTTTATTCAATTATTGGAATTCTAGAGAATGAGCTTTGCATATGGGAAGAGGCCTCCAAACCTTTTTCATTTGAACACCCTTAAGACTTGTTTCTGTTTGGTTCTCCAAGTTCTGCAAATCTTTGACACTCAAACCACAAATTTCTTCACCCATCATTTGCCTGTTATGTTAATAGACATTTTTTAAGTCTTCAAGTTTGTATCTTGAACATATCAAATTCATTTGTATGGTGCACTTATGATATTCAAATCTCAAGAGATCATATCTTCCAACTATAACATTACTGGAACTGTTGAGAAATGCTATTCTGTGAGCTCTAATGATCCTATGAAACTCTAATCTTGTTATTGATGGCTTTTAGTCACGAATGCAAATATCTTTGTGAGCATCTGATTTGTCCATTCTTCATTCTCTGCAATGCAAGTTTTCTTGCTAGTATGTATGAAAAGTTGTTGCATTCTTTCTTGACTTTGTTTCATTATTATGTACAATATAAATAAATAAAAATCTAGAAGAAATAATAAAGTAAGATCTCAAACGTATGTCTTTGTTAGGTTTTGCCTTACTAATGGTTCTATTTATTAAATTGTTGTAAGCCATTTTTCTATTAATTAAGTTATTGATTCTTGTGGGAAATTGTTTTGGTGATCCATGTTTAGTTTGTCAATTTATCTGAAAAAATGGTATTTAGTGGTCTAAGAACCCATTTTTGGTCTGCATAAAACACTAGTATCTTGAATGTGTTTGGGTTTTGATCAAGAAGCTTCTATACCTTTCTTTGAAAAAAAAAAAATGAAAAAAAGAAAAGCTTCTTCTATACCAAAAGAAGTCAAGTGATTCTTGTCATCATGATTTGTTAGATAGTTGATGTAGAACCTTTTAGTTCATCTATTGCACGTGTGAAAGAGAGGATGTAAATTTCGTCAACAAGTATGTGTCTGCCTCAACTTACACCACATAAAAGACTGCATCAGATTAGTTCCATTGGCTTTTAGCTAAACTATTTCTTGATCTGACACCTACAAATCGTATAAATCTTTTTTATTAGTTGGCTTATTAATTAGGGGTGGCAAAATTAACCTAAACTCATTTGTCCACCCAAATCTACCCACTTAAATACGATCCAAACCCATTTAATTATTAGTTGGATTAAATGGGTATTAACCCAATTAAATCCAATTGACATTAATATTTATTAGGTTTTAACTAGGTATCCAATTAGACCCAATTATGACCTAAGTATCATTTCTACAAATCACCCAACTCTAAAATATCCAAAAACCTCTAAAAATGCCAAAATACCCATTAAACCTAGAAAATTACCAAAATACCCTCTAAACCTAAAAAATGACATAAATACTCCGAAACCTAAAATTTACCAAAATAAACCTAAAAATAACCAAAATATCCCATAAACCTATAAAATGACCAAAATATCCTCGAAAATGACTGAAATACCTCCGAAACTTAAAAATGACCAAAATACCCTCGAAATCTAGAAAATGACCAAAATACCCCTAAAATTTAAAAAATAACCAAAATACCCCCGAAATCTAAAAAATGACCGAAATATCCCTTAAACCAAACAAATGACCAAAATACCTCCGAAAACTAAAAAAAATCAAAATACCCCTAAACATAAAAAATTGACCAAAATATATCCAAAACCTAAAAGATGACCAAAATACATTCTCGAAACCTAAATATGATCGAAATCCCCATGAAACCTAAAAAATGACCGAAATAGCCCCGAAACCTAGAAAATGACCAAAATACCCCCATAACCTAAAAAAAATGACCAAAATACCCCTAAAACAAAAAAGAAAAAGACCAAAATACCCAAAAAAAAAAAAAAAAAAACCAAAAAACCTCCAAAAACTAAAAAATGACCAAAATACTCCAAAAACCTAAAAATTGACCACAATACCCCCAAAACCTAAAAAATGACCACAATAACCCTAAACATTCAAAAAAAAAAAAAAATGACGAAATACCCTCGAAACCTTTATATAGTAATTGAAATACCTCTAAAACCTATAAAATGATTGAAATATCCCTAAAACCTAAAAATGACCAAAATACCCTTGAAACTTAAAAAATGACCACAATACCCCCTAAACATAAAAAATGACCAAAAATATCCCCGAAACCTAAAATATGACCGAAATACCCTTAAACCTATAAAGTGACGAAAATGCCCCTAAACCTTTAAAATGACCAAAATGCACAAAAAACCTCTAAAATGGCCACAAGTAACTCGAAACCTCTAAAATTACCCTAAAAACTCTAAAACGACCAAAATACCCCCCAAAGTATCTAAAATGACCAAAATACCACTGAAGTTATAAGCTGAACAAAATACACCCAAAGCCTCTAAAATTACCAAAATAGAGGTTTGGGGTATTTTGGATGTTTCAAGGGTATTTTCATCAAATTAAATGTTCAAAGAGTATTTCGGTCATTTTTTTAGGTTTTGAGGGAATGTCAATAATTTTTTAGGTTTTAGGGATGTTTCGTTAATTTTTAGATTTTAGGGCTATTTCGGTAATTTTTTAGGTTTCAGAAAATTTTGGTCATTTTTAAGATTTTGGGGTATTTCAATCATTTTTTTGGGAGGTATTTTGGTCATTTTCTTTGGTTTAAGGTGTATTTTTATCATCTTATAAGTTTAAGGGGCATTTTTGTCATTTTTTAGTTTTTTGGGGCATCTTGGTCATTTTTTAGGTTTCGGGGGTATTTTGGTCAATTTTTAAGTTTTTAGGGTTATTTTGGTCATTTTTTAGGTTTTAGGGATATTTTGGTCATATTTTAGATTTCGGGTGTATTTTGATAATTTTTTAGGTTTAGGGGGGATTTTGGAAATTTTTAGATTTCAGGAGTATTTTGGTCATTTTTTAGGTTTTGAGGGTATTTCAGTCATTTTTTAGGTTTTGAGGGTATTTCAGTCATTTTTTAGGTTTTGACGGTATTTTGGTTATTTTTTAGATTTAGTGGGTATTTTGGTCAATTTCAGTGGTTTTTGACAATTTTAGAGTTGTGATTTGTAAAAATGATACTTCGGTCATAATTGGGTCTAATTGGGTACCCAGTTAAAACCCAATAAACATTAATAGTCTGTTTGGATTGAGGGGAGAGGGAGGGAGAGTGAAGGAGAGTAGAGTAGAGTAGAGTTGGCTGAAAATAGGCTAATTTTAGACCAATTTTACTCTACTCTACTTTACTCCCCCTCCCTCTTCCTCAATCCAAACCATAATTGTTAATTAGGTTTAATTTGGTTAATACACATTTAACCCAATTAATAATTGGGTGGGTTTGTGTTTTATTTAAGTGGATGGGTTTGGGACCTTGGGTTAATTTTGTCACCCCTACTCACTATGCAATTACTTTTGTGAGCCTTAAGTACTGTCTTGTGAGTTCCACGTGCCAAATTTTGACCTCCCTCAACGTTTTTCTGTTTGCCCTTTATTTATTTCGACAACTAATTTAAGGGTCTTTTAGGTATTGAAATTGCGTAAACTGTGAAATTATTTTTTTAATGGTATCATGTTTGCATCAAACAGAGGTTCAGACCGAAGTTTAGCATGGCATCGGGAAGTTGGGCACCTCATAAACAATTTGAACTTATGTCTTATCATGGCATGATTTCGGTGCTTCTACTTTTGAGGTGTTTTGGAATTGCATGGATGGTGTGTTATTGAAAATTTTGTGACATCAATTTCCGGTATGAACTTTAATTCTGCTAAAATTACTTTGTTTTGAGAAGTTACCTATGCGAGAATATGCCTATTTTCACATGCTTCAAAGTTCCTTTGTTTTCGTGATTCGAGGGTTTTTTTCCCCACCCTGAAATTTGTGAGTTTCCCATAATTTATGACTTATGAGATTTCAATATTATTTGACCAAAATTTGACTGGAATTAAAATTTTCTATACTTGGGTTAAAAACAGTTTTTTGGATGTTATGATTTTTATTTTTTATTTATTTTTTTCAGATGCCTCGTTTGATTTACATATAATCTTTGTGATCGAGAAAATGTTTTAAAAAGAATTCAAACATCTATGTGTTAGTCCAATACTTTTTAGATCGAACTATAGGATCGATATTTCAATCAAATTAACTTAGTTAAAGTTGATCAAATCCAGTTAAACTTGATCAAACCTCATATTTTATAATAAAACTTTTAAGTTTGGTCTAGTTTGGCTTATCTTAACCCATTTGAGATAATGGCTATGTTTAACGTCTTCGGTTATCTTTCTGGTTTATATTACGGGAGAAGTAATAGTTGTTTGGTGGTATTAATGATAGACGTAATTATTTATTTATTTATTGTTGTTTTTGTGGACAGAACAATCGCATTGATAACATTTGCAAACTTTTATTGTGGAAGAAATTCAAAAAAAGAAAGAAAGAAAGGGATTTTAGATATTAATGTGACATGTACCAAACTTTTATTAATTAATTAATTAATTTTTTATGAAGATTAGGAATTCATACAAAACTTAAATGGATGCAATTTTAACTTAAGAAAAAAAAAAAACATTGTGATAGGTAACTGATTTAAAGATAAGAGGAACATTGTTATGCTAAAATTTATAAAACAAGATCTTCACATAGTCCATATATTTTGTAAGAAAAGTATTTCACTTTGAATCGTCCATACGAAAAATTTTACATATACATTTTATTCCCCGAACTAGGGGTGCCCTTTGTAAAGTGGTGCTAAAAGATTTATTTATGTGCATTTAATATAGTAGTCCTAGGACACAAGAAGATTTCTTTTGGATGCATTGACTTCTTGACGGTGGCATTAAATTTCTATACCAAAGTATGCGAGTATAATCTTATATGAGATGAGACTTACCACCGCACACTTTTAATGTAATGGTCATTTTATAAGTATAATTACTTGTAGAGTGTGGAGGGTAAGGGTCAGGGTTCAAGCCTCTAGAAAGGAGTTTCATACATATATATACACTTAGATTATATTAGAGTAAAATTTTATCTTAGATAAAAAAAAAATCTTATATGAGACTTAATTACTCAGAATTTCAGCAACATCACTAACTCTTCTTGAAAATTGTCGCTTTTGACATCTCCAGTGTTTCATTACAACCATCATTAACCTCCAGAGTGTTTTGTATCGAAGCATAGAATTATCCACACAAAAAATGTAGACTACGAGAGCAATTCTTGAGGTGCCTCCGGTTAATATGAAAAGAACTAAAACGCTGTTTGGGCTAAGACTACGACTTCCATTTTCCGGTTCTACATCTTTACACTTCTCAGATGCAATCATGTTGTTCTCTAATTCATTCTCCAAAAAAAAAAAAAAAAAAAAAAAAAATTAATTGTTGTTATCTAATTCTTGTAGCTTGCAACTCTGATCAGCTAACTTAAGCAGTGCTTCAGTTATGCTAGGAAGCAATTGGGACCGCCTTGGAAATGCTTGTGTGCATGCAATATAAAAATCTTATTAATCATTTCTCCTTAATAACAATATGATAGATGCAACGAATTTTACATTTTTTACAATATATTTTGTTAGGACATATGTAAGAATTGTTAAAAACATATGTTATGTAAATTGGTTAATCCTTTGACAAAACATACTTCACTTGTATTTGGGTAGATCTAGGATGAGTTTAATACTTTAAGGAACAAGAGTTCAAGTCTAGTATTGAAACCATGCAAGTTTGCCCAAGAAACAAGTGAAGAAGTGTTGTTCATTAAAACTCGACAGATATATCTATTGAGGTCTCGACAGATACAATATTTATCGAGATCTACGAAATCAGAATTTCCAGATTTGATTTTCAGCTCATGCTTATGTATTTATGTAGGGTTTCTTTTCTCACAACCCTAGACATATATAAGGTTTATTTTAGAAGCCGTCATATATGAGAATACAAGGAGAACACATGCAAAAAAAAAGGTGACCGAGTGCCTTATTCTCACTTAAAGAAGCTATTGCGTCTTTGCGCCTTAGGGTTTTGTAACTAAGTGCTTCTTGATCTTCATTGTTGATGAAGTGGAGAACTTTGCAGCCAACAACATCCTTCTCAAGTTGGTAAGTTAGTCACGTATTGGGAGCCATGCATTATTGGTTAGTCACATATTGGAATCCATGCAAAAGGGTAGTGTTCATATATTGAAGAGTCCAGAAATTCTGAAGCGGTAGAAGATTTTTGCTATAAGTTCATCTACGGGAATTGTAGAGTCTAAGGATAAAAGTTTTGTACTAGATCTAAAACTTCTCTTTATTATAATGGATAGCTTTTCGGGAAGGTTTTTCCCTAGATTTTTTTACTGTGAAACTAGTTTGTTTTATTGGTTTTCCAAGGTCATCATATCTTGTCTTATTTACTTTTCCGATGTGCATGATATTGATGTTTGTTTGTTTTAATAAGGGTTATTCATAATAAATCTAATTAACAACTTAGGTTTAAAACTTGTTAATTCTATCAATCGGGGTCTAAATTTCCTAACAAGTAGTATCAGAGCGGGTACACTCTAATTAGATTAATTTTTTGAGTGTGATCCTTGACCCCCGTTATCATGGATCGTGGACAATCTCTTTTGATTAATCCTTTATTTGATGGCACTAATTATGCATATTGGAAAGTTCGTATGAAAGTTTTTTTACAGGCACTAGGTGAAAAAGTATGGCAAGTTGTTGAAGTTGGTTGGATTAAGCGAAAGGAAGCGCCAGTGGATTGGGATGAAGCAACAATCATAGCGGCAACAATCATAGTGGATTGTGAGGTGACCAATGAGAAATTCAAGAAAATATCATCCACGAAAGTTGCCAAGGAAGTATGGACCATTCTTGAGACCACCTATGAATGTACCAAGGCAGTAAAGACTCACTAGCAATTTTGAAGAAATAAGGATGGAGGAGGATAAGACATTTGATGAGTTTTATGCTAAACTCAAGGATATTGTGAATTCTTCCTTCAACCTTGGAGAATCTATAGCAGAATCCAAAATTGTTAGGAAAATCCTTAGGTCCTTACTTAAAAGATTCCATGCCAAGATCACTGTCATTGAAGAAACAAATGACATTGATAAAATTCCTTTAACTGACCTTGTAGGGAACCTTCAAACCTATGAGATGGGATTAGGTTTAATGGGAAAAGGTGGAAAGAGTAGAAACTTGGCTCTTAAGGGTATAGAGGAAGAGATTGATGACTCTGAAGATGAAGATGAAAGTGAAGATGAAAATGATGATGAGGATGAGGATGAGGATCTAACCTTCATAGTTAATGAGATTATCAGGCTTCTTCAATTTAGGAAAAAGGATAAGGACAAACTTCCTAGAAAATCTAAATCCTCTAGGAAGGGTAAGAGTGAAAAATCCTTTATCCAATGCCATGAGTGTAAAGGTTTTGGTCATATGAGGATAGAGTGCCTAAACTACCTTACGAAGGAAAAGACCAAAAATTCAAAAGATAAATGGTTGGTTGCTACCTAGAGTGATACTAAGAATGACTCTTCTGATGAGTATGTGGATAAATGTGGTCACTTTATAAATTTTATTGTCAGAACCGATAAGGTGATTGTGGAGAGTGCTAGTGACAGTGAGGATTCTTCTGATGATGAAATACCCAAGAAGATGACCCTTTAGGAAGCCTATGATAAGCTATGCATTGAATTTATAAAATCTGAAAAGACTTCTCATCTTTGTAGAAAAGAGCTTAATGAGGTAAAAATTGAAAAAGCTAATCTGCTAGTCAAACTAGATGAGACTACAAGGTTAGTTGAGACTTTTGTTGTGGAGAACACCTCATTAGAAAAAAAGGTCAAGAATCTCAAGGTTGAGCTTAGTCAAGCTAGAACTCAAATAGAGAAGATGTCTAGTGCAAAGCTTGATGAGGTTTTAAGTGCTCAAAACCCTAGTTCTGATAAGACTGGCTTAAGATATGTTGTTTTCTCTAGCCCCTCTTCTTCCACAGCTTTTGGATCAAAGACTGTCTTTGTACCCCAATCTGAGAAATGTGATAAAGGTATGAAATCCAAAACTGATTTAGGTAATTCTAAATCCTTTGTTAGACCTCATGTTTGTTACCATTGTGGTGTTTCTGGACACATTCGTCATAATTACTTTAAGTTGTATTCTCAAAAGCAAGTGTCCAAACGGTCACAGGTTTCCTCTCAAGGACCTATACCTTTGTTTGGAGAGTTATTAAAAACTTTGATCTTTTTAACTCAATTTTAGGAGAATTCTAATTCTTCTACGCCCTTTAGTAGACATACTAGGATACGTATCTTTTCATCTTCACGGCCAAAGACTCATGCTGTGTGGGTGAGAAAGGAGCTTAAGACTTAATTGTCTTTTCTGTTTGTCCTCTACTTTAATTCTTTCTATCTAAAGTAAGACTTTCCGTGCTTGATTTCTTATCTGCTTTTGGAATCATACTTTCATGCATTTGCACCTTGCCTTCATGCTTTCATGTTGTTTCTCTGTTTTTGTTTGGTTGTTTAGTCTTTATTTTGTTTGTTTTTCAATATATATATATATATATATATATATATATATATATATATATATACACATATACATAAAAACAGTGTGTGTTTGTGTACATTGGTACTTGTGTACCTTGGATGACCATTGAAACAGTTTCTAAACTTTGCATCTTTTGTAGTTTAGATAAGCATCTCTATGCACAACTAAGCAAGTAAGTTTTGTGGCTTATGTTTGTGATGAGTAAGATTAAATAATTTCTTGTACTTAACACTCATATCACTCTTTTTGACGAGAAGGACTAAAAAATTCTAAGAGAAAGGCATAAATAACCATCTCATCACTAAAAACCACCAATCATGAATAACATCTGTATGCTTTGACATAGCAAAATTATAATGTTTAAGCTTAGCATAATTGGGTATTTCTTTTTTCTCTCTTATATGTCTATGCATGATATGCTTAAAAGAAAAAAATATGCAAAGAAAATCAAAAGCAAAAAGAATCAAAATGGTTTTTAAATATGGCTGCAAACATGTTTCTAGGAGATGTGAGAATTATAAGATGTACCTCGAAAGTGATAATCTCCATCAAGCAGTTATGATTGTGTGTGAGTTAAATTGATTATCTCATATCTCAAATCGTCATAACATGAGACACTTATGCACTCTTACAATGTTTTTACACACAACACGCATATTCTTTGCTACTTTTGATACATGTGCAGGTATAATATGATTTAGCCATCACAAGGAATACATGTGCAAATGTGTGCTCACTATACTGTCTTAACTTGTTTTTGAAATATAAAATTAGTTAGACTTGTTTAGTGTGTGTGTGTGTGTGTTTTGGATCTATGAATGCTTTGCATTTTCTTTGTTGAGAGATGTTTTTGAAAGTTTCAAATGTTGATTGAATCTATGGTTGAGTAGCTTGTTGTTGCATTTATCTCTTTGTATTTTTCCTCTCTTTGAAAAACTGCTTTTTATCAAGCTCGACAGCTTCTGGATAAATCCTCGACAGATTCCTATCTATCAAGTCCCTTTTTTCTTCTTTTCTCAACAGAAGTTATCACATACTCGATCTATCGAGGTTTCTGGACTTTGTCTCGATAGCTTCTCGATCCATCGAGAAACTTTCTATCTGGCCAATAGATTCTCGACAGATCCTTGATCCATCGAGGTTGGCTACTGCTCGATAGCAGCTCGACAGCTTCTCAATCTGTCGGGATCCTCTTGCATGCATTGTTTTTCACATGTTTTGCATATTTCTATTATCTTGTCATCCATAGCATCTTGCTTCATTACATTCATGCATTTATATGGATTCCTTGTGCCCTCTTGATCATCTTTATGTTTCTTGGATGAAACTTTATAGCTTTTTGTACCCTTTGTAAATCATGACAAAAAGGGGGAGAAAATGTGGTTTCTTTTTAAGATTCTACATGTTAGGAGTAGAGATACATGCCTTTGTAAAGGGGAGTTGTGTTTCATCTTGTTAGGGGGAGTGTTTACCTCCTTATTGTTTTAGGAGCTTCTTTTAGCTTCTTGTACACTAGTCTTATGACCATTTTTACATACATTGTGCTTATCTTTGATATATATATATATGATGTATGTCTTCTTCACCTACCTATACATGTGTTGTTTCTTTTTTCTCTTTATACAAATGTTTCTTATTATGTATGCAATTTTTGACGAGTTTTGTTTAAAGTATTTCAGAAAGACAGGTTGTCAAAGTCTATCATGTCATGAACTCTCTTCTTGCAAAAAATTTTAAGAGTTTATGTTAGGATTAGATTTTATTGTATTTAATACGTGATTATGAGTTTAGTGATTTATGATTTCTCTCATACTTCATTTGTTTGTTGTGGTTTTGTCATGGATTGTCAAAGGGGGAGATTGTTAGGACATATAGAAGAATTGTTAGAAACATATGTTATGTAAATTGGCTAATTCTTTGACAAAATGCATTTTACTTGTATTTGGGTAGATCTAGGATGGGTTTAATACTTCAAAGAACAAGAGTTCAAGTCTAGTATTGAAGCCATGCAAGTTTGTCCAAGAAATAAGTGAAGAAGTGTTGTTCATTAAAACTCGACAGATATATCTATCGAGGTCTCGACAGCTGCTCGACAGATACAGTATCTATCGAGATCTACAAAATCTTTTCGGCCCATGCTTATGTATTTGTGTAAGGTTTCTTTTCTTACAACCCTAGACATATATAAGGTTTATGTTAGAGGTCGTCACATATGAGAATACAAGGAGAACACATGCAAAAAAAAGGTGACCAAGTGCCTCATTCTCCCTTAAAGAAACTACTGCGTCTTTGCGCTTTGGGGTTTTGTAACCAAGTGCTTCTTGATCTTCATTGTTGATAAAGTGAAGAACTTTGCAGCCAACAACATTCTTCTCAAGTTAGTGAGTTAGTCACGTATTGGAAACCGTGCATCATTGGTTAGTCACATACTGGGATCTGTGCAAAAGGGTGGTGTTTATATATTGAGGAGTTCAGAGGTTCTGAAGCAGTAGAAAGTTTCTGCTGTAAATTCATCTACGGAGATTGTAGAGTCTAGGGACAAAAGTTTTGTACTAGATCTGAAACTTCTCTTTATTATAGTGGATTGCTTTATTATAGTGAAATTAATTTGTTTCATTGGTTTTCCTAGGTTATCATATTTTATCTTATTTACTTTTCCACTGTGCATGATATTGACATGATATTGATGTTTGTTTGTTTTAATAAGATTTATTCATAATAAATCTAATTAACAATTTGGGTTTAAAACTTGTTAATTCTATCAATCGGGGTTTAAATTTCCCAACATATTTGACTTGATAGATTTTGATTAGTGCAATATCACTTTCACTCAGATCGTCGTTGCATCACTTTTGTTATACACCAATCACAACCCACTATCTTAACATTTGTAAATTATTTATTGTCTTTAACTATATTACCTCCTTAATTACCGTTTTGGTTTTAGAAGTTTTAATGAAAAGAAATTCAAAAGAAAGTAGTAGAAGTATTACAAATCCGAACCCTCCAAATTTGTATGTGGGTCCAGATATGGTAAAGCCTTTGTAGTATTTTGCAAGGAACAACTTGGCCAAAGGATATTCAAGAAAGGCAGCAGCTATTTCTTTGCTTCTGAGGGCTTGAACATAAGCTTCAGGTAAGGTAAAAGCCTTGATGTTGTCAGGCTTGAAATGTAACACATCTGCCAAATATTGTGAAACAAAGGATCCATTGCGATGTCCAACCATTGCATTGCTATTTTGCAGTGCCTCAACATTGGCTATAGTAGGTTCAAGCTGTTGGAAAGTGAGCATGCTGGTAAGGTTAGCTGTATAAGTCTGCATTATGACTAGTGCCACAAACACCCACACCACCATTGTCATTCGTGACAAATTGCTATGTATACTTTCCCCTTTGTCATTCAAATCAATTAAAGTAATGTAACTTGCATTAGTTATATATTTTGAGGTTAATATTAAAGATAAAAGCTTATTCAAAGTTGCAAAAAAGGGGAAAATTATGGTACCATGTATAGAGAAAAGTGTTCCGAAGGCCAGCCACATTAAGGTTCCCAATTAGTTTAGTATAGAGCCCTTAAGTTCGGGATTATTATTTCCCTCTATAAACCATATAACAAAACCGTTGTAGACATTTATTGTCACTATCAGAACCCACATGGCCTTTGTGAACGGCTTCACGAATAGCCAAGCTCTATTTGATGCTTTTGATTGAACAGGAACTATCATTACCAATCCTGACTCAGTATAGGGGTGTGTAAATTCTGCATGTTAATGTTGCATGGCCATGACTGCTATGTCACCAACTACTGTATCAAAATTCTACTCCAAGGCATAAACAATTCCATGATTAGAAATGCACTTGTGATAACCTGAATTATGTGGAACAGATTAGATGAATGTGTTCTGTGGGCATCTGTGAAGCACGGATGCGGCGCCAGAGGAGCCGCACCCGCGTCCGACGCGGCAACGCACGAGGGACGTTGCTGCTCGCAGTCCAGCCGCGTCATGCCACGTGGGTTTTTTTTTTTAGCTGACTCGTGTCAACTCACGCCGATGCAGCTCCGACTTGGGCTGATTCGAGCCGAAACCGCCGAAACAGCCGATTTAGGCCGAAATTAAAAAAAAAAAAAAAGGGTGCAAAACACACCGTTTGAACTTAATAACAAACCCTACTTCAGCTCACTTCATCCAAACACCAAACTTCAGCTCTCTCTCACTCCGTCACTCGTCTCTCACTCTCTCTGTGCTCTCTGCCTCTGTCTCTGCTTAGTGCTCTTTGTCTCCCCTGTGGCTATGAGACACTCAGCTACTCGACACTCAGTCACTTCAATTCATTCTTTCTTTAGCTTTCTCTCATGCATTCTTAACTCAGGTATTGATATAAAGCTTTCAATCTTAGTTTGATCTTTGATTTGTGATTTGTGAATCTATGATTTGTGAATCTTAGTTTTCAATCTTAGTTTTATTTAGTTAATAGTTATTACTTATTACTCATTGTGATTTGTGAATTTGTTTTGTGAATTTGTGCACTTGGGTTTGATTTATTATTAATTTATTTAGTTAATACTTAATAGTTATTATTTGTAGGTTAAATTGAATCTTTTGAATTTACAATGGATGAAGTTACTAGCACAGAAATTTCATCTCAAGAAGTGTCAAATGCTGAATGTCCTCTTTGGCAATATGTGACTAAAGTAGAAAAACCACTTAGTGCTACTGTTAAAAAAGGTGGAAACACATACTTTAAGTGCAACTATTGTGGTGTAGTTTATTTGGGATCCTATTCTAGGGTTAAGGCTCATTTATTAAAAATTCTTAATAAAGGTATTAAAGCATGCCCTAATGTGACATCGAGCCATAGGCTGGAAATGCAGCGAATGCATGATCAAGTTGAGAATGATAAGTTAGAGAGAGAACAGAGAAGTCAAATTCCCTTACCCCCACCTCTCCCAGGTTGTGGGCCTATACCTATTTCCCCATTTCGAAGACAGGAAGGGAGTGATAGTACAAATCCGGTTGATGGTAAGAGGAGGAAGGTGGCTGGGATTTCTCCTATTGAGAAAGCATTCCAGAATAATGCTAGACATGAATTGGATAGTAGAATTGCTAAGATGTTTTACACCGGTGAGCTTCCATTTAACTTTGCAAGGAATCCGTATAATCGTAATTCCTATGCATATGTTGCTACCCATAGCATCCCAAGTTATGTTCCTCCTAGATACAATGCCTTGAAAACAACACTTTTGCAAAAAGAAAGAGCTCATGTTGAAAGACTCTTGAAACCAATTAAGGACTTTTGGCTTGAAAATGGTGTAAGCATAGTTTCTGATGGATGGTCAGATCCACAAAGAAGGCCTCTTATTAATATTATGGTTGTATTAGATGGGGTCTAGTGCTTATAATGGCAATTGATGGGTCAGGTGAGTTCAAAGACAAATATTATATTTCTGGGGTGTTGAAGGATGCTATAAAAGAGATTGAACATGAAAAATTTGTTCAAGTCATCACTGATAATGCTAATGTGATGAAGTCTGCTAGAGCTCTTATTGAAGGTGAGTATCCTAAAATATTTTGAACACCCCTTGTTGTCCACACTCTCAATCTAGCTTTGAAGAATATTTGTGCAGCAAAAAACACTAAAAAGAATGAAGTTACATATGAGGAATGGAGTTGAATTACACGTATTGCTAATGATGCATCCTTCATACGTGTTTTTATTATGAACCATTCAATGAGATTGGCAATGTTTAATGAATTTTGTCCATTAAAACTGCTCCAAGTTGTTGATACTAGATTTGCTTCGATTGTTGTAATGCTGAAAAGGTTGAAGTTGATAAAAAAGATGCCTTTAAGTCATGGCTATTAGTGAGCAATGGGCTTCTTATAGGGAGGATGATGTTGGAAAAGCTCAAAAGGTGAAAGATATAATTCTAAGTGATCTTTGGTGGAATAAAGTTGATTATATCCTTGAATTCACAGCACCTATTTATGATATGCTACGAGTAGCCGACATAGATAAGCCTTGTCTTCATCTTGTGTATGAGATGTGGGATTCAATGATAGAGAAAGTGAAGGCAGCAATATATCAGCACATAGGCTTGGAAGATGATGAGTATAGCTCATTTTGGAGTGTGGTGTATGATATACTCATTGATCGATGGACTAAAAATTGTACACCACTACATTGCTTGGCTCATTCCTTAAATCCTAAGTAAGTACATTTATTTTCTATTTTCCTTAGTTCCCCCTTTTAGTAAAACACACGTTTCATCTATATTTGTTTTTTAATCTTTAACTAGGTATTACTCCATTGAATGGTTTCGGAGAATCCAAAATGCATCTCTCCACATCAGGATAATGAAATTTCTATGGAAAGGAGCAAGTGCTTGGATCGATACTTTGAAGATGAGAATGAATTAAATGTGGTGAAGTTTGAGTTTGTTGCATTTTCAGGAGGGAGGTTTCCTTCACCAAATGCCTTGACAAATAGGTGGGCCTTACTCCCTTTGGTTTGGTGGCAATACCATGGCTCCGCATTTCCAACTCTTCAATCCCTTGCCTTTAAACTTCTTGGACAACCTTGTTCATCCTCATGTGCTGAGAGGAATTGGAGCACATACAAATTCATTCATTCCTTAAAAAGAAACAAAATGGCTCTTGCACGTGCTGAGGATTTGGTATATGTGCATTCTAATCTTCGACTCTTGTCAAGGCGCAATGAGGAGTACGTAAATACAACAACAAAGATGTGGGATATTGCAGGAGACTCTTGGAATGAGAGCGACATACATGAAGGAGCTGGAATTCTTGAGAATGCAACCCTTACACTTGATGAGCTAGAGTTGGAGGCCATGGTTATTGGGAATGCTAGTACTAGTGTTACTACTAGTGAAAGTGAAGTTCGAAGTGAAGCTATTGATCTTGATGATGATGATGTTGGTGTTTGATTGTCTTGTTGATTATCTTTTATTTTGTTTTAGTTTCAAACTTGTGAGTTGTATTCTAATTTCTGAACATCATGGAATGTTTTAGTTTCAATCTTGTGAGTTGTATTTAATTTATGAACATCATGTTTTAGTTATTATCTACTATTGCTCTTAAATTTGGTATATGTTTGTATAATGTGAAAAAGTATGCTTAGCAATATATTAAAAATATAAATAAAAATATTTTTAATAATTTTTTAATCGTCGAGTCCTACCGCACCTGCACCCACCTTTTTCAAAAATTGCCGAGTCCTGTACCCGCACTCGCACCCACACTTGAGTCCCGAAACGCACCCGTGCTTCATAGGTGGGCATATGCTGAATTTCACATCTAGTGTTTATCAAGTCGAATTGAGGTTCTAATTGTAACTTAACTAGTCAGTCAAACCAACCAGCCAAGGGTTGTTACAACTGCCATGGTGGTATTGACTTAGGAATTTGGACTAAATTAGTTTGTTAGAGTTTAATATAAAAGTTTATACAACTTCATAAAGCAGGGTGAGCTTAGGAAGGTAGAATTGAATAATAGAAGTCAACTTAAATTATGTCATAAATAGGGTGAACTCAGGAAGGTTGAACTGAAAGGAAAGGGCTGCAAGGGTCTAGTCTAAAACTTAGGGGCTGTTTGGGATACATTTATTTTGCTGAAACTGAAAACTTTTTGCTGAAAGTACTGTAAATAAAGGTAAAAGTTAACTGAAATAGGGGCCCATAAATAGTAGCAAAAATAAGTTGAATAGTAAAATAAGTTGGCTTTTTAAGCTGGAGCCAAACACACACTTAAATTATCTACAAATTTAAATTATAATCTAAATGAAGGTTAATCTCATAGACTCTTACCTTCAAATGGATTTGCTCCACCAAAGCGTTGTATGTGCCATTGAAGGGAAAGAAATTCTATGGCAAATGGAAGGGAAGCCGTTCTACAGTGGCTTTGAAGACATTGATTGCAAATCCAGTGTAAGATGTATTGTTTTCAGATTGATCATATTCCACTTTCACACATACTGTTTGAATATGGATCCTACAGGTACCCCAATTCTCAGTGGTTAGAGTCCATCCTCTAGGAGTATACCAAGGTCCTCCTGGCCAAAACACTTGTCCCAGTTCCTTCATAGAAGAGCTGTAAATGGCATTTTCATTGATACTCTCCGAGAAACCCAACCCATTTGACCAGAATCCAAGTTCTCTGTAGCTCTTACCCATCACATTAACAATCTGAAAAATATGTGCAGGGGCTAATTTATTGTCAATGAATTGAACCTTGCCACTTAAGCCATGGAAATCACTAAGCAAAATTCTATCTAAAAAAAGTTTGCCTCTTTCTTTGCTTCTCCTCATTGCTAGTGCCATTGTCCATGCAGCATCGTAGGCTTGCACAGCAAAAATACCGGGCTCATGATTATGCTGTTCAGGATGTTCTGATCTAAACTGCTGTTTGCTAGATCTTAGATAGAAGTCTTGAAAGCGGCCTCCGGTTTTGGGGAAGTTGCTCGACTCCTAAAATTCCTTGCATTGTTGAGATGGTGGAGGCATTCATGGCATGGGCAAGGCTAGTAATGGGATCAGTGGTGATCCATACATAGTCCTTTTCCATCATTTTCATTCTTTTTGCCATTTCAAATAGCCTCTCGGCCAAACTCAATGACAAATGTACCACAAAGACTCTACATTGCCCTTCTTTAAGCCTCTGAAGCTCTAGAGACAATGAAGAAGAAGCAAAAGGTGGAAGTGCTAGAAGTTGACTTATTTCTGCACCAACTTCACGCATGGCATTGGAGAGATGATGTAAGACTGCTTTAGTTGAAGAATCTCTATCTTCATATATAATAGTGACTTGCTGCCATTCCCAAGACAGAATAATAGCAGCTACGGCTTTCATCGTCATAAATTGGTTGGGTGATGCTTGCACCAGGAAGGGCCACCGCTGTGCTGCCCATGTTGGAGTAGTATCAGCTAAAGAAATAACTGGGATGTGATTTTGGCTGCTAACCTCGGCAACTAAAGAAGCTCTTCCCATGTTCGTGGTCCTAAAATGGCTTGCGCTTGTTTTGTGAGTATAAGATCCATAGCTGCAAATTGATTAAACAAATGGTATTACAAACACAGAGAACTACTTAATACTTATTCCTTATCTCTCTCTCTCTCTCTCTAGGGAAGTTTAGATCCAAAATATACTTACTAGTAGTGGTCCTAGCTAAAGTAGTGTTCTTTGTTGATATGAATTTGAACAGTCAATCTCTCAATTAGGCATCATTATCACATATTAGTGTATTCAATACAACGTTATTTAAAATTGTGACACTCTGGCCACCACACACCTTTGGTACGATGGTTACTTCACAAATATAAGTGTTTGTCATTTAATTATAACATGATACTGTTTATATATTACAAATTTATTAGTGTATTCAATACAACGTTATTTAAAATTGTGACACTCTGGCCACCACACACTTTTGGTGCGATGGTTACTTCACAAATATAAGTACTTGTAGGGTTTGGGGAGCAAGGATCAGGCTTCAAGTTTCTAGAGAGAGAATTTCATGTAAGATCTAAGTATTATAAATTGTATTTTAAATTAGCATATTTGTATTTTGTAGATCATATTTTTCTCTACACATTTTTTACATGAACTTTTGTATTTTCCATATGCGATTTTGTAATTAGTTAGAAATAATAGTTTGTTAGAGATATTTTCTTAGGCCACTACTTGTATATATAAGAGTGCTTAGTAACATAATTTACACACGTCAATAATTAATATATATGGTCAATATCAATATCAAACATGAAGGCTTTGTCTTTTGCGTTTGAGCTGGGTTCTCGAAGAGCCAATCCTAAAGGTGATTCTCTTGGACTGATTCAAGCATTGAAGACAGAGGAGCATAGCTTATCACCAACGGGTTTGCTAATAGAAGATGTGAAGATGTTTGCTAATAATTATATAAGATTGTTGTATTCTCACATTAAGAGAAACGACAATAGGTTAGCACATAGTTTGATGAAAAATGCGTTACGCATATCAGATTTTCAAGTATGGATGGAAGATGTTCCATCGCATTTTGTTTCGATTTTACGAGTGGATGTAGTTGATTTACATTTATAAAATCAATCAATTTCTTTCTCCAAAAAAAAAAAAAAGTACTCTCTCAATTAAGATATCAATTTAGCATCCCTAGAGTCGGCATGATTAATGTGCATTCAATCCAAACAAGCTATAGAGTGCAAGAAATGAAACCGTGGAGGTAACATATATGTATATTTTTTTTAGAAATAATTACAATATACTACTAACTTTATAGTTCGAATTCTTTCTCTTCTAAATCTTCAAATACTTTGGGCGTGAGAATGTGCCAATTCAATTATAAGACCCTTCTCTCTCTCAAAAAAAAAAAAAAAAAAAAAAAAAAAAAAAAAAAACCCCTCAAGACCCTTAGCCTCTTTTCTTGATTTGCTTTAATAAAACTTCAGAAAGTCAGCCTCACGTTATTATGTTTCGCCGCATCAATGGCTAAAAGAAATTTGGAAAACGAGAAAATTCCTGACAATAGGATCATAATAGCCTTAGGATGTAGATCTTAAATTATAATATTAGCAGCAAAGCAATCAGATTTTTGTCGAACTACTTATTTATAGCATTTTTCATGCTAACTTTGTCAAAAAATGCAACCAAGCACGACAAATTTAGGATTGGTAGATTTTTCATACAACTGGAATTTCGTTGTAAACATTCATGCAGCTTACACCCATGTGAGGACAAGATAAGTAGAAACTGGAATCCATAAAAAGGGATCAGAAGTCAAAACAAGATGTCAATTCCTAGATTGCACAATCAGTGGTTTTTTTTTTTTTTTTAATAAATTCTTTTTCGAGATCTTGGATGTGTACTGTTTTGTTTTAAAGTACTTTAGTCAACCATATCTATATGTTCAGCATGGATAAAATTCAAAACCATTGATTTATATATGTTAAGCAGCTGATTTGCAAAACCATCGAAGCAATAACATTTTGATCTGCAAAGCATGAAATTCGTGGGAAATGTTGGTCCATTCCTGTACTTACACGCGTCCATCCACTATTGAAAGTTATGAAAAGTTGTAATCTTTGGCCGGAGTTAGTGAAGGATCATAATACAATAAATTTTATTCTATTTTGGTTCCTTAAAAATTACCTAATATTTTATTTGTGACTTAATTTCTTGGAAAATATTTATAGTGTACTTGACCCTTATCAAATTTAAGAAAAATATAAGGTTAAATTACAAATTGCTCTCTACAACTTTATTAAAATTCAATCATATAATTTCAATCTCAAGTAATTCAAAATCAAATATTATTGTGGCCCATGATAAAAATTTTAGAGGGATTTAAGCTTACAATCCCAAGGTAAACAATATCCACTAGAATATAATGAAAGTTTGTACAACAAACTTAATCCAAAATTTACTACTACTTTATATCTGTTAACTTGACCTCACACAATGCAGAATTCTCAAACTCTTCTATTTTGGATCTTGTTGCATATAAACCCTCATTTACAACTCTGAAAAACCGCTTTAAGGTTTAAACTAGCAACTTTGAGGTAAACTGGATAATAAAAACTTTTAATTTCATTCACTAGATCTTTAATATGGAAGTAGATCTTTGGTTGATGCTTTAAGAAAAAATGGAAAATTCTAAGATTTGTGTATAGTAACACGACTCTCAAAGAGTCTTGAAAAACATGCTCTAGTGTTAATTTTATACTTGTCTTGTAATTCATGAAATTCTAGTTCAAATGATTGAAGAAAAACAAATTAATAAACCAAATTTGCACGAATCTTGATGAGTTGAGATTTCGCTTCAATTGATTGAGTTAAACATAACTCAATGGGTCGAACTTGAATTAAGTTGCAGTTGAAATTCTAGTTTTCTTGGGTCTTTTATAGCTTGAATTTTGACTTGTCTTGCACTTGAAAATACCTTCAATACAAACTCACACTAAGATTTCAAAAGTTTACACAAAGCCATAGTTTGCCAATCTAGTCCTATAGACCTAATAGTTTTTTTTTTTTTTTTTTTTTTCTTTTTTGGTGAGAGCCTTTGCATCATCATTGTAATATCCCTAGTTTTTAAGTGAAATTTGTTCATGTTAAACGTTTGTGGACATAAGCGTACGTCTTGCCAAACCACATAAATTGTATTGTTGTTTGTGTGTATGCTTATTAATTTATTTTTCTTCACTATTCTTGGTTTGAATCATGGGCAAAACCTTATCATATTGTTATTTTAATACATTCAATTCCCTGAGAGCTAAACTTGCTGTTGTGGAAATGCACCTCTTTGGGATGAAATAATTGTAGAATATGGCTTGAATTAGGAGTTCGACTCCATGTTGGATTTGGATAAGGAAGGAATTTTATTCCTTTTGGGTTACTGTTGTTTGAAGTTATCAAGTTTTATTAAAGTCTTGTCTACTACTTGATTTTGAGTTCTATTTGGAATAGAAGTGATTCTCCTTTTGTGTGTGGAATAGAAGTGATTCTCCTTTTGTGTGTGGAAAAGAAGTCTAGTCCTTCTTGGTTTTGTATATACTAGTCAACTCAAGTCTCCTATATAAACATAGTGCTACTACAGAAAATGAGAGAGAGAGAGAGAGAGAGAGAGAGAGAGGAGAGTGTGTGTGAGAAAAAGGCTTTCTCTTCATTTGGTTATTTGATTTTTGTGGGTTGCAATTTGAAATAGTGAGAGAAGTTTGTTACCGCTTGGTTTTGGTTTTGTGGTTTGGTGATTTGCTCTCTCTTGGTGCATTGCAACTTTTGGATTTGATTTGTAGCTCTCTCTTTGGTTTGTGCACAATTGGAATTTGGTATTTGGTATTCGTATTTAGTATTTGTGAACCTTTGGTTCTTTGGTTCGTATTTGGTTCTTTGATTTTGTATTTGTGAGAGGGAGTTATTTGGGTGTATTTGTGAGAGGGTTTGTGAGAGTGCCTCTACACCAATTTGTATTATCCCAAATTTGATATAGTGAAACTTGTTCATCATCACCTGTGGATGTAGGCTATTGCTAAATTTGTGTCAATTTTCTTTTGGAATAATTTTCTTCGTTTCTATTGTTTGTTTGGAGATCTTTTTTAAGCCTAAAATATTTTCACAATCAATCTTAATTTTTTGAGTTTCCGCTATTTTACAACAAATTGGTATCAGAGCCAAGGTTTGCTACCTAGGCGTTTGGATTTGTTCTCTTTGGAGATTTTGTGATTGGTTCGTGAATCTGATTTTTAGGGAGAAAGATGTCGGGTGATTCTCTACAAAATCTTCAACGGATTCCTTTGGAAAAGCTTTGTCAGAATCTTCTGCAAAACCTTTGGCAGTTAGGACAATGGTTTCTAATGCCAAATTTGAAGTAGAGAAATTTGATGGAACGAATAACTTTGGCATTTGGCAATGCGAAGTTATGGATGTCTTGGTCCAACAAGAGTTGGATATTACTTTGGAAGACAAACTTGAATGGATGTCAGACAAGGATTAGGAAAAGATTAATAGACATGCCTGTCGCACTATTTATTTGTGTTTGGCCAAAAATGTTAATTTTGGTGGTGACATGGTGATTAAACCTTTGCACAAGTTCAAGCGTTGCTTGGACTTGTATGGTATTTGCAATTTGAATTAGCCCATAGGGGTTTTGGTGGTGGCGACGGAGAAATTTCGTTTGTGGTGATATGCACTTTGATTTGGACTCTTATTTGGATTTGGCACCATCTTTAGGTGCATTTGGCGTCCATTGGCGTATTTGGAAGTGGTTTTTGATAATTTACACTTTGTTTGTTTGAAAACTCTATTTTATTGAGTGCTTTGTATTTGTGGTTTGGGAGATGTCTTGTCAAGGTGGAGACTTGTTAAGGATTTGTATTTGGTGGTTTGCAAATTTCGTTTGTGAGGCTTGTTGGAATTCAAGCCAAGGTGAAGATTTGTAGAATATGGCTTGAATTAGGAGTTCGACTCCTTGTTGGATTTGGATAAGGAAGGAATTTTATTCCTTTTGGGTTTTTGTTGTTTGAAGTTATCAAGTTTTATTAGAAGTCTTGTCTACCACTTGATTTCGAGTTCTATTTGGAATAGGAGTGATTCTCCTTTTGTGTGTGGAAAAGAAGACTAGTCCTTCTTGGTTTTGGATATACTAGCCGACTCAAGTCTCCTATATAAGCATAGTGCTACTACAGAAAATTAGAGAGAGAGAGAGAGAGAGAGAGAGAGAGAGAGAGAGAGAGAGAGAGAGAGTGAGAAAAAGGCTTTCTCTTTGTTTGGTTATTTGATATTTGTGGGTTGCAATTTAGAATAGTGAGAGAAGTTTGTTATCGCTTGGTTTTGGTTTTGCGGTTTGGTGATTTGCTCTCTCTTGGTGCGTTGCAACTTTTGGATTTGATTTGTGGCTCTCTTTTTGGTTTGTGTGCAATTGGTATTTGGTATTCGTATTTAGTATTTGTGAACCTTTGGTTCTTTGGTTCGTATTTGATTCTTTGATTTTGTATTTGTGAGAGGGAGTTATTTGGGTGTATTTGGGATTTGGGTTTGTGAGAGTGCCTCTACACCAATTTGTATTATCCCAAATTTGATATAGTGAAACTTGTTCATTATCGCTTGTGGATGTAGGCTATTGTCGAATCATGTAAATCTTGGTGTTTTGTGTCTATTTTCTTTTGGATTAATTTTCTTCATTCTTATTGTTAGTTTAAAGATCTTTCACAAGCTTAAAATATTTTCACAATCAATCTTGGTAATTTGAGCTTCCGCTATTTTACAACAGTAATAATTATATAGTAGTATTTGTGTGCCAGGATTTTCTTCTTGATGTTTGTATGTCCCTAGCTTTAACTAGAGAAAAGCTATGGAACTCCGGTTGATTTTTGAATTATTAGAAGATATTGTACTTGGTCCTGTCGATTTCTATGCACAGTTGCACACTAAAGGGTTTCTGTTGTTCTTCTATGCACAGTAAAGGATTTTACACGTAAATTTCGTTGTTGTGTTCTTAGGGACTATTACAAATTTATTTTTGATGTTGGTTATTGTGATTGGGTTATTTCTACGGAATTTTCTATATTGAATTTACAAAGGCTTATTTCCATGAAAGTGCCTCCATTTGAATTTACAGGAGGGAAAAAATGGGAAATTAATTATTTCCCTCAAACACAGCTATTTCCCTCAAACACAAAGCAGCACTTGTACAATAGTCTTAATTTTGTTCTGTCTAAATTTAACATAGTACTTCATTTGATTTACATAAAGAGATTTCTTTCGGATCAATTTCTCTATAAATGCCAATAGCCATAAAGCTTTCTATACTCGATTCTGTGGATCAAATGTGTTAGGAGAATTACATGCACTCTCAGCAACATTGCTGAGCTTTCGTGAGAATCGTTGCTTTTGGCACCTCCAGTGTCTCATTGCAGCCTTCATTAGCCTCCACATGATTTTGCGACGAAGCATAGATTTATCCAAACAAAAAATGTAGACTAAAAGAGCAACAGTTGATGTGCCCCCAGATAATATGAAGAGTACTAAAAAACTGTTGGGGCTAAGACTAGGAGTTTCTTTGTCTGGTTCTACATCTTCACACTTAGCGGCTGCAATCATGATGTTCTCTAATTCACGTAGCTGGCCGCTTTCAGATACCTTAAGTAGTGCTTCAGTTATGCTGGAAACCAATGGGGAACCCTTTGGAAAAGCCTGAGGCATTCAGAGAACATAAAAGTGTAATTAATCAAAACTAACCTTTTTGTTTTGAGAAGATATTCAAAAGAAAGTATTAGAAGAATTACAAATCCAAACCCTCCAACTTTGTATGTTGGCCCAGCTATAGTGAAGCCCTTGCAGTATTTTGCTAGGAATAAATTGGCAAGAGGAACTTCAAGAAAGGCAGCTGCTATTTCTTGGGTTTCGAGAGCTTGAGCAAAAGCTTCAATTGAGGTAAAATTCTTGATGTTGTTAGTATTGAAATGTAACACATCCACCAAATATTTCGACAGAAAGGATCCGGTACAATGTCCAATTATAGCATTGCTACTTTTTAGTGCCTCAACATCTGTTACAGTAGGTCCAAGGTTCTGGACAGTAAGCATGCTGGTGAGGTTTGCTGTGTAAGTCTGCATAATGATGAGTGCTACAAACAACCACACCACCATTGTCATCCGTGACAAATTGCTATGTAACCTTCCCCCTTTTCCAATCAAATCAATTAAAGTGATGTTAGGACTTTGCTGCATAATCTATTTCAAAACAAAAGATTATTTGACACAACCAAAAGAAACGAAAATTCTGTTACCATTTGCAGAGAAGAGTGTGTTGAAGGCCAACCAAATTAACATTCCCATTTGATTCAGCACGGAGCCTTTCAGTTCAGGGCAATTATTTCGCTCTAACAACCATATAACAAAGCCGTTATAGAGATTTATTACTGCTGTCAAAATCCACATGGCCATTGTGAAAGGCTTCATGAATAACCAAGCTCTATTGGATGTTTTAGATATAACAGGAACTATCATAACCAGTCCTGACTCGGTGTAGGGGTGTGCGAATTCTGCATGCTGATATCGCCTGGCTACTATTGTTACATCACCAACAACAGCGTCAAAAATCTGGTCCGTTGCAAACACAAGTTTAAAGAAATCAGTGTACAGATTAAATCAGAGTCTTATGAGAAAAGAGATATCAATATAGTGATCTTGAGAGAAAGAGAGGGCAGTCTAAAGTCTTCCTGGGCACTATAACATAAACTGTCTCTCAGGACAGCTGCCACGGGAGAACCTTGGTTAATTAAATCTGAAAAAATTAGTTTATTACGAGATCAGCATGAAAGTTTATTCAAGTTAATCTCAAACATATAAAGTAGGGCTATAAGGAAGGTCCACCAGGCCAAATTCAATGAAAATATTCTTCTCACAAAACTCTTATCTACAAATTGAAATTAATTTAGTCATAGTCTAAATGAAAGTGAATCTCATACCTTCAAATGAATTTGCTCCACTAAATCATTGTATGTTCCATTAAAGGGAAAGAACTTGTATGGTAAATAGAATGGCAGCTGTTCTAAAGTTTCTTTGAAGACATCAATTGCAAATCCAGTAAAAGATATATCGCTTTCAGATTGATCATTTTTGACACTAACATACTCTTTGAAAAGGGATCCAACAGGTACACCAATTCTCAGTGGGTTGGACCTTATTGGCAGAGTCCATCCACTTGGAGTATACCAAGGTCCCCCTGGCCAAAATACTTGTCCCAGAACCCTCATGGAAGAGTTGTAAGCAGCATTTTCAGTGAGATTCTCCGAAAAACCTTGTCCATCTGACCAGAATCCAAGTTCTCTATAACTCTTACCCATCACGTTGACAATCTGAAATATATTTACAGGGACTAATTTATTGTCAATGAATTCAACCTTTCCACCTAAGCCGTGAAAATCACTATGAACAACTTTTTCTAACAAAAGATGTGATACTTTCTTGCTTTCCCTCATTGCTATTGCCACTGTCCATGCAGCATCATAAGCTGTTAAAGCAAAAATATCTGGCTCATTATTATCCTCTTCAGGATGTTCTGAGCTAAACCTTTTGCGAAATCTATGATGGAAATTTTGAAAGCGGCCTCCATTTTCACGAAAGTAGCTTTTGACTCCTACAATTCCTTGCATATTGGAGATGGTGGAGGCATTCATGGCATGGACAAGGCTTGTAATGGGATCAGTGGTGATCCATACATAATCCTTTTCCATCATTTTCTTTCTTTTTGCCATTTCAAATAGCCTCTCGGTCAAACTCAATGACAAATGAACCACAAAGACTCTGCATTGCCCTTCTTTAAGCCTCACGAGATCTTTAGACAATGAAGAGGAAGCAAAAGGTGGAAGTGCTACAAGTTGGCTTATTTCTGCACCAACTTCACGTAGGGCATTGGAAAGATGAGGTAAAACCCTGGAGGATGAAGAATCTCTATCTTCATATATAACAGTGACCCGCCGCCATTCCCAGGACTCAACAATAGCTGCCACAGCTTTCATTTGCTTAAATTCGTTAGGCGATGCTTGCAACAGGAAAGGCCACCTCTCTGGTGCCCATTTTGGAGTCGTATCAGCAAAAGAAAGGATTGGGGTGCGAGTTTCGCTTCCAGTGTCAGCGACTAATGATGTCTCTTCCCATGTTTGCGGTCCTAAAATGGCTTGCACTTGTTGCGTGTTTATGAGATCCTTAGCTGCAAATTGATTAATGAAATGGTATTAGAAAAAAAAAACTACATATTCCTATATATATATATATATATATATATATATATATTGGTTTTGGTTAAGATTAAGAATATACTTACCAGTAATGATGGTAGATCACATGCGTAGTAGTAAGTAAATACTTGCTGATAATATTCTGAATAGTGAATTTGCGTAGTAGTAGTAAGTTTGCCAGAGGAGTTGGCTCTGTTTTTAACAGTGTGTAGACTTGCTGTCTTTTTTTGTAATATGAAATTACTGAATTCTCCAAAAAAAAAAAAAAAAAAAAAAAAATTGCTTATAATGTACTGAGGGATCATTTGGGATTCGCTTATTTTGTTGAAATTAAAAATTTTTTGATGAAAATACTATAGATAAAGGTAAAAATCAGCTGGAATAATATAGTAAGACTCATGAATAGTATCAAAAAGTGTAGCAAGAACTAAAAATAGTAACAAAAATAAGCTGAATAATAAAATAAGTTGACAAAAATTATTTTTGCCAACGAACACTGAATATTGAACTTCTCAATTAGGCAACCTTACCATGCGTTTACCGTACAATAATATATGAAGTATAACTTGTTCAAATCAATTTGTCATGTCCAGGGAAATTAAGAATGAAAGAAAAAGAGTAAAAGCAGAGAATTTATCACTTGCAAAAACGATTGAGTAATTAAAATTCAACTAAATTTCTTGACGTGCTCTACTTTATTTATACACTGCTCTGTTTTTTTTTTTTTTTTTAATCCTACACTTCTCTGTTTCAACCAAAAAAAAAAAAATTTAATGGTGTGCTTCATTTATTGTTAATCACCCAGATACTCCTCCCCTCCCCCCTGAAGCAATGACATCATGGTTTCACCTTGAGAGTGTGATAAAGAGCACAATCGTTTTCTATCACTTCTGAATTAGTACACAATTAACCATTACATAAATCCATTTGATATGGTCTTCTTTTGCTTAAACTAACTTTAGCGAGACTTTTCCTCAAATTAACAAATGCTCACATGCATTAAAAATTGTTTCAATCATGCTTATAATCTGGTGCCTGAGAGCTCATTTATGCATAAGATTCTGATATCATGCTTTTATTTAGCACTATGATAATAAAACAAGTATTTGTAAGTTATAAGTTACTTATGAGTTATATTCAGGCAAATAAAAAAGGAAGACAAGGAACAAGCCGTTATTAATGTTAGTTCGATAAAAGTTTCCTTCAAACATTAGGTATTAGTTCATAAAATCATCAATGTGTTAAATTACATTACTAAATAAATATTTCAAATAAGTATGTTTACAATACTATTAAATAAATTAGGTGACTAAAGTACTTGTGAATAGTCTTTTAAGTGCCACCAAGTGAGTTGGAAAATTCTATCCATAGCTGAATTCATTATTATTAAGGTTACTTAGATACCAAAATTTTGTCAAATGAGCTAGTTATATTGGAGACGATAGTTTCATATACGAAAATAAGGTTTAGATAACTCAGTAAGGAGAAAGTATATGGGTAGTTACCTTCAAGAGCTGCCTGAATGGGCTGCCTTTGAGAGTCCCTTATGTGCAGAACCAAACTTTGGTTGAACTTAACATAGAAATCTTCCAGTGCCATCTTCATTGCTACACTTTCTTCTTTACCAATACGAGAACTATTATCTACAATTGCGCCTATAACGCCCATAACGTTGTCATTTCCTGCCGAGTTAGTACTTCCATTAACTCTTGCCTTCTGAGTAAATATGAAAACAAAGACCAAGAAAGACCACAGAGGACCAAGCTTGCCCATTCCGTGTAGAGAGGCAAACTGTTTGAGCTATTGCTCCCCTTAATGGATGCATACAAAAGTGCTATTTAGGGTGCGAGATAACTCTCTCTAAGGAACTCGGCAAAAACTTCAGGAGAAGGGATGCCTCCTCAATTTTTTATTCAGAAAAGTTTAAGATGGGCCGAATTGCTTGCATGTTGCAAGCTGTAACTCTCAAGTTTTTAGTTCCAACATAATGATTTTGTTCCACAATGATAATATATAGTAGTAGTTTAGTACTCCCTGGATTAATAGAGCCTAATATGCACTACAGTACATATTATTTTAGAGTGCAAGAAGAGAAGAGCAACACGGAATACAAAAGTTAGAATGCATTCTTTATAAAATGACTTGTGGCAGATAGCAAGGATAGGAGGGTGTTTAAGTTTCACGGTACCTAACCAAAAGAAATTGATTTGAAAAGAGAACAAGAAGAGACTATTCCTGGTCAAGAAGAGATTATTTTTTTTTCTGGTCAAGAATTCAGGGGATCTTCAACTATTATATGAGAAGCAAAAGTAATATAATAATATCATTTTTTTAGTTCTTTGCTAAATAAGAGTGCAACCAAGCACGGAAGTGTTACGATTGGTAGTAGGGACCGGGGAGAAAAGCCACTAGAATTTCCTTTCAATATTCATGCAGTTTCCACGCGAGGACTAAGTATGGTGTTTTGAAAATTTGATTTGGAATCATTCAAGAGTGTTTTGAATTCTTATCATGTATCACTCCCCTTTCATGCAGTATAATAAAAAAACATTTAAAATATGAGAAATTATTATCTTTATAAAATATTTGAGTATTCAAAATTTTCCTAGTTTGCTATAAACACGTATAAAAAAAAAAACCATGATTTTATTAAATTTTTTTTTATAAAACAATTCTCTTATTCCTTTTAGTATTATTATCACTAGTCCAAACATTGAATAACTCCATAATTTTTGTTTAAATTTTGAATTCAAATCAAGTATTTGACAATAATTAGAAATTTAACAACAACAATGAAAGACTTAACGTGTACATGGTGTGAAGTAGTGTAAATCAAAGAGGAGTTTGAAACAATAATTTCTCATGATATGCTACACTGAATTCACGGGAAATGTTGGTCAACTCCTGTATTGTAAACCCGTATATTTATAGCAAAACTGGTAATTTGCCCAAGTCAGTTCCAGAAAGTTAAGAATTAATCTCGATACTAGAATCTTTATTATAATTTGATTCTTTCAACATTAAAATTTTGTTTGAGGCAAATGCTTGTAATTTCCACATCTTGGCTTTTGTTTTAGTTAATTACCATAGCTTGTCGTATTGAAGTTAATGAGATGCGTACAGCTAAAGAATGCGGAAACCTCAAAGTATTTTCACCGCTTTAAAACTAATTAATTAAGAGTCTAAGAATTTTTTTTTTTTTTTTAAATAAAGATAGTCTCAATCTATGAGGTTCGTTATTGATGATAACTCTTTATTATCAGACTAAGACACTAATTAGTTTTTTGTGTACACGGAGAATGAATCCAAAATCTCTTATTTAACCATAAAAAACTTTACCAGTTGAATTAATTAGAACCCATAATTAAGAGCTTAAGACTAAATTGACTACATCCTAGAACTAGGAATACAACCATTTTCTCTCTTTAAAAAGAGCTCATTCGCATAAAACAATATAAGACTTAGTTAAACTTTCACGGGAATTCTACAGTGGGATAAAATTTCATAAACATTTTCACAAGTAGTGAACAAGCTCAGGCGTAAACCATAGATCAAAATAAAATAAAATAAAGGCAAAAATACCATTTTTGGTCACTACATTTTGGTAGTATTTAATTTAGTCTATATTATTTTTAACTTATAATTAATTTGGACACTAACATGATTAATAAAATAATAATTAAATTTTTGAATAAATATTTAAAAATGCCATGTTAGCATTTAAATTGATTTTTTTTTTTTTTTTGGGAAAAATTACCTTCTCAATTTTTAAAGATTGAAAAAAAAAATGTAGGCACATTTTCAGATTTTCTTTCATTTTCTTGGCAACCAAACACAAAAATACAAATCAAATTTACCAATCTTAGACACAAAAATCAACCCAGCATCTAAAACAAACCTAGATTTGGATCTAGATTTAAACACCATTGATAGAAGCAAAAAGAAAAAGGAAAAAAAAAAAATCAACCCAAATTAATGATACCGACCTTTCACCGTCCATCACCGTAACAAACTCGAAACCTAAATCGGCAAGATACCTACCAAATCCATCAAAATACTTAAACCCACACTCAGATTACCATTGAAATCGACAACCGTGGAAGCACTGCACCGTCACCAAAATAAATAGACTTCAATGGTGGGGTTCGATTATGTTGGTTGTGTTTGTTTGGGTTGAAACTTTTGGTCATCAATCTGGATTTGGTATGAGGTTTTTGGGGTTTTGATCTATAGGGCGGTATTTGTGTGGTCGCTAGAGCTTAACTCTGGTGCAAATTCGAGAAGGACCTCACTAGGTTGTTGTGAAGAATGATCAGGATTTGAAGCTTTGAGTCCTTTAGCAGAGCCGTGTCAACATCACCATGTCGGCATCACCAAACAATGTTTTCATCTGTATGTAGACATGGCAAAACAGGTCAAAATTTTCAGACCCGAAAAATACCTAACTCAAATCCGATTTTTTTTACCCGAAGCAAAAATAGGTTGACCCGACCGGTGTTTTTTGCAGGTCAACCTGACCCGACCTGAACCTGAACAATTTTTTAAAACTTTTCTTTTTGGTAAAAAAAATATATAAAAAAAATTAAGAAAATATTGGTTTAATTGTTTGTTGTGAGTTTTAAGGAAACAATTGAGACATTTACATAATTAGATGCAAATTAATTGAAAGATGAATGATTGAGTATTTTGTAATGAGTAAAGATTTTTAGATATCAAATAGCAAAGTACATACTAAGATAATTTGGTTACAGTATAGTTAAAAACATAGATTTAAAATTGCAGACATGTGTGAGAAACATTCACAAGTGTGAAAATAGTGAAGCCAAAGTATCAAATAAACATAAATTATAAATGTTTAGACCTATTTTTTAACAATTTATGTCCAAAATAAACGGCTTTTCAAAATAAATTATGATATTTCCTAGAGTGTGTGTTGCTTAACAATGATATGATATTCATAAAAAAGATCATGTATAAATAAGTAAATAATTAAACTTTAATATATATCTCAAATTGAAATAGAGTGCCAACCACAATTGACAATAGATTATAAAATTAATTTTCAAGATTGTCAATTTCTTATATGTTTTTATTCTTTGTCAAATGAATTATCCAATAAGTCATTTGTAATTTTGTTTTATATTTTGGGATGTTGATATTGTATTGAAATAAAACTTGCGTATTTGTTTTACTTATCTTTGTGTTATTTTGTTTTAAATAGCAATGTTAGGATTTGTATAATTTTAAAATTATTGAATAAGTATTAATAAGTGTAATTCATTTTTGATATAAGTGGTGAATTCAAAGTAATGCATTTTACATCAAGTAATTTGTTGCATGAATTTCTAAATAGCAAATACATGTTGTTTTCTTAAAAAAAAAAAAAATCATGTGAAAAATACGGTTCAACCCAACCTAAAACCCGATTGAACCGAACCTGTTTTTAACCCGCTTAAAATGACCCATTTTGACCCGCAACCCGATTGACCCGACCTGACACGCCTGTTTTGCCATGTTTATCTTTATGAGTGAATAAGATCTGAACAAACAAAAATTTAGGCCCAAATATTTTCATTTTAGTTGCTTAGTTTGTTCTAATCTAAGTTCAAATCTACGTTTGTTTAGTTGATGGATTGATTTTTGTGTTGGAGATTGGTAAATTTGATTTGTGTTTGATTGCAAAGAAAGTGCAAGAAAAAAAATATTCCTATATTTTTTTGAAATCTTTAAAATTGAGAACGTAATTTTTTTTTTTTGTAATTTCTTTTTCAATTTAAATGTTGATGTGACATTTGAAAATATTTATTATTATTTCATTAGCCACATCAACATCAAGTGTGATAGTTGTGCATGTCATGTGCCACAAAGGCATTTTTTGTTAGTGAGTTAATAGTAGGAACTAAATTGACTGTAATTGAAAATAAAAAAGAACAAATTTATTGTGACCCCAACATTTAAACACTAATAGTATTTTTGTCTAAAATAAATTATATCAAGACCTACCATAACTCAAAGTAACGGTATTATAAAAACGTTATGAGATTTTGTTGCCCTAAAGTTTCTCACACCAATATTTATGTACTAAATTGTTCAATTTGCCATATGCATTTTTGCTCACCTGCTGGCTTGTCTTGGTCAAATCTAAGTCAGAGTAGACTTTTATTCGGCAATGCCCTATTTGGTTTAGAGATCACTTATATCTCAACACTCAAATACTCAACACTCAAAACTCAAATCTCATCACTCAAACTCATTACCCAATTCTCATTACTCTATCTCAAAATTTCCCACAACTCTTCTCTTTTTTGTGTTTGGCATGAAAATCTCAATTTTATGTAAATTCTTGGGACCCACAAAAATTTAATGTTTAGCAGTAGAGACAAAACGGCCACAAGCGTAACCCGCGTGAAGACTCTCTCTCCTCTTCACACAAGGAAAGACGCAACTTAAACTCTGTTCTGTTCTTATGTGCAATTCCCTCAATTCTATTATTATGATGGCACTAATAAATAACACGTATGAACCAAGGCAGTTGGTCCAGAGGTAGATATTAACAAGTGAAGTTGAAATTCTCCCTAGTGTGTTTAGCTATTTGGCTATGATTACCCCCACTTGATCAAAGAAAGATAACTCAAATGAATGATTGAAGCCAATATATCCCAAAACCACAGGGCCGTGGGGTAAAAAATTGTCAACCACATCAATGAACTATATGTTAGTTTTTGATCGTAGCATAAATCATTGAGGCATTCTCACCAAAGATCACCATGAAAGCCACATCACAGAGAACTAAACCAAAGAGTAAAAATTATAACAAAAAAAAAAAAATGGTTAGAAATTCTCTTATGTCTGAAATAGCAGAGAAAGGCCGGAAAAAACTTGCTACAATTGATAAAATAAAATAAAAACCCGACCCACTACGGCAGTCAGAGACCCAAAAAGATACACATGGACTTAGTTATACTTGAGCTTGGACACCCAAAGCTTGCAGTAAAGACTCTCTTCTCTCCGCAGCAGAATCTGGTACGCAGGAGCTATCACTAAGGGAAATGGCGTGCAAAGCCGAGAGCTGTGGAAGAAGAAGAGGAAGATCAGTGATCACACTCACCAGATCATGGAGATTTCCAAGACCAATCTCACCTTTTGGAAACAACAACAGTGGAGGCTAAGAGAAACACAAGTCCAAGTGAAGGTTAAGAGAAATGAAGGAAAAGAAATAAAGGCCGGAATGAACAGTGGTGTAGCCATTGGCTGGGCATTATTGCTCTGCCACAGATGGGACTTGACATGTGGGTGGGACCTGCTAAGTTCAGCAGAATTACAAGAACGCTTGTAACTCAGTTTTGGTGATTTGAAAACACAGAAAATGTGTTATCATTTTGGCTCACTCTGTGAGCCTATGGAGTGGGCTGAAAGTGGCATTTTCAGTTCTGCGTTTTCAATTTTTTTTTTTTTTTTTTTGTTCATGAACAGTAAAATCACATGATTTTATTGTGCAGAGACAAAAAGACACTGTTCATGCACTGTTCATATACTGTTCACGTACTGTTTATGGGTCTCATGACACTATTGACATATTTAAAAATTATTTTGCTACAGTGTTTTCAGTTTTTAGTTTCAATAACAATAAGTTCAATCCAAACGGACCCTCTAACTCACATTTTTGAGTTAAGATTGATGGAAACTGAGAATGAGTGATCAAGCCAAACAAGTAGAAATGATGTGGGTCCCACAAAAAGTGAGTAATGGATGATGAGAATTAAGTAATGGGTGATGAGAATTGGGCAAACCAAACATAGCAAGCCATCTTGTGATTTATGTTAAACTAAATAACCTAGCCACCTATGCTAATTATAATACAGATATATGGGCTCTTCACTTGCGTGTGCGCACCGCAAATTAGAGTTTAAGGATAGATCTTATTTTAAAAAAATAAATAAATAATAATTGGTATGTTAAGTTGTATTTATTTATTTAAATTTTTTTTTTTTTTGCTGTTTTATTCCGTGCCAATTTCTTTGTAATCACATGCTTAATTTCTATGTATTCGTGGGCTTTATTTATAGTTGGATTGGGTTAGAAATCACATGGAGAGTAGCTAGACGTGCTAACTTGCGAGATGATTCGCCAGACCAAGTAACTCGCGAGTGGTGCATGCGGCCTACACAGGAGAAGATTAAAAAAGGTAGTTGATAGGACTTTTGTGAGAAAACTCGCTAGACAGCCTGTCCCACAAGTGGCTTTGTATTGGAGAGAAATATGTTATTTTGGATTAGTTGTTGTACCTTTCTATACCCACTATATATAGTGTAAAGTTGTGATTTACAATTATGTTTTTATGTTCGCTTTAATTTCGTGTCAAATTTGATTATATTTTTGTTCAATCATTTCCCTGTATTTATTGTGGGATTTATTTGTAATGAGTTTAGTATTAAGTTGATAAAGATTGCTGAAGAAGTTGATCCCGCGACTTCGCTTACGAGTGGTGCAACCCATGAAGGTCACATAAGGAGCACATGCCGGAAGCTAAAGAGTCAATGATTTTCGCGACTCATCTCATGACTTGGCCAACTTGCGAGATAACCCGTGAAATGCATTGACAGCTGGGATTTTTAAGTGTGACTCTTATACCTATCACCCATATTATACATATCCTTATTATACCCACAAAATTGTAAGAAGGCTATTCAAAAGAAAACCTAGAGAGATTTCTACAACACACCCACCCTTGTTAGAGAGAGCTACTCATCCTCAATAGAGAAATCCTTGAAGTCTTTTCTTTTTTTTCTCTCCCATTGTTATACCTTGAGAAGAGATTTGTACTCTAAACACAACCCAAACCTATTTAGAGTGTAGAGAGTGTTTTGGAGCTTGGAAAAGCATTGGCGATTTGCCAAAATAAGCCAATAACGCTTGGCGGATGCAATCACGCAGTATTGCCCTCGTCGTAATTCTCTCTAGAAGTAGCCCATACAACCCCTTGACTCATGCGGGCTACGTTCGAACTAAATGAGAGTAAGGCTTTCTTCTCCTCGGGGGAACGGACTGACTACTAGGAAGGGGAAGGACCCTCGTCTAACTAACAGAATTAGATCCGGATAACTAGTGAAGACAAGACTCCAAGAAGTCTATTCGTAGTTAGAGCTTGGAGGGCTCAAGTATTTTGGGTAGATTAGGCTTGGAGGGTCTTTTTGGTATCCTTGTACTCCAAATTATTCACTAGTGGATCATTTCGACTTGGAGAGTTACAGAGGTTTTTCGCTGAGTTCTTCAGTTTTCTCTTCAATAACACATTTCGATGCTATCTTGTGTTTGCATCTCTCTTCCTTACTCCTTGTGCTTTACTTTCAATTGTTGATTATGTATGCTTATACACTAGGAAGTAGTCCCAGTTAATTGCACATTGATTACTCTTATTCTGCACTTAGTTAAGTAGATTAAAAGTAATTAAACCGTAATTTAAAATTAGGGTTCTAAACAAGGTATAGTGTTTTAGACTATTTGAGCTTTCATATAGCATACACATCTTATTCCCATAAATTTTACCCCAAGGACACCCATATTGAAGAGCTAGAGAGAGACTTAAAATCCTAGAGCTAAAACCTTCTTATTCCCTCTACCTTCTCCCTCTCATCATAAACAAATCCTTTAAAGGAAGATTAATCCAATCACAAAACATTACCTTACTTGAGTGTTGTGAGTGTTTTGGTTGCAAGGAAACATTGGAGCTTACCCATTTGTAGCAAAAAAATCTATTGAATGAAAACACATGTTTTGTCCTTTTATGTTCTAGGTTAAATTACAAATTGCAACTTCTAACTTTGTCTATAATTCAATTTAGTTCTTTAACTTTATTTTTGTTTAATTCAATCTTCTAAATTTCAATTTTACTCAATTTAATCCTTCTGTTAGCCTTTGTCAATGTTTGTGATCCCAAAACAATGTAGTTTTGAATTTTTTTAGGTTTCTTAAATTAAAAATTTTTTGAAAATTTTTATTATTATTTTGGAAAAACTAAATTAGGGCTCAAATTTCTTTTGGAAAAAAAAGCTATCTCTCTCTCTACCCAATTGTTGCCATAAAATAGCCACTGTAGTGACCCATCCATAGTTGCGTGACCTAACCACCATCCAAATCATGTCCTTTTCCTCCTCTTTAACATGTTTGTTCATACTTCATAATAGTAGTTGTTGTTGTTAAGGCTAAGACTGTAACACCCTGACCCAATTTTTATAATTAAACTATGTGTTTAAGTGGTTAAGTATGATTAATATTTTAAGCCACTTACTTACAAAAATTAATATAAGAGTATTTAATAAACATATTATTTTATAATGTCGTTGAATAAGAATTATAAAGATTATAAATAATTGAAATGACTATTTGTATTATAAATATATACTTAGCATGTACAAAACTATATTAAGTGGGTTAAGTTATTACATACATAGTTGGTATTTTAATTAAGCATGATGCATGAGATAGTATAGTAGAAATTTCACCCACATGCAACCAATGGGAATTCAACTCATAATGCCAAAGTTTCATGCATGTTGACAACCCAAAGACCAAGACTTGGTTGGCCATGCAATCACCAAGTTCCACCTCACTTCTTCCTTGACTTTTCTCAAGCTCTAGGACATCCCATAAGCTCTCTTGCTCTCATTTCCCACTGGTCCATGCAAAATCTGAATTCTCACATCACTTTTGTCTCTTTTCTCTTAAGGAAAGTGCTAGGAACTCTCTTAAGTCCCTTTTGGCAAATCCATGGGTCCACACTTTGAAAGAAAGACAAGACTCCATCCTAATTCTTCTTTTATGCTCTCTCAAAGTAATTAGAACATATATCCTCTTTTAATGTGATGGATATAATTTTATAAAGGTAAGGATATATATATATATATATATATGTATATGCAAAGTGATATTATTTTTGTAGACAGGTGTGAGTGTGAATGCAAGAAATTATTTTGTAGGAAAGTTTGAGTGTGAATGCAAGAAAGTTGGAAAGTTAGTGTGATTTTTTTCTTTCCCTAGCCATACACGTATTCCACCCAAAAGTCCTCTTCTCTTATCTGTTTTTGCTGCCCCAAAAGTCTTCCCCTCAACTCATTGTCTTGGCTGCACCAGACAGAAATTCCAGCCCCTCTTTCCCTACTCTTTTCCTTGTTCTTTGTTTCTTTCTTCTTCCCTTCTTACATGGCAGCCCTCCATCTCTCACCAAAACAAAATATCCCTCTCTAAAGAAGAAATTAAAGGGTTAATACTAAAATTTCAGCTACAAATTTTTGGAGGTAAGTAATCAAAACTTCATTTGTTTATTTCTACTTCTTTAACCTCTATCCTGATTTTATAGGCTGAATTATGATTCTGTTTTAGTGATTTGAAGGTTTGATGATACTATGGTTTATTTAATGTTTAATAACATATTTTAGTATGTTAATTATAGGTATAAAAATACCCAAATGAAATTAAGGCCTATTGCTATTTGTTGATGATTTTGTAAGAATATGTACTGAAGCTGTCACTGTGACAGATTCTGTGTTCATGCATGTTAAATTATGTATTAAATTGTATATAGTGAATTTGGATGCTAGGGATAATTCATATGAAACATAAGACACTTGTGGTTGTTATTGAATTGGTCTCACAGCATTTGGATTAATATAAAAATAATGGTTTAATTTATAAGTTGCATGAAATTCTGTCAGGACAGATTTGAGTATGTTGTCTTGTATGATTTTTAATAAATCATGAGTTTATGCTTTGACTCCGAAATTTTTATGGTATATACTGGACATATAGGGGAGTTGTTCTGTAAAATTTCATGACAATTGGATGTGTGTGAACAGCCCATTTGTATTTTACAAATGAGGCATACGCTGCTGGAATAAAACAGTGAACAGTAAGGGACATGCCTAACTTTGAGGATTTGATTCCAAAGTTAGGGTGAAGGTTTTGAGCTATAATTTAATGTGCTTATCTCTTGGTATGTCTCGATCATAGATTAATTTTTGTGTAACTTGTTTTGAGGTTTAGTACTCAAAGGAGGGGTTCTAAACCACGAGACAGTTGTATTTATGAAGCTGTTTTGTCCGACGTGTTGTATGTTACCATACGAATGTATATAGTTACATGACCATGCTTAAAGGATTTTATATTTATGCACGCATTATTGCCCTAACCTCAAAGCACCTTTTGAAATAAAGTTGGCTCTTCTAGAGATATGGGATTAATATAAGAATGTTGGTTTCTCTAGGATTTTGTACCTGTTGTTTGATGAATGTATTTTGTATTTATGGGAACCTCTTTGAGGTGGGATTAGGATTTCCTTGATTCTAAGAGATAGGTTTTGAGATGAATGTGTAAGTTTATGATAAGAAATTATGGATAGTAATAAGCTTTGATATTTGGTTTAGGTGTTACCAGTATCCAGGTTTAAGCTCCTTCGACTGTAGGCTCTCGTTTCCTCTGCTTTCAGATAAGGGATAAGTTATATAGGCATTTGGTAAGTCATGAGGTTATTTTAAAGTATATTATGCATTAAAATGTTTTTGATTAAAGATATGGCATGTAATCATTATTCTGACAAAGATATGTTCATGAGCTTTCGAAAAACTTATGTATATAATTTAAGTATATTGATGCTATTATTGATTCCACGAACATGATGTTTAAAGAAAAGAATGGAAATGCTATTATTATGAAATGTTATGCAAAATTTCAGTATGATGTAAAGTATGAAGTATTTTTGGGTTATGTCCTCTGGTGATCTAAACTTGGCTAGTAGGGGTTAATTACTGGCTTTCCATAGAAAAATGTTATCTGTTTGGCCATTTAAAGTAGAGGAAATGGGGTTGCTTGTAACTCTAATTTGAATAAGGCTTTCTCCCCAATGTGTATGGACGGCGGGGAGGAACAAAACCTAGAGGGGATGTGCCATCAGGCCTCCCAAAGGGGACAATATCATACACACAGGGGCATCCAAATGTGATGAGGCCTTCTCTGTATAGACTTATCAGATATGGACTAACCAACAAGTTATTTATGAACAACTATATTATGTTATTAATCATGAGAGAATGATTTTATTTAAATGCATTATGAAAAGTTAAAAGCTCTCATGAAAAGAAGTTTATGATGAAAATAAAAGCTGTTCTTTAAAGATAAGAGTTTCTGAAGTTCTGTTGTGCTATAAAGAAAAAGTTTTTGATAAAAGTACAAGTTTATGTTTAAAAGTTATCAGATATCTGTTTTTATGAAACGTTAAGTTTTATGATCATGAAAGTTATAGTATTCTATGAGAAGAAGTTTATAAGGAAAAGTTTTCTTATTAGTCAAGATGTTTCTAGTTTAATACAAAGTTGCCAATTATTTGATTTAAGTTAAAATAATTATTTTGTAATGAGAATATATATATGGCGACTTTGTAGGAAATGAAAGAAGTTTAATCCGAAAGGTTTGGTAATGTTAACCTAATAAGAAAAGAAGAGCAATTATTTTTTATGAAGAGCGTATAAGTTATTATTATGAATAGTATTAAATACTATGCATGAAAAGATGTTCTCCTATTCGAATATTCATAGAATGAAATGATCTGATTTACATGTATCCTTATTGAATTCTCATATATCTTACCTTTACTGAGCTGTGTAGCGCACCTCTTTCACTCTTTCAGTTAGCAGGTTTTATTTTGGAGCAGAGGGAGCCTTAGTCGAGTTTGGAAGGAGTTGGTTTTAGTTTTATATGTATAGATCCTAAGTTAGCATTTTGATGTTTAGCTTTATAGTTATTGTGTATTCTAGGATCAAATGAAAGTTGTGTACCTTAAAGTATTAAGAGATGTATTATGTAAAAGTATGAAATTAAATGACTGGTGGATTATGTTATATTTTGAGTACGGTGTAGATACTTTGACTATAAAGTGAAAAATTATATCAAGAAGTAAAGGAACAAGAATGAAAAGAAAAAGAGAAGATTTTGGAAAAATTTACTAAAAATTAAGTTGGTTCTTATTAATATTAGGTTTAAACTTGATATTAGCATACCGGTCATGGTCACAAATCCGGTATCGGGTTTGGGGCATGACAAAGACCCTTGATCCGGGCCAAAATGGCCAAATACCATCTTTGGATGAAATTTTTAGCAATCTACCACTGTTTGCGAAATATTTAGTAATCTACTACATTTTTAAAACTCAAGTTCATGAAACTCGAGTTTAACACATGTAACTTGAGTTCCATAAAAACTGCCACGATGGCACTCGCTGACTTAGATTATTTTAATTAAAAAAGGTTACGTGAAACTTGAGTTTGTGAAACTCAAGTTTCTTGTAATGTGTTACTCGAGTTTATAAAACTCGAGTACTATAAAACTGCACTAAATAAAGAACTTTTACAACACTTTACAAGCACCACTATTACACCAGTACACATTAGCTTTTTATTTAATACACTCACTCACCAAATACATTTGCACACACCTGACACCTTATTTCTAGACACCTACACACTACGACTTATAGACTTGTGCTTTTTACACACTTCAGTTCACCTATCCTTCACTACACTTGCACACACCTGACTTGTGCTTTCTTTAGTCTATTTCTTTTCTTCTTTTCCTTCAGCCTTTCTTCTTCACTTTAGCATGTCCCACACACATAAGGCCACATCAGTTTTTAAAGGAACTCAAGTTTCAAGAGCTTGAGTTTCATATTATAGGGAACTCGAATTTTTTAAAACTCAAATTCCATGTGGACTTTAAATTATAAAATGCAAGATCAGCTTTTGCCACTGTGTCACTTTTTTTGGAACTCAATTTTCATAAACTCAAGTTTTATGTAGAACTCAAGTTTCAAAACAATGGTAGATTGTTAAATATTTTGCAAATAGTGGTAGATTGCTAAATATTTCAACCAAAAATGGTATTCGACCATTTTGGCCCTCGATCCGGTCATCTATCTCCTCTCATGACATTGATGTATTATTTCACAAATCTTGTAGCAATAAAATTTTACAAACCACAACCATAAGAGATTGAATTCAACAAAAATGTAGTGTAATCCAATCATAAGTTGTCACATTAGATTTGTGTAAATACAAAAATAGAGAGTAAGGGTCTGTTTGGATACCGCTTATTTGCTAAAAACTGAAAACTTATTGCTGTAAACATTGTAGCAAAATAATTTTTAAAGGTGTGAATAGTACTGTGAAACCCAAAAATACATCGGTATGCACGTTTTGTTGAGTTTGGTGGTCCCATAAACAGTGCTGTGAGACCCAAAAAAAGGCCAAATGCAGCTGAAATATAATTTCTGCGGTTGGCAAATGCACACTTAGTCAATTGCCTAAGGCTCCAAGTGGATGGTCCCATGATTTTGTATTAGCTAGATATGTGCATGCATGCATGGTAATTGCTTAGACTTCTAAAAATTAAGACTCAAATAATTATGAAGTGCGTTTTAATGTCAGATATGCTAATACATAAAAGTATATTTACAGGAAGGATAAGAAAAAAAGGAAAATAATTCCCATAAAATGCGAAGCTGTGTCTTTTACAATGGCCCTAATATTTTGTTCTCTTTAAATTTAATGTAGTACTTCTGGCATTCATGAAGAGATTTATTTTGGATCCACATCTCTAGATGCCAATAGCCGTAATGCGTTCTATACTTGATTCCGCAGTTCGAATGTGTTGGGAGAATTACTTGCATTCTCAGCAACATCACTGACCCTTCTTGAGAATCGTCGCTTTTGACTCCCCCAATGCCCCATTATAGTCCTCATTACCCTCCACATGATTTTGTGACGAAGTATTGATTTATCAACACGCAAAATGTAGACTAAAAGAGCGATGGTTGATGTGCCTCCGGATAATATGAAGAGTACTAAAAAGCTGTTGGGGCTAAGACTAGGAGTTTCTTTGTCCGGTTCTACGTCTTCACACTTAGCGGATGTAATCATGTTGTTCTCTAATTCACGTAGCTGACCACTCTCAGATACCTTAAGTAGTGCTTCAGTTATGCTAGAAAGCAATGGAGATCCCCTTGGAAATGCCTGAGGCATGCGCAGAACATAGAAATCTAATTAATCAAACCATATTGGTCAAAAAAGGAATGCAAAAAGAAAGTATTAGAGGAATTACAAATCCAAACCCCCCAACTTTGTATGTTGGCCCAGCTTTAGTAAAGCCCGTGCAGTATTTTGCAAGGAATAAATTGGCAAGAGGAACATCAAGAAAGGCAGCTGCCATTTCTCCATTTTTAAGAGCATGAGCATAAGCTTCAGTTGAGGAAAAGGTCTTGATGTTGTTAGGGTTGAAATGTAACACTTCCACCAAATATCTCGACAGGAAGGATCCACTACAATGTCCGATTATAGCATTGCTGCTTTTTAGTGTCTCAATGTCTGTTACAGTAGGTCCAAGGTGCTGGACAGTAAGCATGCTGGTGAGGTTAGCTGTGTAAGTCTGCATAATGACGAGTGCTACAAACAACCATACCACCATTGTCATCCGTGACAAATTGCTATGTAACCTTGCTCCTTTTCCATCCAAATCAATTAAAGTGAAGTTAGATGCATGATCTATTTCAAAACAAAAGCTTATTTGAACCAACCTAAATAAACGAAATTTCGATTACCGTTTGTAGATAAGAGTGTATTGAAGGCCAACCAAATTAACATTCCCATTTGATTCAGCACAGAGCCTTTGAGTTCTGGGCAATTATTTCGTTCTAACAACCAGATAACGAAGCCATTGTAGAAATTTATTACTCCTGTCAGAATCCACATGGCCATTGTGAAAGGCTTCATGAATAACCAAGCTCTATTTGATGTTTTAGATATAACAGGAACTACCATCACAATTCCTGACTCGGTGTAGGGGTGTGTGAATTCTGCGTATTGATATCGCCCAGCCACTATTGTTACATCACCAACAACTGCATCGAAAATCTGGCCCAGTGCAAAAAAGAAAATAGTTTTATAGAATTGGTCCTTAATTTTATAAGAAATGAGATGTCATGTTGATTAAGAGGAAGAGAAGGCAGTGTTAACTGTTAAGTCTTCCATAAAAATTAGTCAAAACTATAGCATAAACAGGTCTAACATAGTGATTTTTCACTGAACCTCCTGCTCTAATTCCAAGATAAATTTCTGATTCTCCCAAAATATTGAAATGTTAGGAAATTGTGAATCTAATCATTTAATCATTATTCTAATAGAGATATATATTTCTTTCAAGATAGCTGCAATGATATTAAACTGGTTTAATCAAATTTGAAAAAATTAGCTTATTATAAGATCAACATAAAATTTAATTCAAGTTAACAATTGTGAACCTAAATCATAAAAAGTAGGGCAATAAGTAAGGTCCAACAAAAAAAAAAAAAATCAATTAAAATACTTATTCTCGCCAAAATCTTATGTGCAACTTGAAATCAGTTTATTACTATTCTTAAAAAGTGATTCTCATACCTTCAATTGAATTTGCTCAACTAGAGCATTGTATGTGCCATTGAAGGGGAGGAAATTGTATGGCAAGTAGAATGGCAGCTCTTCTAAAGTTGCTTTAAAGACATCAATTGCAAATCCAGTATAAGAAATATTGCTTTCAGATTGATCATATTCCACTTTAACATACTCTTTGAAATTGGCTGCAGCAGGTACACCAATTTTCAGTGGGTTGGTGCTTGTTGGTAGAGTCCATCCTCTTGGAGTATACCAAGGTCCCCCTGGCCAAAATACTTGTCCCAGAACCTTCATGGAAGAGTTGTAAGCAGCATTTTCATTGATATGCTCCGAAAAACCATGTCCATATGACCAAAATCCGAGTTCTCTATAACTCTTACCCATCACATTGACAATCTGAAATATATTTAAAGAGACTAATTTATTGTCAATGAATTCAACCTTTCCACTTAAGCCATGAAAATCACTATGAAAAACTTTTTCTAACAAAAGAGGAGGCACTTTGTTGCTTTCCCTCATTGCTAGGGCCACAGTCCATGCAGCATCATAAGCTTGTGCAGCAAAAATATCTGGCTCATGAATCATGATTATTCTCTTCAGGATGTTCTGACCTAAACCTTTTGCGAAATCTACGATGGAATTCTTTAAAGTGGCCTCCAGTTTCAGGAAAGTAGCTCTTGACTCCTAAAATTCCTTGCATATTGGAGATGGTGGTGGCATTCATGGCATGGACAAGGCTTGTAATGGGATCAGTGGTGATCCATACATAATCCCTTTCTATCATTTTCATTCTTTTTGCCATTTCAAATAGTTTTTCTGCCAAACTTAATGACAAATGAACCACAAAGACTCTATATTGCCCTTCTTTAAGCCTCGCAAGCTCTTTAGACAATGAAGAAGAAGCAAAAGGTGCAAGAGCTACAAGTTGGCTTATTTCTGCACCAACTTCACGTAGGGCATTGGAGAGATGAGGTAAGACACTGGTGGCTGAAGAATCTCTATCTTCGTATATAACAGTGACCCGCTGCCATTCCCAGGACTCAACAATAGCAGCTACAGCTTTCATTTGATTAAATTCGTTGGTTGATGCTTGCAACAGGAAGGGCCACCTCTCTGCTGCCCATTTTGGAATTGTATTAGCAAAGGAAAAAATTGGGATGTCACTTTTGCTTCCAACCTCGGCAACTAATGATGTCTCTTCCCATGTTTGAGGTCCTAAAATGGCTTGCACTTGTTGTGTGTTTATGAGATCCATAGCTGCAAATTTGATTAATTAAAGGGATAATATTCTCTTACACTCTTTTATGTCTACTATTTTACACAATATTCATAATTAATGAATTGATGTACACATTTTAAAAAGAAAAAAAAAGAAATGTTTATGCTTAAACATGATAGTGGATATGAGAGTATCATTACCCTTGATGAAATTGAATGGGATACAAAAACTACTTGATTCTTACCCTTTTTTTTGGTTTTTGGTTTAGGTTAAAATCTACTTACTACTAGTAGCTCGTGGTAGTAGCTCACGCGTAGTAGTAAGTACTTGTTAATTAATTTCTCAATTAGGCCTCATTACCATAGATTTACCGTACAAGAATATATGAAGTGTAACTTGTTCTTTTCAATTTTTCAAAAAAAAAAGAAGTCAAGTCCAGAGAAATACGGAAATCGAAAGATTAAAGCAGAGAATTTATCACTTGCACAGACGATTCAGTATTTTAAAATTCTTGTAAATTGTGTGCTTTTATATAAACATTAAAAAAAGAAAGAAAAAAAAAGTGTGCTTCATTTATTGTTGATCTCCTTTTGAGTTTGAATCAACTTTGAACCAGAGAATGATCTTCAACTATCACCATGGAATCAGTACTAAATAAAGCATTATATAAATCCAAATGATATGGTCTTCTTTTGCTTCAGCTAATTACTTTGGTCAGTCCTTTACTCAAATTTTTCATTAAAAATTATTTCTATGATACTTATAATATGGTGCCTTTGAGAACTCATTTATGCATAAGATTCAGATATCTTGCTCTAATTTAGTGCTATGATAATAAGTGGAAGACTAGTTATGAGTTGTTGAGGCAAATCAATAATCTATATATATAAAAGCACGAATCTCATGATGTTTTTAAGAGTATTGTTGTTTAACTAACATCTTATGGTGTTTTCAACGAATACATTCACCCCTTATTATAATTATCAAATTAAAAATAAGTAAATAAATAAAAACATAAACCTTATGTGTGAAAGCATTTATCCTTAAGAATTCTTTTATTTAGCATATTTCATGTTTAAATTAAATATTTATTGTTTATTTAATCTTCCACCCTAAGAAAAGGGTTTTAACAAATTACTTATTTATATTGGATAATAAATAACTTTATGTATTTAATATTTGAATTTAATAAAATTTTTGAAGCAATATATATATATATATATATATATATTTCGTACCCAAAAAAAATCCCAAATTTAATAATGGTATTGTGCATAAAAAAAAATGACTTGCAATTGTATAAATGTCAAGTATGTAAATTAACATGTTGGCTAATAAAATTTTAAAATAAAAGATGTTCAATATATGTTATCCTATAGGTTCCCAACATGGCAACACATAATTTTATTTCACATGTTTTATTTCAAGCTGCAATAGCGTAAGGTTTTGTCATGTAGTGCATTTATTGAGAAGGAAATAAAATACTCCTAATTTAACCTTCTACCTTAGCAAAAGTTTTAAGAATTTTTAAAATAATTTTAACATGCTTAATTTTTTTTCAGCAAAGAATAATAGTGTTTTATTTATAAAAAAATATTAATTTTTTTCTCATGATTTTAGTTAAGTACATGCATTCATTTTTAAGTATTAATCAAATTTTTATGGTGCCCTAATTATTAACATAAAAAGGGAATTAATATTTTTTTTAACCTAACAATAATTTGGAAGGGATTATTTAAATTTGGGGTCTTCCAAGCAATGGCACTGAGTGACATAATGGTCTTCCTAATTTATATGATTATTTTTTAAGTTTTAAATTTGACAAGAGAAAATTGATAAGGAATATGAAATTTTTACTCAAGTCAATAACAATTATTCACTTTTCCTCTATTTTTATGATATGTCATATAAGTAATTCTCAATTCTCAAATATAATACTTACCTAATTATATATGAACAATAAAATAATTTTTTACAACATATTTTTATATCAACTTATAATAGTGTCACGCATCACATGAGATGTTAGCTAGTTAAGAAAAAGAAAGGAAGACAAGAAACAAGTGTTTGATAAGACCACTTGTTATACTCCTAGATAGTTGATGGATAAAGTTTTCCTTCAAACCATTATTAGGTGGTAGTGGATAAGACCATTGACTTGCATTAAACCATATTAATCTTTAAATATTATAAATAAGTCATATAATTATTAAATAAATTATGTAACTAAGAAAATTCAGGTGAATGGTTTTTTAAGTTACCACATACTGAATTTGAAGAATTGGAGGGAAACACTATCCATACTGAATTCATTATTATCATGATCAGGTTGCTTGGATACCGAAATATTGTTAAACAAGCTAATTAAATTGGAGAGGGTTGTTTCATATCTGAGCATAAGGTCTAGATAATTCAGTAAAAAGAAAAAAGTATGATATATTTTGTTACCTTCAAGAGCTGCCTGAATGGGCTGACCTTGAGAGTTCCTGACTTCCAGAACCAAACTTTGGTTGAACTTGTAATAGAAATCTTCCAGTGCCATCTTCATTGCTAAACGTTCTTCTTTGCCAATACGAGAACTATTATCTACAATTGCACCTATAACGCCCATAACGCTGTCATTTCCTTTTGTGTTAGTACTACCATTAATTTTTGTAGTCTGAGTAAATACGTAAACAAAGACCAAGAAACACCACAGAGGACCAAGCTTGTCCATTTCGTTCAGAGAGGACAACTATTAGAACTATTGGTCCCCTTTACTTTATATATGCGTACAAGATTGCTATTAAATATATTTTATTTAGAATACTTTTAGGTTTGGCAGAATTGCTTGCAGGTTGCAAGCTAGTATCTCTTCACCTTCTAAGTTCTAACATGATTTTGATTGCCATCATAATATATAATTAGTTTGGACAAATTACATTTTTTCACTATAAACCATAAACCCGATTACACTTAATTCTTTAAATTATTGAAATGCGTGATTGATCTTATAAAGTTATAATTATATTTCAATGTCCCTCTTACTACTATTTTGGTGTTAATTATAATGGAATTTAGCATTAAAAAACTAATTTGCCTTTCTCCAAAACATACAATTGAGGGATAAATTGGTTTTTCAATACTAAATTTAGTGAGAGTTAATAGTAGAACAAAAAGGCAAGAATTTACAGTAAAGTATTTCTAGTTTTGGAGTTAGTCGTGTTTTATTTTCAATATATAGTTCAGTGCGTAATTAGGATAATAGTTTGAGATGAAAAAGTGTAGCCCTATTAGTTTAGAAAAAAATATAGAGCCACATCCTATTGTATAATAACTCTTACATGACATACTATGAGTTCATATAAGATAGTTGTGGAAAAATATGTGGTAAAGTATATTCCTAAAATTATTCTCAATTTAGTACTACCTAGATAGAGCCTAAGCGCAACGTGGAGTCCAAGTAACAAGTAAGGATTTTGAGTTTCGCGGTACCTGATGAAAAGAAATTGACTTGAAAAGAGAAGAGAAGAGCAAGATTCCTGGTGAAGGAGTGAAGGGATATCAAGCCCAGACGATATATATGCGGATTTTCAACTATTATGTATATGAATATGAGAAGATAAAGTAATTTAATAATAATAATAATAATAATAATAATAGCATTTCGTACGTACTAACTAATTTTTTTTCGAGAAACACGTACTAACTAATTTGGTTGACTGCAATGCAACCAATTAAAGCACACGTAGGGGCGGGGGAGAAAAGCCACTGGAATTTCCTTGCAATATTCTTGTAAGTTTCATGCAGTTTCCACGCAAGTACTAAATATGGAACTTTGAAATTTTGATTTGAAAATCATTCAACAAGAGAGTGACTTCTTATTATGATGCAACCCGCAGTATAAAGGCGAGGACTAAATTAAAGGGTTTTGATTATTTTACATTCAACAACACTGTACTTATGAATTCATGGGCAATAGTGTAAACCCAAATATTTAATTAGTGTGGAAAATTAAAGTAAAACTACTGGTATTTTGAGTTTTGACCGAGTCAGTTAAAGAAAGTTGTGAGTTAATCTTGATACTAGAATCTTTACTACAATTTGATTCTTTCGACATTAAAATTTTACTCAAGACAAATTCTTGTAATTAATTTCCACATCTTGGCTTTTGTTTTAGTTAATTGCCATTGCTTGCCCTATTAAGGCTAATAATTGAGATGCCTGCACTGCAGCTAAAGAATGTGGAAAGTGCTAAGCATCTTCACTGCTTTTAACTAATTATGACTAAACTATGAAAACAAGCATTTTCCAATAATAAAAATTTTAAAAAAATTATTTAAAAAAAAAACAAAAATGAGGAAAACAAGCATTCATATAGGCGAAAGGAGATTTAGACCCCATTTGGTAGAACATCTTAGTAACATGTTTTCAGTTTTTAAACAACATTACATGCATTTTTACATACTTTTTCACCTACACATATTTTAAAAAAATATAAACACATTATTCAAACTCTTCTATCAAACGGGTCCTTACTTGTCTAGTTGTTTTCTTGTTTCTTTAGCCAGTCAACATACTTATCATAATCTTAAATAAAACGTTCATCGTTAAGCCATCAATATCTATAGAAAAATTATAAGGTACATATTTCTATCAAGGAAATTACTTGGTCCAATGGTTGGACTAATAGCTTCAACCACCAAGATTGACGTATACACAACGAAAAATAGATCAGCAATTTCCAAATCCTATATTACTGACTTTTGAATATGATGCTCCTATATTATATTTAATTGTCTTACCCAAAACAGTACAAGGTGAACCACAACAAAATAAATAATAGCATTATTCATCCTTTTCTTTCAATTTATTTTTATTTTTTGTGCATCCCACTTGAACTTTGACGAACCTGCTGAATTCAAAATGTTAAACGTTTAGTCCTTGTTTACATGACGCCCGAAAGTTGCAAGAATTCTATGAGGAAATTCTTGTGATGGTTCCTACGTACCTTGCTCGTTTTGACGTTATCCGGCTTGGTATGTAGTCATAAGAAGAATAATTAGTAAGTAAGAAAATCTGTTCAGTTATTATTAATCCATTATCAAACGCAAGATCATAAATTTCTGCACTCCATGTACACACACACACACACATATATATATATATATATATATATATGTATGAAGGGTCTAACGTACCACATTCCGTACAATATGAATGCTTTTCCTCCTTTTCACTATTTCTTATTGGCCATACTTTTGTTGATTGCGGTAAAAGCGCCCACTAACCGAAGCACTGAGATAACAAAAAACAGCCATGCTAAACGAGTTATAGGTGCCATTATAGATGGCAGTTCACGTATTGGTAAAGAACAGAAAGTAGCTTTGGAGATGGCAATGGAGGATTTCTGCGAGTTCAGCAATCAGAGTTTTCTTCTTCAAATAGAAGACTCTCACGGTGAACCCATTCGAGCAGGTCTAGCAGGTAAGTCTCTCTCTCTCTCTCTCTATATATATATGTGTGTGTGTGTGTGGGGTTAAACTTGTTGCATAGAGGTTTGTTAATGAATAAGTCTAGTGTCACACATTTTAACATAACGAATGTCACAACTCGTTATGGTTGTTGGTCCATGTGATCGAGGACACCCTTCTACCAACTACAACCAAGGTTTTCAGATCTGGACCGTTCATTGAACTGTAAAAGGGAGAGGTTCAAGGTTTTTAAGGTCGAACCGAGGTTGAATCGGAGTCGAACCGTAATGACGTCATAATTAATTTAATAATTATTTAAATATAAATAAATATATTAAATTAGTATAAATAGAAAAATTAAATTAAATGACCCAATTAAATATAAAAATCTATCTTTTAAATGTATTTTTTCATATCATAATTTTCACAAAACAAATAAAAAATATCATATCCTAAACACACATAGATATAATATTTATTTATTTATTTATATGTTGATTAGTTAAATTTGTGATAATAATATTGTAATAATATAGATATTAGAAGGACACTTAGTAAAATTGTAGTAAGGTTGGTTTATTATTATATTTATATATTTGGTACTTATATAATTAGTCCCTCTGTTTTTTTCTTTTTTGGTTTAAATCCGGTGTCAGTGATGTTGTTTTCTAGGATTAGCATGCAAACATGAGCTGTAAAGTAATGTGGGTATCTAGGTCTAGGAAGTACAAAGAAAAAAAAGTATTAATTAATAAATACACTCCCAACTAAATATCACACCTACCTCACCTAACCCCACTAATTTACACTTCAATTTTTTCCTTTTATCCTTTAGTCCGATCCAATCTCTGAAGGCTCCAAAGCCAAAACTGCTTCTTCTAAACTCCACAGCCACTCTTAGTCTCTCTCTTTGCAGCAAAAAGTAAAACAGAGAGAAGTGTGAGAAACTCAGAAACCACAGCAGTGGAGATGGAAAGAAGAAAGAGAAGAAGGAGAAAAAGAAGAAAGAAGAAGAAATAGAAGCTAAGGACGAAGATGAAGGCCATGACTGGCGATCTGTGCTGGGTTGCTAGCTTACTGCTTTAACTTCGCATAGTCCTTACTTTGTCATCTTATTCTTCTCAGTTTGTTTTTTTTCCCTCACAAATCTTTTGGTTTCAGATCTGAAAAAAGTCCAAAGTGCATTTCAGCTGGTATTTGATGAAAAAAAAAAGGAACCGTGAGAACCGCGAGAACCGTTCACGGTTCTCAGATCCGTGAGGTCTGACCGCAGTTCGCACGGGTCCCTGTTTTTTTTTCTATAGAATGGTTTTTGAAGCTTAAAGAACTGCAAAAATGAGCGGTTCGAGGTTTTTCCGGTCGGACCGTACGGTCCGGTTCGGGTATCAAAACTATGACTACAACTAACCACATGAGCGAGTTGTGGCATTTGTTATGCCAAAATGTATGGTACTAGACTTATTCTTTATTAATAGATGCTACACATCCGTGTGTGTGCGCGTGTGGGGCCAGCCCTTGGGTAAGACCACTTATAGGCAATTGCCTAGGCCCTTAAAGAAAAAAGCCCCAAATTTTTTTAATTAATAATAATAATTTTTTTGAAAAATATATATAGGTGACTACACTCACTTCAAGAAAGTCCCAAAAATTGTGGGACAATAGAAATCAAATCAAATCTTAAATAGTTTCACCCAAAAAAAAAACCATAGTTGTACAAAATTATCATTGATGATTAATTTTCCATAAAGACTAGAGATTCCAATTTTTATAAAATCAATCCTTCACACAATAGATTTCTAATATTTCAGTGGTATTTTGGTCAATTTGGTCACTTGAAACATTTTGGAAGTATTTTGGTCATTTTAGGGGTATATTGTTAATTTTGGACATTTTAGGAATATTTCGGTAATTTTAGAGACTTGAGTAAAGGGAGGGTATTTTGGCCAATTTGGTGGTTTTGTGGGATCTTTTAGTCATTTTAGACGTCATGCGGATATTTTGGTCATTCTGAAGGTTTCTAGGATAATTGTGCTCATTTTAGTGGTTTGGGGGTCTTTTGGTCATTTTCTAGCTTTTGAGAGTAGTTGGTCATTGTTGAAAGTATTTTAGTAATTTTGAACATTTTAATTGTTCAATGGTCTCTTTGGACGATTTAAAGTAATTTGGTCATTTTGGACATTTCAAGGGTTTTTTTTTTTTTTTTTTAAATTGGGTTATTTTTTGTCATTTTTTAAGTTTTGGGGTAGTTTTGTCCTTTATAAGGTGTTGCAAATTGTAGGGACCAGATTCGAGATCCAAGCCCAAAGTATGAATGGACTTAGTCCCAAAAAACCCAAAACAATGAATTTGTAAAGAAATGGGTTAGAAAAACTGGGCTTTAGTTAGCTGAACAACAAGTTAGGTAGGTTTGATGTCTAAAGAATGAAAATACACGAGTGTATGTTGAAGAAAAAACATCCTTCGCCGAGGACAATGGTTTTTATATAATGCTCTTAGGTAACGTTATAAGATTGATTCTTAATTACTATAGTGTTTCTTTCCTCCTTTTTCAGATATCCTTTTTTCACTCCTTCCTTCTCATTTTATACTGTCCTTCCCTTTCATCTCCACCTTCCACGTGCATTCTAGATGGTTGGTTTGGATACTTGCAGTGCATTTAATACAGAGACAGCAGCTTTCACCTAAGATATTTTGGGACTCCTTTTTATCTGATGTCTTTGTAATGCTTGTCCGCTCCAACTGAATCTCTAGGATTGTCACCTTTGCTGATAAACCATCTCTTAGGACCTCGACTTTGTCTAGCCGAGGAAGCCTTCATCCTTGGCACACTCTCTTGAGCTATTATGACCAAATTCCACCTTTTTATTCATCAACACAGTTTTCTCTGACGAAGACTTTTCCTCTTTGGGCAAATCCTTATTCTCGGCTTAGGCCACAAGCCCAATATACCAATAAATAATGAATTTCTAGGCCTAAGGGCCCTGCAATAACCCCTCGAGATTCTTCTTTCTGGCTCTTCGGGAAGAAAGGAGGATTTCGATGTCCCTATATTAGCTCTGTGCCCATTTCGCCCTCCCTCTGCTTATGAAGACACCTTTTTGACTACCCAAGACACACTCCTGGCGCTGCAACATTTGAGACATGTCCTCATTAAATTATTACAGCTCTTTTGTCCCCTACGTTCTACGGCGTGATGCGAATCCTACAATTGAGGGCTTCGCTAGGAATTAAGAGGGAACTTTCCCACTCTCTGCTCTCTCCTTGGTATAAATATCGCTTAAATCAAACCTTATTTTTACTTTTAGCATTCACTTAGCTTTAACACACATACATTGAATCTGCCAACCTTCCCATTTCATTTGTGATCTCTACAAATATCTAAAGTCTGTCTAAGGAGACCCTCCTTATATCTATAAGTCTTCACAAATCTCTACACTTTATTTTTCCATATATTTTTCTGTTTTTCATACATTTCCCCTTCTCGGCCCTCTTTTCTCCTTCCAACCTTTCAAGTTCCCTCCAAACCCTTATAGAAATGGGTAGATTTAAGTGTCTGGTAGACTCCGAGGAGGGGATAGAAAAATTTAAGGCTAGTTATAGGATCCCCCCAAGAGTAGGCATTAGGTACTGTAGTGAGGGTCAATGGCACGAGGATAGGCAAGTCGGAGAGGTAGTAATTCCGATGATTGCCTTCATAGAGGGAGGCCCCTAATATGGGTGGAGTCACTAGATATTACCTTAGAGCTCATAGGTTGGCTCCCACTCAATGTGCCCCTAATATGTTTAGGATCTTAAACTCTGTGGATGCCCTCAATGAAAAGATGAGTTTAAGTCTAACCCACCATGATGTTAATTGGGTCTATAATCTTCACTGTCTAAAGAGGCAGGGGTACTACTTGAAATCAAGGTATCCCGAGGTTAGGCTCATCCAATGCCTTCTTGAATCCAACAAGGGGCTGAACAAAGATTTCCTAATCTTGTCAGAGGAGTGGAGTGATGGTCTCCCCTACCCGACGAGAGAGGGAGAACTAGGTGGGGTACTAGGTCTAGGGTGCTTATTTATAAGTCCTCTCTTTTGATTCGTTGTATTTTCATATCTGATAAAATTCTATTAACCTGATGAATTTGTAGATAAACACACTGCTGAGCCGAATCTCAACTTGGTCAACAGGAAAGTTTAGATAAAATATTTCGGGCCGAGGTCTTTGTACATGACGACAGCCAACTGCGAGTGGCTCACATAATCTTAGGGTACAAGCTGATCTCATCCAGCTTTCAGGCACCAAAGTGCGTGATCAGAGCCAAATACCCCTGTCTTCACCACATAAGTGTAGCTGTCCCCGGCTTTCTCCTTCCCGAAAGTGCCCCCGTCCTAGAAGGCACCTTCTCCACCCAACCCGTTCGGGTAAGTGATCTTTTCATTCAATCGATCCTGAAGGGTATTCCTAGAGTAGATCTTCCCTTCCAACACACAGCCGGTGCATCTGGCTCTTTTTAACCTACCGATAAAAAAGAAGAAGTAGTTGAAGTACTAGAGTCCGAGGACAAATTTGAAGCCTTCAACCGACCTTTGTCCCCAGAAACTTCAACTCTTGATCTCGACCCACCATTCTCACTAATACTTGACAAAATGGGGATACAACGCAAACCAAAATCTAGCCTGATGGATTTGATAGAGTCCTAGCCGGGGAGGGACGCACCGGTGAAGACTGCCCAAACTAAGCCCCCCACTCCTCCACTTGCTTTGCCCCTCTCGTCTGGACCTGCTGACTTGAAGAGGAAGAAGGAGAGCAAAGGCAAGGTGGAGGTGGATGCTAGTAAATCCCTCCCCCCTTAAGAGGACGAGGCTCAAAGGGTGGCTAAGCGGGGCAAAGTGAGGTAGAGGGGTGCCAAAAGGAGGGGCAACATCCAGGCCGAGCCCTCAGCCTGGCTCCCCGAGCCAATGCTAGATGGGGCCCCTCTATTAGCCAACGCCTCCATTAGGGACTTCCAAGGAGGAAAAGTCGGCTATGTGGTCGATGCAGTGGAGCAGGCCCTACTGCTCTCTGGGGAAATGGCTGAGCTACGGTCCATAAAGAGGCATGAGGTCTTTCTTAGCCTCAAGAGATATCTGGCCATGGTATGATCTCTTCTTTTCTTTTCCTTCTTAGTTTGCTTCCTTAACTTTCTTTTTCCAATTCTCGTTTCTCTCTTTGGCAAGTTGTTCAAGCCTCCTTCCGGGCGGAAGAGGTGACCAACTACTGTCATCGGTAGATGAAGGAAGAGGGAGGAAGGCGTATCATCACTATGGAGGCCTTTTAGGTGGCCAACAAGATCCTCCAAGAGCTTAAGAAGAGGCTGCAATAAGAGGAAAAGGAAAGAAAATACGCAGCAGCTGCCCTTGAAAATGCTGAAAAGCAAGCTAAGAGCCAAAGACTGCTATTGCGCAGTGCTAAGGACCAGCTGGCCTCCTCTAAGACCCAAATTACTGCATTGAAAAAGAAATTGGAGGAGGTTGAGAAAGCCAAGGATGAGGCAGAGAAGGCCAAGGATGAAGTTGAGCAGCATGGGTATGATGTTGGGGTGGCCGAGACTAAGGATACCCTTAAGGCCGAGGTCCCTGCCATATGTAGGACTTACTACGCCTTGGTATGGGATGAAGTCCTCAACCAAGCCGGGGTTGAGGCTTCTTCCGTGCTTAGTAAAGCAGAAAACGTCTACTACCCCCCAGCCATACGCCTTTTAAGCTCTTCGGACTCTAAAGCCAACCCAACATCCTCGAAGGCAGGTGGCATTCAAGGCAGCCTACCCAAAGTTCCTCTTGCAGCCAGCACTCCTTCAGAAGGGGCAGAGCAGGCTGAGGACACTTCAAAGACAGGCGAGATCAATATGGATGTAGTCCAAGGCTCTGGCCTACCCCTAATTGCTCCAAAGGATCCCTCAAAGGAAAAAGAAACTTCACAAAGCATGGAGTTAGTATTGGCAACTCTCACCATACCCCCAAAAGAGGATACTAAGGATAAGGCTAAAGTGTCCTCCATGGCAGCAAATACACAACCTCCCAAGGATTCAAAAGAAAAACTTGTAATAAAGATGAAGCAATAGGTTTTTTTTTTTTTTTTTTTTTTTTTTTTTTTTTTTTTTTTTTCCGTTTTCTTTTTCTTTTTTATCAATTGTAATCAACTTGCCTCTTTGCATTTGATCTGCCTTGTTTTAAGGCTGTTATTAATGAAAATTATGGGCATTTTCTTTCTTCTTCACTGTGACTTACATATTGAAGTCAATATGATTTTTGTTTTATCTAACATTTAACAAAAGTAGTGATAAAATAGAATTTCTCTCACTAATCTACTCGAGTGACAAAACATTTCTCCCATTTCATATGATCTGCAACAATAATGAGCGAAATTTACTAAGTCCACCATCTCGGCAAGGGATAATTCCAATTTCAAGAACATACTCTACAACATTACTTGCATATAGTTTCAAATATGCTATGTTCCTTACTTATTGGTAATTTTAGAGGAGCAAAAGGATAATCATCTCTTGAACGAATATAAGTAAGCCTATAAATGCTTTAAGTGACGCTCATGAGCATCTCATTGTGACTCTTGTTGTAGTGAAAATCATTGCCGTTTGACATGGTTTTACCTAACATTGAAGTCATTAATAAGGGATACTAACTTACCTTAAATTTGTAATCCAAGAAGTCTTCAATAATTAAGGCTTTGCCTTGACCCTTAGGAACTTGATAGAAAACGTTGATTTAACCAAAGTGTGTGGTCCGAGGATCCAAGCACGAGCAAGGTTTGGTTCAATACTTAGAACAATGATTGAAAGTTATCAATTTTCCCAAGGCATGTGGTCCAAGGATCCAGGCATGACCAAGGTTATGTTTGATACTTAGGTAAATGTCAAGAAGTATTAATTTTCCCAAAGCAGGTGATCCGAGGGACCAGGCATAGCTAAAGTTCTGTTTAATACTTAAAACAATGATTAAAAGTTATCAATTTTCCCAAGGCATGTGGTCCAAGGAGCCAGGCATGACCAAGATTTTGTTTGATACTTAGGTAGATGTCAAGGAGTATTAATTTTCCCAAAGCAGATGGTCCGAAGAACCAGGCATAGCTAAGGTTCTGTTTAATACTTAAAACAATGATTAAAAGTTATCAATTTTCCCAAGGCATGTGGTCCGAGGAGCTAGGCATGACTAAGGTTCTGTTTGATACTTAGGTCAATGTCAAGGAGTATTAATTTTCAAGTGGTCTGAGGAACCAGGCATAGCTAAGGTTCTGTTTAATACTTAAAGAAATGATTAAAAGTTATCAATTTTCCCAAAGCATGTGGTCCGAGGAGCCAGACATGACCCAGGTTCTGTTTAATACTTAGATAGATGTCAAGGATACATGACAAACAATATAACAATCCCAAATAGGATGAAGAAAATCTCTATTAATAATAATATCTCCTAAGGTTATATACATTCCAGGGGCGTGGTATAGCCTTTTCCTTTAAATCTTCTAGATAATATGCTCCAATCCTGGCCACTGATGTGATACGATAGGGCCCCTCCCAGTTGGGTCCAAACTTCCCCCATGCTGGGTTCTTGGCAGTCCCCATAACCTTTCTTAGAACCAAGTCTCCAAGTGTTAGTGGCCTTAGCTTCACGTTAGCATCATATCCTTGTTTAAGCTTGTGTTGATAGTAAGCCAATTGGACCATGGCATTTTCTCTCCATTCTTCAATTAAATCTATGTTTTTTTCCAACAACCCATCATTGCTGCTCAGAGCAAAAGAACTTGTTCTCAGTGTGGGGAATCCAGTTTCCAAAGGAATGACAGCCTCAGCACCATAGGTCATTGAGAAAGGTGTCTCTCCAGTAGATCTACAAGGTGTAGTCCAGTATGTCCAAAGGACGTGTGGCAGTTCTTCCATCCACTTCCTATTTGCGTCGTGTAGTCTTTTTTTAAGTCTGCTCTCTATAACCTTGTTGACAGCCTCGGCCTGCCCATTTCCTTGTGGATAGGCCAGAGTGGAATACTTATTCTTTATTCCCAAATCGTAGCAATACCTCATAAAAGTTTTACTATCAAATTGAAGTCCATTGTCCGAGATGAGGGTATAAGGAATTCCAAACTGAGTGACAATATTCTTCCAAACAAATTTTTTGGCGTCCACGTCCCTGATATTTGCCAGTGGTTTAGTTTCGACCCATTTGGTGAAGTAATCCGTGTCGACCAACAAATACCTCTTATTCCCCGTTGCCTTAAGGAAAGACCCTATAATATCCAAGCCCCACTGAGTGAAAGGCCAAGGACTGGTCAAGGGATTAAGGACTCCTCCAAGTTGGTGAATGTTTGGTGCAAATCTTTGGCATTGGTCACACTTCTTCACATAGTCTTGTGTTTCTTTTTGCATGTTTGACCACCAGTAGCCTTGTGTGAAGGCCCTGTGAGACAAAGATCTGCTTCCCGTGTGGCTTCCACAAATTCCTTCGTGTAATTCTTCCAAGAGCAGCTTAATTGCTTTAGGGTGCATGCACAGCAAATATGGGCCAGAAAAAGATCTCTTATACAGTTTCTGGTCCTCGGACAGCCAAAACCAAGAAGCTTTTCTTCGCACCTTGTGAGCCTCGGATTTAAGGAATAGCACAATAGGGTCCATCCAACTAGGCCCCATCCTTATTTGGTGAACATGAACCACATTCCTTTCCACTTCAAAAGGTTTGCACAAGTCCTCCATAAGGATTACCTAAGGCAAGCCCTGTGCCGAAGAGGTTGCCAGTGTGGCGAGAGAGTCACATGTGCATTCCTACTTCTAGGAACTTGTGATAAAACAAAAGACTTAAATCCAGATTGTAAGTGTCTAACATGGCTCAAATATTCCTACATTTTAGGATTTCTCGCCTCCAACTCCCCTTGGACTTGGCCTACAACCAGCCTTGAATAAGAGAATATCTCCACTGCCTTTCCACCCTTTTTCTGAACCATGGTCATCCCTACCAACAGAGTTTCATATTCAACCTCATTGTTTTTAGTCGAGAATCTCAATCTCAAGGATTTCTCAATTGTGATCTTTTCTGCAGATACTAGAACTAGCCCCACTCCAGATCCTCTATATTAGCTGCACCATCGACGTAGACCTTTTAGGACAAAGGCTCTTGCAGGAAGATTACGGCAACTGATTTTTCATCCATATTTTACTCTAATTTATCTTCTGATGGGGTCTTGGCAAACTCAGCCACTAGATTGGCGAGGACCTGACCTTTGACAGAGGTGCGAGGCATATATTTGATATCAAAAGCCCCTAGGATCGTGCTCAACTTTGCAATTCTCCCTGTGTAGTCGGCACTCCGAAGTAAAGATCTGAGTGGGAGCTGAGTCAAGACAACAATCGTGTGTGATTGGAAATAATGGGGAAGCTTACGAGTGTCATGCACCACTGCCAAAATGACCTTCTCAAGTGGTAAGTACCGGACCTTAGCTTTATGTAGTGACTGGCTTATGTAATAGACTGGCCTCTGCACACCACTGTCGACACGGATCAAAACTAAACTTATTGCTCGAGCCTTGACATAATTGGTGGCCAAGAAAGGTACTTTTTCAACTGCTAGAAAGCTAGGGCACACTCCTCGATCCATTAGAAACCCTTCCATTTGTTCAATAGCTAAAAGAAAGGCCTACACCTGTCTGCTGACCGAGAAATGAACCGATTTAAAGCAGCAGTCATCCCAGTTAACCTCTTGACTTCCTTGGGATTCCGAGGTGGTTGCAGATTGTTGATTGCCATGATTTGGTCAGGATTAACCTCAATCTCGCGGTGTGTGACCATGTAGCCCAAGAACTTCCCTGATCCAACGCCAAAAGAACACTTGGAAGCATTAAGTCGCAGCTTATGTTTCCTTAAGATAGCAAAGATATTTCCGAGGTCACTAGCATGCTCGAATTCTACCTTACTTTTTATCACCATATCATCGATATAAACTTTAATGTTTTTTCCTAACTGTGGCTCAAATATCTTGGTCATCATCCTTTGGTAAGTAGCCCCTGCATTCTTCAAACCAAAGGGTCTAACCTTGTAATGCTAGTTTACAACAGAAGTAACAAAAGTTGTCCTCTCTTAGTCGTCTAGGGCTAAAGGTATCTGATGGTACCCTTGAAAGGCATCCAAAAAACTCATCCAAGGATGGCCCACCGTTGCGTCCACTAGTTGGTCAATTCGAGGCATAGGGAAAGGGTCCTTTGGGCAGGCTTTGTTCAAGTCTATGAAATCTACGAATACGCACCACTTTCCAATCTTTTTCTTTACCACTACAGTGTTAGCTAACCATTCAGGATAATAATAGCTCCAGCCTACTTAAGTTTCGTCACCTCGTCTCTAACAGCATCTGAGTGTTCCTTGGACGAATGCTGAGGTGGTTGCCTCCTGGGGGTGACCATTTGATTGACGTTTAGATGATGGAAAATGAAGCTCGGATCCACTCCTAGAGCTTCATAAGCATTCCAAGCGAAAACATCAACGTTCTCCTTGAGAAATATCACCAACTCCTCCTTCTCCTAAGGTGGTAGCTGAGCTCCCACCTGAAAAAACTTTTCTGGATCATCACCTATGGTGAATTTCTCTAAATCTTCACATTTGGCTTCCTCGGCCTGCCTCTTTGCAGATAATTCCGGAGACTTTGATTGCTATAAACCTTTCTTAATCATGGCCGAGGACTCAGTTGCTGGTTGATACAAAATTGCAGACACGAGGCACTGCCTAGCCATAGATTGGTTCCCTACCAGCTCCTCAATCTAGTCTCTGGACGGATACTTAACCTTCTAATGCAGAGTTGAAGAAACAGCACCCAAGGTATGAAACCAGGGTCTAGCGACAATGGCCGTGTAGGGGGAGTATGCATCCACCACTATGAAGTCCACTTCCACCACCTCTGAGCCGGCCTGTATGGGTAACCTAATCTGGCCCTTCGGGGCAACAAACTTCCCATCAAAGCTTACCAAAGGTGAATCGTAGGTTGTCAAGTCTTCAGGTTTCAAATTTAGTCCTCTGTACAAGTCTGGATACATGACTTCTACACAACTGCCCTAGTCCACCATTACTCTCTTTACATCATAACCCCTATCCTGAAGGTGACCACCAAAGTGTCATCATGTGGTTGGATAGTTCCAATCTTGACTTCGTCTGAGAAACTCAACGAATGTCGGATTTCCAGTCTAGCCCTCTTCGGCTCAGAGTTGGAGCCCTCAGCTGGTGATCTAGCTACAGACATCATCCTAGAAGGGCGAGAACTCGTTCTCCCCGGCGCAGTAAAAATGACATTGATTGTACCTAAAGGGGGCCTTAAAGGAGCACTTCCCTAAGCCCCTGCCCTTGATTGATCTCCTTGTCCATTGGGTCGATACAGAAATTATTGTAACCTCCCCTCTTTTACCAATTACTCTAGATGTTCCACAGCGTCTAGCAGTCCTCGATGGTATGCCCCCGCTCTTGGTGATACAGGCAATGAAAACTCTAGTTGCGCCTCAAAAGGTCTCCACTCATCTTATTCAGCCATATGAAGTACGGCTTATTCTTGATCTTCTCTAGAACTTGATGCACTAGTTCTCTAAATACAGTGCTCACCACCTAAGAAGCTGCAGGTTCAGACTATTTAGCAAAATCCCTTTGAGTTCTGATATTATTGTAATGGTCCGACTTGAAATCCCTCATCTCTTAAGGGATAATCTTACCCTTCCCCTTATCCTACTACTGGTTCTCTTCAACCCTCTTGTACTTGTCAATATGATCCATGAGCTGGCGTATACTGGTAACAGGTTTCCCAGTCAAAGATTTCCTTAAACCATGCTCAGTAGGTAGGCCGAGCTTGAAAGTACTGATGGCTACATCCTCAAAATCACTATCTATCTCGTTGAATATCTCCCAATATCTGTCCGAATATGTTTTTAGGCTTTCTCCTTCTCTCATGGACAAAGATAACAAGGAAGCCAAAGGCCGAGGAACCCTGCTGCATGTAATAAAGCTAGACCCAAATGCTTGGGTAAGTTCCTTAAAGGAGTCAATGGAGCCTGCCCTCAAATCGTCAAACCACCTCATTGCCACAGGCCCTAGGTAGGATGGGAATATCTTGCACATCAAGGCTTCATTCTTGGAATGTACAGCCATCCTTTAATTAAAGTGGCTAACATGTTCTACCAGGTCTGTTCTACCATTATACAAGGTGAATGTGGGTTGAGTGAACTGCTGAGGAAGTCTCCCTCCTTCAATCCAACACGTGAAAGACGACTTGAAAATTTGGTTGAGTGCTTTACTCATGGCGTCATTTCCCAGGCCTCCCGAAGATGCATTTCTGTTTCGGCGTTCATGGCGGTAGTCTTCATCATATGAGAAGGACTCGCTGGGGGGAGTCCTTGACCTCTGTCTATAGTCTTCGTCCTTCTCATTACCGGAAGAGTAATCAGAATTTGAAGGAGCTCGCTTTCTGCGTTTATGGCATAAGTTTCTTTTTAGGTGATCAATCTCCTTTTGCATGTTTCTGGTATTTTCCTCATGAGAGACATGGCTCTTACCCCGAGATTGACTCTTACTGGAGTGGGTAGTGTGTACACTTCCCTCCTAGTCTCTTTTTCGTTCAAGTTCATGTAAATGATTTTGACATTGAGACCCCATGGATTCTGCTTGGTTTGGATTTGATCCTACCATCGTTGAACGTCAAACTCACTATCGCATCAGTAATTCCCATAGATGGCGCCAATTGTAGGGACCAGATTCAAGATTCAAGCCCAAAGTATGAATGGACTTAGGCCCAAAACGCCAAAAACAATGAATTTGTAGAGAAATGGGTTAGAAAAACTAGGCTTTAGTTAGCCGAACAACAAATTAGGTAGGTTTGATGTCTAAAGAATGAAAATACACGAGTGTATGCTAAAGAAAAAACGTCCTCGGTGAAGTTCGAGGACAATGGTTTTTATATAATGCTCTTAGGTAACGTTACAAGATTGATTCTTAATTGCACAGTGTTTCTTTCCTCCTTTTTCCGATCTCCTTTTTTCACTCATTCCTTCTCATTTTATACTGTCCTTCCCTTTCATCTCTACCTTCCACGTGCATTTTAGACGGTTGGTTTGGATACTTGTCCCATAAACACTCCCCATAAGTCCTTATGTAGTAGCTGTTTTTCACTCATTCCTTCTCATTTATATTGTCCTTCCCTTTCATCTCCACCTTCCACGTGCATTCTAGACGGTTGGTTTGAATACTTGTCCCATCAACACTCCCCATGAGTCCTTATGTAGTAGCTGTAAGGCTGAAATCCACTATTTAGGCATCATCTCCACATTAATGCGGCTATAGAGTTAGCTGCACTAGCTGCAGTGCATTTAATGCGGATGCAGCAGCTTTCACCTAAGATATTTTGGGACTTCTCCTTATCTGATGTCTCTGCAAAGCTTGTCCGCTCCAACTAAATCTTCGGGATCGTCACTCTTGCTGATAAACTGTCTCTTAGGACCTCGGCTTTGTCTAGTCGAGGACACCTTCATCCTCAACACACTCTCTTGAGCTATTATGACCAAATCCCACCTTTTTATTCATCAACACAGTCTCCTCTGACGAAAACTTCTCCTCCTCGGGCAAATCCTTGTTCTCGACTTGGGCCACAGGCCCAATATATGGGTAGATAATGAACTTCTGGACCCAAGGGCCCTACACAACTATTTTCAATCAATTTATCATTAAAATTGTAGTTATTTCTAATAATATTATGAGCCAAATATAGGAACGCTATATTCTTGGAATAGGATGGGAATGTGACTAATGAACCATACACCATAATTTTATACTGTTAGAATGTGATTCCATGGATAAAAAAAATTCCAAGAATATATTTCACATTGCAATGCAATTTAACATTACACGAACCAAATGCATGATCAAATTGCTTGGTGACATTTCAAATCTTTGTTAGAGTTTCTATCTAGTGTACATTCCTTCTCTGTTTTTTTAAAAAAAGAAATCCATAAAATTCTTGTATTTATGGCAGTCTCTTAACAACAATGTATTTTGAAATAAATAAAAAAAGTTTTGCTGCTTATTTCTCTTGTTCGTTTTTCTACTTTAACAGACAAGGATTTGCATATTAAATTCAATCTCGTTTTAGTAAAGGACCTTCATGGTCTTATGATGCTATTTTATACTTATCATATTTGTTTTTGTAGTAAAATATTTATCATTACAAATTATATGAAGATGTTGATTTATCTGTTACATTTTTAATGTAGCTATAGCTCTTATCAAGTCACACCATGTGCAACTCATTCTAGGACCATGTACATGGGAAGAGGCATCATTGGTTGCTGACATTGGCAACAAAAATCAAATTCCAATTCTGTCTTTTGCTGATGTTACTCCCAATTGGGCAATCGAGCAATGGCCATTTTTGGTCCAAGCATCACCTAATCAGCATGGACAAATGAAAGCCATAGCAGCTATTGTTAAGTCTTGGGAATGGCATCAGGTCACTATGATATATGAAGATACAGATTCCTCAGTCAATGGAGTCTTGCCTCACCTCTTTGACGCCTTAAAAGAAGCAGGAGTACGAATAATACATCATCTATCTCTTGGACCTCTCACCACTACTAATTCCTTGTCTAAGGAGCTTGAGAGGCTACAAAGTGGGCAATGTAGAATTTTCGTGGTTAATTTGTCATTTTTGTTGGCCATTCGTCTATTTGAAAAAGCAAATAAAATGAAGATGATGGAAAATGGTTATGTGTGGATTACAACCAACTCCATGACAAGTCTTGTGCACTCCATTGATGCCTCTATCATCTCTTACATGCAAGGAGTAATGGGGGTCAGGAGCTACTTCCCAGAAAATGAGCCTCATTTTCAAGACTTTTATTTCAAATTTTGCAAAAAGTTTGCCTCGAAATATCCTGAAGAGAAAAACCACGAACTAGGGATTTTTGCATTGCAAGCCTATGATGCTCTATGGTCAGTGTGTCTAACAATGATGGAGAGCAACAAGGTGGGGCAACAGTTACTAGATAAAATATTACTAAGTGATTTTCAAGGCTTAAGCGGAAGGGTTCAGTTTTTTAACAAAAAATTGGCTCCTGGACAAATATTTCAAATCATTAATATGATAGGAAAGAGTTACCAGGAACTTGGATTTTGGTCAAGTAAATTAGGTTTCTCAAAAACTATTGCAGAGAATGTTACTTACAATTCTTCTATGAGAAACTTAGGGCAAGTGATTTGGCCAGGGGGGCCTTGGTATACTCCAAAAGGATGGACATTATCGACAACTGCTGAACCCTTAAGAATTGGGGTGCCTACTAGATCTTTATTCAAAAATTATGTTAATGTGGAATATGATCTCTTGGAAAATAAAAGTCTCTTCAGTGGATTTTCCATCGATCTCTTCAAAGCAACTGTAGAACAATTGCCATTCTATTTGCCTTACAATTTCTATCCCTTCAATGGAACATATGATGCTTTGGTTGAACAAATTCATCTAAAGGTATGTGATTTCTTATTCTCTTGTTCAATTTTTTATTTAGTTATTTTTGTATCATAGATTGAAACCTCAGTGAAAGAATTAAAGAATCTTAGATCTCATTGTCAGGCGAGAAACACCTCTTTCCACCTAAATATATCTTTCTTTAATTTTCCATTCTTATTTTATTATTATTAGAATATAAGCCCAATGGGCTATAGACCTCTTGTGCTTGTATTGCACTTATATTGTTTATACAACACTCATCTGCCTATATAAGGACAATGCTTAATACATTATTACACTCAATTTAAGACAATAATATGTTAATTGCTTAAGATAGTATCAGACTTACTGCTCTAACCTTCTGATATTTACGAAAAATCTCGTATTTTTTGGTGTTAACTTGCTGTTGTTGTCTTCTCTAGTCCACCCTTGCCTTTGTTGGTAGAAGTGATTCATCATCGCCAACCCAAGATTGTTGCTTTTCTTAGAAATACCACCTACAAATCTTTGTTTAATACACACAGCCACAACCATAGCAAAAATCTTCATCTAATGTTTCCAACAGCAATCGAAACATAACAAACAAAGCCGCCAAATGTCACTTGAAATTTTGGATGCTAATCCATGTGTCACACACATCATCACGTGCCACTCTAGGTCTCCGTGTGTCTAACACATGCCAATACACATTTAGCACACACTGGTTGCCATGTGTCACCATCATAGTGTGCACATTAGCCTAGGTTCCACATTAGTGTCACGTTAGCAAGACATCAATTGCCCCATCAGCACACCTTTCATCCTGCCACATTAGATTCATGTTAGCATGCCTACAATGTCACCAATTGATCAGGTTGGCCAAACTTAACCTAGATCTGACCCGCACTTGACTCTAAGTTTGACCTGATTCCTTCACATGGTTCTTTGACTATGCTTGTTGTAATCACAACGCTCATAATTCTGCCCTCACATTTATACACATTACACTCCCATCTTTATTTTCACTTTTCATACAATTGATGGTTCCACCATGACTATTAGTTAGGTGGGGTCCATTTCAACACCCAAATTATTTGCCTTTGATGTCTGTTAACTATCTCTCAATCCTTAATCTATTGGTCAACTAATCGAACTTGGATTACTTTTGCTATTTTCTTCCAATGTTATTATTGTGTAAGAGGTAAATTGTTGGGACCACCAGTAAGGTTGGTCAGTTGTTTGAACTCACTTCCTTTCATTTCCTTAATCTAGAGTCTCAGGACCAATTGTTTTAGCTTCTGCTTCATTCTCCATAGACTATGACACTCTCTCTTTAGTCACATTTTTTTTTGGTAAACTCTCTTTAGTCACATTAGTTACTTGTGTCAAGTACTTAATGTCAAGAGGTGTATTAGGTTTAATTTCTTCTATTCCTTTTAACTATATGGTCTTGTCTTGTCAACTTGATATATAACCTGCATTATCTTTTGATAAAAGTGAGTTTATTACTTTTGACGCCTTTTGATCTTATTCATTCAAATGTGTTGGGCCCTCCCCTGTTCCAACTATGTGAAGGTAGCGGTATTTTGTTATTTTGTAGCTGATTTTTCAAGATACACTTGGATTTATTTAATATTAAAAAAAAAAATTGTTCCCAAATTTCAACTATATATTGCGATTTTTTCAAAATGATTGCAACGCAATTTTCTAAGTTTATTAAGGTATTTCTATCTAACAATGCTCTAAAATACCAACAACATGACTTTCTTGATATTCTAAACATTATGGCATAGTTTCTAATACCTCATGTCCTAGCACCTCATACAAAAAGCTAAATAGAAACTTCGTCACATCCTAGATACTATTAAGGCCCTAAGCAATATTGTCACTTCCACTCTCACCTCTCTTAAGAAGAAGCTACTTTCAATGTAGTGTACATCAACAGGTGTTCGTCACCCATCTTATCAGATCAAACACCTTATGAACAATTGTTTGGTACACCCCCAAACTACAGCCCACTCAAAGTTTTTGGTTATGTCCATTTTGGTCTTCTTCAACCACATGAACTCACCAAACTACAACCCACTCACAATTATATTGTTTTCTTGGTTATTAACTTAAATAAAAGATCTGTAGATATGATCCAGTAGCCAGACATCTTAGGATCTCCTATCTTGTGGTCTTCTTGGAAAACAAAATATTCCACTCCTTATCTCACTTCACAGATCATATTTCCACTATTTCTCATATTAATCCCCCTCCTAACCTCTTCCCAGAGCATCTATCCACTAAGTCCACTTATGATGAGCCACTAGCACCCACCTCCAATGAGTCTCATCCTTTTACGCTAGCTGGGGACACTATTGGTTCTTAAGCCCCATTGCTCTTATCAATTTTAACTCTTCTCTCTCACATTCGTGACTCATATTACTTTTCTACATTTGCCACCCTATATGAACCTCACATATTTTGTAAGGCTTCCTCTGACCTCACTAAGTTACGAAAGAATAGTTGGATTCACTCTTAAGATAAGGACTTGAGAACTCATTAACCTTCTAGAAAGCAAATCCGCTATAGGTCGCAAGTGGATGTACAAGAACAAAACTAGATTGGTTGACATTGTTAATTACTACAAAGTTCGTTTAGTTGCCAAGGAATTTACTTTGGATTATGAGAAGACATTTGTCTTGGTTACTTGACTTTCTTGTGTCAGTACACTCATTTGTAGTCTCTACCTCCCAGAAATGGCCATTATTTTAAATGAGTGTAAAGAATTACTTCCTTAATAGCAGCCTTAAAGAGAAAGTTTACATACAGCAACCTCTAGAATCCTGTCATCCTTTGAGCTTTCCTCACAAATTGTGTTGACTACTCCAAACACTCAATGGACTTAAGCAAGTTCTACGAACTTGGTTTGCAAAGTTCAGCTCTATCATCTCACAACATTAATTCTTGGCCAGTTCCTCTATTATTTCAATGCTTAGATCATGGTATCACCTTTCTTTTAAAATATGTAATGACATGATCAATACTAGTGATTATGTGCTAGGCATCTAGAGCCTTAAGAATTTTCTTGGTCAACACTTCAAGATAAAGGATATACCCTCTCAAATATTTTCTTGGTTTTGAAGTTTCCTCCACATCAAAAGGTTAATATCTTAATCAAGCCAAGAACACCTCTAATCTCATCTCTTAAGTTGGTATCACCATAGTAAGATAGTCAAAAAACTTATAAACAACAACAGTAAGTTTTGTCCAATTTTTTGTGTTTATAGACTTTCTAAAAAAAATTCCTACATGGCTCATATTAATCTCTCTCTCTCTCTCTCTCTCTATATATATATATATATATAACTGAAGCCTTTGACTTTTTATTGACTTCTCTAGAGCTTGCCACATCATTATCATTTTTTTTTAAACAAAATTAATTTACTTTTTTTAATTAACAATATCAACTTCAACCCAAGGAAGACTAATCTTTGACATCAACAACCAAAGTCCAAATTTAACAAAGAGTGAAACTCTATCTCTCTAACAAGTTCAACTTAAATTCAAAATCAAACGTTGACAATTTATCTCCAAATTTGCAAGGTTAACCATGAACACTATAAAAGTAGTGCAAGCCTTAATTATTTATTTATTTTTTTTAAGCCGAATAGAGGTATGAACTCTTCTTCTGTTATTTTCTCCACTACTTTGTAAATTTTTTTTAATGGTTTTTCATGTATTTTTAAAAAAGTGATTTTCATCTCCATACAAGTATTACCCATTCCCATACCCCCGCTACATGCCATATTACCTTTGAGATAAGAAGAAATATATATGTTTCAGCAATATATAAGCCAATACGCATCTAGTTGCTTACTTTCTTGGAGAGCAATACTTAAGAATAAGTAGGTTTTGAGTCAAATATATCATATGGATGGTTTGGGAATTGTTTGTGATGCCTTAAGCTTTCGTAGTGTTGTAATATGCACTCAATAATTAAGTTGCGGCTTCTTTTTTTTTTTCTTTTTTTGATAATGAAACCTAAAAGCTATGTAGTTTGATGTAATGATTTTTTTTTTTCATCGTTTAAAGTTTAATTTAGACCCATTAAAATTTAAAACTTATTACTTTATGGGTTCATGTACTTTTTTCTTTTTTCTTATATTTCTCTTTTAAATAGTTATATATATTTTGAATTGTTTCAATAACTTATTCTTTAATTATATATCTTTTTTGGCATTTTGAAAGTTTTAACATCTAAATTTATGTTAGTTTTTGCAATATTTGAACATGTTTAGCATATTTTAATAACTATACCATGTATTATTATTTTGAAGGTAATCAATTTTTCTTTTATATTTCTCTATTGTGTAATCATATACATTTTGTTTTGTTTCAAAAATTTATAGGAAGTAAATCTTATGATACTTTAATATTTTTTGGCCTTTCAAAAGTTTTAATATCTGAATTATTCTTTTGATGGTAACACATCTTTCTCTTATATTTTTCTGTTGTATGGTCACACGCATGTGTGCACACACACACACACACACACACACACACACACACACACACATATATATATATATATATATATATATATTATGTATAATTTGTAGACTCTGAATCTTTTAATTCCTTTCAATAGTTATAGTCATGGATTATTCTTTTGAATGTAACTCATCTTTCTCTTATATTTCTCTATTGTTTAGTTATATATATTTTGTTTTGTTTCAATAATTTCTAAGCAATGAGTCATCTTTTTGTAAGTCATTGCACGTTCAAGCAATGACTTCTTCATCAAATTATAACACAAATTGAAGCCATACAAGACTAAATCTTGTAATTGTGTAGTTTCTTAATCAATTTAAGATTTTATAAAATTATTTTAGTCTACCTCACAAATAGGTAGATTTCCACGCATAGCACAGGTTAACGACTAGTTAATAATAGTTTTGCATCTAAAAAAAGATAATAGAGTTTAAATAATATCTAATTTTTTTAAAGTCATATTTAATTATATAAAATGCTTCAATTTCAATTTTCGCCTTAGGCCTCTAAATGCATCAAGCCACCCTTGCTTCAACTTCTACACACTACCAAAAAAATGGAGATATAACAGCATTTCTAGACTGTCGCTATAGGTCTCAAATAATGTGAAAGATAACATCAATTAAATTGAATACATTTGAAAAGTATATGACTTAGAAGTCCCGTTATGGAAACCGTCAAGAGTGTCAAATATACATAATCAATCATTGTCACTGCCACTGCCTCATCATTACTTAGGACTCATCATATATTGTAGCAGCATTCCTTTGAGTTGTTTGTCTTGCTAATCTCTGTAATGATCCAATTCTTATTTTCTAGATAGACGTGCAAATTAAGACTAATTAAACCTGTACTCTTGAAATCATATTTGCATGGGAGCAGAAGTTTGATGCAGTTGTTGGAGATGTAGCAATAGTGGCCAATCGATATAAGCATGCCGAATTCACACACCCCTATACCGAATCAGGACTGGTAATGATAGTTCCGGTTCAATCAAAAACATGCAATAAGGCATGGTTATTCCTGAAGCCCTATACGAATGCCATGTGGGTACTAATAGGAGCAATAAATGTCTACAATGGCTTAGTTGTATGGCTCATAGAAAGACATTACTGGCCTGAACTTAAAGGCTCTGCACTGAATCAAATGATAACCTTGTTGTGCTTAGCCTTCACAACACTATTCTCTTTACATGGTAATATGAAGTCTTCTCTACGTAAGAACTTGAGCTTTTATTTTGTAACAAATAAAAAAAACTAGTGTTATTTTGTGGCTATCCTCATCTTCGTTTATTTCAAAAGTTGAGTATTTATCATAGTTTTTAGTCTTAAAAAAGTGAGTTTTTGTGCTAACGTTTACTATAATTCAATGAATTGAGCAGGAAAAAAACTGCATAGCAGTCTGTCACGGATGACAATGGTGGCATGGATATTTGTGGCATTAGTTATTATGCAGATTTACACAGCCAATCTCACCACCATGCTCACCGTCCAACAGCTTGAACCCACTGTAAATGACATTGAGACACTGCAAAAGAGCAATGCAATAGTTGGTTGCTCCAGAGCAGCCTTTGTTGGGAAATATTTGGTGGAGGTATTGGGCTTCAATCCAAAAAATATCAAGAATTATACCTCACCTGATGAATATGCTGAAGACCTGATAAATAGAGAGATAGCAGCCATATTTCTTGAAATTCCTGTGGCCAAGTTATTCCTTGCAAGATACTGCAAGGGCTTTACGACAGCCGGGCCAGTCTATAAAGTTGGAGGATTCGGTTTTGTAATTCTTTTCTCCACTTCTTTTTATTTACTTAATATAATTTATTTTCCATTAGGTCACTACAAAAGAATTTTATATCCCTTGAGATGAGGCTAACCTTATGTTTATTGTAACAGGAGTAAGGGCTAGATTAAAATTCTTGTCGATGGGTTTAGAAAATATTTATTGAATTAGGTAGTAATGTTAGGTCTGAGGAGTAGAGGCATGAATCCAAGCTTGGGTTTTATTGACTCATTAACTCCTACAATATATCCCATATTCTTATGTTGTCCACAAGTAATTATTAAATACTCTCAGTGTCTAGCGATGTAGTGCTCTCACATCTCATATTAATGATAAATTAATTCCACCATAAATTTTTATTAGAGTCCACAATAAATATGAGAAGAGAGAAACACTTTACGAGGAGTACCTAATAATTTTTCCATTGTCTATAATTTATATATTAGAAAAGAAAAAATTAATAGATACTCTAAAAGTACTAATTTATGAAATATTTTTAGGAACTAAAAAAAAAAAAAAAAAAAGAAGAGGTAACTAACTTTTTTGATAGCATTTTATATTTTCCATAAAGTAGTATTAAAACTTTTCTAAAATGATCAATTAACAAATGTCCTGAAAGTAGTTATTAAATAGACCCTGCCTATAAAAAATAAAGTAAGCTGCCAACTTTATGAAACTTTTTAATAACTTGGAATCACTAACTATATTCTCTTTTATCTGCTCCTTAGGCATTTCCTAAGGGATCTCCTTTGCTTCCCAGCATAATTGAAGCCTTACTAAAGGTATTTGAAAGTGGCAAACTAAGGGAATTAGAGAATAGCATGCTTGCATCTCAAGTGTGTATGGATGTTGAATCATATGATGAAATCCCTAGTCTTAACACCAATAGCTTTTTGGTATTATTCATATTAACAGGAGGCACATCAACAATGGTGCTAGTGATCTATATCTTTCGTTTGGATAATTCCATGCTTGTACACAAAACTATCTGGAGACTAATGTTGGCAGTAATAAGACACTGGAGCCATGGGAAGAAGTGGTTTTTCAGAAGAGTCAACAATGCAAGAATTTCAAATACAAGGGAGACTATTCAACTTTAGCCATGTCCATATGGCCTAGAAGAACTCTGAAAAATCCTTTACTTATGTGAGTGAAAAAAAAAAAATATATATATATATATATATATATATTAATAAGAATTTTGCATTCATATAAGTAGATGATATAAGGTATAGCACTATCGGCAGCTAAGTTGTGAGCACTCAAGACTCTTGGAAAACATTTGTATATATGTTTAAAAAAAAAATTATAATTTGTATGTATTTTTTTTTTTTTAATTGCTGAAATTATTTGAATGTCTCTAATCTATTGATCGGCACTGCTGACACAATATTTCGGTTGGGACTAATCTTTGCCCATATTAATGTTAACTATCGACAGTCGACACACTCCAGAATTCAAATTTTTTGATGTAATTACATATAGAAGAGGACCATGCCGATGTCCAAGGAAGGAAATTAGAGGAATAATATATAGAAAATGGTGTAGAAACCTTGTGAAGAAATACAATTCAGGAGATAATATGACAGATCGAACACCTCCCTAGAATTCTAAATTTACTAAATTCGGTTTATTGAAGAAGGCCTTTTCATTAATTATTGACACTTTAGTTTTTAAAAGGGGTTAAAAAAAGAATCCTTACTCAGTCTTAGAGCACTTGCAGCAGTGAAGCTAAATGGCTATATTGCTATTTTAGCTCAACCAAAACACTAAAAAGAGCATGCAGCAGTGGAGCTATACTTATAATTTTTAGCTCAATTGCTACAGTGCACATCTATCTATAGATGTGCACTGTAGCTAAGAGCTAAACAAAAAAAAACAATTTTTTACTGCTCAGTCGGATTAAAATATTATTTTTTTTTCTTTCTTTTAATCTGCTCCGAATTGCAAATGGGTCCAGCTTCCCTTCTTTCTTCTTCCACTTTCCTCATCTTCTCTCTTCTTCCTCCACCGCCAGCCCGATCTCACAGCCCAGCCGCCAGCCCAGCTCCGACCCATCCCCAGCGCCGACCTATCTCGCTTATCTCCCCACCCATTCCGCCAACAAACCCATCTCGTCGATCAGACCTACTTCTCTTCTGCCGATCAGACCAAGCCGACCAAAGCCCCAAGCTGCCGATCCATGCCTCCGACCCACGCCTCCGTCCAGTCCTTCATCTCAACGCTCACCCAACATCAACAAGCCTGGGTTTCTTTGGATTTCGTGGGTTTCATTCATCGATCCAAGCTCTGGGTTTCATCATTGAAGCCGCCGCTGTCTTCCTCCGCCCATTGCTTTGGTTTTCCGTCGATCCAAAGATTGAGCTCAAAAATAGGGCTATTGCCCTAAATATTTCACAAGAGGGTCTTTTTGGCTAAAATATTCAAGAAAGAGGATTAAATAGCCAATTTACCCAATAAGAAGTGCATGATTTTAGCCAATAATCTTAAGGCCAAGAGGTAGTTCCACCCTTTTTGGTGGTTGAGATAAGGATTTAATGTCCTTGTCTTTAACTTTAACTAGTTTAGAATCTCATGCACATGCATAGATACAATTAAAAATTGGTAAATCATGAATTTGGTCCTGGTCATTTTTCTTATATGTCAAAATGGTCCTTAACGTTTCAAATGTGTCAGTTTACTCTCTAACATTTTTGTATTGTGTCAAAATTGTCCCTGCAACTCGACTTCAAAAATCTTGAACCTCTCATTTTTTTTTTTTTTTTTTTTTTATAGTTATTTGAACAATTTGAGTTTCAAAACTATGGGTACAATTAAATAAAAAAAGAAAAGAAAAGAAAAAAAAAAGTTAATGTGATTAACTATGATTAACTATGATATTAAAATATTATTTTTTCGCCGCCTAAGTGGTTGTCACGTGCGTTTATAATTTAAAAAAAAAAAAAAAAAAAAACACTAAGCTGTAATCCCCTTCTTTTCTCTTGCCCCAACCATAGCCAACCTCCACGGAGGGGATGAGATATACAATGGAACATAGGATGCCAATCACCTTAGTGATTAGTCAAATTGGGCACTCAGGGATTATATAAACACTCCCTTGCTCGCTAGCTCCAAAATCTCCTCAGTGAGTACCTAAAATCCAAACCAACCACCTCTATGTTAATGTTTGTGTTTCTTTTTTGTATTTAATCTATAAGGTTTTTTTTTTTTTTTTTTTTTTTGTAAAAATAAAAAGTCAAAATTGTATTTGAAATGGCTAACGGAGAAACGATGCAAAAAGAAAAAAAGAATTGACAGTAGATTCTCAGGCAAGAGCATTTATTCACGTCTCATTTTTAATAATTTCATTTTCGAATCCGCAGTTGAAATTGTTTGGTCTGATTAGATATTTTTGTGGAAAAAAAAATTTACTTTTTTTTTTTCAATATATATATATAATAAAATTATCATCAGGTTGGGTTGGGTAATACCCGTACCCTATCAAACAAGCTAAGGTGTAGGAAAAAAACCCGCCCTAATATCTGAATCCCCCATCGGGTCAGGTAAAACCCAATACTGGCTAGGTTTTGGCTATCCCTACTCATTTTTTAAGGTTATCCCACGTGATCATTTGAAGGCCATGTGTATTTTTTTTTTTCTTTAAAAAGAAAAAAGAAAAATTCTTTGTGACATTGGTTGAAAAATTCTTTAGCATTCCCATATAAATTTATATTTTCACTAAATTTTCCACTATTTTTTCAGGCTCTTATCTAAATGTGGCTGATAATAAGAATGAGACTTATAATGATTTGTTACAAACAAATTCTGAAGGCACGCCTAGGGTTGGTTTGGATGCAATGCTAAAAGCAAATGATACCCTTGAGTATTTTGTAATACTACACCAAAATAAGTCTATTATATCAAGTGTTAATGCAACAAAATTAGTATAGTGGTATTAGACATAATATCACATCTAAAAATTAAAAGTCGTTGCAATAGTAACTTAAAAATAGTAAATTATTACATTAATAATAATTAGTTGTAATAATTTATAATTTTCAGTTGCAATAGAGATTTTAATACTAAATTGAATTTAGAAAATTTTTTGCAATAGCTTAAATTGAAGAAATCAATTTTTTTTAATAACTTAAATTGAAGAAACCATTATAATAACTTGATACCAATTATATATTTTGCGATATATTATAATAGATCAAAATTTCAAAGAGATGGCTTATTGCAATAAATTTAACATTACAATAACTAAAATATCAATTATTTTACAATATATTGCAATGAATATATTATTACAATGATCTAATTCCAATTATTTTACAATCTATTGTAAGACAAAAATATGAAAAATTTAACTATTACAATAAATATACTGTTGCAATAATTTGAACCCAAATTATTTTTGTCAATTCTTTACAATCTATTGTAATAAAATTTATGAAATAATAGCCTATTGCTACAAGATATTCGAAGTAATAAATTGTTTATTGCAATAGCAAATATATTATCACATCAAAATTTTCATTAAAATATTTAAGATTTATTGCAACAAAATTTTTTTGTAGCACAAACTTATTACCACAAATTTTATTGCAACACTTCGCATAAACTATTGCAATGACTTCGATGTTATTGCAATGATTTTTTTTGTTGTAATAAACATTTTTTGTTGTAGTGAAGCTTTGGGTTTTTTTTTTTTTTTTTGCATTGTGTGAATTTGATTGCCATGGTGTGGGTGTTGCCAGGTGGGTCAGGTGGGTGTGGGCTTGGTTGATTTTTTTTTTCTTTGTTATGGGCTGTGATGGTGGTGGTGGTTGTGGTTGTGGTTGTGTGTGTGGTTGTGATTGATGTTTATTGTAAAGTATATATTATTTTATTGTAGTGGATATATTATTTTATTGTAATATTTATATTATTTTATTGTTTTGAAAACTAAAATAGATCCACTATTGTAGCATGTGTGTAAGTAAAATAGATAAAGTAACTTTTTGTGAAGCTAAATTGCTAAATTTTTAGTTAAAATAGATAAAGTAACTTTTTGTGGAGTTAAATTGCTAAATTTTTAACTTCACTGCTATGGATGCTCTTATACGTGGAAAAAAAAAGATATTAAGGATATGGACTCTTGGCCAAGATTTTTATTTATTTTTCCTTTTGGTATATATAATTAGGAGAAAGGGATTAAATTTTTAATTTTATAGAAACAAAGGGATTATAAACCTAAATTCTTGACCAAAAAGTAATTAACGACCACAGGTTATTGAGCTTAGATTCAATAACCTGAACCCTTTCAAAAAGCATAATTAGTATGGACACCAACAAAGGCCACCAATAAGATGGTTGGATGATAAAGATCCATTACCAACTGAGCCCAAGCCCAATTAATTTATTTTAACTCATTTGATTATAATTTTAACGTGATTGATTATGAGCATAATTATTTCTAGTAATTGATAACTTGGTAGTGATATTCAAGAATCAAGACCCATGTGGTTAGGCATACTCGGTCCAGTAACTCAGCAACCAATAGGAACACTAGGACAAAGGGGAGGGCCGACTCAAATCCACCAAGTTAAAGCCCAGTAGATATTGATTGGGGCTTATTTATTGGGTCGGGTTCCACAATTTCAATCACAAGAAGCGAAAAGAGGAGCATTTCTTGCTTTTGTAGCTGTTGTCATTCTTGGTGCTGCTCACTGCTCAACTGCTCAAGAAAGACAAAAGCGCTTTGAGTGTTGAGGTTAATGCTATGCTATGGCTATGGCTATGGCTATGGACTCCAAAATTTCAATGCCAGACTCCTCCAAACGCCTTCTTTTCGACCGTCGTTACGGTTGGGTGTAAGTCACTCACTCTCTATCTATCTATCTATATATATATATATATATATATATATATATCATAGTGAAGCATAAAATTGATTGATTTTCACTTTGCAGAATTGACGAATGGAAAGACCCATCTGAGGAAGCACTTGCTGGAGGCCGAGGAATGTATGTTTTTCTTCTTTAACCTAGTTTTCCTTCACAGCAGAGAAAACATGCTGGAATAATATTGGGGGGTTTTATGCTTTCGGTTGTTGTAATTTCAGAAAGAAAAATTGGGATGGTAAAAAAAGGAATAAGAAAGAAAAACCCAGAGTTTAATCTTAGTCATGGCACAAATTTGAATTCTATAATTTTATGCTTATTCTTTTTTTCTTTTTTTTTTTACTTCTAAAAGGTTTTGCATACTGCCTCTAACAAAAGCTTTGATGAAGACGGTTTCTCAATCGGTATGATGACTTATCTATTATCTATGTGAATTCTTATGCACTTTCTCCATCTTCATATAGTGGACTTAAGTTTACTTAATTCTTTTAATTAATTTTAGGTCTTGTGGTATTTATTGAACTTGATGAGTTGTGCCCTTTCTTTTTTTCCTTTTTAATGATAAATGGAATCTTATGGAGGCTATATGTCAAAAAATTAAAACTGTAGTTGCTTTAGCAAGCATGTTATCATATATTCTATGAATGATTTTAGCCCATCTGTGTCAAGCATTGTATTAAATGCATGAATTCTGTGTTTATACTTAGAAAATACATGCAAATGTGCTGCTAACTCATGATTTAAAGGAAAAGAAAGAAATGAGGGGAAACACCCCAACCATTTTCACCTCTTTCTTCAAATGAAAATAGAGTGGTGCGGTTTCTTATTCTTATTATGCTTTAGGCTATTCTTGTCTTTTAGATCTTTCAAAAGACATGCATTGTCACCTCTCTCTCTCCCCTTTCAATCCATAAAAGGAGAAAAATTGTTGAATAAATATAAAGAGGGGCTGCACTAAAGGAGAACATGTCCTAAAGGAAGAAGAAATGAAGAAAAGGAGCAGCAAAAAGTTGTAAACTTAAGGAAAAAAAAAAAAAAAAAAAAAAAAAAAAAAAAAAAAAAAAAAAAAAAAAAAAACTTGAAATATATGCCCCTGCAGCATTTGAATTTGTGTGAATCTAATTGCATTATCTGAATCCTTATGAATGTGTACTAGAAAAGCTAAAGTTTTGGTTTTGTTAAATTTAGCACTGAATTGCTTTTATTGTTATATGCATGTTGTATTAAGTTTGTCAGGTGCCATGTAGAATTTAAGTATATGATATAAAAAATGGAGACTGAAAAATTAGAAAATACAAGAATGGCCAATTAGGAAAGGTTGCCAGTATAATATAAAAGAGTATAGTAAACATATGAAAGATCAAATACTTGTATGGACATCTGATTTGCCTCAATCAACTTATCAAATTAAATTTCATGTAAGGTTCAGAATTGTGCTTTTTATATAGCTGTGGCCATACCATAATCCTGAAGGCATGACCCTAGTCAGGATGTATAATGATGATTTTATTACTTAGTGATATTAAAAAACTTACCTCTTTTTCAGTGTTATACCCTTCCTTCTAGTTAATATTTGTTTTATCTTGTTTTTATCTTAGATAGGTTTATTTTTAGCCCTTCACATTCAGGTTCACAATTTTGGTGTGCAAACTTTTTTCTGCTTGCACACAACAGATATAAATACATCTATGTTATGTCTCACATATTTCAGGGATAAAATTTTTTTCTCAGTCATGTTTCCTTATTTCAGTGAGAGATCTGCAAAGTAAACTGGGAAGGAAGCCATTAATTTTAAAAATATAGAACCAGGAGTATTGACAGATGCCAAGAGCTTTGTATCTCAATTGGCATCACCTAGTATCTGCAACAGATGTCTAGGTTTCAAATCTACCCTTCCCAATTATCACATTATCCTAAAAAAAAAAAAAAGGAGTTTTGAAAGATTTAGTTTTTTCTATTTTTTACAGATATTCTGATATTTTTATTTTGTAAAGAGTTTCAGACATGCTGAATTTGCTTGAGGTCATAAATAATCCTGAGGGCTTGACCCTAATCAAGATCTTTGTACAAATTAGATTCCCTTCACCTTTTCCCTATCTGCTTGCTGAAAAATGACTTTGGAAATACACCTAAATATAGTCTTCCTATTTCATGTATTTGAATGACTGATTGCCATCCTCTTTTTAGAGTTAGTCCTTTGCTTCTTATTGTATCACTTTTCATTTCTTTTTTTCAATATGATTTATGACTTCCTCTTATTTGTATTTTGTCCACTCAACATCTACTGTTGTAAATTGGTTTTGTGCCCTTGCTTTCTTGTTGCTCTCTCCTCTTTTATAATTTTTAACACCTTGACATGTCTTTTGTACTAACAAAGACAACTGTGTCTAGCTTAAGCTGTATCTATAGTTTTATCTTTAATGAGTTGTGTGCTGCTTAATGGTCGTGCATGTTTAACTTAGAGAGTCTTTAGATATTTTGTTACAATGTACATTGCAGACATTAGATCTAAAGTTTCTTTGATGGGGAACAAGGATGAACTTATCTTTTTTCTCACGTTTCCTTCAATTTCCTCACAGGTTAGTCTTGCAGGGAGCTCTGCAGTTAAAGCTCTTGAAAGGACAGAACTAATGTTGCCTCAGATAGTCCAAGATGATCTAAATGATCAGCTTCATAAGTTCATGTCTTCATTGGAGAATCAAAAATTCAACCAACTCTTCCTCAAAGAAAATTTGCAAACAAATGCAGTCAGTTGCTCTTCCCATCTACATATGGATAGCAGTGAATCACAAGATTCACAACTGGCCTGAAGCAATTAGATTTGACCAAGCCCTTTCACTTGAATATGTATCCTTTATAAACCATTACTTTAGGCTTTTGTTTCTGTAGCAAGCTAGATGATATTGTCTGTGATTATGATAACATTATTTGCTGTTTGAAATTTTTTATTAAGAAAAATAGGACTTATCAATTTATTAATGAATTAGATTTTTATCTTAAAAAAAAAAAAAAAAAAGAGGATGGATTATCCAAGTATATAGTCTCTTATAAAAATGGTGTTTGACATGGTTTATTTAAAAAAGTCTCTTGTATTCTAAATGACCTTGGAGAGTGACCTTCTAACTTCAAATGTCAACTTGATTTGCTGCTGCTTGAGCATTTCTAATTATCCTGCCAATCTTTGTGATGTTTTATGAACGATTCATGTTGATCAGGGCTGGTTTTGCCACTGGGCTACTTAGTCAATTGCCTTAAGGCCCGAAGTGGAAGCCTAAGAAGCATGGACACAGGTATGGATATAATACGGTATTATGACTTTTTTTGAAAAAATAGGACAAGGGTACGGTAGGACATGTCTGTTGAATATATTTTTTATTTATTTTTTCTATATATTATTAAGAATTTATTTTTCATATAATATTAAATATATATCAAATTAAAAAAAAAAAAAAAAGATAATAAATCAAATCCATGACTATTAAATATGTTTAGAAATTAGCACACAAACCAAAAATAAGGATATTTATTAATTTTCAGTTGCATTCTTATATATTATTCAAAACATAAATGTTCTCTTTGTTTTGTAAAAGAGTATTTGATTCCTCATGTTCTTGTGTCCTGGTTGTGTTTTGTATTTTTGTTTTATTTTTTTAAATGACATGATTGGGACATGCATGTAGAAGTGTCCCAGACATGTCAAGTGTTCGACATGACTATGGTATCCCAAATGAGTGTTTCTACTTAGGGTTCAAGATGCAGTTAGCTTGAGTATATATTATATAAGAATAATTATATATAAATAGAGAACAAGCAATTGTCCCAGCCCATTTTATTCTTCACGGGCAAAGATTATGAGGCTACCTTATTACAAATACTTAAATTAGTCGTTTTGCATCTCAAAAAAAAAAGAAAAAAGAAAAAAAGAAATAATGGATTTTTTAAATAAATAAAAAAATTATAATGCAAAAAATTAAATCAATATGACCTAATTTATCTTTAAATATAAGATGCCTCATTTAAAATTGCTGTTTTAACAAGCCTTAAATAAGTGTCTACTCAATTGGCTATGAATAGGAAGCTGCACACAAATGATGACATGGAGAAAGTTGATGTAAAAGCTTATCTAAGTTTGGTTGGAAAGGAGACTTCAAATTAATTAAGCTACACACAAGAATGAAATTTCAAATTAATTGAGCTCCTCTTTCAATGTTCTTCGACTTTTTAAATTTCTAAACTCGAGTCCATTATGAATTAATAGATGTGTTTGAAAAATTTGTAGTTGTTTCTTCTACATACCACTGAGTCTTGGAGAGATTGTCCACCGATTTCTCATTACACCCAAGTGTCTCCAGATGGTTTTATGCCCAAGAAGTTTGTAAAAAACAACATAGACCATAAGAGCTACCGTTGATGTACCTCCAGTTAACATGAAAAGAACCGAAAATGTAGTAGGGCTAAGACTAGAAACTTCATCAATGGACTCCGCATAATCCACACACTTCTCAGATGCAACCATGCTTTTCTCTAATTCTCGTAACCTACCACTTTCAGATCCTTTCAGTAGTGCTTTATTTACATCATGAAGCAGCAGAGAACCTCTTGGAAATACCTAAGCCACAAGCACAATCAAATACAATTCTTTAATTTACAAAATGTTGGCTTCAAATCTGAACTTAGAAACGCTTAATTTACCAGTACTGTTCAGCGTACAATAAATGTAAAAGAGACTCATTTTCCTTGAGACAATTAGAAGAAAAGACTCGTAGTTCATACCATATTTGATTAGGTCTCAGGTTTTTCATGTTAATAAAAATCCAAAATTTTATGAAAGCATTTCAATTTGAAGTTTTTGTCTTCTGTTCAATTCCATTATTTGTTTATGATATTCATAACAGTAACATAGCGGAGAAAAAAAAAAAAAAAAAAACCATTGATTAAACCATGTGTTTCACTTTAAGACTTATATTTAAATCAATTTCGTAGCCATTGAACAAAAATGATAGAGAGAGAAATGCTCGGTTGACAATGTTAGAGACATATTTCTATTATTTAAAATAAAGAGAATCCTTTAACAGAAAACTTACATATGAGAATCCTCCAACATTGTAAGTCGGTCCAGCAGTAATAAACTCTTTGCAGTATTTTGCAAGGAATAATTTGGCAAAAGGAACTTCAAGAAAGGCTGCTGCTATTTCCTTACTTCTAAGTGCATAAGCATATTCTTCTGGTGAGTTATAAGTCCTGATATTTCCCTTGTGGAATCGTAAGACATCTACCAAATATTTTGCTACGAATGATCCCCTACAGCATCCAACCACTGCATTTCCATACTGCAGTGACTCGACACCATTTACACTGGCTTCAAGCTTTTGCACTGTGAGTATACTGGTTAGGTTAGCCGTGTATATTTGCATGATTACGAGTGCTACAAATAGCCACACCACCATTGTCATGCGTGATAGATTGCTATGTAGTTTCCCCCCTATGAATAAAGTGATATTAGAGACATATATTTCAAACTTTTTCAGATGGATTTCAGAACCAACAATGCAGCACATTCAACAAATTCACAAACTGTCACCTTAGCGGTTGTGAAATTTGTTGTGTATTAATTTTTGTTTCAACATAAAAGTTTAAGAATCTATGGTGAAGAATGATAATAAGAACCAAAAAAAATTCCAAGATACCATGTAAAGAGAAGAGACTAGTGAAGGCTAAGCACAGCAAGGCACCAATTTGATTCGAGGCAGAACCTTTGAGTTCAGGGTTGTGATTCCGTTCTATCAACCACACAACAAAGCCATTATAGACAATTATTGCCCCTATTAAAACCCACATGGCTTTTGTGAATGGCTTCATGAACAGCAATCCTCTATTAGTAGTTTGTGGTCGAATCCGAACTGGAACTATCATCACCAATCCTGATTCTGTGTAGGGCTGTGTGAACGCTGCATGTCGAAACCGCTTGGCCACTATGGCTACATCACCAACCACTGCATCAAACTTCTACTCCCAAGAAAGAAATATTTCAAGCATGATTAGTCTTTAGCTACTAGGAGGAAAGGAAATCATCATGACCCAAAATTAGAACAAACCAAAATAATTTAAATAATAATGCTTCAAACAAAAATAGATTGTAATTAGTATAACATCATTTTCATATAAGATCACTATTGATATTATTATTGTAGACCAACCACTCCATGTCATATCAGTAGTTGTAAAATTTCTTGTGGCTTTAGATTTATTATAATTTAAAATTAAAATGATAGTTTATCAATCTGGATGTCTCTCAACATGCTTTAGACTTATTGTTGGTTCCTTAATTATGAGATCCCAAGCTGCAAGTTAACAAATAATGCTCTTAGAAAAGTAACAACTTATGCATCACCCTTCTTGTTTTACTAAGATAACAAACATGTCTTCATAGAACTTGTTGCATTTGAGCTCTTACCATAACCCAAAATTAGAATGAAGCACAATTACTTAAAATTAAAATGACAGTTTATCATTCCGTATTTCATTCTCAACATGCTTGCTTTGAGTTTTTTTCAACCAAAAAAAAAAAAAAGGAAGGATAAAGTTAACAGCCCAAAAATATTGGATTTAAGATATTCTCAATGACTTGAATAAGTTAAAAGGAGTGAAGAACTTCTCACTTTGAAATAAACCTGCTCCACTATTTCCTCATAAGTTCCATCAAAGGGAGTAAAATTGTATGGCAGGTAGTATGGCAAGCTTCCAACAGTTGCTTGGAACAAATCAATTGCAAATCCTTCATAAGCAGTACTGTTTTTTGACTGATCTTGTACCACACTCACAAATTGTTTGAAGCTTGATTTGGTGGGTACACCAATCCTCAGTGGGTTGGCATTTGTTGGAAGAGTCCATCCTCTTGGAGCAGTCCAAGTTCCACCTGGCCAATAAACCTTCTCCAAACTCCTCATAGAAGTGTTGTTTGCAGTTCTTTCATCAGTAGTCACTGAGAAACCCTTTCTTTTTGACCAGAGCCCAAGTTCCTTATAACTCTTCCCAAACACATTGATGATCTGAAATATATGTGCAGGAGTTACTTTCTTGTCAATAAATTGAACCTTTCCATTTAAGCCATTATATTCACTCAGCATAATGTTATCTAACAATGGTTGGCTGCCCTTGCTGCTTCTCATCATTGCTAGACAAACTGCCTGTACAGCATCAAAGGCCTGCGCCGCAAAAATCCCAGGTTCATTTTTGTCCTCTTCTGGATTTTCCATGCTAAAGTTTTTACGAAATCTAGTATAAAAGTTTTGAAAATGAGGATGGTTTTGGGGGAAGTAGCTTTTTACTCCTATAATGCCTTGCATTGAAGAAATGGAGGAGGCACTGAGGGAATGGATAAAGCTTGTAAAGGGTTCTGTAGTGATCCAGACATAGTCTTTCTCCATCATGTTCATTTCTTTAGCCCTCTCAAAAAGTCTCACAGCTAATGTCAATGACAAATGAACCACAAAAACTCGGTGTTGTTCACCTTTAAGCCTCTCAAGCTCTATAGACAATGAAGAAGAAGAAGCATATGGTGAGAGGGCTACGGTATGGCTTATCTCTGCCCCAGATTCTAGCAGGGCATCAGAAAGATGAGGTATGACTTCACTGAGCAAAGAGTCATTATCTTCGTAAATTACAGTGACCTGATGCCATTCCCAAGACTGAATAATAGCAGCTATGGCTTTCATCTGTGCATTCTGGTTTGGCGAAGCTTGAAGCAGGAAAGGCCACTTCTTTGTTGCCCATTGTGGAGTTGTAACAGCAAAAGAAAGAACTGGGATTTGAGCTTTGTTTCCAATCTCTGCAACTAGAGAAGCTTCTTCCCATGTATGTGGTCCCAGTATGGCTTGCACTTGTTGGTTCCTTATGAGATCCCAAGCTGCAAGTTAACAAATAATGCTCTTAGAAAAGTAACGACTTAGGCATCACCCTTGTTGTTTTACTAAGATAGCAAGCATGACTTCCTAGAACTTGTTGCTAGAATTTCAACAGAGAATTCCTCAATTATGCATCATTCATTACCATGAATTTATAATATGAAATTGACCAAAAAAATATTTTGAAGTTCATAAAAACGCTTACATTAAAAGATGTTGTGCGGAAATTTTTCTCTACCCAATTGATACATTAGTGGAAGAGTGCCCAAGCTTTAAGTTATATCTGGATCAGGTAAATTATAATATATATATATTTTCACAATAAAAGGAGAGCTTTCCATGGACTAAGACTTTAAAATAATAATTTAATGTACAACTTAGTGGAGAAAAAAAGGCTCAACTGTTTTTTTTTACATACCCGCAAGAGCTGCCTGTACAGGTTCACTATGAGTATTTTTAATGTGCAAATCAAATCTTTGATTTGTCTTGTTAAAGACATCCTTTATAGCCATCTCCATCGCCACTTTCTGTTCCTTACCAATGCGAGAACTGTAGTCTATTATTGCCCCTATAATGCCTCTGACATGTTCCTTTCCAAGTGTGGTGGTCCTTCCATCTACGGTAGCCTTTTCTACAAGTAACAAGACCAAGGCCAAGAATGTGAAGGTAAGAGTTGTAGCCATTTGATGCAAAACTGCTGTCACTTCTCTATTTATGCAGGTATTCGTAGCAGTATCTTGCATCTTGCTCTCTCTGGTCAGTCTTGTGAATTGAATCCCAATTGCGTCGAAAACTCCAATTCTGTGCTGACTACTGAGTCTGCAGACTAGAACATATCTAGTTTGAACTCTGAAGGTCGCTCTTCAAGCACATTCCGGATATTAATCAAAGCACACTCTTTAGACCCGGTCCACCGTTCTATTCTTTTCAAATATCCTTGCATGTCAGTGTCAATGTGTCCGACTTCCGAGTGAGATAGTAAATTGTGATCGTGGCATTACTATAATAATCTATGGTTGACTAGATTTTTATGTTACATTAAGAACAAAGTTTAGTTACAAAATACCACCGCATGCTTTTGGTGTGATAGTCACTCCACAAGTATAAGTACTTATGGGATGTGGGGGCAAGAACTGACAAGTCTCTAGGAGGAAACTTCACACACATATATATTTAGATTAGGCTAGAGTAGAAATTCTATCTTATATCAAAAAAAAAAAAAGTCCAACTACAAAATTGGTTGCAACTTAAAACAACAATTTCCTTTAAAAAAATTAATATTACATATATTTTGAAAATCTAACTATTGAATATTATTTACTATATGATCTATAAGCTGCATAATTTTAAATTACAAAAACTTGCAATTTAAACAATTTATTAATGACATAGCTATTGATCTTTAATTTTCTAGAAATTTTGCATTAGCATGGAGGCTTTAAGAAGAAAATGTAATCCAACGATGGATTTGTCAAAAATCACCTTTAATTACCTTAGGTTACAACTAATTTTGTAACTAAACTTTGTCCTTACTTTAATCACAATATATCAATTCAACAATTGTAGGGGCTTTGGGGAGTAATGGCCACTCCAAAGTTTAAAAAAAAATTAATATATATGTAATACTAATTTTAACAATTTTTGTTCTATAAAATTACACTTTACTCCCTTAAAAATATTATTGATTCTTTTAAGAGTAATGTTATAACTATAAACTTTTCTACAAAATTTTTACAAACTATTGAGGTAACAAATTCTTATTGGTTCACATATGAGCCCACCAATCACATTATTTTTCACTTACTAATAATCACTTAACACATCAGCAATTTATAAAAAAGTTTGTAACTCTATCATTTTCCTCCTTCTAAAGGTCATAAAAAAAATGCTATACTTAAAACATTTTCACAACACTTCACAACAAATTTTAATTAGTAAGTTGTTATTGGTTGCAATTATTGGGTAAAAAAGTAATTTAAGTGATAGGTTCAAATTAGAACCAATAACAACTTACCATATAAGATTTTTTGTGAAAATATTGTGGACGTAGCACTTTTCTAAAAACATTTATAGATCTAAAATCTAAAACAAAATATACAAGCCCCAAAAAATTAGCCCAACAACAAAATTACCAATAGCAAAGCTATATAATAATAATAATAATAATAATAATAATAATAATAATCAAACCCAATAAAACAATTTCACCCGAAACAAACAACCCAGAACTTTAAAAATTTTAAACAAAATAATTTTGTCCTTATCACCAAAAAAAAAAAAAAACCATCAGCGGCTATAAGCAACAAAGCCGAAGGTCAGAGTCGCTGCACAAAATTAGTAACAATGCCACCTCCCCTAACTTCAAGCCATTACTGAATTGTGGACACTCTAGATTTATTTTTTTTGGTTGGAATAGATCCTCTCTATTTTAATTACTCTCCATTTCGTCATTTGATGGTTAATGTTTTTTTTTTCTTAATTTAACAATGTATAAACTACCTAGACATTTATAATTTTAAATGATGTAACAATTACTAAACTTTTAAATTCGTAATATTTAATTTGATTCATGAAATAGATTAATTTCAAATGAAAATGATCATTTTTCATATTTAATTAATATTATCTTTAGTTGTTGACTTGTACTATAAGGAGACGTTTGGTATGAGGTAATATTTTAGAATTCTTAGAAATATTGAATTTTTTTTTTTTTTTAACATTTTCACATTTGAGTTAGATGCTAAATGAAAATAAATTATTTTTATTAGCAAGAGATATAATGTCTATATTTTAAATATTTTTATTACAATATAATTTTAAACATCACTTTCAATTATATCTTGTTTCACATCTAACTGTGTCCACACTCTTTCACAAAATATTTTAATTATTTTTATTAAAATATAATTTTTGCCAAATGTTAAGAAAAAATGAATTAAAACATATTAACAAGTTTAGAGTCACAAATGTTTTCATAGCTATTAATATGGCTAATTGTAAATAGTGGACAATAAAATGTATTTGTTAAGTCTGTACAAAATTAATAACAACTTAACAACTCAATGGCTGTGAAAAATATTATGAAAAATATTGTTTATATAATGTTTATCAGAACTTTAACTTTATGGCTGCGGCAGTATAATGTCACTAGAATATGTTGCCAAGTCTTTGTCAAGGCATATGTAATGAGCATGTCTTATTTCCTTCGTAGACTGCATTAATTTCAGTCATGGACAAAGATTGGAACTGGTCGAGTTAGACTAATTCACAGACATAAAAATAATGCAGCTCTCATGCATGTGCCGTCCAGAAGACTTGGCATTTTTCAGTACTGTTACTCATTTGTACAAAAAGATTGATAACCAACTGATTTTATTCATATATTGGTCGAAAAAAGATTTCTAAATAAAAACAGGACTAATTCAAACGTAAACAACGGACGAGCATACGTAGATCAAGACCATCTATATTTTAGAAATTGTTGACGTACCTCAGGTAGTGCAGACTGCAGACTGCAGACTCATTCACCCAAACCCGCAAACTAATGTAAGTCATCGGTAAAAACCTTGACGTTCAAATGTGATTCTAGAATCTTGAAATTAGTCATTGTTTGGAAAATATATTATATATACCAGAATCTGAAATTTGTGTTTTCTTTTGTTAGATTACACTGATAACTTTGAAGTATAACCAAATTAAACTTCTTAATTTGATGGGAAAAATTTATTGGTTATATAAAGTCTTGATGAGAAAAGAAGGAACTTCACATGTTTTAAGCACAAGGGTTCAAGTCTCGTTGATTGGAAAACGGCTGTAGTCAGAGAGATTTTAATTAAATGTGTTCTCTCATATTGTGAAGGATAGCTTTACTCGTGTGGTGCTCACTATGGTTATTGATAGAAATGGCAAATGGCCGGGTCGGGTTGATTGGATTCGGGTCTGATTAATTAGGTTGCGGCTGGGTCAAAATCGGATTTGGGTAAAAAGATGAATCCTTTTAAGCGGGATAAAAACAGGTGGGGTCAATTGGGTTGACTCGTATTTTTCACATAAAAAAAACAAAACAAAAAAACCAAAAACAAAAACAAAATGTATTTGTCATTTGGAAAGTCATGCAGTAAATCACTTGATGTAAAATGCATTACTTTGAATTCACCACTCATATCAAGAATGAGCTCAGTTAAATAAATTAATACTTGTTCAATAATTTTAAAATTATACAAATCCCAACATTACTAACCAAAACAAAATAGCACAAAGGATAAGTAAAATAAATACACAAGTTTCATTTCTATACAATATCAACATCTCAAAACTTAAAACAAAATTACAAGTGCCTTATTACATATCTAATTTGACAAAGAATAAAACATATAAGAATTTTACAATCTTGAAAACTAATTTTATAATCTAATATCAATTGCGGTTGGTACTCTATTTCAATTTGAGAATATACATTAAAGTTTGATTGTTTACTTATTTATACATAATCTCTTTTATGAATATCATGTCATTGTTGAATAACACACACTCCAGGAAATATCATAATTTATTTTGAAAAACCATTTATTTTGGACATGAATTGTTAAAAAAAAAAAAAAAAAAAAAAATATTAAGCATCCATAATTTATGCTAATTTCATTGTTATACTTTGGCTTCACTCTTATCACACTTATGAATATTTCTCATACATGTCTATAATATTAAATATATGTTTTTAACTCTACCGTAACCAGATTATCTTGGCATGTACTTTATTATTTGATATCTAAAAGTCTTTACTCATTATAGAATACCTCAACTATTTATCTTTCAATTCATTTGTATACAGTAAAGTAAAAGTCTCAATTGTTTCCTTAAAGCCATTATATCTAAATGATGTTAAATATATATTTGAATAGTGTTATCCAAAACAATGTTTAAAAATTTATGTTTTTTTATTAAAAAAATTAATAATAATAATAATAATAATAATAATAATAATAATAATAATAATGTCCATTATATATTGTCAATTGAGTTTGACTTATGCACTGTAAAACTCACAATAAACAATTAAACCAATATTGTTTTAATTTTATTATTTTTTTACCAAAAAAAGTTATAAAAAATTGTTCGGGCCACAAGTTGAGTCAAATTACCCGCAAAAAATAGGTCAAGTCATGGGCCATCCCGTCTTTTGCTTTGAGTCAAAAAATTAGGGTCAGGACGAGCATTTTTTGGGTTAGGTTGGATAAGATCGGGTCAGATTGGATCGGCAAATTTTGACCCGTTTTCCCATATCTAGTTATTGCCTTGCAGTATTGATTCTTAAGCTAGGCCTTCTTATGTCATTGTCTAGAGCCTCCCAATTAGTTAATTAGTTTTATTGTGAACATAGATGGAGTATGTGCTCTAACCTTCATCCCAAAAGGCCTTTAAAATTATGTGTCAAGAGAATTCTAACTCAATTCAATTGAAATTTTAAGCCGTTTCACTAGAAAATAAAAATAAATAAAAAAAGAGAAGAAAATTAGTTATATTGTGTTGTATCATCATTGATGATTAATTTCTCATAACAAATTGAGACTTCAATTCTTGTAAACAAGTTACATGGTAGATTGTCAACACTAGTCTCCCAATCTCCCATACAGCACTCACAATCTAACCAATCTCTCTCTCAACACTAAAATCAAAATTAGAAAATATTTTTTAAGTATCTTTTACCATGCATTGTCTTACCGAAGGTAAACTAAAACTTATATTTTAAAATATTAATCTTGGTTTAGTTATTAATAATAATCAAGTAAAGTTCCAATAATGGTTAATTGTGTCAAATATGTCTATATTTTGTAGGTTGAATCTGCTAAGTTATTATATTAGTGAAATTGCAATAGTGGCATTGATAAATTAGATTCTATTTTTCTACGCTTGAAAGTTTATTTTATTCTGGTTATATCATAAATTTTAATTGTTGATAGTATTTCTTTTATTTCCAAGTAATTTTTAATTATAAGCATGTCATAAAAAAAGAGGTAAAAGATGATGAAGTAATACAATAGAAAGAGATAACAAAAAAAAAAAAAAATCATAGTAATGTTTAAACATGTAATATAATAATTATTTATCATATAAAGGACTAAATTCTTTTTCAAATGCACGTATCACCTACAAAATTGTATCAAAAATATTTCTTAAAGTTGTTCCTACAAACATAAAATTTTACATAAAATTAATTGTCATATGAAGATGCAGTGAATTAGTCATATTAACAATTTAAAAATAGATATTAACAAAACTTAATTATAAAATTTAATCGGTAATTTTGAATCTCAAAAGCAAGAATAATAGATTTTAAATATAAAAATGGTCCCCTTAAAAGTATTGCTTTATGCCTCGAACTATATCAAGCAATTTCGATCAATAGGTATCATCGGAGAGATCCGATAATAAGATAATAAGATAGCATACTTGTGGGTTGGAGTTAATGGCGAATGGAGGAGTGTGCGCATGTGAGCATGAGAGAGATGACATGCTAGTCCCACTCTTTCATGGTGCATGTAATGGGTGTAGAATAATTATTAAGTACTCCTGAAGTACTATAAATGCGTACTTTCTCTTCTCACAAAACTGTAGGTCCCACTAATTAAATTTATAGTGGGGCCCACAATTAATGTGAAAGGGGAGAGTACACATTTATGATACTCTCAGAGTATTCAATAATTTTTCGTGGGTGTGTCCATTGCACTATTTGTGCTCATGGTGGGGGTGTGTGTGTGCATGTATAGAGTGTAAGGTGGGGGTGTGTGTGTGCATGTATAGAGTGTAAGTACTAGGATTTCTTAAAGGTATAATTGGTCATATATATGAGTTTTGAAAAGGTGGTCTTTTCTAAATTTAGTTCTCTAAATTTTCTTTAGGGAGATTCTCCCACTGCTTGTCATTTCCACACTATCTCCACGAAAACTATCACTACTATCAAAAATTTGGGAGGGCTAAGCTAAATATAATAATACCGCTTTTAATATGAATCTAGCTTGGAGATTATGTGTTTAACCAGACACCCTCTAGTTTCTCACTAAAAACACACACCCACACACAAGACACCCTCTAGGCTATGGTCATCCAAGCTAAATATTTCACACACAATTCATGCTTGGAAAGTAACCTTCCTTCAAGGGGTTCCCATATTTAGAAAGCTATCCAAATGGGTCTAAATTTCCTTAAACAAAGACTATATTGGAAAGTGGGATGTGGCACAAAAATTAAATTTTGGAATGATAATTGGTTTCCATGTGGCCCCCTTTGTGGACACTATTTGTGCTAGTGTATATGGAGTGACCAATATTCATTGAGAATTGAGATTTTTTAAATATGTGATTGGTGAGCTGAATTTGGAAAGAAAAAAAGAATGATTTTTTTTTCTAAATTTATTTCCTCTAAATTTTCTTTGGGGGAGATTCTCCCATTGCTTGTCATTGCCATATCTCCTTTTGAATCTAGCTTGGAGATTATGGGCCTAACCAGAAATTCTCTAGGCCTAGGTCATCAATGCTAAAATATTTCCCACACAATTCATGCTTGGAAACAAACCTTCCTTCAACGTGTTCCCAAATTTGGAAAGTCATCAAATGGGCCAAAATTTCATAAAACAAAGACGAGTTCAAATCTTCTGTCTCACTTTTCTTGTTCCACTCTATACTCTACAAATAAAAACTTGACACGTGCCAATTTATTTAATTAAATTCTAATTTCTTTTTCTTTTTCTTATTTCATTATTTTCACTTTCTAAAAGAAATAAAAATAAATAAAACTCAAACACATCCCACCAGCCACCACCACCAGTCATCACCATCAAACTTCACGACGGCAACGAAATTGTGACCCTTAAAGTTTCTTATCCCTTCCTGCATTTTCTTATTTCACTTCCTAAAAGAAATAATAAATAAATAAAACTCCAACACATCTCCACCGGCCCACAACTTCCAACCTTTATCGGCACTAATGACCATCCACCATAGGCTCTGGCAAAGTTGACTTGTCAAACGACGACAACCCAATAGTGACCCAGCCGAGTCAACTCACATGGTCCTCTCAAACTCTAGATCTGTGAAATCCAAGTCGGCCACCCCCATTAAAGTTTATATATATATATATATATATATCAGGGTCGGCTCAACAACTTTGGGGGCCTTAGGCGAAAATTTTAAGTGAGATTTTTTTTTTATTATTTAAATATTAATTAAATAATATGTATTGAATTTTTTATTTAAAATCTATTTTTCTTGTTTTTTGAGATGCAAAATTACTAGAAATAAAATTTAAAGTATAGAATAATAGAACCTGGTTATTGCAACTTTTCTAAAGCCGTGACCACCTTAAAGTCTAAACCTGCACAAATAAAAATTAATTTATTACATGGTTCAATGAATTAGTATTACTATAATATAAATGAGTTGATATGATACACATCAAATTATTAATTGGTGTGATAATTTATAATGATTGATAAAATAAGAGTATGCAATAAAAAAAATGTGATAAATTATTAATTAGTATGTGGTGGGACCAGCTGTGAGATGCAATGCTGTGTGCACTGTGCAATCTTGTCTACACAACCCACAACTTGTGTGTTGTCTTGTCTTAACTATTTTTGTTTTTTTTTCCCTTTTTAATCTTCTGCATTTTAAGATACAATGGTGCATTTTTAATGCATTTTATTAACTAATAAAAGTACTTAAAAATTTTTTAATTAAAATATATAGATAAATATTTTATATATATATATATATATATATATATTTACAAGTGGGGGTCTTCTTTTATTTGGGGGCCTTAGGCGATTGCATCAATTGCATCACCTGTTGAGCCGGCCCTGATATCTATATATATATATATATGTATATAACACAGATCTACATCCATGCCTTTTATGGGTTTGAGATCCACAAACTTTGGCCTCCTTTCATGGCTTGAATCTTCATCATCTCCACAACCAAGAAAGCACCTTAAACTTTCATTAAACAAATAATGGGCCTTGACACAGATCCTTTTGGCTAACTCATTGCAGATTGCCTTCTTTGGGCACCTTGCAAGACTAGCCATTCAATCTTTAACATGCAAGGGTTGTTATTCATGTGATTACTAATAAGTTGTCTAACGACTCAATGGATTCAAAAGCTCAACTTCGCGAGCACCAGTGGTGATGGTGGTTGTTGCCATCGGTGAAGGTTAGTGGTGGTGACTGGTGGGATGTGTTGAGTTTTATTTATTTATATTTCTTTTACAAAGTGAAATAAGAAAAAGGCAAAAAAATTAGAATTTAATTAAGTGAGTTGACGCATGTCAAGTTTTTATTTGTGAAGTATTGATTAGAATAGAAAGAGTGAGACTGAAGATTTGAACTCAGCAAAAACTATGTTGGAAAGTGGGACATGGCAACAAAATTAGTTTCTTTTTTTTCTTTTTTTTAGAATCAATGCGAGAAGTTTTATTATGAAGGCAGAAAACTTCTGTCAAGAATTACATAATTTGTCACATCACTATGGATATCTTCTATCCAAATTTGTGGTTCGTACAAGAATTTTGCTAACATGGCAAGCTTGTCAGCAACTCTATTTCCTTTCTGCTAACATGCGAGTAAGACACTTCTTAAACTTGTGGCTAACCAACGCGAGTCCTCAATGATGTGGCCAAAAGCTGTCATGCAAGCTGAATCCGATACAAGGTGCTTGTAGATGATCTCAGAGTCTACCTCAAACACTACATCTTGAAGTCCGAGCTCGATGGAGAAAGAGATAGCTTTCTTGCAAGGCAAAGCTTCCATGTCCTCCACTGTGGATGGTAGCGGAATGCGTTCTGAAAGCGCTACAATCACCATACCTTCTGAGTCTCATATCACTACTCCAATGCCTGCTGTGCCCATGTCCTGAAAAATCGCTCCATCACTGTTGGCTTTGTACTGAGTTGGTGAAGGAGGTAACCAATGCGTTGGGTGGTCCACCAATCTTTGCTGCAATGGGATACCTTGGGTTGCATGGAATTCTTGTAAGCGTTCAACAGCATCAGAATATATCTTCCCCAAAGGCACCGTGGCTGCTTCCACTCTCTATGCATTCCTATTATGCCAAATACCCCAAGTGATGTATGCAAATACCTCTGCCAAATGCGGTGATTTCTGAGCAAAGATTCCTTGACATAAGTCACGGAAACATACCAATTTTTTAGCCAAAAATGGTCGACACCACTCTAGCTTCCACCACAAATTTTTCACCTCTATGCAATCCCAGAGAGCATGGATTGTATCCTCTATTTCGCAACAACAGCGATCACAAAGAGCGTTCACTGTGATGTTCCTCTTCATTAAGTTCAGTTTTGTTGGAAGGGAATCAATTGCTGCTTGCCAAAGGAAGTGTCTTATTTTATTTGGCAAGTTTAGTGACCAAATATCCCACCAAAATTGCTGTTGTCCGCTATGTTTGAAGGGCCTGGTGCTTTCACTTCTTCTTTTAAGAGGAGTTGATATGCTAATTTGGTGGAATAATGTCCATTCCTTATTGCTGTCCAGATAAATCTATCTTCAACATGCGTAGAACTCAGGGGTAAACTGAGAATTGCAGCAGCTTCATGGGGCATAAATTCATTCAGTATTCGATCTTCAATCCATCTGCCATTTTCCTCATCAATAAGGGCACACACCCGAGAGTTTTTGGGCAAATTTTTTTGGGGTGAAACCACCCGACTTGAGTGCAAATCTGGCAGCCATTTATCACCACTAATCAAGACTGACTTCCCATCCCCTATTCTCCATCTCGACCCCAACCTCACAACCCTACAAGCTTTGAGAATGCTTTGCCAAGCATAGGAACCCTTCACTTTCACACCCTCATCTAGGATAAAGCAATTGGGAAAGTACTTTGATTTAAAGACCTTATAGAAGAGAGAGTCTTTGTTATGGAGCAATCGCCAAACTTGTTTCCCCAACATTGCTCAATTGAAGCTTTCAATATCCTTAAAACCTAGCCCCCCTTGACACTTTGGCTTACACTAGTTCTTCCAAGCCACCCAATGTGTTTTCCGACCTTTCCCTTTATAGCCCCACCAAAACTTCCTGATTAGAGATTCAATATCTTTACATAAACTCTTTGGGAGTTTGAAACTTGCCATGGTGAAAGCGGGCATCGCTTGGAGAACCGCTTTAATGAGTACTTCCCTTCCCCCTTGCGATAAGAGACGTTCTTTCCATCCTTGCATTTTGTGCCAAATCCTTTCTCGAATGTAGTTAAAAATTTGTTTTTTTGCTCTACCCACAAAGGAAGGTAATGCAAGGTATTTTTCATAATTTGTGGTGGCTACTACCCCCAAGCAAATTTTTAATTTCCTGCTGCACATGATGATCAGTGTTTGGGCTGAAAAATAGTTGAGATTTTCCATGGTTAATCTTCTAACCCAAAGATGGTGCAAAATTTCAAGGATGGTGTTGCATTCTTGCGTGTTTGCCCGATAAAATAGCACACTATCGTCTGCAAAGAACAAATGGGAGACCTTTGGACCTACATTACAAAGAGAGACTCCTTTTATTGTGCTTGCAAGTTCTGCTTGTTGGATAAGTGAGTGTAATCCTTTTGCACATAACAAAAACAAATAAGGTGATAGAGGGTCCCCTTAATGGAGGCCACTGTTAGGTGTGAAGTGCCCATGTGGTTCACCATTAACCAAAATAGAAAAAGAGACTGATCGAATACAAGAACTGATAAGGGATATCCACCTATTTGCAAATCCTAACTTCTCCATTAATTTTTCTAGGAAAACCCACTCCACCCTATCGTAAACTTTGCTCATATAAGCTTTAAGGCCATGAGCCCTTCTTTTCCTTTTCTCTTATTTTTTAAATGATGTAGCATTTCAAAGGCTACAAGAATGTTGTCAGTAATCAGCCTATCAGAAATGAATGCACTTTGTGACTCCGAAACCAATTTGGGCAGAATTTTTGTGAGTCGTTTTGCTATGGTTTTGGACACAATTTTGTACAGGATGTTACAAAGGCTTATGGGTTTGAAATCAGTAGGTTTTTCAGGATTTTTTGTTTTCAGTACAAGTGAGATGAAAGTGTGGTTAAGGTTTTCTAGCATGGCACCCAAATTGAGAATAGTTAAAGAGGCAGCAATGACATATTGGCCAACAATATCCCAACAAGATTTGAAAAAAATTGGGGGTAGACCATCGGTTCCCGGTGCTGTTAGTGGTTTCATTTGGTTCAAGGCCTGTTCTACTTCATATGCTATAAAATCATGGATTAAATCATCATTCATAGAGGGAGTAATTTTTGGTTCAATACCTTGGAGGATCTTATCAAAGTTTGAAGGAGTAGTTAAAGTGAAAATATTTTTGAAGTAGCCCACAAAAGTATCTCTGATCTACTTGGTTTCTTCCACCACCGACCCATTATCCAAAATTAGTTTGGATATAAAATTCCTCTTGTTTCGTTGGGTTGCTCAGCCATGAAAGTAGCTTGTATTCAAATCCCCACTCTTCAACCATTCTACCCATGACCTTTGTTGCCACAAGCATTCCTCCTTTACCAAGAGCTCATACACCTCTCCCCTAAGAACCTGCACTTGTTCATGATTTATCCTTGCCATGGACAGCTACTCGGCTTTTGCTAGCTCCTTCTTTTTTTTGAGTCAACAACTATGTATATTTCCAAAAGAAAATTTGCTCCATGTCTTCAATCTTAATCGGCAAGCTTCCACCTTACCCATTAACCTGTACACTGAATTACCTGAATTCCCCCTATTCCACGTACTTCTAATGATGCCCGCACAGCTTTCATCTCTCAACCATACAGCCTTGAATCATAATGGTTTGGATTTGTTGTAGAATCTAACATTTTCATTGTCCAAACATACCCACAACGGACAATGATCCAATAACGTACCTTGAACGCAATGCACTCGCACTGTGGGAAACATTTGTATCCATGATGGTGTTGCCACCCCTTGATCTAAACGAATCGAAGTCACCTCTCCATCAAATTGGTTGTTAAACCATGTGAAAGGGGATCCCATGAATCCCAAATCTCAAAAACCACAAAAGTACAAGGCTTCTCTAAAATCCCTCATCTGCCTCTCCCTTCTAATTGCTCCACCCTTCTTCTCTTCAACTTTAGTAATTTCATTGAAATCCCCCACACACAACCAAGGTATCTCCATTTTTAGGCAAAGATGTTTTAGTAGCACCCAAGAATGTTCTCAGTTGGCCATTATTGGGTTTCTATAGAAGCCTACTAATCGCCAGGCATCATCCATTCTTAGGTTAACTACTGCATCAATATATGTTGGTGTGGAGTCTAGTACGTTGAGATCAATCCCGTTCTTTCAATAGAGTGCCAACCCCCCACTTGCATTCACCCGTGGTTCAATGTGTACATTTTCTAACTTAAGCTTCGAACAAAGTTTCTTCAAATATCGCTCCTTTGATTTGGTCTCCATGAGGAAGATGATTGAGGGCGACTTTCTTTTCACCAACTCGGTGAGTTCTAAAACTGCACATGGTTGCCCCAAACCATGGCAGTTCCAACTTATGCAATTCATTGCATTTGGCAGGGCTGATCCATAACCTCCGCCACTTCAAGAAAATCATCATTGTCACCATGGTACACTTGTTGGCGTTTGGAAGGAAGAGTTGATTGTCTGCCCTCTGCCTCGTCTTCTCTTTTCCTCCCTACAATCTATTCACAGTGCGTAGTTGGAGTGTTGTTTGCCTCTCTTACTTTTCAGGTCCAAGTTGGAAGAACACGACGTTGTGGTGCTAAGTTTGAAACCCTAGCAGTTTTTTGGAGGTCACGTGCTACACTTAATTGAGCAGTGTTTGTGGAACTTATTGTTGCATGTGCGTTGGCCTTAGTACAGGGTATACTGGATTCTTCAGGACTTTCAAAACCTGCCAACTCAACATTAATTGAGTTTAAAGACGTGACAACCTCCTGGTGATTCGCATCCAGCATGCCATTGGGTGAAATGAGTGCATTTGAATGCTCATGATTCATATCAGTAATGATTTAGGGAGTTAAAATCGAAATCTTATCATTGGCTCTGTCTCTCATTAAATCTATTTGAACCACCTTAATGTCATTAATCCTAGGATTGCCGTTAGACCCCTTGTCATGATTGCCCCCTTATTTGTCAACAGTTCCTTCTTTACTACTTAGACCGCCTTGTTCTGCCATTTCCCGAAGATTCACTGTGGATTGGCCTGAAATGTCCATTTCCATGGTAGCGTGAGGGGAGCTTGAGGCAGTTTTTTTCCTAGCTTTGTAGTATCCTGGCACTGTCAACCCCAACTTTCTTGACATGACGAAGGCCGATGCTCGCAACCCCAGTCCGAATTGCCTGTTCTCAGTCTTCAAAGTTCTCTCACTTTCAATCCACAACTCACAGTCCCTATCGTCGTGAGTGGGGCGCTTGCACCAATAACACAAATTCAGCAATCTTTCGTACTTGAAGCCTACCCAAACTTGCTTCCCACTCTCTGATGAAATTAACCGTCCACGACACAATGGGAGAGATAAGTCCAGCATCACCTTGAGTCACAAAAAATTCCCCCCTTCAATTTCATTAAACTCGGGACGTGCTACTTCTCCAACCACATTACATATTTTCAAAGCTGCTTCCATGGTCATATATCGTGGCGAGATGCCATGGAGTTGGACCCAAAAACTTGCCTTATCGAACTTCACGTCACTAACCGGTGCTTCTTTATCATACTGCTGCATGACCACCAAATGCTTATCAAAACTCCAAGGTTCACTTGAGAGGATTCTTTCAACCTCTTTTTGATTGTCAAAGGTAAAAAGAATAATATGATCTCCAAGATTCTGAATCTTGAAACCATTGTGTGCCCTCCACAACAGGTTGAAAGTTCTTGCTATTACATCCATGTTGAGTGCTCCTTTGGTGAGAAACTTTACTATGATGGAATAGTTTAAGTTCTGATTGTCATTGGTAAGATTGTAACCTGGTCCTTCCCTCTCTGACAGTGAGAGACGGCTCCAACTCTGGGTGATATCTTCCATGTACTCTAGAAAAATTCCCCTAAAACCCTCTTTCCTGTTTCCCTTAACCCCTGGAAGAAAAAAAAAAGAAAAAAAAAAAAAAAAAAAAAAAAGGAGTAACCTTATTACCCCAAGGAACACACTCAACACCTTCTGTAACAAGGGACAATCAAATTCTACTACGCAAAAGAATTAGTTTCAATAATTATAATTGATTGTCGTGTGGTCTCCTCCATGGGAAACTCATTGGCCCTAACTCAACACAATTGTGTCCAACGCAATATTCAGGTTAATTGGCAATGGCATCAAGAGTCTCTCAATCTACAATCACCCATGGAGAGATGGACCGAACTGCCATTGGAATAAGGGGGCAATGGCCCCCCTAAATTTTTTTTTTTTAATTATTATTATTATTATTATATGTGTGTACTAATTTTAGCAATTTTGTTCTATAAAATTATATTTTGTTTCTCTTTAACAATATCATTGATTCTTTTAAGAGTAATGTTATACTCACAAATTTTTTTATAACATTTTTACAAATTGTTTTGGTAGCAAATTCTTATTGGTTCGTATATGGGCCCACCACTCACATTTTTTTTTTACTTATCAATAACTACTTAACACATTAGTAATTTATATAAAAAAATAAAATAAGAAAATCTTGAAGCTCTAGAATTTTCCTCATTTTAGTGACCATAAAAAATTTATAATCTAAAATCTAAAAACAAAATATACAAACCCAAAAAAAATAGTTCAACAACAAAAATTACCAATAAAACTAAAAAACAATTAAGCTCAATTAACTAATTAATTTTATCCAAAATAAATAACCCTGCCTTTAAAAAAATTCTAAATAAAAATAATTTTGTTCTTACCCACACAAAATAAAATAAAATAAAATAAATCTCAGTAACTAAGTAGCAGAGTTAGAGATTGAAACTACCACACCGTCAATAATAAAACCGCTCCCCTTAACTTAAAGTTTTGACTCTGTCGTTTGTACGGAGACATTAGATTTTATCCAAGCCACTATGTTCTCATTGTTTGGAGACCATGCTAACCTGCATGTGGGCTTTTACAAGTTTGGAATACTAATGTGGGCTATTGCAAGTGTGGAATGTTCAGTTCGCGCAACATTTACTTCTTTGACCCAAAAAAAAGAGTTGACCCACACACTAATGTAAATTAGCCATGGATCTATAAAATCCCAACCCCAAATAAATTCAAATATATTTAGTATAATAAAAATGCACCCATGAATGGTTACCATCATGTGCTTATATTTTTAAACATTCATAATCTCATCACCAGCTTTGCGCTAGATGCTTGCTAAATCCATGGAAACCACCGTCCACAACATTGGATTAGAGGATTTTCATCCCTTCTTTACCAAATAATCTCTATTGTAGAGAGTGAGTCCACAAAAAAATGATCCAGCAGTCTCTCTAAACCTCAAAAATAAATTGCTCATGTACAGTACCTCTCCAGCTTTGATGGGTTACTATAAATTGGGAATATAATTTTTCTTCATTAAAAAATTCTAGAGCTAAATATTTTTTTTTTCCTCTTTCTTCATTTCTTTTTGCTCTCACTCTCTCCCTCTCGGTTTCTTCTCACAGAACAAAGGAAAGGAGACAAAGCTCCTCGCTTGCAATCGAAGTTCACCTCAATACAAAACACAATCAAATTAGAAAGCAGAGTCTTTCTCATAAAACTAACGAAATCAAAACAAATTTAAAAATAATTTTTTTATTTGTTTTTTTTTTTTAAAAAGCCAACCTGACCATCTAGGCTGCATGTTATTGGCGGTGGGGACGAGAACAAGAGGCGGTGGAGGTGAAGCAGACAACGGAGGATGAAGGCAATTTCTCTCCCTTGGTGGAGCACAGTGTTAATTTCCCTCTCTTGACTCTCTCCCTCTCTCTCCCCGTTTGACAAGATGAACAAAGTGATAAATGGAAGAATTGTATGGAGCATGTGGACTTAAATGATAACTTGATAAGTTTGATTTTTATTAAAAACTAGTTGATAGCTCATGCAATGCACGAGAAAATGATAACTTGATAAGTTTGCTTTTTATTAAAAACTAGTCAATAATCCGTACAATGCATGAGAAAACTATTAAATATAAGTTTTAAAAAATATTTTTATTAATTTGTTTTTGCTATTGACAATGTTTTCTATTGTAATAGTTTGAAAATTTATTATCAGACAAAGTTTAACATGACTACATATTTTGAAAATCTAATTATTAAATTGCAAGTTTTTTATGTTCTTAACACACATGTCAAATTTCATACTAATTAAATGTTATTTACTGTTAAATCCATAAACTTATTTTTTATGCATAAATTTAAACTATAAAAAACTTGAAATTTAAATATTTAATTGATAATATAGTTATTGATTTTTGATCTTTTGGAAATTTAGCTATTATTCATATTTTTGTACTTTTGGTTGATTTTTGTGCGCTAAGAAGGTTTTTTTGTTATCCTTAAATTTTCATCAATAAAGTTCCATTAGTTACCACCCAAAAAAATAATAATAATAAAAAAAATAAATAAATAAAAACTCAAAGTTTATGAGCATATTCTAACATAAAGATTAAACCAAAAACTACCCTTTAAGTTGTGGAAACTCATTTACCACAAACCAAAGTATTATACTTCTTAGTCAAAAAGTCAATCTTTTATAATACTGTATAAAAGATTCTCAAAGAATCGTCCCAAAAATGCCAATTTGATATAAGTCTAGCAAATAAAAAATTTGGACATCCTATTGCAAGTCTATATAAATGCATTCATATACCAACTATCACATATGCTTTGCCACCAAATGGTCTTAATTAATTTTTTTTCACTTCTCTACAAATTCAAACTTATATTCACCAAAGACCACATAATATTTAAATGAAAATCAGCTGTTATACTATTTTACATAGATCATAACAGTATAACTCTGAATTTTCAAAATCATTATTTGTTAATAAAACTCGAGCAAAACCTTAGAAATCCAAAATGCACAACCTACTAAATGAAACAAATTTGTTCCTGAATCAGATATAATATTCTTTTGTTTCTCACCTATTTTGAGCTCCAAATTAAGTATAGGCATCACAAGTATTTTCTTTTAATGTGAGCTAAAAATAAGAATTATAATGCAATAGTAACTGATATAATATATTTCTCTAAATATTTAATCACTATTCAATGAAACATATAAGAAACTAAAATAAAAAAGTTCACTATAACAACATAGAACCATGCAGGGGAAATCATAGAAAAAAAATTTATTGATAAACAATAAAAAAAAAATGTTTATTGATAATAAACGTGTCTTACAAAGTATTGCTAAGAAAGGGAGGAAGTTCCCTTTGCCACATGTGTTCTGAATAGAGTATGTATATGTTGCCATATGTTTTGTTAACTGATACAACATGCCACCTCACATCTTGGAACTTGGAAATTACTTCTCTTGCTTCCTTTATTAGTATCCATAGGAAGTAAGCATGGATGGTTGCAAATAATTCATGCTGAAACAGTGAAATTGGATATCTATTGCTGAAAAGATGCGGAAGGAGAGAGTGGACACTTGTGCGTTAGGTTTAGGATTTGTGAAAGCATAATTTAGATTTTGTTGAACAAGGGAAAAAGGAAAGAAGTCCATTGTTGGAGACAAGAGAATCTAGTTACAGAGTCCCCTTACGTTTAGGGTTTGTAGATTTATCGGGCAAAAACCCAAATAAAAAAGCCAAAATTTAAAAATAGGCAAAACTACGTTATTAGTCTCTGAAGTTTATCTTGTGAGCGCAATTGATCCCTCAAGTTTCATGCAAGCACTATTAGTCTCTTAAATTTTAAAAGTGAGTGATATTAGTCCTTCTATTAACTGCCGTTAGTGAGATTGCCTGTGTGGCTAACAGAATAATGATGTAACATTTTTAATTTACTAAAAGTACTTATAAATTGATGTGACAACTTAAATGTCTTATGCCATATCAACTATTTAATTATAAATTTATCCCATAATCTTTAATCGATCTTTATTTATCTTATGGGAAAAAAGTATTGGCTTCAACCCCACCCTCTCTTCCCCTATGTAAATATTTTCCCTTTCGCTTCACAGTTTTCTAGTTTTCCGATCAAGTTGTCAAACTATCTCAGAGCCAACAAAATATGCCAGAAAAACTCAACAACAATCAAGAGCTAAGAGAAGTCTAAGGTTCAATGCAAGAAATCCAACATAGAAGATTTTGAGTGCAACAAATGTGACAAGCAACAAAGATTCTCACAGTGACTGCCACTGGTTCAAGGTAGAGAAAGAAAAAGGACCAATATTTTTTTAATTTTTTTTCCCAAAAAATAAAACCTGTATATAATACTTAAAATTCTTCAAATATTTGAAGATTTCTAACTTTCTTGCCATAGTTTTTGAACTTTCAAATACCACACCTGACCTGAGTTTCTGTTTGAATCCTTATAACTTATTAGTATCTGAAACAATTGTAATCCATTACTATGCAGTCAATATAAATAGGATCTAGATTTGGAAGTATATGGAGTTGTTGCTCTTTTGTCTTTTTCCATAGAGCTTCATATGCATTGTGGAGATTTTGAATTAGGTTTGAAAAGATCAAGATTATATTTAGATTTAAAACTGTAGTGAAATTGAAACAAAAGGGGAGACTTTAGAAAATATTTTGAAATTGAATAAAGTTATTCACTTTAATTCTAACTCATAAGAGACGCTAATATTGTGCAAACAAGTCAGTTGAATTAGAGTTTGATATTGGGTATTTTCCAGGAGATGGTAGACGAAGAACATGAGAGAGAAAGGCTTAAGGGGAGAAATATGCAGTTTTTTAATTTTTTTTTAATTATTAAGTTTTTACCAAAATGATAAGAATGCCTGGATGTGTAAATCCATTTTTTAAGTCACTTACGTGGCATAATAAGTTGACGAAAATTGTTTACCAATGTTCAACAATAATTGTTAAATTATGTTTAGCAAACGCTGTCAAATTATGTTTAACAAGAATTGTTAAATTATGTTTAATAAGAAATTAGTCAAATTTATCAAACATAATTTCATCCATAGGCCTTTTGGCGTATGAGTTTTATTGATGTGAGTAGTGCCTATTCAAGATAATGTATCTCTTAATTACAATCCCTTGTTTCAAGGGAAGACTCTTTGATTCCAACCACATCGTCTTTGTACATAAGTTCATTTATTTTCATGTTTAAGGGGATATGTGCTTTTATTTATTTGTAACAGCACCTAATAATTTATTTAGGTTGCCTACGTACCCTTGACGGTGATCAAGCTAATTCGTAGTTCTTAATTTGAGGTTTTAAATTTAACATCCTCAAATTGATTTTGCCCAATTTAAATAATGGACATTTAAGTCAAATACTTTGTATTTAATTAAGCATCGACTTAATTTTGCTTTTGGGTGAGATAATTAGTTTTAATCTCAAGGATAAGTCAAGGACCATGTTTTTTTGGAAATTGAATCAAAGATTCTATCTTTGAGAAGTTGAATGTCCAAGCAATTTTCCCTTTTGTTTCATTTGCTTCTTTGTAGGAATTTTAATGATATTTTGATTGAGGTTCCCAAATTTAATTAAGGGAAAGAAAACTCCTTTGAAGCAATTTTATTTTTATGAACATGTTTTAGGAATTAGGAATTGGAAAATTTCCTCAAATCAATTTTTTATGGTCATTTTATTTTGGGCATTATTAACTTCAATTTTGATTAAGAAATTAGGAATCCCAAAAAAAAAAATTAGTCATGTTGGAATTTGAAGGAATTAGAATCATAACTTTAGGAGTCAAGGACTCCATTGATTTGAGTAGAGTCAAGGACTCCATTAATTGGGTAGAGTCAAAGACTCTATTAAAATGTGGTAGATTCAAGGATTCCATTAATTTTGTAGAGTCAAGGACTCTATTAAAATATGGTAAAGTCAAGAACTCCAACAATTGGGTAGAGTCAAGGACTCCATTAAAATATGGTAAAGATAAAGACTCCATTAGTTTGATAGAGTTAAGAACTCCATTAATTGAGTAGAGTCAAGGACTCCATTAGTTTGGTAAAGTCAAGGATTCCATTGATGTGATAGAGTCAAGGACTCCATTAATTTGGTAAAGTCAAGAACTCCATTGATGTGATAGAGTCAAGGACTCTATTAATTTAGTAGAATCAAGGACTCTAATGGAGAAAACACTGAATTAAAACTAGAGAAAATTTTTATTTGGTAATTTTCAAATAAGAGATTCATATCTAAAGCTTCATGTATAGAGTTATAAACTCCTCTTGAAACCCAACCCTATTTGTTCTACCAAACAAAAATTCAAATTTGAAGAAGAGGGAGAGGTAGAGATTTAGAGAAGAAAGTGACTTATAAAATCTCAATCTAATACTGTGTGTTCCTCTATATAAGGAAGAAAGTGACTATAAGGAAAGTACAATACTGCACTAACATTTTTCCGGGACCATTAGGGGCTGTTTGGATTGGCAAATTTCCGTAACTCAATTCTCAGTCTCCATAACTCATAACTCAAAAATGGTGGGACCCATAGCAAAAAGATTGTTTGGCAAACGATAACTCTGTTTCCATAACTCTATTTTCATCACTCAATTCTCTGATTTTTGAATTATGAGTTATGGAAACTGAAAACACATTTTGGCTGTTTTTAGTTTCCATAACTCATAACTCAATGGCATTTTTGTAATTAAACACACATGAGGGACCCACAAACAGTACCAACCGCACATTTTCCTTTTTTTTTTCTTCCCTTTCTTTTCCTGGGTTCGGTCTCCCCTGTTCTTCCTTCTTCTTTTTTTTTTTTTTTTTTTCCTTTCTTCTCCTAGGTTCGGTCTCCCCTGTTCTTCCTTTTTTTTTTTTTTTTTTCCTTTCGACTCCTGGGTTCGGTCTCCCCAGTGTTCTTCCTTTTTCTTTTCTTTTTTTCTTTTTTTTTTCCTTTTCTTCTCCTGGGTTCGGTCTCCCCTATTCTTCCTTTTTTTTTTCTCCTTCTCCTGAGTTCGATCTCCCCGGTGTTCTTCCCTTTTTCATTTTTTTTTCTTCTTCTTCTTTCACTGGGTTCGGTGATCTGGGTTTCTTTTTTTCTTTTTTCTTTGTCTTTTTTTCCTTTCTTCTTTCATTAGTTTGGTGATTTGGGTTTGTGAAATCGTGAAGCAACAACGGTAACTATGGGTCCGATCGTTTTGACTCAGCTGGCAACGGGTCTGGGTTGTTAGCCAAAGCGGCCCTGGTCAAATCAATCATGGACCAAAAGACCATGGCTGGCCCGTTTCCGAGGTGCCCAAATTCCGACAACAGCAACAGCAACAACTGATCGTTTCCGACATTCCGCTCCTTAAAAACTCTGAAACCCACCACAGCCACAACAGCAGCAACAGCAACATCAACATCAATGGCCTGGGTAGATTTGAGTTTGCTTTTTTTTTTTTTTTTTATGATTGAGAAATCTGGGTTTGTTCTGGAATATATTTATGCATGTTTAATTTTGTTCTGGATGAGAAATCTGAGATGAGAAAGGTGAAAAGGGAGAAAAATGAAAAATGAAAAAATAACGAACTGAAGAATAGAGAAAGAAGAAAGAAAAGTGGAGAAAAAAAAATCTTACCAAGTGACTGAAATGGGGCCCACAAATAGTGTGAAAAATATTGAGTGATAGGAAGTGAGTGATGGTGCCAAACGGGTGTGAAAAATTGAGTGATGAGTGATGAGTGATGAGTGATGGAAATTTCTTTCACGTGTTCATGCCATCACCAACTTTTCAACCTTTAATTTTTTTTTTTATCATTTTTGTTCCTGCTGGGGCCACCTTTTCAGCCATTATCTCCCCTTTTTTTTGGATAATGGCAAACTAGTTTTTCATAAACCGTGCCCACCTTTCCTTTAGCTCCTTATTTTTCTCTTCTTAGTCCTTTCTTATAGGAAATGGCAGACTAGGAGTCTGTTTGGATAGAACTTATTTTGCTGAAACTGAAAACTGAAAATATTGTAGCAAAATAATTTTTAAATGTGTGAATAGTATCGTGTGACCCATTTTTAATAAAAAAGTTGTTGAAAAGTGGAATTTGTGGGTCCGTGAATAGTGCACGGATGCACTGTTCACCGTGGAAAAGTCAACAAAACCGGCTCAAAAAAAAAAAAAAAAAAAAAAAAAAGCTGCTGAAAATGCAAACGTAAAACGCAAAAGCTGAATCCAAACCCAGCCTAGGTAGCTTTTTAGCCTCATGTGGACCCCTATTTTTTTTATACATATATACGTGGAGATATATATATATATATATATATATATATATATATAAAGGGATTTACTAACATGTGCCCTTAGGGCATATATTAATAATCTATTTTAGAAAAAAAATTTATGGAAAAACAAAAAAAAAAATAATTCACTATTTTGACAATTTTTTTAATTTCCCATAAAAATTTTCTTAAAATGAATGATTAATGTATGCCCTAAAGACACACATTAATCGAACCCATATATATTAATCACCTTTTGTAGATGACTATACACTTGGTCTCGTCCTATTATTTAGTCAACAGCATTAGTATCAATAATGTTTGTGTTGCCGTGTAGGTGTTTGTACCTATGACACTTTTTATGACATTTTTTTTAGTTTCAACAACTTATATATACTAATATTTTTAGTAATTTCTAATAATTTTTGTAATTTTTTTAATTAAAAAATGACAAATCATTAAAAAAAATGACAAGTCATTTTTTAGTTAGCCACATAAGTAATATTATTAATTATAGTTAACAAAAGGATTAACATCGTTTATTTTTAAAACTTGCGGGATTGCGCACATTTGAAACTTAAGAGACTAATTGTACTCACAAAGTAAACTTCAAAGACCAATAATGTAGTTTCGCCTTAAAAATAATAATGGTAATAATGATGTGGAAAATTGTGAGAGCTCCAAAACTTATGTGGCAAACACTCATGAAGTCAACAAAAAGTCAAAAACATTTGTAATATAGTATATATAGATTAGTGATAAGCTTTTGCTATAAATAAATTAAAAAAAAAAAATGACAAATCACTAATGGTCCATTTGGATTGAGGGAGGGGGAGTAGAGTAGAGTAGAATAGATATAGTACAAAATTAGTTTTTTTTTTTAGCTAACTCTACTCTACTCCCCTCCACTCCCTCTTCTTCCCCCCTCCATCCAAACAGGCCATAATGTTCCTAAAAAAAATAAAAACTGACTAATGGAGTAACTACAGTAAGTATTTTTAAAAGGAAAATTAATTAGAATAATAATGTCTTAAATTAAGATTAGATTTTTTTAAATGAATAGATAAAAATTTAAAAACTAATGACTTTTTAGGCAAAAATTAATGGATAAAATCAATCCTAAACTATAGGTAAACTTGATAAATTTTAAATTACATAAAATTTTCAAAGGATTTGCACAAGACTAACATAGATTTGATATAAAGACTAACAAATAAATAATGCATGGAAATTAAAATTAGACCATTAACAATATACTAGATTGTTGGATAAATTGAAAATTATACAATCGAAGTTTTAAAAAATTATACATTTCTTTTACAAAAAAACTGGTATTCAAAATCTACTCCCCCTTATATGCAGTACGAAGAAAGATTTTTCCAAACCCAGTTTTCTGTTTTTGCTAATAAACTTTATGAATGAAACATTGATGGCTTACCTGAACAAGAAATTATTAATAAAATGGGTCATATATCTACGGTTGCTAATGCTTATATTACCAACCATAATCTTAACCATGCTAAAATTGTTGATCTTCTTACTACCGGTTTTTCTGGAATCCTTCACGGTTGGTGGGAAAAATATCTTACCGAAAAGTCTGGAGAATCCATCAAAAAGGCTATTAAAAAAGATGATGATGGTTTACCCATTTTTGATGAAAGAATTGGCCAAGGTATTCATGATGGAGTCAATACTTTAATCTATACTATTATGAAACACTTTGTTGGAACTCCTTCTAATATTTCTTCTCGTATCAGTGATTATCTAAACAATTTACGTTGTCCTACTATGTTTGATTATAGATGGTACCAAGATGTTTTTATTTCTAGAGTAATGCTTCAGAAAGACTATTTGAAACCCTATTGGAAAGAGAAGTTTATTGCTGGTCTGCCTCCTCTCTTTGCTCATAAGGTAAAAGAAGAATTAACTGATAAAAATGGTACTATTAATTATGATGATTTAACATACGGTGATATTTTTAGCGCTATTAAAAAACTTGGTATTAACATGTGTAATGACCAAAAAATGTTAAAACAACAATTAAAAAAATAGTAAAAAGGTTAAATATGAAATGGGTAATTTCTGTGAATAATATGGTTTACCCCCCATTGCCCATTCCAGGCAAAAAGGGAATAAGAAATGTGATAAGATCCATAAAGATGATAAATATAAAAGATATTAAAAAAAAATGTTTTACTAAACCTAATAATTTTTATGATAAGAAGAAAATTGTCTATAAGAAGCATGATAAGTAGAAATCTGGTAAAGGAAACTATTTCAATTGTGGAAAAATTTGGTCACTTTAGTAAAGAATGCAAACAAAAAGCTAGTAAATAGAAAAATAAGCTTTTCAAGAATACCAGTACGGAATGTAAATAATTGCATATAAATGTGTGTGTGTATATATATATATATATATATATATATATTTCTTTTTGTTAAATCTTTCCAAGGTTTCATCAAGACTTATTTTTGCTTTCGTTTTCTTATCATTTTCATCTTTAATCAGGGTTTTCTTGAGCTTTTTAAGATATTTTTCTTTTAGTTTAGGATTATCAATTTGGCTTGTTAAATTTATTAGCAAATTTTCTTGCTCTTCTCCTTTGGTTAAAATATTAATTGTTTTGCAACCTTTGGAGAGAACATTAATAATATTGCAACAAGAGTCTCTACAACCAATTTTAATATTAGGGGAATCAGAAGTTTCACTATTAGAGTGATAGTCAGAATCAGTTGAGGAGAGAAAATCATCTTCTGATGAATTAGATGAAGTAGAAGATCTTGATTCAAGGATCCGAAACAAATCCTCTTTATCACTATCATTGATATTTAACATATTAAGTTTATTTTTCAATTTACCAGGTTTTTGTTTGCAGTCTTTACTAAAGTGACCAAATTTTTCACAATTGAAACAGTTTCCTTTACCAAATTTCTACTTATCTCATATATATATATATATGCAATTATTTACATTACATGCATTAAATCCCACTATCCTGCACTTAATTACAAATGCAAATCACTCGATTGGATCAACCACACTACACAATATGGGTATGTGCCAGTTGTCTAAGAAACTGCCCGTTGGACTGTCTAGACTTTTTTTTTTTGATAAGCTGGATTGTGTTTGGATGGAGTCTGTTCCTCCAGATTTTCATCGTTGTTACAATTCTGATTGGTAAGGTTTAATTTAATTTGCCGATTTGGCCTTTTTCTCAAAAAAAGAAAAGAAAAAAAAGACTTGTTATGTAATTATATTATATAAATAAAATGATCCCCTTTTCTATATTTAAAAAATAATAATAATAAAAAGTAAGTCAATTCACCTCGGCAATTCATCTTTCCAGTATTTTGGTTCTCGATCAGTGGCTCACATTGCTTTCATAATTTAGGTTTCCCATGAACTTTAAGGTATGTTTGGTTGGGGTGAAAATAGAGAGAATGGAAAATAGGGAGAGGAAAATAGGGTGGAAAATGGCATTTTCCACCGTTTGGTTTAGGAGAGAAAACAAGCAAGACAGAAAATAGGGAGGAAAATAATCCCTTCGGGCCCACATTTTTTTATCCTCCCAATTTGAGAGGAAAATGGAGAGGAAAAGATGTTGAATGATTTAATTTACACAAATACCCTCACAACACAGCAACGTGAACTACTCCAACTTCTCCTCTTCTATTTTTTTTCTTTTTTTTCCCTTGTCCTCATTATATTCCTCATTAATTTATTGTTTTGCCAAGTTTGCCCAGCTGCCCATGTGAATAAAGTTTTTTTTTTTTTTTTTGAAAATATCTTCCCAATCTACGTATGGTCATGTGGATAAAGTCTACATAATCAATTTTTGTTGCCCAAAAATTTAAAACTATATATAATAATAAAGAAAAGTAATATAAATTTATATGTATTTGTGTTAATTTTTATATTATTTAATGAGTGTAAATATATTTATTTCTTATATATTATATAACAAGGACATAATAGTCAATTTATATAAACTAAATTTTCCATCCTCCCTTTTTTCTCTTCAACCAAACAAAAAAGTTTTCCACCCTCCCACTTTTCCACTCCTCCAACCAAACACACATGAGGGAAAACCAAATCTTTTCTATTTTCCCACTTTTCCATTCTCCTACTAATTTTCCATCATCTCACTTTTTCACTCCTCCAACCAAACGGACCCTTAGTGACACTGACAATATGAATATCCAGGGTATTGTTATTGCGTGTGTGTACAGTGTACTAGGTAGCTTCTTGACATTGATACTAAAATGGACGCAAGTGGGTAGAAATGTGCCCATTAAAATAATATCCTAGGAAACACACAGTGGGTAGAAATGTGCCCATTAAAATAATATCCTAGGAAACACACAGTTATAATGAACTAAAAATGAAACTAAGTAATCCAATGGAGTTGGCCAAGTGGTTGGGCACTTGGTCTCAAAATGGCTGTTTTGAGTTTGACTAGAAGTTCCCTAGTTTAAGTCCGAGCACTAGCACTTTGAAAAAACTCCATGGGCCAGCAATTTACCCCATTATGGGTCCACCTGTCGTGAATAGTGATTAGTCTCTGGTTGAAAATTTTGAGAAAACACGGTGGGAACCAAAAAAATTGAAACCAAGTAACATTGTACATAAGCATGACTGATGGTTATGACGTCCTACCAAAATACTGTATATAATAATATATCTAATTGGCCAGTTAACCTTGTGCTTGATTTAAACATATTCTATAATTTTTTGCTTGCATGAATCTCTAGTCTTGCTTTTCAAAATTTCAAACAACTTACATATACGTAGTCCTTTTTCCTTTTTTTTTAAAAAAATTGGGGACAAGTATGTACTACCTAATCCACAAAAGCCAAATTGACCATATGAATGCAATGACAGTGGGGATGAATATTCGATAAACCAGATCAGCTAGTAAAATTGACTTTTCAAAAGTGACCAAATATATTCTCTAGCTAACGCCTTTTCCCTATCCTCCATTCTCTTATTCTGTTCAGTTCCAAGGCAAATGAGGAGCAATATTACCAAACTTGCATCTTTAATTCTTACTCTTTCAATAGTAATATTGGAGGTGCATGGACGCAGATCTCTGCGGTACAAGTCTTCTGATGAATTGGTTTCAGATGGTGTTCATCAAGCCGATGAATCTTCTTCACTTTTGCTTCTCAAAGGAATGGATTCTGGTGAGGAGTGCGAGCAATTGTATGGCTTCTTGCCATGCTCAAATAGTATGTTTGGCCATCTCTTCCTTATTGTAGTTTATGAATACTTGTTGTTCAAAGGAGAATCATTGGTGGCCGCTGGGGGCGAGCAGATATTCAAAATTCTGGGTCCTGGTATCTTTGGTGCGAGTGCCTTCCACGTCCTTGGTGCCCTTCCTGAGTCCTTAATTCTTCTTGGTATTCTATTTCTTTCTCACCCCTTCTTATTTTCTTTTTCTTTTTTTCTTTTTTATATTTATTAACATTTTCAAGTTCATGTCAAGACACATTTCTATCTTCTATTTTACATCTTTTTACTTTTGCCTATAAAATTTATAGTTTAATTAGAAAATCTCTCTTTCATCCAATACTTTTATGCAATGGAGATAGCTGACACATGTTTTAAAATGGTCATGTGTCACTCTTGTGTTTCATTCTATACTCAGGATTGAAACCTTAATCCCTGCTAATTCATCCACCAGTTTAAATGAGTTTTAAATTGGTTTGCACTACATTTGATGTGATTAATTATGGATAGTTCATAATTAATTATTATTATCTTATTACCTCACTAATTATACATCTTTTTCCCATCCAAAAAAAAAAAAAATTATACATCTTTTAAATGTTATGTTTGTATTTAGCAAGCTGGCAGGTTAGCATATATAGTTAGGTGTCGTGGACCGACCAGAATCTAGACTGGCTTAAAACTAGACCAACTAGTAGCTTATGTTACAAAATATTTGCGATTAACATGGTTTCTAATTTCTGGAAGTCCCAGAAACCAATAGAGCCTGGGGTGTGTGTGTGTTCGGAGCTCCAGTTCGAGCTGGTGGTACCCATAGGCTTACCCAACTATACCGTGGAGCGTGGGACAATAACTGCCACACGCAAGTCCCCTTTTTTTATTCTCAAAAAAAAAAAAAAAAAAAACATGGTTTCCAATTTATAGGAAAGAAAATTATATTATTTTAGGCCTCATGAGCAACGCCAGCTTTCCATGTGAGCAACATTTTTGATTGTCTGACTTGTAATCTTTTCTCTTATTGAGCTTGCTACACACACACACACACACCCAAAAAAAAAAAAAAAAAAGGAATTTTCCAGTAATTCACATGTTGATGATACTGTGATTACTTATCCACTTGCATTATGCAAATCATAGTTATTGGTATAGTCTTAATCATGACTATTAAATAAATAAATATATATATATATATATATTTATTTATTTATTTATTTAATAGTCATGATTAAGACTTATACCAATATATATATATAAGTCTTATTATACTTGTAATAAAACCTATGAAGAGTAATAATAGTGCAAGATCTTAAAAGTCAATAGGTCTTTGAGAAACAAAACTAAACCGCTACACGCAACACACTTTCACTAAAACCGATGATTCTTTTCATGATCTTTGAATTAAGATATTTCATCTCTCGCTGTATCAGCTTCGGGACTTTTGAACACGAAAGAGACTGCACAAGAGTACGTCTTCACTGGAGTTGGATTGTTGGCCGGGTCATCAATTTTCCTCTTGACAATTCTTTGGGGAACTTGTATTATCGCCAGCAGCCAAGACTTTTCAAATAGCTCTCAGTTTTCTAATTCCACACAAACATCACGTCAAAGACTTCATTCATTATTGACTGGTCTGCTCCTCCTTATTTATTTATACATGTCATTTACTTCTCGTATTTAGGATTTAAAAGAATTTATAGGCTTTGATTGATTTTTTGGGAAATTAAACAAATTTTATTAATTAACCAATTATGTATAATTTTATATAATTAGTTCAATTCCAGTTAATTATCATAGGTGAAAACTATTGGAAATATAACAGTGAATAAATAAGTTTGATTCAAGAATAATATCCCAAATGATAGCTAAAATATAAATTTTCAATATTAGTTAATAAAGAGAAGAAATTAGGATAATCTCACAGTGTTATAGAATCACACAAAGAGCGTTGTCCTTAGAAGTTGATTCGTGTCATCTAGAGTAAAACTTTGTGTGACTAGTTTTCTTGGTCAAACAATCCTTTAAGATTAAACTATAACATCAACCTTTGTGATGAACGCACTTCCACTCACAAAGATTCAAGAAAAACATTCTAATGCATTTCCTTAAAACAAAAATATAAATTACAAAAAAATATGTGGGAGGGAAAGAGAACATAATTTGTGTATCTAGAAAATATAGGGCAAAAGAAATCTTGTTGGAAATTGTGTTTCGATGGGGTATTATATAAGCAACTGATGACAATAATAGTTGATGATGCACAAAAATCGTTAGTGACCTGATTGTCCTCGATCACTCCAATGAGTACCTAAAGAACAAGAAACCAAGAACCAAACAGAGAGCACCAATGGGGTGCCAGCCAAAAACCCTTTGAAGGCTAAGTCAATAAATTAGAAATTTCCAAGAACTTTATAGCGAGAGAGCTAGGGATTTTCTGCATACCTGGGAGAAGAGGAGGTCTGATGCTTATATAATGGTAAGTAGTGAATCAAGATCCCTTGGATGTAGGGATTTTTCCTTGTAAGGAAGATCTAGAGTTAGGGTTTCTGAGATTTTAGGGTGTCTTTCCATACAAGGAAGATATGGGCGTGTAGTAGGGTTTTTGGATGTGATGCGCAAGATATTTCCATATGAGGAACTACATGTGGAGACTACATAAAGGATTGTGGAGCCCATCACCTTTGTCCGTCAGCACGACCATCTGTTCGTCGGTATGCAAATGAGGAGACATCGAATCACTCATTCGTTGGCTTCTATTCGTCTCATCATCACCCATCTGAAACATTGTCTCGATGGATCCTAAGGACAACAAGGTGACGAGCTTGTGGTCAGAAAACGTAGCTCATCCGTTGAGATAGCGTAGATGGGACCGTCAGCCCTTGTGAGTACTTAGCTAGAAGGGTGAGAAGGGAGTTTGGAGTCTATTGGGGTCACTTAGGACGGACGAATAATAAAATTTACTGCCACGCAAAAATACCCTCATCAATTGCCCCCTACTCTGTGACCCTTCGGCGTAGCTGAAGGGTCACAAAGCATATAGAATATTCTTGTCATTTAATGCTCCTCGTCTCGATAACCGATGTCATAAATGGGGGCAATAAAGTCTTTGCAACTTGTGGAATGACATGTGGCGTCTCATGATTGGTGGAAATGAAGCGTCGCATTGCTTCGTTTTTTGTGCCCTTCCGCCCTATAAGTATGCTTATACCCTCCAAGAGTTTACTTTCTTATTTTTACTAGAAAATTTCACTTAAAGCTCCTACTTTAATTGCATCCGTCTGTCTCTTTTGCTACTTTGTCACCATTGGCTTTCCCGCCATCGTCTTTTTAAGGTAACCTCTCATTCGCACTTGCTTTACTTCCCTTTTTTCAACCGTCATCCCCTGGTCATCAGTCTAGTATTTAGTTTGTGTGAGTGACCGCCTAGTTTCTTACTTATTGCTTATAGATGAGAGAATGTCAGGAGGTAGTATAGCGACATGTGGTCACGTCTTGTCTCTCCATCTGGATGACAAAGATGCTCATCTATCGAGAAATGTTCCTTTAACGGAGGAGTGGATGGGTTCCTTGGGAAGAGAGTCGTCCGTACATCTTTTAGAAGATGATTGGAAGGAGAAGTAGACGGAGAGATAAACAAGGAAGAGGAAGAATATAAGGAATATGATGAGGAGGACAGGGAGGAAGAAGATGGAGTGGAGGAGGAAGGAAAAGAAGAGGAAAAAGAGGAAATAGTGGAAGCTGACTGGGGAGGAGAAAGGAAAGTCGTGGCCACTGGCTCGTTGGGCGACGACTACAGGCCATTCATCCTTCCCAGCTTCTAGTCGGTGAATGATTTCCTCTCCAAAATGTCAAAGAAGGTTTTTAACAATTTGTGTCCCCATTACCAAATTCCAGACGATGTCCCTATCAGGATGGCGAGCAAGAGGGAGAAGTGTTATTCTAGTCAAACTGCAGACGTCGTCTTTTATGAGGCCATCTTAATGGTGGGGTTGAGGTTACCCCTCACAAAACTGTACCGACGGTTAGCAAACCATCTAGGCATGTTTGTTTGCCAGATTTACCTAAATGCCTAGAGGATTTTCCTTGGGGCAGAAGTGTTATAGGGTCAGTTGAGTGGAGGTCACCGTCACCTTACACTCGATGAGTTTTTCTTTTGTTATAAACCCCAACAAATTGCGGTTTCGAAGGGATTTTTTAACTTCATCATGTGCAAGTCGACGTTGAAATTGGTGACGAACGTCCCTAATTCCAATCGTGATTAGAGGAGCCGGTATTTTTTATTCAAGGCTCGAATTGGGTGTGTAGATCTGACAAATGGGATAGTATAGGGGACAAGTACGATAATACGTGGGGTATTTTGAACAAGTTTGGTGAGTCATCGGTTTTAGCATAATTCGTCTGTATCCCATTTCCTCATACTAACCCGTCATGTTTCCTTTTTCAGCCCAGGCATGTCTGTCGATTAGTGAGGAGGAGTTTGAATTTTTACAACACATCCTTGCCATCCAACTTATTCAGAGGAGCTGGTAGAGGTTGGTTACATTTGACAGCCTGCATGCTTTTGTGGCGAACCAAATCCAACGGATAAGGCAAGGAGGCTATACACTCAATCCCGATGACGTAAGTACTTATTCTCCATTCTCCTTTTAATGGTCCGTCCCTCCATAACTAATTCATTGATACTAACCTGTATATTTCTTTTCTCCCTTTTTAGAGATGGACCTGAGGACAAAAAAGGCTTTGAAGGTGAAGAAGGCTGCATCCCTTCAGCTTAAGGCTAGTAGCTTGTCGGCCCTTGCTTCTTAGACAAGTTAGAAGAGGAAGAACCAGGGCGATGGGGAGCGCCCATTAAAAAAGATCGTTAGCCAACCCGTCGCTTCAAGTCTGACAAGTCCTCAGGGTACTCCCAACCCTCCCTGTCATAGTGTGGGCAAGGGTTTAATGACGGCTCATAGCCCCGTCATTAACGAGCTCGTCGCTCTAATGGTCCCTCTTTTGGTGAAGGACAAGCAGCATGCCATACAAACGGCTTACTCCATCGTCAAGGATCTTGATCTCGACAAATGCTCTAAGCACAAGATGGAGGCTCTGGACTTCGGCCTTTTTGATTTGATGAGCGTGATTTATTCTAAGTTGCAATTTTACTCCGTCATGTATTGTAATTGTACTAACCGTCTGTCTTTACTAGGCTTCTGTGAGGATATGAGTACTTCAAATCCGGTGTGCCGCTAAGGAAGTCATCATCAAGCATTGAAGTGCCGTGTGGAAGAGGAGTCAGACTAGCTAAAGAAGTACAAAGAAGGGGCACGTACTCTTCATAGCAAAGTCAAAGCCTTAACAGAGTAGGTAAAGAAGCTCGATGGTGCTACCCATCGGGCTAAGGAGTTGACAGAGGCTAATTCCATCCTGACGGCTGAGGTGACTTCTCTCCGCAAGTCCATGGACAAGGCCAAAGCCGACACTGTCGAGGAGTACAAGGACTCACATCCATTCTTCAACTTGCTGGGATCTCAGTATGGCGAGGGCTTTGAGGACTTCAGAAAGCAAGCCGCCGTCCTCTTCCCTAACGTGGACATTTCTTTTGTCCAGATTAAGCTCACTGTTCCATCGACCCCTAGAGTGGATGACGAGGTGGTTGACGTTGAGGATAGGGATGAGGATGTGCCTGAACATGTCGTGGCCCCTCAAGTGGTTCAAGGTGACAGTCCACCTCAGGCTGAATAGGCAATGGGAAAGAAAGACAACACTGCCCCCACCGCTTAAAAAAGAAAGCTTCTATGTTTACTTTTCTTTTCTTCTTCTTCTTTTTGTAATTTTAATTCTAATTTGAGAATATTATGGGTGCCCTGTTTTGGCACATGTGAAATTTTAACTTTATCTTGAAACAATCATCGGTTTTATTTTACACATGGTTGTACGAATGCCTTCACTACTATCGTTCATTTTATGTAAAATTTTTCCTTCTCAATCATTTGTCTACCCTTTAGATATGACCTATGAATTTCTTTGGATTTTTAGAACAACCGTCGGTGTCCTCAGTGGTCCGTCCACCCCATGAATAGGACTTGGTAAATTTTAAGACCACGACACCTGTCAATGCCCTTAATAATCCGTCCACCCTGTGGGTAGGACTTGGTAAATTTTAACACTAAGACATCCGTCGATGTCCTTAATGGTCCATCCACCCTGTGGGTAGGACTTGGTAAATTTTAAGACCAAGGCACCCACCGATGTCCTTTATGATCCATCCACTGCGTAGGTAGGACTTGATTACTTTTTGATCAAGGCACCCGTCGATGTCCTTGATGATCTATCCATCCCGTAATCAGGACTTGATAAAAAAATTTTACCAAGGCACTCGTCAGTGTCCTTAAAGATCTGTCCATCTCGTAGGTAGGACTTGATAAATTTTTTACCAAGGCACCCGTCGATGTCCTTGATGATCCGTCCATCCCGTAAGTAGGACTTGATAATTTTTTTACCAAGGCACTTGTCAGTATCCTTGAAGATCCATCCATCTTCTAGATAGGACTTGATAATTTTTTTACCAAGGCACCTATTGGTGTCCTTGATGATCTGTCCATCCCGTAGGTAGGACTTTGGGTTTTTGTGACCAAGGCACCTGTTGGTGTCCTTGGTGATCCATCCATCCATCCCGTAGGTAGGACTTATGATTTTTTTTTTTTTTTTGTGACTAGGTACACGTGGATATATTTGGTCATTCGTCCACCTCGTAGGTAAGACTTAGGATTTTTGTAGACAATTTCTTAAAAGGTAGATCCTTAACAAAAGGTACGAATAATGTAGATAATATGTCTGATAATCCTCAAGATTCTTATTTCAATAATCAAAAAATATAATATCCTACTTTAACAATAGAAAAAGAAAAGCAATAACATAGTTTGTAGTTGTCCACTATTGGTAGTATTTCCACAGGTGCTCGGTGTTCTACGGGTGATGGAGTATTTGCCTGTCGAGGGTCTCCAAGCAGTTGGTCCCTTTTCTATGGTAGCCACAATCCTGTAGGGTCCTTCCCAATTGAGGCCTAACTTACCCTGCGTGGGGTTTTTGGTAGCTATCGTCACCTTCTTTAGGACTAGGTCCCCGACTTGAAAAAGTCAAGGTTTGACCTTGATGTTATAGTGCTTTTTCATTTGGTCCTAATAACGCGCGATCCGTTGCTCAACTGTCACTCTAACCTCATCCAGAAGGTCTAATTGTAGGCGCATTCCCTCTTCGTTCCTTCTTTCTTCATGGTGGGATACCTTGTAGCTGGTCAATCCAACTTCTGCCTGGATGATGGCTTCACGCCCAAACGCAAGGTGGAAAGGTGTTTCGCCAGTAGGCATGCGAGTCGTTGTCCGGTATACCCATAGCACACTTGGTAGTTCGTCTGGCCATATACCATTTACCCCCTCGAGCTGAGTCTTGATCATCTTCAGTAAGAATCGGTTTGTAACCTCAACTTGACCATTGGCCTGAGGGTGGGCAGGGTAGGAATAGTGGTTTTTGATCCCCAACTGTTAGCAAAAGTCCTTCAATGTATCGTTATCGAACTACTTTCCATTATTAGAGACGAAGACTCTAGGGATGCCAAAGCAGCAAATGATGCTTTTCCAGACGAAGCCTCAGACATTCTTCTCGTTGATAGTGGCCAAGGGTTCTGCCTTAACCCATTTAGTAAAATAGTCGATTCCTACGACGAGGAACTTGAGTTGTTGCATTGCCATGGGGAAGGGCCACATTTTGTTGAGCCCTCATTAAGCGAATGGCCAGGGAGCATTCATTGGGGTAAGTTGTTCCAATGGTTTCCGTATGATGTTATTGAAGTGTTGGCATTTGTCGCACACCTTCACGTAGGACTGAGTGTCATTTTGCATAGTGGGCCAATAGTACCCTACTCGTATGAGTTTATGAACCAACGATTATGTTCTCGAATGATTTCCACATACTCCCTCGTGGACTTCCCTCATGACGTGGTTTGTTTCGTCGAGGACCAAGCATCTTAGGTACGGACGAGAGAAACCCCTTTTGTAAAGGATAACCCCAACCAACGCAAAACGTGACGACCACACCTTCAACCTTCGAGAAGCATTATGATCTTCCGGAAGCGTCCCATTCATGAGGTAAGAGACAATTGGTACCATCCAGTCGGCTCCCGTAGGGATCACCTGTACATCTATTTTGTCCATGGTAGGTGAGTATTAAACAAAGGATAGTACCTGCCTGGTGTTGACCATGTGTTATGCAGATGCTGCTTTGGCTAACTGGTCAATTTGCTTACTCTCTTCCCTCGGGATTTACACAAATTTAGCCAATAACTTATAGCTTACCCTTTCTTTGACCATGCTTAGGTATTCCTTCATCCGTTCCCTTTTGGCCTCGTAGTCTCCGTTAATTTGTCTGATGATAACTTGCAAGTTGCTATGCATGACTACTGACGAAGCCCCTACCACTTTAGTTAGGTCGAGGCCCGTGGGGACTGTTTCATATTCGACCTCGTTGTTGGTTGTCGGAAACTGGAGACGGACCACACAATCTATCAAATCTCCTTCTGGTGATTGCAGGACAACCCCAACTCCCCCAGCACGTTGGTTGGATGAGCCATTCGTCCATACCATTCATGTCATTGGTCTTTCGTCCTCATATTCCTTTGTCGTGAATTTGGCAATGAAGCTGGCCAAGGCTTGGGCCTTGATCACAGTTCTTTGTCGATACAATATGTCGAACTCGCCGAACTCTATCGCCCATAAGACCAATCGTCTACCTGCCTCCGAATTGTTCATCGCCCTTTGTAAGGGTTTGTCCATCTGGACCACTATGGTGTGTGTTTGGAAGTATGGCCTGAGCTTTTGGGCAGCCATGACCAGGGCGAAAGCTAACTTTTCCGTAAGGGGGTATCTTCCCTCTACCCCGAAGCGCTCAATTAGTATAGTAGATAGGTAGTTGCACGCGACTCTCTTCCCAAATGAAAGCTGAACTGACGGCCGTTGGGGATACGACCAAGTAGAGGGAAAGCTTTTCATCGAGTTTAGACAGACTAGGTGGTGGTGGGGACGCAAGGTATGTCTTTAGCTCCTTGAAGGCCTTCTAACATTCGTCGGTCCATTTGAAGGCTTTCTTCAGCATTTTGAAGAATGGTAGGCATTTTTCCATCGCCCTAGAGACGAACCTGTTGAGAGTCGCAACCTTACCATTCAGGCTTTGTACCTCTTTGAAGTTTTTCGGAGGTGTCATCCCCAATATGGCCTGAATTTTGTCGAGGTTGGCCTTCACGCCTCGTTGTGATACCATAAAGCTCAGAAACTTGCTTGACGACACTCCAAATACACATTTGCTGGGATTGAGCTTCATATTGTAGTGGCGTAGGGTTTCAAATGTTTCTCAAAGATCATTCAGGTGACGGTCCTCCTTCGCGCTCTACATGAGCATGTCATTCACGTATACCTCAACATTCCGCCTAATCTGCTAGACGAACATCCTATTCACAAGCCTTTAATACATTTCCCCCGCATTCTTCATTCTGAATGGCATGAACTTATAGCAAAAGAGCCCTTGGCTCGTGAAAAATAAAGTCTTTTCTTCGTCAACTTCGTCCAACCTGATCTGGTCGTAGCCAAAAAATGCGTCCATGAAACTCAATAGCTGGTGCCCAGTTGTCAAGTTGACGAGGAGGTCAATACGCAGAAGTGGGCAACTATCCTTTGGTCAGGCTCTATTTAAGTCGGTGAAGTCTACACACAACCTCCATTTGCCATTCACCTTTTTTACCATCACTATATTGGCCAACCAACCATTTTGGGTAATATACCTCCTTGATAAAGTCTACTTCTAGTAACTTACAAACTTCTTCCGCTATGGCCTTGTCTCTCTCTAGGGCAAAAACTCTCTTCTTCTATCTGACGGGAGGGAAGGATGAGAACACATTGAGCTTGTGAACCACGACGCTTGGATTGATTCCCGGCATGTCCTTAGTGAAGACGTCCTAATTATTCTTTAGGAAGAGGGCAAGCTCCTTGGGGACTGAAGGGTCGGCCTGTGTACTGATACGGGTGATTTGACCCGAGAAGTTGTTGTCCAGGTAGATTTCTTCCAGGTCTTCCGTCGGTTCTACCGTAACCCGCTGCCTTTCGATGTTTAATGCTTGTAGGCGATCGTCCATCTCTAGCATAGCTATGTAGCATTTGCGAGCTGCCATCAGGTCTCTATGTGATTCTCTAATCCCATACTCCATTGAGAATTTCACCAGTAAGTGGTACGTAGACGTCGTTACTCTCCATGAGTCGAGTGTAGGTCGCCCGATGATGGCGTTGTAGGTAGAGGAGCAATCGACAACTAGGAAAGTGACCTCCTTAGTGAGCTTCTGAGGGTATGTCCCAATGGTCACCGGTAGGGTGATGGTTCCAATGAGGAAGACCTTGGTACTGCCAAATTCAACTAGCGGTGTGTCCGAAGGCAGAAGACTCTTCTTGTCGATCCCATTGTCTTCGGAACTCCCATTGTCTACTAGCACCAGTCAAGTGTTGAAGTCTACTATTGACAGGTTGATGACCAGGGCATCATCATAAGGGTGGTGGAGTCATCGGACATCCTCTTTTGTGAAGCTGATGGCCAGGTTGTTGACCCTAGTCATTTTAGGTGATTGGCCCGAAATCTGGACACTCTGCACCATCCGCAAATATGTCTTCCTTTCCTTCTTAAAGGAGCTAGCCAACGTACTTCATCCTACGATCACCCTTATCTCTCCAAGTGGAGCCTTAGGTCTTTCTTCGACCTGTTGGTTAGGTTCGGGGTCCCTTGATGGGTTTTCTTCGCCCCTAACGAACCATTGTAACTTTCCTTGCTTGGTGAAGACTTTAATCTGCTGCTTTAAGTCGTAACACTCAAAAGTGTCGTGCTCATGGTCCCAATGAAAGTGGTAGTACTTGTTTCTGGGCCTTTTGTTCGAGTCGCCCTTCAGCTTGTCTAACCAAGTCAACGTTGCATCTTCCCTTATCTATATGAAGACTTGGTTAAATGGGATGTTTAGTGGCGTGAAGTTGACCGTCCTGCCGGATGGAGGTCTCGACCTCCTATCATCCCTTTGGTCATTCGTCTAGGCTGATTTCCTTTCTCTGTCCTGACGGTGATCCTCTTGCCTTTCCCTCTTCTTCGGCTTGCTCCCTCCGGCAATCATGGCATCCTCTACATTCATGTATTTAGTAGCTTTGTACAACATGTCGACCATCGTCTTCAGGTCGTTCTTGTAGATGGAGAAAAAGAATTCTCGTTATTAAAGCCCTTAGTGAATGCAGTGACTAAGACTTTGTTGTTGGCCTCGTTGATCAAAAAGGCCTCTTTGTTGAAACAACTCACATATGATCTCAAGCTTTCATCGTCTCATTGCTTGATGTTCAACAAGCTCGCTAAAGACCTCTTGTACCTCTGCCTCCAATGAAGTGGGTGATAAAATGTCCGCTCAACTCCTTGAAGGTAGAGACGATGTTGAGGGCTAGCCTGCTAAACTATATCCTTGCTGGTCCTTTAAGCATAGTGGGGAATACCCTGCACATGATCTCATTCGGAACTCCTTGTAGGTGCATAAGAGTCTTGAATGAATCTAGATGATCGAGTGGGTCCCATGAGCCATCATATATTTCCACCTACGGCATCCAGAACTTGGCTGGAAGGGGGAAAGAAGTTACCTACACTGTAAAGGGCAAGTTAGTCCGCTAAACTATCTCGTCTAGGTTGGTGGATACCCGTCCCCTCATGGTGTTCATTGTCATGTCCATCTTTTCCTTCATCATTTGCATGTCATGCACCATGTGCATTGTGTTGCTCTCCAGTTCCAACGAACGATCAGTGTCGTTCAGCACGTCTCACCTGCTGGGGATATTGCTTTCCTCCTAGTCTTCCCTCTCTCGCCAATCTCCTATTAGGAGATGACTGCCGTTCTGTTCTTTGTTGTCCCACTCATCGTGCTAATCCTCGGGACGTCATTCGTTACTCTGGTTTAGTTGTTGCTCTAGCTCCTAGTTGCGTTGGGTGAGCCGTTCAACTGCTGCCGCTAGGGTTCGCACCTGTCTCTCCAATGCATTAGAGGGGTTTCCTGTCTCCTAGTTAATGGTAGCCACTAATTGCGTCTGAACCATGCAACTTTTTGTCTTAGAAGTGGTGATATGGCTAATCATTCAGTTCCCATAAACGGCGCCAACTAATGATGCACAAAAATCGTCAGTGAGCTAATTGTCCTCGATCGCTCCAATGGGTACCTGAAGAATAAGAAACCAAGAACCAAATAGAGAGCACCGATGGGGTGCCAGCCAAAAACCCTCTGAAGGCTAAGTTAGTAAATGAGGAATCTCCAAGAACTCTATAGTGAGAGGGCTAGGGATTTTCTGTGTACCTAGGAAAAGAGGAGGTCCTATGCTTATATAGTGGTGAGCAGTGAATCAAGTTCCCTTGGATGTAGGGACTTTTCCTTGTAAGGAAGGTCTTGAGCTAAGGTTTCCAAGATTTTAGGGTGTTTTTCCATACAAGGAAGATATGGGCGTGTAGTAGGGTCTTTGGTCATAATGTACAAGATATTTCCGTATGAGGAACTACGTGTGGAGACTACACAAAAGATTGTGGGGCCCATCACCTTTGTCCGTCGGCATGTCCATCCGTTTGTCAATATGCAAATAAGGAGACATCGAATCACTCCTTCATTGGCTTCTATGCGTCGTGTGTTCACCCGTTTGAAACATTGTCCTGACGGATCCTAAGGACAGCATGGGAATGGGCTTGTGGTCAAAAAACGTAACCCATTCGTCGAGATGGCATAGATGGGACCGTCAACCCCTGTGAGTACTTGGCTAGACAGGTGAGAAGGAAGTTTGGAGTTTATTGGGGCTAGCCCACTAAAAAACAATCAAATGCCACATTGTTTTGAATTAATTTCCATTACTCTTTGTACACTGTACACACTAAGTTGGGTGCTCTTTGGGGTGGACAACTCTACACTTTCACTTAGAGTCACAAGTAACATGAGCAATATCATTGTGCGAATAGGAGTAAAACATAAACTTAGAGTGACAAATGAGAAACGAGAGCAAAGCTATAAAACCATTTTGCCCTTTGGGTGTCCTCACTTTAGATTTTATATTATAAATTTTTTTTTTTCCTTTGAATACTCATTTTAAATTATAATTATAATTAATACACTATTATATCTTTTATTCTAGTCTCAAATACTATATACACATGTGTGTGTGTGCGCGCATGCACATGCATACATGTGTATAAGGGCGGAGCCACGACTTGGAGTTTGGAGGGGGCAGCTTTGCTACTGGCTACACGTAGTAGCTCTGGCTGTTGACTCTTCTACTTAATCGCTAATGAGTTTTATTTATTTATTTGTGTGTTTTTGATGTGTGTGTTGCTTCTAGGTAAGGACAAAATTATTTCATTTAAAATTTTTTAAAGGGTTGAACTGATTATTTTGGGTAAAATTGGTTAACTAAGCTTAATTGTTTTTAGTTTTACTAATGGTAAATTTGCCGTTGGCCTAATTTTTTTGGACTTGTATATTTTGTTTTAAATTTTAGATATATAAATTTTTTTTATGACCTTTAAAAAGAAGAAAATGCTAGAGTTATAAACTTTTTTTACAAATTGCTGATGTGGTGAGTGGTGAGTGGTTATTGGTAAGTTAAAAAGTGATGTTAGTAGTAAGCCTAGATGCTAACTAATAAAATGATGTAGAAAATTTTGTGTTTGTAGCATTACTCGTAAAAGAATCAATGATAATATTAAGAAGGCTACTGGCTACACGTAGTAGCTCTGGCCGCTGACTCTGCTACTTAATCGCTAATGAGTTTTATTTATTTATTTGTGTGTTTTTTATGTGTTTGTTACTTCTAGGTAAGGACAAAATTATTTCATTTAAAATTTTTTAAAGGGTTGAACTGATTATTTTGGGTAAAATTGGTTAACTAAGCTTAATTGTTTTTAGTTTTACTAATGGTAAATTTACTGTTGGCCTAATTTTTTTGGACTTGTATATTTTGTTTTAGATTTTAGATATATAAATTTTTTTTATGACCTTTAAAAAGAAGAAAATGCTAGAGTTACAAACTTTTTTTACAAATTGCTGATATGGTGAATGGTTATTGGTAAGTTAAAAATTAATGTTAGTGGTGGGCCTAGATACTAACCAATAAAATGATGTAGAAAATTTTGTGCTTGTAGCATTACTCATAGAAGAATCAATGATAATATTAAGAAGGCAAAGCCTAATTTTATAGAACAAAATTGCTAAAATTAGTACCTATGTAATACTAATATTTTTAAAAAAATTTAGGAGGGACCATTGCCCCCCAAGGTCCAACTGTGCTTCTGTCCGTGCATGTGTATAAATATATATACATATTGTCTCCCTTGAAATCAAATCCTGACTCTGTCACTGTGTATACATGATCATCACTGCAATTCCATGAGCTTGTTTTCACCTTGTACTATTTTCTCCTAATTGCAGGTTGTGGTATCAGTACAGATTTGGAGACATGTTACACTGCCAGGATTATGGCCCTCTCAGTCATACCATTTATCATCGTCCAGTCTCTAAAGATATTTTCTTCATCTTCTGCGGAACGCATCGTTATCTTGATTGCTATTGTTGTTTCTACAGTATTCCTATTCCTATACTTCTCTTATCAGGTATTTCATTCATTATTAATCTCTTTTTTAGTACTCGAGATTATATAAGTCTTATGTGAATTTTGATTGTCAAGGTACTGAGTGGGGCTATAAGTTTAGTCTCACATCATATAAGTATTAAGTTGGTCCATTTGGATTATATAAGCAAAAGTCCTTTTGAGATATTGTGCAAATGTACTGGCAAACTGTGAAGCATATTACTCATCTACACGTGCTTGCTTTTGGAGTTCTAATTGAATTAGGTGTATTCATTGCTGTTAAAACGTGTCATTTTATATATTTGTGTTTTAAAATAAGAATATGTTGGCTCAAAATATGAAGATATTAAAGTAAACTTTTTAGACAAAATGATCGAAATATCATTTGATCATTACATTTATATCACTTGTTTTGGTACACTTCTTTCATATTACATGTTTGGTCAATTAATCAATCATGAAAAGTTGTTCTCATTTTAGGAAAAAAATAAAAGATAAAGTAAAACGATGTCCACGATATTTTCACAACAAATTTTAATTAGATAATAGACTGTACATTGGTGGGGGGAAAATGATGTTAGTATGGGCCTAAATTAAAACTTGTAGCAGCATGCAATTTATGATTTATTGTGAAATATTGTAAAGATATTAAAATGATAATGTAACTGATATCATCTAGGGTGGTTCATATACAAATAAATTTTCTTAAATTTTATGTCAACACATTATTATTCTTATGAATTTACTGAGTTTGCATGTTTTATTATTTGGTTTTTTATAATTCTCAAATATATATACTCTTTTATACTTCTCAAATATATATACTCTTAAATGTTTATAAAAATTTACAGATCTTCGAGCCTTGGATTCAGAAAAGAAGATTAGAATTTGTGAAACATAAAAATTTAATATTAAGCATTTTACAACATGTACAAAAACATGCCCTAGGAAATATCCTCACTGCCGATGGGGCACCAAATGTAAATGCGATAAAGAGGTCAGGTTTTGTGAGATACTCTAAACTATTTTACTTTGAAATCCTTCAGTTCAAATAGGTTTACGAGTTGACCAATAATTATGCATTATGTATTGCAGGCTATTTGAGGAGGTAGATCGAGATGGTGATAATATTATATCACCTTCTGATTTGAGAGAACTGCTTCTTGAAATAAAATTTACTGGAACATCTATTGATAAGGAGAAAGAAATTGGAAAAGTGATGAAAGAATTTGACCTTGATGGTGACCAAAAAATCACTATGGATGAATTCGTCACTGGCTTCACAAAATGGCTCGATGAGACAGAACATGCTATAGATAAGCAATATTTCTCAAAAAAGTCCTTAAAGGACGTATATCAGGTAAAGTCCTCTTATTCTCGTGAGTTGTGACAAATTTCATAAATTCAAGTCTAAATTAAATAAAAATTTAGGGTCTATTTGGATTGAGGGAGAATAGAGAGGGAGTACGGAGGGAAGTAGAGTAAAATTGGCTGAAAGCAGACTAATTTTGGGTCAATTCTTATTTACTCTACTCTACTCTTCTCTCCCTCCCTCTTTCTCAATCCAAACAAACCATTAATATATATATATATATATATTTTTTTTTTGATAAGATTAATATATTGATATCCTCCAAGTATATATATCATTAAATCTCTAAGATGTGAAGTCTTTGTGGTTCTTCTGGGTTTCCATTTTTTTGTTTACTTCAGTTTTGTTTGCATAGGTTTTTGGACCTTGGCTTCTAAACAGAAGGAGAGAAAGAGAAATGACAAAAGACCTTATACAAGAAATATTAAGACATGTTCAAAGCAATGTTGTAGGAGGCCTTCTCAAAGAAGACGGCACACCGGATACAAATAGTATTAAAAGGTCATTCCTCAATTCTATATTATATAGTAATTTATTTATTTAAGTGCATTAAGGTATTATGATATTGGAATTTATTTTATCAAATTTTTTAAAAAAAACATTCAAAATAATTAAAGGCAAGTAACACAAGACACAAAATTTAAGGATAAGACCTGAATTAATGTTGTCTACTCATAGTTTGAAAAATATTACTTTACCGACTTGAGATTAGTTCTGGTATGAAGAAAAATATTACTTTACCGACTTGAGATTAGTTCTGGTATGAAGTCGTTGCCCACCTTATTATTTTCAATGTTAAAAATATGGAGGAAAAAATTAAGAAAAAGAAGGAAATGAAGACCTAAAAGTGGTATTTATGAAAATTATGGAAGTTTTTATACTTTGGCTCAAAAACACTTAAAATTTTACAAAACAGTCAAATATCCCAATAAAATTTTGAGGGGGAAAAAACACAACCTACTGTAATACAAAGTAATTCTTGCAAAGCTATTTCTTCCAATTTCTTTCTATTTCATCTTTCTTACAAAAAAACAAAAAAATTCTCTCTTTTCCTCTTTTCTTTTTCCTTTGTTTGTACTCCGTGTCTTGGTTGAAGATGCGACAAAGCAGCATCGTGCCTATAAGTCTTATTCGATATGCTATATTTTACTTCTGGAGCAAACCTAAATGGATAGTAATCGACTAGCTTCTTCATCAGCATACATAATGACTAGCTTCTTCGACTTCCCATATAATGTATCAATTAATCCTTGTTGCACTATGATATCTTTGACAGTGACTTGTCAAAGATTAAAATTATTTTTCTCGTTTAAGAGCTCCACCCCAATGCCTATTTGTTTTGAAAAGCATGCAAAATAATTAAAGTCAAGTGACACAAGTCTCAACTTTTAACATGCTTCGACAAACTCTATTCCTACATCTCATGAGCAATGCCAATAAAAAATCCACTGTCAATAACAAGGATTACAAACATACTCACAGAGTCTTACTAAATCTCACAAATAAAAACTAACTCAAAACCCCTAATGCACCAAAAGGTACTCTTACCCACATACAGAAGTGAAATTTTAATCTTTCAACTCTCTCACACGCTACAAGATTATACCATCGAACCCTTTAATCACTATTCGTTTGTACATAGGAAATACATTTTTAGTGGAAAATGAATGTAGCAGAACCTTTTTAATAATGAAGGAGCATTTTTTCCACACCAAAAATATTAAAATATGTAACTAAGTCAAAGTAGGAAATCTCCAAATTGTTCCCCTTAATGGGCAGGACTTTAACATTTGGTGTGAGAAATGTCATTTTACAAACTACTTAGCGGTTATCATGTCCATCAGCGAAACCCATGAAACATCAGAAGCATGTTGGCTTGGTTGTAATGTAGGTGAGGCCCGAATTGTTGAACATGTAGTTCAAATCCTATAATTTAATGGAAAAGGGGAAAACGGAAAATAAAATGAAATTACTCTAGAGCCAAGTAAAATATTAGAGAAACCACAATATTATGTACTCTATGTATGTTGTTTAATTATCCAACTTGGATCTAATGTCAGTCATTCAAGGCCCATTTGATAAGAAATTTCTAGTAACGTTGTTTTTAAGTATTGTGAAAATACGTATGAGTGAAAAAATGTTGTGAAAATACATGTTGTGGTGGACGGATCATTATTTTAGTTAGTCATATATTGCTTGTTCTCTATAATGAATTCAATGTTTTATAGGTTGTTTGAGAAAATGGAACACGACAGCAATAATTGCATATCGCAACATGAACTAAAAGAACTAATTGCGGATATCAAGTTTGGCAAGCTTCCTTTAGATGTGGAGGAAGCAGTTCTTAAATTGATTGAAGAACTTGACACTGATGGTGACCATCTGATTAATGAAGATGAATTTGTTTCTGGATTTGCTAAATGGCTTGACACAACTGACAATCAGGATCTTTCTACAACTGAGTCTCAAGATGATATCTACCAAGTAAATCCACGGTTCACCTTTATACTTCATTTGGATTTCAAAAATGCAAAATTATGACTACTTAAGAAATTACAATCCTTTCTCAAGTAAATATAACAAGTTTCACTTCATTCCTCTCATTCTATATATGATTCTGTCAAAATTGATGAGAGATTGATTGATGCACAAAAGCATGAAAGAGAGAGCAAATAAACAAAGGTTTATGTGATTAGGCCAAATGATCTACATCCATGGTGAAAGCTCTTGATGGCTTGATATTTGATATTAAGCTCTTATGTTACAATGAAATCAATGTAGGATTTATATACTAGAGAGCCCTAGACTAACTCTAGGCAAACTATAGACTAACTCAAAGTTAATTTGTTTGTTAGACAAGTACATGAACCTAAAATTGGTTTGATCTTCTTGGACCATAATATGCCTAACAGATTCAAATGGAGGATGAATATTTATTCAAAAACTAATTTGATATGAATTTGGAAATGTTATGCAGAAAACTTGGGAAGCGACGGACAAGTTGGTGGACGAAAAGATAGGCAATGCAGTTGTTGACAACTCTTTACAGGCATGGTTCAAGGCTATGATGCTATTGGTGCTTGGCATTGCTCTATTAGCGATTTTAGCGGAACCTCTGATAGAGAGCGTTCAAAGTTTCTCTAAATCTGCAAGTATACCATCTTTCTTCATCTCATTTATTTTAGTCCCGTTGGCTACCAACACTAGAGCATCAGCATCAGCTATAAAGGAAGCTAGACGTAAGAAGCCAAGAACTACTTCTTTGACATTTTCTGAGGTTTGTTCTCTCCCTTCCATTATTTAAAGTTCATTTTAAGAAAAAAACTAAAATAAAAGTGAAAAATTTCATCGTACATTTATATCGTAAAATGATTCTTATATATTTTGTTCCTTGTCATTTTATATGTGTGTCTCCTACTATTTGTATATTTGAATATTATTTGATAGTTTCTAATTTCTATTATATTATAATATATTTATAATAATAGATGAACAATTAAGATTAAAACATTAAATAGGTATGGTATATACAATAAAAATAATGATGATGATGATAATAATAATAATAATAATATAAAAGTGTATTGTAGAATGACTATATCTTAATTTTTTTTTCTGGTCATTCTATTTTCATATCTTGAAAGCTGTATATTTGAATAATTTGATAGATCATGTGTAGATTAATGACGTTAAATCTAGGTTTTTAAACATTGTTACTTCTCACTTTACCCTTTTTCTATTCATGAAGACTTGCATTAAATGTTCTACTAAATTCTAAATTGTACCCTCTAAGGTTAGGATCATTTATTTTAAAATTTTTGGCTTCCATCCCAAATATTATATAGCATTTTGAATATGATACTTTCATTTGTACTAGTTGATGAGGTCAATAAGTGTCAAATAAACATGCAATCTTTGTAGTTGGTCCTGTTAAAATATTCCGCATTGTTATATATGAAAAAAAAATAACAATGTTTCTCAAAAATAAAAACAATTAACAATATTTACTGAATAAAAAAATTAAAAATTGCCGCTTCCAAATTAAATTTATTAGCTTGTTGATTTACTATTGCAGATTTATGGTGGAGTATTCATGAACAACATTCTTGGCTTTTCAGTTCTTTTAATCCTAATATATGTGCGTGAATTGACTTGGGAATTCTCTGCTGAAATGCTGGTAGTTCTTCTTGTTTGCGCAACAATGGGCCTTATTGCGAGCTTTCGCCCTACCTTCCCCATTTGGACATCATTCTTGGCGTACCTTCTATATCCATTATCTTTGCTCCTAGTTTATTTTTTCAATGATGTTCTCAATTATACTTAATTAAGGGACAAATATGCTTCTTTTTTTGAATTTTTTATTGGGTGGTGGGGGGATTAAGAGAATTTTGGCCCAAGGTTTAAAACTTACCAAATGCATGAGATTAAGATTACAACGAGAATCTCCCCCACCCCCCCCCCCCCCCAAAAAAAAAAAAAAAAAAAAAAAAAAGATGTAGTTACAACTCACGTATAGATGCACGAGAAAGATTATTTTTCTTTGCATTCATTTTTAAATAAATATTTGCAATCAATTAGCAATTATGCACATTATTATTTTTGTTGATGTAGTTGATACTTGATAGTATGGTCTGGCTCGATCCAATTGATGCTTGAAACGATGAAAATAATAATAATATTGCACATATCCGTGTCATGTGGTGCCCAACACGAGCATACACTTTCAAAGCGTCCGTGAAACCAAAACCAAGACTTTTTTAGGCCCCTGGCCAAGATAAGTAGGAACTCAATGCAGGAAGCAAACCCATCATTTAGGACCAGTTTTGAATTAAAGGGGGAGGGAGGGGACAAATTGACCATTTCTTAACCAATGATTGCTATGTTGCCAAACAAAGGCTTGGCTCTATTTGATTATTTCTAGTTCCACGGTTGAATTACATCAACTCCAAAGATAATATATTTAAATTTTAAGCACAGATTTGGTTGCCAATTTTAGAAAATTCACAAGTTTAAACAATAAATTAAAAAATAAGTATAATTTTAACTATTTCTTGATAAATACGTAATGTATTAAATAAGTAGAATTTGTACTATGGACTTACCAGTTGATCTCAAGGTGGAACCAGAATCCAAAATCTAAAATTATGGCAAAGCTATGGCGGAAATTCCTTGAACTTGTTCAACAAAACTAATATGATGAACCTTCCAAAGATACAATTATATCGCAAGTTTCAAGGTCAGCATAAAACAAGTATCATCTAAAAACCCATAAACAAGAAACATTAGATCTAAAATGTCTATTCGGTATGCATCTTCACTCTTATGTGGACGTAACAATAAAATCTCAGCGAAAGTTTTGTTCATATAATAAAAAAACAAAAAAGTTAAGTACGTCTACACAATACGAATCTCAATTCTTTTTTCTTTTTCTTTTTTTTTTTGAGAAATCCAACCTCGGTCTGATTTTTATTGAACTTAAGACAGAAAATCAAAAACTACAAAATGAGAAACTTATAGTGGAACATCCTCTATCTAAACAAGCAAGGGAAAGAAAAGCCTAGCTCTCTGTGCTAAAGCATGAGCAACAACATTGCCTTGCCCCCTGACGTGAGAGAAGGTGTGGGTTACAAAAGAACCTGAAATAGACATTATGTCTTTTTCAATATAACCTACACTAGAAATGGCAGAGTTTCCTTCTTGTAGAGCTCTTATAGTGACCTCCGAATTGCCTTCAAAAATACTCTGCCAGAAGCCCAACTCAGCTGCGAACAACATGGCCCAATGTGCTGCCAAAAATCCCAAGGTCTCTACTGACGCCAGTTGGTGGATTTTTTCTGCTATAGCAGCCATAACTCTGCCATCTTGATTCTGAACCACAATCCCAATGCCTACCTTGTAAAGTTGTAATTTAGGCCTCGTCAATGGGCCGGGCCGGGCCGACCCGGCCCGTTTTTACTTGGCCCATGGGTCTAATGGGCTGGGCTTAATGGGCTGTTGACTAGTCAATGGGCTGGGTCGGGCCGGGCTGGATGGAAAAACCTAGCCCATGGCCCTACCCATGGGCAATGCCCACTTGGGTTTTAGCGGGCTGGGCTAGTGAGATGGGTTTAATGGGCTACCCATGGGCATTTTTAACAGGTCTTCAATGGGGTTATAAAAATTTAACCAAAATAATTATAATTATATATTATTACAAACTATCAAATTGAACAATTAAATCTACTAAAAAGATTCTATTAAAAAAAATACTAAGACATACCTCTTAAAAAGGTACTAAAATAGGATTAATTAACTTGTATTGATAAGAATAAATAAGTACATTGAAATTTTCATGAATATATTAGATTGAAAATAGTTGCATCACTACAAAATGTGTACATCCCAACTAGGTTGAACAATATTTGATTCTTCAAATATTTAAATATTTGAAGAATCAAATATCAATTCTTAAAGGAAATATTTGAGGCATAAAATATCAATTCTTTAAGGAAATATATGAAGAATCAAATATCAACTCATTAAGGAAAGAATTTCTTCCAACCAACGGTAAGCCTTTTTTTTTTTAAAGAAATTTCTGCTATGATTGTAACTTGTAAGGAAAGAATTGGAATTTATCAAAGGAAAAAATGACTTTCTTTCCAAAGGCACAGAGGTAGGGCAATAGTCATCTTAGTAACTTTGTTTTAAAAATCAAAACTACTAGACTAATACCAAAATATATATATTTATTATGCATATTGTATCACAATCATTCCAAGTATTTAGTGGTTAGGTGTGTGGTCTTAAAGTTTTTATAATGTCTAAAGTTCAATCCCTCACCCACCCAACCCCCAAATTATTTTGTTATAAATTTTGGACAACGGGTCGGACTAAGGGGCTGGGCTAACGGGCTAGGCTAATGGGCCGGCCCACTGGGCGCCCATGGGTAAAGAAACCAACCCATAGCCTGTCCCATTGGGCTACTGGGCTGCCCACGGGCTTCAATATTACCGGGCCGGGCCGCCCATTAGCCTGGTGGGCTAGCGGGCTACTGGGCCAGTCCATGGGTCATGGGCTATTTGATGACCCTTATGTAATTTACAACTATGTGTTTTGTTGGCTTTATTTTGTGCCAAATTTGATTGTAATTTCATTCAATCTGTTGTACCTTGTATTTATTATGGGATTTAATTGTAAGGGTTGTGTGATAGAGAGAGAGAGAGTGTGTGAAGACTCAAGGTATTGAAGACAAAAGGGTTTTCGCGGGTAGCTCGCGACTAAGCATCTCGCGAAATGATGCATGTGCTCTGCACATGACTGGAATGCGAAGAGTCAGGACAAATGGAGACAGCTGTATTTCGCAAGTATATCGCAGGTAAGGCCTTCCCGTGAAACACCCGCGAGACATTCTGTTCTACCAGTCTGTACTATCTCATACACACTTTCTGTACCCACACTATATATACCCTTATTATCCACAATTGTTGAGGAGAGCTTCTGAGAGAAAACCCTAGCCAAAAACCTTGAGAATTAGAGATTGCTATACCCACATATCTCTACACATTTGCTTGTGGATTTCCTCAACTCCTACCTCTCCATTTCCATATCATTGAGAGGTTGATAGCCCAAACACTCACCACACCCTTTCAGAGTGTCAAGTGAGAATTTGGTCCTGTTGGTAAGCATTGGAAGAAGCCAAGGATGGCAGATGCAACATGGTGCTTGTTGCGGGATCCAGAGAGCTAGACAAGACATGGTTCTGAGTAGCCTTGTTAGAGTAGGAGCTTGGAGGGCTTAGGTACATCGGGTAGATTAGGCTTGGAGGGTCTCTTGCTAACTCATGTATCCCAACTGATTGTCTAGTGGATCGATTACCTCTTGGAGGGCAGCGGAGAGGTTTTTCGCCGAGTTCTTCGATTTCCTCTTTGATAACACATCAACATGTTATCTTGTGTTTGCATCTCTCTTCCCTTAATCTTTGCCATTTAATTTCTACTGTGGATGTGATTTTATTTGGTTTAGATTATGTTATCAATCCTGTTTTAGCTTATTTACATTTTCCGCGCATACATTATTTGTTGATAAGCTTGAATTGGTAATTTATAATTTGGGAGTCTAAATGTTCAAGGGTGTTTTACACACATTTTGAACATTCATGCCTCATTCAATTCCTTAAACATAGCCCTATCAGAGTTTACCCTGACTACATTAGGACTTGGAGGAGACTATCTAACTCGAGGATTTTCTCTACTCCATTGTTGATTTTGCAGATTTTGAACTTGAGGTTTCTGCTAAAACTCAACCAGCATATTACCTGCTGCTTCCAGTATTTTATCGATTGGCAAACAAGGCTCACTGCATCGTATCTTGTTTCATCTACACCACACTAACCAAGCAACCATAGCGAAGAGCTCAAGTTGGCGAGGTTCCTGATCAATCAAAGCTATCAGTTTAGCAACTGAATGAACCTGAGGATGGTCTTTTCAAACCCAGCCGAGGAATGGTTCCTAAATGGCATGCAGCTCCACACAGCCCCACAAAGCATGGACTGTGTCTTCCTGATGACTTAAGCAGAAACTACATGTCGAGTCATTCAGCACCTTTCTTTTCTACAAATTTTTCCTTGTAGGTAATGCCTTAGAACACGCTCGCCACAGAAAAACTTTTACTTTATTTGGGGCTTCAATCCTCCACAATCGATTCCAGAAGTTTTTTGAGGGGTTTACATCAAAGCTTGAGGCTCTATTTCTTCTATCCAGCTCCAACAACAACTGATACCCCGTTTTAACTGAGTACTTACCATTTCTACTTCTTGGCCAAACCAAGAAATCCTCCTACCTCCACTCAAGCAGCAATGCCATCTCAAGCTCGTCCCATCATTAGGATAAAAGGAACGAGAAAGTTTGCCCCTTCTGTGGATGCGACCTTCTTTCTTGTTGACTTTGTTGGATTTCCGCGAGCTATCATGGCAATTTCTGGCAGCACCCTATCTGTTTCAAACCATACACGCACTTTGGTACCTGGACGTGTAATGAGCTGTGAAAAGAGTCAACCCTCTTTCCGAAAGACTGATTGCATTACTGGACGGACCAGCACCATTGTTTCCATGCGCAGGAAGTGGATTCACTCAATTTTCTGAGTATCCCACAACCCTGTATCTGGATTAATCAACTCAACCACCTGTAAATCCTCTAAGAAACCAGCACGAGGTGAGACAGCTTTTGTTAGGAAAGCTTCTGGAATCCAATTATCCTTGTAAACTCAGATACTTAAACCATCCCCCACTCTCCATAACAAGCCATCTGACACCACAAATCGTGCCTTCAATATACTCTTCCAGGCATATGAACCCGAAGAGACAGAGGCATCCAAAATCGAGCCATGTGGGAAATATTTGGCCTTGAAAACACGAAAAAAGCGAGAGGATTGATCAGTCATCAGCCTCCAAACCTGTTTGGCCAGCATTGCCTCATTAAATTTTTGTAAGTCTTTAAACCCTAATCCTCCAAAAGATTTAGATTGACAAAGAACCTCTCAATTCTTCCAATGGATCTTTCGTTGTTCACCCCGTTGCCCCCACCAAAACTTCCGTATCATTATTTCAATCTCATGACATAGGCTTATAGGCAATCTAAAGCAGCTCATGGCAAAGGTTAAGATGGCTTGTACTACATCTTTAAGCAATACTTCTCTCCCTGCTTGCGAAAGTAATTGCTCTTTCCACCCTTGCAACTTGTTCCACACTCACTCTTTTATGTAATTTAGGCTTGCCCTTTTGTTCCTCCCCACCACCAAAGGTAAACCAAGATATTTTTCATACTCCTTAATTTCTGGAATGCCTAGGAAGTTTGAGATTTCCCCTTTCTCTCCATTGAAACTGCTTTGCTAAAAAAGATTGTAGTTTTTTCCCAATTTATCTGTTGACCCAAGGCTTGCTCATAGAGAGCTACTATGTCATGGATAAACTGTAGATCACCCATGGTTACTCAGCAAAAGATCAAGCTATCGTCCATAAAGAATAGGTGGCTGATCCGTGGCCCCTCTCTACACAAAGAAAAACTACGAATCCAGTCTTCCCTAGCTGCCTTTTGGAGTAACCGATTCAGCCCTTCTGAGCAAATGAGAAATAAATAGGGGGAGAGAGGGTCCCCTTGTCTAATTCCTCTCGATGGGCGGATATCGCCTTTTGGCTCCCTATTAATCAATATAGAATAAAAGACTGAGCTAATGCATCCCATTATAAGTGTAATCCACTTTGGGCTAAACCCCATTTTCTCCATGACTTTTTTCAGGAAGCTCCACTCCACTCTATCATATGCTTTACTCATGTCCAATTTCAACGCCATAAAGCCCATCTTCCTTGATTTCTGGATCTTCATGTGATGGAGTGTCTCAAAAGCCACAAGTATGTTATCCGAGATGGCCTTATTTGACTGATATGCACTTTGGGACTCCGAAATTAAGTTGGACAGCACCTGTTTCAGCCTGTTTGAAACTACTTTGGACACAAGTTTATACAATATATTGCATAGAGAAATAAGGCGATATTCAAATACTCAAATTGAGCTTTTTACCTTTGGTATTAATATGATGAATGTGTGGTTTAAAGAGGAGGGAAAGGAAACTGTATTCAGGTAATGCAACACCGCTTGGGAGATATCATCCCCTACATCTTGCCAATACTTTTGAAAAAACAGCGACGGCAAACCATTGGGTCCTAGAGCTTTAAGCAGTTCCATTTGCTTCAATGCCCGTTCAACCTTCTCCCTAATATACTTGGCCTCAAGCTAAGCGTTCACCTCTTCAGTAATAGTACTTGGGATGTTAGCCACGGCAGCATCAAGGTTGCCAGGTTAAGATGACTTGAATAGTGCCTGATAATAATTAATGAAGGTATTTGAGATACTTTCTTCATCGGAACATACAACTCCTTCAGAATTTTTGATTTCGACAATCTTGTTCCTACGGTATCAATGTGTGGCTCTACTGTGGAAGAACCTAGTATTTTTATTGCCCTCTTGCAACCATGGGCCCTTAACCGCTGTTTCCACATTTGTTCTTCCTTAACCAACAGGCCCGTGAGTTCCCTTTTCACTCTATTCAACCAATCCGTGCTCCCACCATTGATGGCTACTTCCTCAGCTTCTTTTAGTTGTTTTCTTTTTTCCGTTAGTTGTTTGAGAACGTTGCCAAAAGCTGATCGACTCCACCACTTCAATTTTGTTTGGCATCTTAATATTTTTCCTTCCATTCACTCCATCAGGTCTCCTGGTACATTACTTGCCCAAGCCGATTCAACCACCCCATGGCACCATTCATCCTCCATCCACATCTTTTCAAACCTCTGAGGTCTATGGTTCTTCTTTGGCATCCCTTCGGGTAATGTTACAATGGGCTTGTGATCTGAGGTTCCACATTCAAGATGTAAGACTTTCGTAGCTGGGAATTTTTCCAACCAACTTGTCGTCGCCACTACCCGGTCCAATCGTTCTCATACTGAATAACCCCTCGGATGTCCCTAGTACCAGGTTAACGAACTCCCCACAAATCCCAGGTCTTGAAGTCCGCATTCATCCAAGATGTCCCTGAACTCTTGCATTTGCCTTTCTGGCCTAGGCCTTCCTCCCCACTTTTCATGCGCATGAGTAATCTCATTGAAATCCCCGGCACAGACCCATGGCATTGAATATCTTAGGTTTAACCTTCTTAAAGCAATCCATGACACATGATGATTTTTCATCTCCAACTCTCCATAAAATCCTGTAAATCTCCATTCATCCTCCTTTCCTTGATTAATGATTGTATCAATGCGGTTTGGTGAATACATGTCCACTAACAAATCAATATCATGCTTCCAAAAAATTGCCAAACCCCCCACCTCTAGTGACCCTTGATACCTCCAACAAGCCTCCATATTTTATCCATGTCTTAATAAATTCTAGCCTTGCTTTATCCAGTCATGTTTCGGCAATGAACACAATCGAGGGATCTTGTGCCCGTATAAAATCCACGAGCTCTTGCTCTGTCTGTAGGTTCCTAGGCTCTCGATAGTTCCAGACTAAGAGACTAATTGGCTTTGGCAGGGCTATTTAACAGCCTCTGCCATAACATTGATCTTACTTTTGTCATTGTCTAAGCCCACCCTCCTCTTCTTTAATACCTTCACCCCACTTATCTCTTCATAATTTCTCTTTGCCAAAATTGGTCCATACATCACCAAGTCCTCATTGTTTCCTTCTCTGGTGATCTTTTTCCATTTTTTCCCCACATAGACATGGCTAGATGTTTCCACGGGGTTCAACTGAGAAGAAACCTTGGGCACTATAGAAGTCTCGTGCCCACTTTTTTTTTTTTCTAATCCTTAGTCACGTGACTTTAATGGTATTTCAGGAATAGTGGGATGAAATCCACCTTCAATCCGTAGGTAACGTAATCAATGTCATCAAATCTCCGTAAATTACAATTAATCTCAACAATCCTATTTTCCAGCACGTCTTCCTTATTTGCACGACTGGCACATAACGGACTTGACATTGATGTCATTGCGGTTAAATTTTTTGAAACCGGTTTTGCATTTATTTCCTCCCCCCCCCCCCCCCCCCCCCCCCCCTGATTTTTGTGCTTTCCATATTGAATATTTGACCTGACGGCCTTTGAATTCCTCAGCTCCTCTCCGGCATCGGAAAGACCCCACCGCTGTCTTGCTTATCCTCAGGAGCTTTCTTTTTTCCGGCTTCATAAAAACCAGGCACCTTGACCACTGAATTTCGAAACATCGCAGTCGGACCTGCACATATCCATGGACCATATTCTTGATCGTCTTTTGTAAGAGTTCCATCACTCTCTATCCAGTGATCACAATCTTTATCCACATGATTCAAGCAACCACACCAATAGCAGATATTTGGTAACCTTTCATACTTGAAAGTAACCCAATTTTCAGTCCCATCCTCCATTGAAATAATACGACCCCGACATAGTGGTAAAGAAACATCCACTAATACCCGAATCCGTAAAAAACTTCCTCTCTCTACTTCCGAGTCCTTCGATGACCTGCCTACAACTCCTACAACCTCACATATTTCTTTAGCAACATCCCGTTTCATAAAGCACGCAGGAAGATCGTGAACTTGGACCCATAACGAGACTTCGTCAAAAACTAGCTCCTTAATTGGTGTTGTTTTTTCATACCTCTGTAAAATCATGAGGTGTTTATCGAAGCTCCATGGCTCGCTTGCTAAAATCTTCTCAACCTCTTCATCCTCCTCGAACACAAATAGCATGGTCTTCCGTACTTCTGGCTTCAAATTCATTTCGAGCCCACTGTGGCTCAAAGTTCTAATAATGGATTCTAGATTCAAAACTCATTTCGTAAGGAACTTCGCAGCAATGATGAACTCCTTGGATCCCCTCTCTTTCGTCAGGTGGAACCCCCCACCCTCTCTGTCATTCAAGGACAACTTACTCCAGTGCTTTGCCAGACTATCCATCGCCGTTTAAGAGATAACCAACATCTCTTGTATTTTGCGATAGAGTACAAATTCTAAACCTATCCTCTCATGTTTCCCTTAAACCTCAAAAAAAGTGAACCACAAACCCTACAGGTAACAATGTTACCTTAGGGACCCAAGCCTTACTAGAAGGAACAAACTATTCTACTGCCTAAGAGAAGCTAGGAGCACCTAGACTTTCTTAGCGACCAGAGAAACTCTTAGATAGTAAATAGATACACTTGTCAAAGTCGGTGATTTTAGTTTATAATTTCGTATTTATGTTACTAATTTTTTTTTCCTGCATGATTTACCTGTCGAATTTCTATACCAATCTCAATTCTTAAATGTGCTTATATAATATGCAAATAGACAAATTAATAATATAAAGTGAAAAAATTGAGGTGGAGTCAAGTTTCCTCTTTTAGCAACTAACCAACCATGCCCATCATGAATGATGATTCACATGTATAAAAAATGGTAGCTAAATATGTATGATATCATTAATAATGTACTAGGTGATAATTACTAGTTAAGGTTCGGGTTGCCATTTATTATATGAATTAAGTATGACCAAGATTTATTGAAAATACAATATGAGTTAGTGTACATATGTCATATGTGTGTTTGATCACGACAACGAAAATGGAACAACGGAGTTCGAAACAGTCATATCTACATTATTTAAATCACACTTCTACAGCAGTGACAAATAAAAGGATTGCTTCAAAAAGTTGTTTCACCACAATCAAAATGGAAATTTGAAAACAATAAATTGAGAAAACATATGTAAAATAGGGAGGGAAAGAGATACCTAATAAACATAGGACTGTTATCCTCCAATAAAACCTTGAACAAATGCAAAGACACAATTCTCTCTTCTTCCTAAAGAGCAACAAAGAATAACTTGGATAGCTCTGTGAACATCAAGAATGCATCAGTTAGTCACATCACACTAGCAGAGATTTGAGGCAAGGTGATCCACTTTCACCTTATCTGTTTTTGATATGTGCTATGGGGCTCCAAGGTTTGCTTAACAAAGCTGAGTCAGATGGTCTGCTTAGGGGTGTCTCAATTTGCAGAAACGGTCCTCAGGTTTCTCACCTCTTTTTTGCTTATGATAGTGTGCCAAGCAAAAGAATCTGAATGTCAGGTAATTCTTGATATCTTATCTATTTATGAAAAGGGGTCTGGCCAAAAAATAAATCGAGACAAAACTAATATATTTTTTAGTGTTAATATCCTTCTTGATCTTCAATCTAGTATTCAAATGTTATTCGGTGTTCCCTCAATCAGACAATATGAAAAGTATTTGGATCTTCCAGCTTTTGTGGGTAGAGCAAAGAAACAATGTTTTGTCTATATTAAAGAACAGATATGGAAAAACTTCTTTCTCGGGCTAATTGAAAGGTCCTTATAAAATCAATTATCCAAGCTATCCCAACCTATTCTATGAGTTGTTTCAAACTTCCCAAAGGTTTAATTAAAGATATAGAGATCATGATCTGAAAATTTTGGTGGGGCTACAATAGTGATACTAGAAAGGTCCATTGGGTGAAATGGGAACGTCTATGTGAAGCAAAGATGGTGGGGGGAATGGGGTTTAAGGAGATTGAGAAGTTTAATCAGGCTCTGTTGGCTAAGCAAGTTTGGTGAATGATCAATAATCTGGACTCTCTCTGTCATTAGGTCTTCAAAGCTAGATTTTTTTTTTTTTTTTTTTTTTTTTGAATTGCTCAATTCTTGAAGCAAATGACTCAAGTGCTAGTTCTTATGCATGGAAGAGCATACTTAGTGCTAGAGATGTAGTTAAATAAGGAATGGTTTGGTGAATTAGGGATGGTGCTTCTGTCAGTATAAAGGAAGATAAATGGCTTCTTGATCAATGCTATAGATCGGTCATTTCTCCTCTCCCTAAAATTCAGCCCGATGCTAAGGTAAGTAGTCTCATTGATTCTGTCTCGTGTGATTGGAGAGCTGATGTAATCCACCAACTTTTCTTACCACATGAAGCCAAGATCATTTTAAGTATTCCTTTGAGCATCAGACTTCCTTGTGATCGTCTAATCTGGTCTAAAACTCCTTCCAGCATGTTCACTACCTGAAGTGCCTATAAGTTGTTAGCCTGTTGATAAGGATAAAAGGAGTCTGGCCTCGGACCGACGGTTCTGTGCGACCTTCCATACATAAGCAGACGGAGCCATAGCAGACGGTCTTAATTGCTGACGGTCTAAAAGCTGAAGGAAATGAGTTGAGGCTGACGGACAAAGTAAGGGATTGACTTGCTCCCCACGCTACAAGTAAAGGATTGGCTTGTTTCCCACGCTATAGAATATTCATGAAACCCCTATAAGGAAAGGATCCCGAAAAATACGCCCAAAAAAGGACTCCTATAAGGAAAAGACTTCTACTCTAAGGGAAAAGGGGATGACCCTTGCTACTATAAAAACCTTAACACCCTCGTGATCCAAGGTACGTGTAATTTTACCCTCTCTAGCACCCTAGAGCAGTGAGAATAGTTCTAACTTGACCTTCGGAGGGTATTCGGCCGGTACCACACCGGTGCTCTCTGCTAGGTTATTCCTTTTTGTTGTGCAGGTGCCATTTGCGATCGAGTGAGGAGCGTGCGACTCATTGGTGGTATTGTTTTCAGTATCATCAGTTGGCGCCGTCTGTGGGAAATGCTTTAGCACGTTCTCGCTTTCAAGACAAGAGAGTCACATGGTACTCACTCGCTCAATGGCGACCAACAACGACATTCAAGAAGAAGAAACTCCTACAACCGCGCTTGAAAGACAGGTGAGGACGCTCGCCGCCGCCGTGGAGCACCTCACAAAGCAAAATCACGACCTAGAAGAGCAACTGAGACAGAAGAATGCAGCTCCCAACAACCAAGGAGCAGAGCAGGAAGGAACCAGCGCTGACAGGAGAAACCAGGAAGGACCCCAGGCCAGCAACGCCCCGAGCAAACCTGAACGACAGAACACGAGCATCCCCTCCCTCGCGGAAACCACTCCGCCCCTCGTTCTCGCGGAGATGCAAGCCATGAAGGAACAAATGGAGGTTATGATGAATGCTCTCAAGGGACGAGTATCGAGCGACCTTGACGACCTTGTCAACCGAACGGACTCACCGTTCACCACTACCGTCAACTCCTACCCGTTGCCAAGCAAGTTCCGCATGCCGCAGATAGACAGTTATGACGGGGTCAAGGACCCACTGGACCACCTGGAGACCTTCAAAACCCTAATGCACCTTCAAGGAGTAGCGGACGCCATCATGTGTAGGGCCTTCCCTACAACGCTAAAGGGCGCAGCAAGAATTTGGTTCAGTCGACTGGCCCCAAACTCCATCAGCACCTTCAAAGAACTCAGCGCTCAGTTTACCGCACACTTTATTGGAGGCCATCGGTACAAGAAGTCTACGGCTTGCTTGATGAGTATGAAGCAGCGAGAAGACGAAACTCTAAGAGCCTACATCTCCCGCTTCAATAAAGAGGCGCTCTCGATCGATGAAGCTGACGACAAGATACTTGTCGCGGCATTTACAAATGGTCTGAAGAAGGGCAAGTTTTTGTTTTCCATATACAAAAGCGACCCAAAAACCATGTCAGAAGTGCTTTATCGTGCCACAAAGTATATGAACGCTGAAGATGCACTCTTAGCTCGGGAAGAGAGGCCTAGAAAAAGAGAACGGCAGGAAGACGGTCGGCAGGACCAAAGCCGAAAGAAGGCAAGAACCGCGGACCGAAGGGACGAAAGACGCCCTAAGCCCCTGGGGGGAAGGTTCACGAGCTTCACTCCGCTAACAGCCCCGATAGATCAAGTCCTTATGCAGATCAAGGACGAGGAATCGCTGACGTTCCCAGGAAAGCTGAAGAGTGACCCCAACAAACGTTCCCGAGATAAGTACTGCCGATTCCACCGCGACCACGGCCACGACACAGCAGATTGCTATGACCTCAAGCAGCAGATTGAAGCCCTTATCAGACAAGGAAAGCTGCAGAGATTCGTTAGCAAGGAGAGGGCGGATCCCCCCGCGCAAGACCAGCACCCCCGACGGGACAATGAGCGACCAAGGCCCCCAATTGGGGATATAAGGATGATCGTAGGAGGGATAACCGCTGCCGGGTCATCCAAGAAGGCCCGTAAGACCTATCTCCGGATGATACAGAATGTTCAACTGACGGGAGCCGTACCGAAGATAGCAAGAAGAGAAGGTCCCGTAATCGGATTCTCAGAAGAAGACGCACGACGCCTTCACCATCCACATGACGACGCACTCGTCGTCAGCTTGCGTGTAGGAGATTACAATATGCACCGGGTGCTCGTCGACAATGGCAGTTCAGCAGATATCTTATATTACACCGCGTTCCAGCAGATGAGGATCGACAGGGGGCGACTGATCCCAACAAATGCCCCGCTTGTCGGCTTCGGCGGGAGCCGAGTATTCCCACTGGGCGCGGTCACCTTATCCGTAATTATGGGTGATTACCCCCAACAGATAGCCAGGGACGTGACATTCTTGGTTGTTGATTGCTCATCAGCCTACAACGCTATCCTCGGGCGACCCACGCTCAACTCATGGAAGGCAGTAACCTCCACCTACCACCTGATGATTAAGTTCCCAACTGACTACGGAGTAGGGGAGTTGCGCGGGAGTCAGATGGCCGCGCGCGAATGTTACATAGCCATGGTGGAAATGGAGGATCAGGTTCAGACTTTAAGTATAGAAGAGCACCGGACGGTAACGGAGCCGGTTGAGAAGCTAGAAGAAATACCCCTTGACAGTTCCGATCCTGGCCGAACGACCAAAATTGGAACGCTCGCTAACCCCACGACCCGTCAAGAGCTCATAACATTCCTTAGGCAAAATCAAGACGTATTCGCATGGGGTCATGAAGATATGCCAGGAATAGATCCTTCAATCATGGTGCATAAGCTGAATGTGTCGCCCGCCTTTTCACCCGTCAGACAAAAGAAGAGGGTGTTTGCCCCGGAGCGAGACCGAGCCATAGCAGAGGAAGTCAGAAAGCTACGGGAAGCAAGCTTCATCAGGGAAGTGTACTATCCCGACTGGTTAGCAAATGTAGTAATGGTGAAGAAAGCGAGCGGGAAATGGCGGATGTGCGTGGACTTCACCGACCTTAACAGAGCTTGCCCCAAGGATAGCTACCCCCTACCCAGGGTCGATGTCCTAGTAGACTCCACGGCCCGACACCAGTTGCTGAGCTTCATGGACGCTTTCTCGGGATACAACCAAATCCGAATGCACGAAGCCGACCAGGAGAAAACGTCGTTCGTAACCAGCCAAGGCCTATTCTGTTACAAAGTCATGCCCTTCGGCCTAAAGAACGCAGGCGCGACGTACCAAAGGCTCATGAACAAAATGTTCGCACAACAGATTGGAAGGAATGTCCAGGTCTACGTGGACGACATGCTAGTTAAGAGCCGGAGGGAGGAAGATCATCTAGGAGATCTCAAAGAAACATTTGATACACTCCGCTCCTACAATATGAAGCTCAACCCAGGGAAGTGCGCCTTTGGAGTAACGGCAGGAAAATTCTTGGGATTCATGGTGTCTCAAAGAGGAATCGAGGCGAACCCGGATAAGATCCGAGCCATTATGGAAATGACACCGCCAAAAAGTGTAAAGGAGGTGCAGAGCCTAAATGGAAAAATAGCGGCACTTAACAGGTTCGTGTCGAGAGCAACGGACAAGTGTTTGCCCTTCTTCCGGACACTAAAAAAATCCTTTGAATGGACCAACGAATGCCAGCAAGCGTTCGAAGAATTGAAGATTTACCTCTCCTCTCCACCGTTGTTGAGCCCGTCGCAGCCGGGAGAGGAGCTTTTTCTCTATCTGGCTGTCTCCCCCGCAGTTGTTAGCGCAGCCCTGATGAGAGAAGAAGAAAGAGTGCAAAAACCCGTATACTACGCAAGCCGAGCGCTTCGCGGTGCCGAGGAAAGATACCCGCCGATGGAAAAACTTGCCTTCGCATTGGTTACGGCAGCCCGAAAGCTCAAACCATACTTCCAAGCTCACACGGTAAATGTCCTGACTGACAAGCCTTTACGGCGAGCAATGAGCAACCCCGAGGCCGCAGGCCGACTGGCATTATGGGCGATCGAGCTGAGCGAATTTGACATTCAGTATCGTCCGCGGACCGCCATCAAGGGACAGGCTGTCGCCGACTTTATAGCTGAGTTCACCCATGACGAGGACCAGGGGGCGGCAAAGTCCCCTCAATGGAGCATACATACGGACGGATCATCCAACAGGCAAGCCGCAGGGGCCGGCATTGTGTTACTATCACCTGAAGGAGACACCATTGAATGTATGGTCCGTCTGAACTTTCCCGCCACCAACAATGAATCAGAATATGAGGCGCTGATAGCAGGACTCGACCTCGCCAAAGCAGCAGGAGCCGCAAGGGTAGTCGTCTACTGCGATTCACAGGTCATCACCAACCAGATAAATGGAGACTACGAGTGCAAGAGCGAAAAGATGAAGAAGTACCTTGACGAAGTAAGGACAAGAGTGGGCGACCTAGAAGCCAAAATCATCCAAATTCCCAGAGAGGAAAACGAGCGAGCAGACCGACTCGCGAAGGCCGCCTCAGCAGAACGAATGGTCGTCCCTGGTAATGTACTCTCCTTTGTACAGCTTTCCCCGCTAATAGATCTCAGCAATATGCAGGAAATATGCTCCGACAGCGGCTGGGCAGCACCGTTGATTTCGTACCTAAAAAACGGGGTCTTACCGGACGAGAAGGAAGCTGCAAGGAAACTTAAAGTCCAGGCGGCAAGGTTCGTCCTGATAAAAGATGTCCTATACAAGAGAGGTTTCTCCCGACCGTATCTGAGATGCTTGGGTGCGGAAGAGGCAGACTACGTCATGAGAGAAGTACATGAAGGAATCTGCGGAAACCACTCAGGGTCCAGATCATTGGTACACAAGCTTGTACGAGCAGGGTATTATTGGCCCACCATGCAGAAGGACGCCGAAGCCTATGTCAGGGCCTGCGACAAATGCCAACGGTTCAGCAATATTATTAGACAACCAACCGAAGAGCTGACCCCAATGACAGCCCCATGGCCGTTCGCACAATGGGGATTAGACATTATGGGACCGTTCCCTACAGCTATGCGGCAGCTGAAATTCCTGGTAGTAGACATCGACTATTTCACGAAATGGGTGGAAGCTGAAGCTTTAGCCACGATTACGGAGAAAAACGTTCGGAGCTTCGTCTGGAGATGCATCGTATGCAGGTTTGGCATTCCTAGAGTCTTTGTCTCGGATAACGGGAGACAGTTCGACAACGACCATTTCCGGGATTTTTGCTCACAGTTGGGAATAAAGAACCACTACTCCTCCCCCGCCCACCCTCAAGCTAATGGACAAGTCGAAGTCACAAACCGATCCTTGCTCAAGATCATCAAGACTCGGCTCGAGGGGGCAAAGGGTATATGGCCCGAAGAATTGCCAAGTGTACTATGGGCATACAGGACGACGGCAAGAACACCAACAGGAGAAACACCGTTCCGCCTGACGTACGGAAGCGAGGCAGTCATCCCGGCAGAAGTCGGACTCGCAAGCTATAGGGTACACAACCATGATGAGGACAAAAACGATGAAGCTATGCGACTACAGCTCGACCTAGTGGATGAGATCAGGGCAGCAGCAGAACAAAGGCTCGCTAGGTACCAGGATCGCATGGCCAAATACTACAACTCTCGGGTTCGACACAGAGACTTCCAAGTCGGAGACCTTGTTCTTAGGAAGATCATGGGCGCCGCTAGGGACCCTACCCAAGGGAAACTCGGCCCAAATTGGGAAGGTCCTTACCGAATCTCGTCGTGGCAGAGAAAAGGTACTTACCACCTTGAAACATTGGAGGGACAGAAGCTACCACATCCATGGAACACCGAGCACCTACGGAAGTACTACCAATAGAAGCAGCAGCATGAAGACCAACTTCTTTTATTTTTCAACAAATTATAGTTTAACTCCTCAGAATTATCGTTTACTTTAGTTTTTTCGCAACAATACTTTTTTTAGCCCAAGGGGCAGAGTTTGGTTTTAATTACTTTTATCTAAATGCATGGCAATAAGAGGGGTTTTATTCAGAAATTACTGAAGTGTATTTTTTCGACAGTCCACTAAGTTTGCAACCCAAAATCGACTAAGTCCATAACACACGGACTAAAGACTAACGTACCAATGAAGATGTCAAAAGACATCAAGGCCAAAATGGCCAAGAAGCCGACGGTCCAGTAGATGAGGCTATCTTAATACGGCCCAGGCCTTAAAAACTGACGGACCAATGAAGATGTCAAAAGACATCAAGGCCAAAATGGCCAAGAAGCCGACGGTCCAGTAGATGAGGCTATCTTAATACGACCCAGGCCTTAAAAATTGACGGACCAATGAAGATGTCAAAAGACATCAAGGCCAAAATGGCCAAGGAAACGACGGTCCGGAAAGGCCAAGAAGCCGATGGTACAATAGATGAGGCTATCCTCATACGGCCCAGGCCTTAAAAACTGACGGATTAATAAAGGTGCCAAAAGACATCAAGGCTAAAATAGCCAAGAAAATAATGATCCGGGAAAACTAAAGCCAAAAAATCGACGATCATCTGACGGGACATGCCCAAGAAACTAACAAGGCCAAGGCCAATTAAGTGACGGTCCGAAAGGCCAACACTATAAATCTGACGGTCCAATGGATGGAAATATTATATGACAGACGGTCAAAATGTTGACGGTCTTACCAAAAATAATAATAATTACTACTTACAAATAAGTCTCTCCAACCAACAAGCCTGTAAAGATGACGAGCTAATCGAAAAAGGCTAAATGAAAAAGAGATAACGGTCTCATTAAAATTAGTCAGAATCAATGTATATGTTTAAAGTAACGGACAACGGGGAGTAAATAGAGTTACAAGTAAAAAGCCCAACAAAACATAAGGGCACTTAAATACATTGTTCAAAAATTACAATTAACAACAAGGATTAAGCGGCAGGAACGTCCTTGGAGACCCCGTCAGCTTTATCCTTAGCAATGTGATCTGAAGACTCAGCAGGAGTAGGAGCAGCAGGCTGGGCCAAAACGACCCCAGCGTCGTTAAGCAAAAAGTCCAAACTGAGGGGTTCGTCATCTCTGTCAGCAGCAGGAGTCATTGGCACGGAGGCATCCATGGTGATTCTAGAAAGATCCAGCTCCGGATAAGCTGACGCTACTTGCTTCAGACAATCATCAAAACCTGTGCCGTAATAGTCAGCACAGGAATCAATGAAGGACTGGGTGGTCTTGAACTTTTCCACTGCGTCAGTCCCAGCCGTCAGTACTTGCGCACGCAGAGACTCAACCTCCTCCTCAAGTTTCTTTTGAAGGCCCTCGGTTTCTCCTAATTTCTCCTTCACCTCCTTCAGCTCTGTGTTTAGGAGACGGACGGCCTCCTTGTATTGCGCCTGCTGGTCCATCAGGGTGGAATTGTGCCTCCTCACCCGAGAGACGACGCCTTCTTTGGCCACGCATCGGTCTTGAAGAGCTTTGACACGGACCAAGGCCTGAAGGAAACACAACCGTCAGCTATTAAGCAAGGAAAATATCAGAATATTCAAAGTAAGAAGCATACCCGTGCAATATCAAAAAATGCTGACGCTCCAAGGTCCTCCGTGCCAAGCTGAGCACAAGGATCCAGGTCCGTCTGTTTGATGAGGGATTCCACCCCCTCGACAGCGTAATCCTTGTGAGTCAACAAGGAGCGGGGGCCCTCAATGACGGGGCCAGAAGAGGTCATCACCCCTTTCCCAGCACCATGGCCAGACTTGGAGGGCGACTTCTTGGAAGGAACGTCCATAGGGCTGACGGTTGGCTTCTTGGAAGGAGGATCATCCTTCCCGTCAGCTTTTCTCTTGATCGGACCCTTCAAAGAAGAATGAGGGGTTGACGTTCCCTCTTTCCCCTTGGCCTTATCCTCTTCCTTCTTACGGGCAGCAGCTGCCCTCACTCTCTGCTTTGCGGCCTCCATCTCTGTACGAAGTAAGGTGACGGATAAGTGATGACAGAGAATAAAATACCAACGGATTAAAATACTACATTTACTTACGCTTTCTTGAAAATTCTTCCAACTTCCGAGCTTCAACCGTCGGCTCCGGACCACCGCAATACAAATGTAGAGTGTCCAAGGTTATCAAATCCCTACACCTACGTTGCTCAAGTGGGATGGTGAGTATCCGACGGATGAATTCTCTTTGTTCGTCAGACACCTCCGGACGAGCGACGGCTGAAACAAAAGAAAATAAACGGTGTTAAAAGAGACGGTTAAAGTTCCCTGAAAGATGAAAAGCGATGGAAAAAAGAAAGAGACGGGGCAACCTGACTCCTTAATATAAGCCCAGGTGTTATCAAAATAACCCCCGGGCAACTTATCCCATTCATCTGGGCGACACACCCAGTCCGTCCCTTTAACGAAGAAAAATCTATTTTTCCAGTTCCTATTCGAATCCGGCATATCAAACACTAATCTTAGGTTCTTTTCACGAGGTGCAAAGTGATATGTCCCCTTGGCGGATACTTTATGCTGAGGTCGGTAGCAGTAAAAGAACTCGTCTATCGAAAGTTGACGATTCCCCCCACTCAAGCGACCCCAAAGAACTTCAGCTCCAATAAAGATCCTCCAGGCATTCGGAGAGATCTGGCTGACGGACAATCCTAAGAAATCCGCCAGCTGACGGTGTAAAGCCGTCAGTGGAAGTCTAAGGCCAGCCGCGAACATGGCATCATACATCCCCACATCAGCCGTCCTCCCTGTATAACACCTCTCATTCTTTTTAGGGAGACGGAGGGGAATGTGATCTGGTATCTGGAAGCGAATACGCAACTCAGAAAAAACTCTGTTGCTCATCTTGGGGAGAAATTTATTGACGGCCCACTCCTCTGGAAGGATGAAGGGACGATTACCTCCGGAACTCCCTGAAGTTCCCTCACTGGACTCTTCGTCATCCTCATCCTCATTACCGTCACTACTAACCTCGCTACCGTCATCCCTAGCTCCGTCACTATAGACCTCTTCGTCACCTTCCTCCCAGTTCCCGTCATCAACAACCTCCTCGTCGATCCCCTCGACCTCAACCTCACTTAACACCTTTCCCCTAACTCCCTCAACACGGTCCTCTACATCAACACTAAAGGATTGGGTGGACGCTTCTTTTCCTGACGACTCCAAAAAGCCGTCGGATTCTTGACCTGAGCCAAAGACTTCGTCGTAGCCCGCTCCATCGCGGACTGACGACTGATCACTCGACGCGTCACTTGACATCTGACTACCTACAAGTGACGGATACACCCTAAGTTCCTAGACTGACGTTCTCAATAAAAGAAAAATTCTTGGGAAAAAAGTAAAAATAAAAAAGAAGCAAAAAGAGAGGAAGAAGAACTTACAGGTGAAATAAATCTTGAATAAATGGAACAAAGTGTGACGGTACTGGTAAGAGCTGACGGAGCAAAACGTAAGCGAAAGTGACGGTTTCTCTGATAAAAAGATCTGCGAAGTTAAAATGACAAAATGAAGCAAAGCGTGGTATTTATATAAGGGAAAAACGCACGGAATGCGAGGCGACGTCCATGCCCAGAAACGAGGCCAACGACCGCTCGCCACGTAACCTTGCATTAAATAGCTCGCAGTTTGAGGAGGCATTCATAGTTCTTTTTCTGTTTCAAAAAATAACTCAACATGCTGACGGTTATAAGCGTCGAACATGTAGAGTAGGGCGCAACTGATAAGGATAAAAGGAGTCTGGCCTCGGACCGACGGTTCTGTGCGACCTTCCATACATAAGCAGACGGAGCCATAGCAGACGGTCTTAATTGCTGACGGTCTAAAAGCTGAAGGAAATGAGTTGAGGCTGACGGACAAAGTAAGGGATTGACTTGCTCCCCACGCTACAAGTAAAGGATTGGCTTGTTTCCCACGCTATAGAATATTCATGAAACCCCTATAAGGAAAGGATCCCGAAAAATACGCCCAAAAAAGGACTCCTATAAGGAAAAGACTTCTACTCTAAGGGAAAAGGGGATGACCCTTGCTACTATAAAAACCTTAACACCCTCATGATCCAAGGTACGTGTAATTTTACCCTCTCTAGCACCCTAGAGCAGTGAGAATAGTTCTAACTTGACCTTCGGAGGGTATTCGGCCGGTACCACACCGGTGCTCTCTACTAGGTTATTCCTTTTTGTTGTGCAGGTGCCATTTGCGATCGAGTGAGGAGCGTGCGACTCATTGGTGGTATTGTTTTCAGTATCATCACCTGTCATGCTTCAGTCAACAACCCCAGTAGCTCAAATCCAAACCCCCAGAAGTCTTTTTAGAGAGGTCTTTGGAAGCTATGTACACCTTCTAAGATGAAGCATTTTTCTTGGCGTGCTTGTAATGATGCTCTTCCCACAATGGCCAATCTTCTTCGCCGCCATATTGTTGCCTCTGACACTTATGATGTTAGTAAATCTCAGCCCAAAGATACATTTCATGCTATGTGGGGCTGAAAGGAGTTAAAAATCTGTGGAGCCATCTAAGCTGGGCTTAATGCTTAGTTATAATCCTCCCAAGGAATTTCTCTAACCCTTTTTCAAGTTTTTTGCAAGTATCTGATGATTTTAGAGTAGAAATCTTTATTATTACTACTTGGCTCTTGTGGAATAGGCGCAACGCCCTTCGCCTTGGACTCCAAACCAAACCTCTAAATCAAATTCTGTCGATAGCTAGAGGTACACTGTAGGATTTTCTCTCTGCCCAGGATCCAAAGAGTGATACTGTTCAGATACTAAGCTCAAGTCAATGGTGTAGACTGGTGCCAAGCCAGTACAAAGCAAACTTTGATGGAGCAATGTTCTAGAGTAGCAATTCTGTAGGTCTGGGCATGGTGATTCAGGACTAGCGGGGTGCTATCATAGGAGCTCTCACAATGCGTGTTCCTCTCCCACAGACAGTTGCTAAGGTTGAATCCCTTGCTTGTCGACGGACATTGATCTTTGCAATTGAAATAGGACTCCATGAAGTTGTTTTCAAAGGGGATGCTGCAATGGTTATTCAAGCAATCAAGTCTGGTTCTGCTAAACGTTCATCTTACGACCATATTATTGATGATATCATTCATCATTCTTCTCAGTTGAGTTTTTTTTTTTTTTCTTTTTTTTTTTTTTTTTTTTTGCTATGTTAATCGATCTTGTAATAAAGTTGCCAATGTTTTGGCAAAGAAAGCTAAAGCTACAATAGGACTTCAATTTTGGTCAGAAGACATTCCAAGGGAAATTGCCTTGCTGGATTTTGTTGATGTTCCTTAATTTGTGTTAGGTTTTTTTCAATAAATCTCCTTCTTGGACTTCCAAGTTGGTTTCTCAAAAAAAAAAAAAAAAAAAAAAAGAATGCATCACTCTGAAGCCCACTCACAATCTCCTTATCTCTCTTCCCCTTCCTAGGGCTGAGCATGGACCCAATCAACACGATCCACTTGCCCAACCTAACTCGACCTGACTCAAAGGATCTTGGGTGGGTTAATGGATGCTCAGGTTGGGCCTAGGCTCAATATTCAGGTGTCAAGTTTGTATCAGGTCCAACCAACCTTACTCGATTATTTATTAAAACACACACACACACACAAACATAGCACAGATCAGACAAACAAGAAACTCTAACTGAAACTAAATCTTTCTCTTCTTCTCCTTCCTTCTCCAATTCCTATGTTCTGATTTGCTCTAATAATAAACTAATAAGAATAAAATGTTTACTTGAGGCATATTTCAGGCAATTCCTCATCAGGTCTACCATTCTTCTTGCAATTAAAATAAAGGTCAAAGAATGGTAAGAATGGCAAGAGCAAGTTAGGGAATAATATTGCTCATTTATGGACATATGATTAGTAGATAATATATACTTCTTTTTTAGAAGGAAAAGTACTTCATTCTTATAAATTCAAAGATAAAAGATCAAAAACATAGCAGTTATGGATATATGGAGGAACAGACTCCATCCAAACTAAAACTGGAAAAGAAAGTCTCGCCGTCTGATCTAAGGCATGAGTTAGGGCATTACCTTGCCTATAAGTATGAGTGAAAGAGAAACTCCGTAAAGAGCTTACAAGAGATAGTGTATCTTTGACAATATGACCAAAAGATGAATTCAAAAAAGAATTCTGCCGAAGGGCATTGATCAACACTTCAGAATCACCCTAAAAAATGGAACTGTGAAAGCCAAGCTCGCAGACAAATAGAACAACTCTCCTAGCTGCCAAAGTCTCCAGAAAAATTGTCAATAACAAAGCCACCATAATTTCCCCTTGAAAGTTTCGAACAAAAATATATACTGAATATAGTGTTCTAAACAAAAATATTTTTAATATAGATTTACTTTTCATAAATTATTTGCTAGCTATAACCATTTCTTAAAATTTTCCTAATGCCTACTTTTTGAAAATTAAAATTTCTTTCATGTCATGCCTTCTTCCATTAAACTTTGGTTCCAAATTAGAATTCTATTTTAAATTTGGTCATCCATGATAGTTTAGGAATTTGACTAAACTAATTAATTCCTATAATTATAAAAGGAAAAGAATAAATAAATGAAAAAAAAAATCGTTTTAACTTATGAGTGAATGCCCTCCTAATTTGGTTTTAACCAAAAATAAATAAAACTAATAAGATTCATCAATATAGAATGTACGAGCATTAGGTCGGGGCCCAGCCCATTAGCCTTCGTATGGTTAGGAAGTAGGGATCTAACATCAGGTCGGGGCTCAGCACATTTGCCTTCATATGGTTATAAGGTTTGGATCCAACATCGGGTTGAGACCAACCCATTAGCCCTTGATGGGCCATAGATCAAATCCGGCCAGAATGGATGTGAACGATAGTGCCTCGAGGGAAATCGCCTACTGAGCACCATTCAACACCAAGTGCAAGTTTCAAGAGAATCCTCGAAGGGTCCCACCTAATTAGGAATCTTGAACAAAGGTAGGGTCCATGTGACTAAGTGGATGAAACATCATCATTGGGACCCCACTAGTAGGGCATTATAAAAGGGAAAGTGGGCTAGAGAATAAGGGAATTTTTGGGCATTTTTGGGGAAAGATACACGAGAGAAAAGGGAGAAACAACCAAAGAGGGAGAGACGGTTTTAGCTCAGTATTACTTGGGCTTTCTTGGGAAACATACAAACAAGGGTAAAAAAGATATAGTGGGTTTAAGAACCTTCCCTTGGGCTATTGGGTTGGCTCTTAAAGGTTTTCCCATTGTAGGAAATTTCATACCCATCCAAACAAGTAAATTGGGAGCTTGACCCAGAAATTATCAATCATTTTGGGTTCGGGCACCACATAAAAATTATATTGTTTATGGCTGAGACTTTTAACCTTCAAGAGGTGATATTTTTCATTTTCCACTATTGAACATTGACTAGGTTTTAAGAAGTTTGCACATAAAAGACAATTTTCTTAACTAGGGTATTAGTAAATGACTTAATTGCAAGGTTTCTCTCTAATTAAAAACAAAAATTACAAGGTTTCTTTCTAATAAGGTTGGAAAAGTAGAGTATAGAAAATGGGGAGGAAATGGAAAAGTGAGGGGATATAAAAGATTTTAGTTTTTTAGTGTGTTTAGTTTGGAGGATGGAAAATTGGAGTAAAAAAAATTTTGTTTGTTTGAGAGGAAAAAAAAATAAGAGCATAGAAAATATAAGAAATAATTTTTTTAATAATTAAATTTTATATATATAGTACTAGAAGCCATTAACGGTAACAACATTAGCGCACAGTGGGAGGACTCTTTTTCCTTTTTCTTTTAGTTTTGAATTTGGTTTGTGAATTTTGGTTAAAATGGGTAATGGGTTTTCATTTTTTTTAAGTTTTGGGCTGAGGAGTTTGTTTGGGATGGGATGGGCTGGGCTGAGGAGGACAAGAATTTTAGAGGAGTAAACATACCTACTTTTATTTTTCTTAAGGTCTCATTTGGGCCCCCCACCTGCCTCTGTCCCCTACAAAAAACTCGTATGATGACCTATATTGTAATCTCAAAAAGACGATTTTTTTTTTTTTTTTTGAGGAAAAAAAAAAGATGAATAATAAGTGGTGAATTAATCCCAAATCCAAGCCCTACTGACCCCTATTTTCATTTTTTTTGATGAACTGCATCTATTTTCATTTGGGGCCGTGTAAAGCAGCCGGCTCATCATTTTGTATAATTTGTCTAGTAATACATGGCATTATGCGCCATAAAATAAAGTGGACTCATGCCCACTCAAACCACAAGGTCAAGACAGCATTAATATAACTTTCTATAGGATTTTATTTATTTATTTAGTGCATAATTTTTAATATGGATCAAACAATCAATGATATCCTTTCTTTCAACCAACAAAAAAAAAATGATATCCTTTCTCCTGATAAAAATTGAAGAAACTTATCATATAATGCAACTGATTTATCAATCAAATTTTGCAAATTATTTATATTTGGATTAGTACGAAATGTTCAAATTTTATAATTCTGCACAGTTCACTTCAAACCATGTAAAAAGATCCCAAACATAAATAACTAGTCGCTAACCCGTGCGATGCACGGGAAAGCTATTGTATATGAATGTAAACTATTCTTTTTCTCTTCCTCATTAATTGTTGATATGAAACATTAAATTACATAATGAAAAATAGAAATTAAACTTAAGTTTAAATTAAAATGAAGAATCAAATCTTTAACATTCTTAATTATCCATTAAATGTATGAAACACAAATTTAAAGAACTACTCAATCAATATTTTAAATAAATTAAAAGATAACTTTAAAGCTCCATTGTGCATAAAAATTGAAAACATGGAATGGGATTTTTGTAGGTACCTATGTATTTTTGATACCACATAAACAGGTAAGTTTGGTTATGAAGTTAAATAAAAGGATATGTTTCACCTTCTATTTACAATATGGCTCAAAGCTCCTTTGTGCCTAAAAATTGAAAACATGGAATGAGGTTTTTGTAGGTACCTATGTATTTTTTATACCAAATGAACAGGTAAGTTTGGTTATGAAGTTAAAATATTTCATGTACATACTCCAAATTAAAAGGATATATTTCACCTTCTATTTACAATATGGCTCAAAGCTCCTTTGTGCCTAAAAATTGAAAACATGGAATGAGGTTTTTGTAGGTACCTTTGTATTTTTGTTACCACATAAACAGGTAAGTTTAGTTATTAAATCAACAACACAGCATCACATTCCCTACTTATCTTCCTCCTTACCACTCTCCATGTATTATGACTTCTAGAACAACAAAAAAAAAAAAATCACATAGGAATTTTATCAAACAACTTGTGTACGTGTAAGAGAAACAACACATAATGAAAGTGAACATCAATAAGAATGATCTTTAACTTTAGCTATCTTCCATGTAAGCAATCTGTCAAGAACAGAATTGCATGATTTAAGCCAATCAATTCAAACCAACATTTACATATATTGTTAGAATATGTTAAAATAGAAGTTGTTTTACTTGATTATAGATGACTTAAACTTAAGTCTAAATCAAACAATTTTAAACCTTTTAAACCTTTTAATTGAACCACATAACTCATTTATATGTTACAGTCTATGGTATTGTATGTTTACTCGAATAAAACTTTGGCATCTACACAAAACGATGAATAACAGATCAAATCACTTCGGTTTAACTGTTACTGTTAAAATGTATGGAATTTCAAGCATTCATTACCTGAATAAGCAACAATGGGCAATTAAGCATTTCTCCAAAGCTAGGAACATCGAAGAGTAGCTCATCCATAAAAACCCAACACAAAAAAGCAAAACAGAGAAAACAAAACAGAGATAAAAGAAACAAAAAACAAAACAGAGATAAAAAAAAAAAAAAACAAAAAACCTAACCCTGATCTGAATATGCTTAATTACAAATTTGCTAATTAATTAAACTTATCTTGGGACTGTGACAATGGTTTAGAGAAATCATCGCTTTCACTTTGGCTCCTCCTCCACTTCGAGAAAGGCAACCTCAGCCCTAGCCCCAGCCCCAGCCCCTTCTTCGCACCAACGGACTGTGGCAAAGAAAAAACAAAACAGAGATAAAAGAAACAAAAAAACCCAACCCTGATCTGAATATGCTTAATTACAAATTTGCTAATAAATTAAACTTACCTTGGGACTGTGACAATGGTTCAGAGAAATCATCACTTTCACTTTGGCTCCTCCTCGGCTTCGAGAGAGATAGCCTGAGTCCCAGCCCCAGCCCCTTCTTTGCACCAACGGACTGTGGCAAAGGTTCACAACAATCATCGCCTTGGCTTATGCTGGATCGGATTTCGGTGTTACGTCTCGCTCCTGACCATTCTCAGAATATATTGAGCCAATCCAATCAATATATTTGAAAACGTTGTAGTAGGAATGCCATAGCCCATAGAGGTTAGAGATTTAGAGTGAGAGATGGAGTGCTTCTGCATTAGGTCTCTTTCTGCGTGATAGCGTTAGGATTTCATGCGTGAGGTTAAGGATTTGGGGGAAGGTTAGAGATTTAAAGAGAGACAGAGTTCTTCTGCGTTGGGAGGGGAGTCGGGAGAGATATAGAATAGTCGGGGCTAATTCTCTTTAAAAAAAATTTAACTTAAATAAATAAAATAAAAAGAATTAAAAAAAAAAATAATGGTGACGTGGAAAATTGTAGAACCTTCAAAAGCTTCGGTTTTATATATATATATATAGATAATATGATGTGCATCCAAAAAATGCTCACCATGTCACAGTTTTGTAGCAATCTTTCCTAATCGATGAACGTGTACTACAAACTACAAACTTTCTCTCTTTAACAAAAGCTTAAATAGTATCAGATGCATTCCAAGTCACATGGGGAGGTATAATGTGGGGGAAATAATAATAATAATAATAATAATAGAAAAGAGTTAAGGTATCAAAATTTTCCATGCTTATAATTAATTAATTAGTAGAATGCAAATCAAAAGGAAGGGCAAAGGGATGAATGCAAATTTCTACCCAGTCCAAAACTAAAAGATGGGTCAAAAAAACCATTAGAAAAACAAGCGACGCGATCTGTGCATGGAAACAGAAGTTATTTTTCTTCGAAGAAGCAATGGTAAGTCTTAATTTTATAAATATGTAGTGTTAAATTTGAAATTGAGGTTTGTGTTTGCTTTAGTCACACAACTTTCTTTCATCAATTACTCTTGAAATATTATCATTTGAATTTACTTTACTTATAGACATATAGATATGTGATGCAAGTTTCAGGAAAAAAAATTTACATCATTATTATCTTTTAAATCCAGAATAATTTTAAAAAAATTAAATATATAATTTAACAATTTATTTATTATAACCAATTAAATATTTTAAACTTAACCATATATTGACGTAATTGAACTATATAATATAGGACAAAATTTAATTACAAAATTAGTTATAGCCTGAGGTTATAATCTTACTCAATAAAATAAATATTATTACATATTTTAAAAATCTAACCATTGAATTGCATATTCTTTATACTCTTAATACACATGTCAAATTTTTTATCAATTGGATATTATTTACTATATGATCTATAAATTTATATTTTATGCATAATTTTAAATTATAAAAACTTACAATTTAAACAATTTATTGATGATATAAGTATTGATATTTAATTTTTTAGAAATTTTGCAAGCGTGAAAGATATAAGAAGAATATGCAATAAAATGGTGAATTTATCAAAACTCACATCTAATAAAAAGATATTGAGAAATGTTGTAGGCTAAGGGTACAATCAATTTTGTAACTAAACTTTATCCTATAATATAAATAACATCTTTTTTAATATTATAAGGACACGATTTGGGACGACCCATAGTAATGTTGGGTTCGCACATAAAAAGGCCCAAACAATATCATTTATAGAGCGTGGGTTTGAAAGGTTAGGCCTAAATCACCAGACGGTGGGTTTTTCGTGGTGTTCATACATATTTAAATCGCGTTCGCCCTAGGAATCTTTCTCCAGAAGGCGGGCTGGGAGGCTCTGGTTTCTGACCATTTTTCCCAGCCCCTGCTCTGGTTTGCTTACTTTTCCTTTTATATTAGCCTATGTTCCTTCTCCTTCGTCCACGTGTAGAATCGACTTTTCCCAGACTGATACTTGTCCCATCAACCCACATCCAGAGTGGTTGGGGGTGGTTGTAAAAGCTGGAGAGTATGGCTTTGTCAGGTACAGAGTATTGAATGGCAGTAAGGGCAGCTTTCCCTGATCGTTTATACTTTCCAACGTACCCTTCTCTATTGATCTAGATATTTTAGATTTTTTCCAAGTTGTTCCTATATCGTTTTTGCCCTTCCTTTCAGTGAGACCTCGGATATGCCGAGGACAGAATCATCCTCGGTTGAGTCTCAAGACTATTTGGACTTTTATTACCTATCCTCGGCTATAACCTTCCTCGGCTCGGGTCTTGGACCCCAATGTAAAAATGGGCCAGGGTCACAAATTATTGGACACCACAAATATATTTTATGTTTTTATTTTTGAAACCTTTTTAGATGTAAAAGATAATATAGAGCTATGGAAGTGTTTTTTTTTTTTTTCCTTCTCAAAACACATGTCATGAACTCAATTATTTCTAAGTCATATTAATATTATATGAAACGCTTTCTTTAACAATTTATTGACAATACATTGGACCAATATTGCGATTAAATTAGTTTTAAATCAAGAAATACCTTATCAAAAAAAATTGACATAATAAGAAAGGAATCAAAACTGGAAAGTTATTTACATTTTACACACAAAAATATGTTAAATGACTTATATATAGCCTATTATTATTTTATATACGTATCATCACTTGACTTATATTTTTGGAGGATTATGTCAGATTCATATATAAATATATATGATATACTTATTAAAAAAAATGTTAGATACTAATATACATATATAAATATACTATTTATATAAGGGCAAAATAATGATTATAAAATAAAATATTGTTTTCTTCCTTTTTTTTTTTTTTTTGTCTTCCTTCAATCAATCTTCTATACAATACAGGGGAAATTAATATTCACTCTCCATCTTTCCACTTTTTCAAATTTTTATCAAAAATATTGATAAAAAGAAAGGAAAAAAAAAAAAAAAAAAACAGTATTTGGATAAGTTTCATACAAATCCTATGTTCTTTCAAAAAAGAACCCTCTTTTTCTCTTTCTCTCGCAACATTTCGGCTTGAATAGTGGTCAATGAATGAAGCCATTGAAATTCATCGCTAAACACAACAGAAATTATATAGCTGGTCTAAAGAAAGTTATCTTATAAGGAGATGCTTGGAATGTTATCAGAAACATGGTGTCTCCCCATCATTGGTTTATCGATGCAACTGTTAACGATATCTTGTCTGTTGTGAACTGTTTTGATGATGTATCTTTGTCTTTTGTGAGAATAGTGGGCAATTCTTAAGCGCGTCTCTTAGTCCTCTGGGCCGCTTTTTGGCATAGATATGGGCATGTTCTCATCTCTTGTAATGAGTCAAGCACTTTGTGCTTCGTGGCAAATTAGCGGTGAGATGCCTTGCGTAATGTAAACACTATGTGATGGCAACCTCACTAAGCATAGTGGAATGTTGGGGTAGAATCTAGAATCACTCTGGGAAAATTAGACAATCACTTCATATATTAGGTGAGGTGGGGGAATTGATTTATTTATTTGAAAATTTGAAATCAATAGTTTATATAAATATATATATATAACCAAAGTCTGGCTAGCACCACAATTTTACACGTTAGAATCATTTTTTTTTTTTTTTTAATTCTGATTTTAGCTCCATTTGGATACGTCTCATGTCTACTGTATTTGCATTTTTACTTTTTTTTTTTTCTTTTTTTTCAGCTCAGCGCCTCTTGCACTGTTCATAGGATATAAACAGTGCATTTAGACCAATGAACAGTAACCTGTGCCTCTACAGTAACTTTTTTATTATTTTTTTATTGTTTTCAATTTTCAATTTTCAGTAAAATAAGCAGTATCCAAACACACATTTTATATTTCTATATATACTAAAGAAATATTTTCTACATCACTAATTTATTTTCAAATTTTATATATATAAAAAAAAAAATCAAACTAAAATGTGAAACCCGACTCCTATTTTATAACGGAGATTCTAGCCTTTTGCTCCTGTTGGGAAAAATATTTGGCATTATGCTTTTGTTTCGAAACTATATAGGGGCGTGCCCTTGTTTCGATACTCGCTTACCATATAATCGAGTTACTTAAAGTACTCAATTATTACAAAGCCGAGTTATATGCAGGTTCTTGCCACCCTGGCAATCTAGTGTGGCTTTTGGGCAATAAAATATTCCCACGTTACTGTTTGTAACTCGACAATGGAGAAACCGAGTTATGTGTAGAATAAGAAGGAGTTTTGAATGTAACGTCTCCAAAACAGTTTGTCTTCCTTCCTCAACAGTTTCTCTCCCTTCCTCAGTTCGATCAGTAGCCACCCTCAGTCCATTCAGTAGACCCTTCCCAAGTTCAACACATCTTCAAGTTCTCCTATTTCTACCCGTACCCAAATCAAACCGTTCAGTAAACCCTTTCCGAAGCTCAATCCAAACCCACACCTTTTCAATCTCACCATAGCCGAAGCTCAACCCAATCCGTCTTCAGAGTTAAAGGATTAGAAACGTATTAAGGTAATTTTTAAATGCTGAGTTCAAATTTTCTTTTTTTCCCTTTGCATATAATCTGAGTTAAGTGTTGCTTGTGCATGTACTCTGATTTGAGTGTGGCTTCTTAAGTTTTTGTCTATTAGATTTTTCTCTATCTCTATTCATTATTATTGTTGTTGTTTTAGCTTTGTTGGGTTTGGTTTTGAACTGGGTTTTGATGCACATCTAGGGCAGAAATTCATGTAAAATATAATTAGCATGACAACAGTGTTCATTGTTAGGGGAAATTGCTTTTTAATTCATATAGTTTGAAAGTGTATCAAATCAAACTCTATAATTTCAACAAATTATGTCATAAGCTATGTCATGATTTTGAATTAGGGACAATTTCTTTTTAATTCAATGCTGAATGATCTTGAATTGAGAAGCTATTGGTTTTACAAGCTTCAAACTTATTGGCTTTTACAAGCTTCCACTCTGTTAAGTTATTATTATAATAGATATAATGTGTGTATAATAGATATGCACGCATATATCTATACACAGACCATAAAATGCACATCATGGACATCCACTATCATTGAACTAAATTGAACTCATAAATGCCTTGTATATCTACTGTTTTGGGTTCCTAAAACCTTTGCTGCCATTTACTCTGCTTAGGGCTCTAACTGTGCCATATTGTTTTTATTCAACATCTTAGTTTTTATTTTTATTTTTTGTTGGTTTCATGTCATTATCCTTGTAATATCATATGGGAACATATAAACTTACCACATCAGTTGAAAGTCACTTACATTTTGTGTACAGATGCATAATTGATTGTCTTAAGAGACTAGAATTGTCTTAAAAGTTCTTAAAGTACTTTTTTTTTGTTATTAGAATTCCTAATCTTTCTAAGAAAGGATTTAGAAATAGCCTATATAATGGCTTTATTGTAGTCAATAATATTGATAGATTTTAATAACATTCCAACTTTTTTCAAGCGCGATTACTATCTCCTACTTAAGTGTGACTGCTTAGGAAAGCCTAGGTACGATTGCCTAGTGTTTTATCTTTCTTTATTTGATTTTTTTTTATTGTTTTAATACCAAACAGCCATCAACACATTCAATATCTCATCAAGAATCTAGTTTAGTGCTGAAATTCCTAAAAATCCTACATCAAATTCGGTATTAAAGCCCGTTCAAGCTTCTGTCTTGTGTTAGATTAGCAGCCTTTTGTGGGATAGTTCCTTTTTCGATTCTTTAACCATACCAATTTTTAAAACCATGGACGTTTCACAAATGCTACTATCGGACCTATAGTGGTGTTAAAGGTTCTCCAGTAATCTGGAAAAAAGGAAAATGAAAATGAGAATGACCGGCTTTTAGAAAATGAGTATCTTGGAATTGCAAACCATGTTTGAGTCGGAGGAGAATTGTGTTTGAAATATCTCTCTTTCTCTCCCTTGCTTGTTTACCACGTTAGGTGACTTGCCAGCTACCTGCCCTAGTCCCTTAGTGGAGACTATATATATTGCTCTTAATTTGAAGGGATTATGTCCCTTAAGTTTCAAGCCATCAATCCCTTACTGAGAAATATTGAGAGATAGAGAACAAAGAGACATATATAGTTAGTGCTAGACAGGGCCGGCCCTAGGCCTAGGCCACTTAGGCAACCGCCTAGGGCCCCCTATTAGAGGAAGGCCCCAAATTTTGGGGCAAAAATTGATATATTTAAAAAAAAAAATGGAGATATAGGGAAAAAAAAAATAGTTTGATCATTTTTCTCTACTTTGCAGCAGTCTCAAAATATTGAGGAATGTTAGAGACAATACCATTTTAAATACATGGGTCTTACAAATAGAGTAATGCTATAGTTTTACAAACTATTTTACAATATTTTTACAAACGGTTGTTATAACCAACTTTTTACTGGTTTTCATCTGGACCCATCAATAAAATCACTTTTTTATTTATCTATAATCATTCTTCACATCATCAATTTGTAAAAGTTTTTGTAAAAGAATTTGTATCTCAAGCATTTTCCCTTACAAATATTTGTGTCACTAATCGCAAGAAATAATTCAGATAGAAAAATGCTAGAAATATTATTAATTTTACTTGAAAATTTTATAAATTGATGTGACAATTAAAATGATATGTGGACGTCAATAACCTATTAAATGCATCTTTGAATTATTTTTTGTGATTAATGATACATCTTTGCAAGCCTCATGTTGTAAAATTTATAATATCCCTAACATCATTCATTTAAATACTTGTTTATTATCTTCTTGAAGTATCACTAATCGCATTCATTTCTATATCGTTTGAAAGCTTTTTTTAGTAAAATTTGTTATATCTTTAGCATTTTTCCCAAAAAAAAAGCATATTACAAAATAAAAGGATAGATTTTTGTTATAAAAAATTATGATATTAAATATTAGTTAAATATTATTTAAGTGAAAACAAAAAGGCCCCATTTAAATATATCGCCTAAGGCCTCCAAATTTGTTGAGCCGCCCCTGGTGCTAGAAATAATATAATGTGATGGATATGAACACTAGAAAATAAGCAATTCAAATATAATCTCACTCTAATATTTCTTATTGTTATATTTTATTTATTTTATAATAGCGGTTCTTTTGTTTTAGAATAAAGCGTTCGCATTAATTGGTGTAAAAATTCTTGGCTATTTCAGCATAAGAACTTTTTTTTTTTTTTCTGTTTTAGGGCATGTTTAATAGGAAAATTTTTGCTTTTGTTTTCAAAACAATATGAAAACAATTTTTAAAAAATTGAAATTGAAACTAGTTTTCAAATAATAATTTTTACATTATACGTATTTGACTCCCACTTTTAAGAACAATTTTCAAAATATTGAAAAAAATTAAAAGAAAAAATAATTGTTTGAGAGACCAATTCAATTTTTTATATTTGGCTCCCACTTTTAAACTAATCCCTTTCTGAAACCCAGAAATTCTAAACTAATCCCTTTAAATCTTTGAGTTTTGGGTTTCAAAAAGGGATTAGTTTAGAAGTTTAAAAGTTAGAATTAAAATGTATTGGGGTTAGATGATTTGGTTCGTCCGGTTTGGTTTAACGACTAAATAGGTTGAGTATTTTTTTAACAGATGACATGTATTTATTGGGTGTTATTTGATGTGGGGACAACCTCATCTATCCAGCTGAGGGGACCAAATAATTTCTCCTAAAGATGGCCTTAATTTTCCAAACTTGGCAGTCGCACCTATTGGACGGCAGGTGTACGGGCATAAAAAGGTGTGGTCCTTCATCACAGTTTGACTCCGGAAAAAGAATACCTAATAAGTGGGACCCTTTTTTAGTTCAACTTCAATTATTCATTTCATTCTTTAAAAAAAAAAAAAAAAATCTTAAATTATTCATTTGAAAGCCTGATTACCATGTAATCCTGGCATTAATGTTATCAAATTAAAATTATGTTTCTTATCCCATCCCCCAATGGCCACAAACTTCACTCATACGTCATAAACTTGCTTCATCACAATATTTTACTCAATGAGTCGCATCTCTTTGACAATTTTGTAAATAGTCCAAAAATCTTCTAAAAAAATTCAGTAGCTCATGATTCCCACATAATAATAAGAATAATAATAATAATTCAGTAGATAATCGAAATCCAATTAGTTTATTTGATAGCCAGGCAAGCCAACTTTCTTCATGAAGTATTGTGCAGAAGACTTAAATGGTAGCATCTAATGAAATAGTTACTAGTAAATAAAATGAAATTAGTTACTCAATTTGGGCCACCAAACATGCTAAGTAATAATTTATTAATATAGAAGTTGCCCTTTCTGGAACGATATGTAGAATCGACATCTTATACTATCGAAGCAGTCAAAGGCACTATTCCGCTTTTGACTCACAGAAGCAGTTTTTAGTTAGTTTGGTTATATATGTCATTATCTGCCGACTTCAAAACCATTGGAATTGGATAGCATCTTGCCACGATTCGGCAATGCTTTTCAGTAGGGAAAACACCCCAAAACCATTCGGTCATGCAAGTGCCCACAACTCACCCGCGTGCTTCTACCACACACAATACCACCCTATGTGGCACAAGTTATGCCACTTTATGTGGAACTACCACAACTCAAAAATATTTCTATCTCCCATCAAAATATATATATATATATATAAATATATATATATATATATATATATATATATATATATATATATTTCTATCATTTCTTTTATTTTTTCTAACATTTTTTTAATTTTTTTTAAATTTGTATTTTTTTTTATATAGGTCTTATTAATTGTGTCATTAGAACATTTGTTAATAAATCAATTCAGGAAAATTGTAATATTACTTTTATGGAAAATATAAAATGTGTAAAAAAATAAGGCAAAAATATCATTTTGGTTCCTACATTTAGGGTCATGGTCAATTTGGTCCCTACATTTTAGTAGCAGTCAATTTGATTCCTATTATTTTCAATTTGTAATCAATTTGATCCTATTATTAATTCACTAATGAAAAATGCCTACATGGCAATGGTTTGTCCAATTAGCATGTTTAGTATTAAAATAAAAGATTAAATCAAATACTAATGTGTCTAATTTTTAGTTGCCACATCAGCAATTACTTAGCAAAAAAAAGTCCTATCTTCTTTTAAAAATATTTGTTTTTGTACCAATTTTTTTCCTTTCCTAAATAATAATAAATAAATAAATAAAAACTAGACCTCAAACATACATTTGATTTCAAAAAAAAAAAAAAAAAACGTTTCCCCAACTTACATATGCAAGTCTCAGTAACATATATTAAGTACTGATGGTGTTACAAAAAACACCAACTCCTAAACTCGTCCATATGGCTCGTCCAATGAAAGACCAACCAGGACGAACCAAGCACATGAGATGATCGTCCTAAGCGTCCTTAATGACCTCATTCGTCTTTGGACGGACGAGGTCCCATGAGAAGCTTGTCCATCCTCAGAATCATTTGGACGGACGAGCTCTACACGAAATTCGGAAAAAGTAAATGCACAAGGAAAAGTCGTCCCTAATAGCCTCGTCCGTCCATAATAAAGAATGGACGAGTTCATTGGATTGGACTACTACGTGCCAAGTTCTCCATTAACTACTATGAAACACAAGTCCAACTGAGGTAACTTCCATGGCGGTTATGGAAGTTACCTCCAAATCCTCCGGACTCCTCGACAATAGGAACAGTTATTAAACAAATAACCATTTCACACATGCTATATAAGCATTCTTCGATGAGAATGTAAGGATCATTCAGACACTTATTTCAGAAATTACTTCCTTCTTACTGGGAATTACAAGTTCACTGACTTCATCATCAGAGGACTTTTGGCCGGTTCCCACCAGTCCCCTCTGACTTAGTATTTGTTTTCAGGATCAAGCCCTAAGATCATCAAGGTCCGAGACTTATCAACCTACTGATTTTTAAGGAACTATCAAGTATTGTAAAAATCTAATCTGTGACTATGACCAAATACAAGGCATCATCATCCCTATTATGAACTCAATCCATCTCTTTCTCTGACCTTTCACCTATTAACTCTTGTTACTGAGAAATATACCTAGAAAATCTGTGTCTTAACTCTGATTTGTTTTTCTTTATTTTGACGGTACTCTAAGGATCCGCTTGGGAGGAGGGAATGGAATGGAATGGAATGGAATGAAAAGGAATAAAAAGAATAATTTTAGAATATTCTTCCCTTCTCTTGTTTGGAAGTTTTAATGGAGGAAATAGAAAGTTCATTTCCTTGTTTGGGAGTTTAAGTGAGAGGGAATGGAATAGGTAGGAGGAAACACTCATTCCTCTCTATTCCCTTAAAATCTCAAATTTTTATTCCCCCCGAAATTGGGAGGAATGGGAGGCAATGGAATTAGATTTAATGATTTTTTTACTAAAACTCCTAAAATACCCCTATATATTCAACCCTTTATTTTAAAATAGGGGTCTAATAGGAATATTGTCATAAAATGATTCCATTCCATTCTCTCCATGTTGCTCCCAAACAGGATTACTTACATTCTATTCATTTTCATTCATTTCCATTCCTTTATTTTAAAACATCCAATCAATGTTACTTAATTCCATTCCATTTCATTATTTTCCATTCATTTCCCTTACTTAAATCCATTCCATTCCTTTCCATTCCCTTATGAACTCCGAAGCGGAGCCTAAATGGATTCTTTGAAATCTAGGATTCCACTAAAAAGAGAACCTTTTCTGGTATTTTTCTTTTGGTAGAACCGAGAGCACCTATTTGCATAGAGACCTAGTGCAAGATTCTCAAGGTTATTGTTGTTTAAGAAGTTAGATTAATTACTTCTAACGGATTTGTGCTGTGGCTGTGTTTTTTTTTTTTTTTTTTTTTTTTTGGTGGTGCTCTTCCAAATGTTTCTACTTAGTTCCATGGTGGAAAAGTCTAGGAGTCAATTCTGAAAATTTCAAGTTTTTGAAGAAGATGGGTGTGGAAACCCAGCATCTCCAAACTCAGATTCACCACAACCCAACCTTCAAGTACCACGGAACCACCATGGTGCCCAGTCTATGGCCACAGATCCGCCCCACTGGCAACCGTGCTGCCACCGCGAAATGCCTCAAGAGTCAAGACACAATTGCCGATCCCGTATTGAAATACACGTAACATCGCCAATCTCCTTGCTCTATGTTGGATCTGTGGTACTGGACGGTTGTGTTGCAGTGAATCTGGGTTTGGGGTTCTGTCTGAATTTGGGGGTTTTGGCTGACACTTGTGGACCAAATTAACGGTGATCTCAAAGTATAGGTATCAAAATGGTGTTTTCGTCAAAAATTTTTTTTTTCTTTTTTCAATTTTCATAAAATATTTTTAAAATTATTTTCTAAATTAAGATCCTTAGATCATTCAGTAACTTTTTCCTTTTTGTATTTAATTTTTTTTTTAAAGATGTATCTTTTGTTATAATGGTTAATGAGAGCATTCAAAAGTGTTCAAGTAAAACAATTTTTCTGTGTGTATTAGTGTATAATCTTATGTCCCTAACACATTAGATAATTACAAAGAAAAATCTTTTGAATATAGGATTTCATGAATCTAATAGAACTTAAATAACTACTTAAATAAAAAGAGCTGAACATGAATAGGAGATCTTAAAAAAAAAATAAAAAAATTAAACAACATCTTTTTGGGGATTGATTTGAAACTTCAATTCTCCAAATTAGGACGGAAAAAATAGTGACTTTATGTCGGGAGGATTTGATTGGGCATAATTTTAACTCAGATGGCCCCGCACGAAAGTGAGAGGAAATATGCTTTAGCTAATATCCACTGATGGTACCAAGTGGCCTGCTGATCAACTGATTCATAAACCAATCAAAAAGTTCGAATATTATTTTTCAAAAAAAAAAAATCGAATATTAATGTATTAATGTCAACTATAAACTTCATGATTTACCGTACAAATTTAGCAGACAAAGAAAAGAATGTTGAGAAAACTGCAAGAGAAAGTAATGTCTGTTCATCCAAAAATACAAAAATGCTTTTGCTTTGAGAAAACATTAGGTTAGGCTTGGCGTAAAACCAGTGTTTTACGCCAGCCAATAGACGTTTGCCACGTCAAAAAAAAAAAAAAAATTCAAATATTAATGTATCAGTGTCAACTATAAACTTCATGATTTATCGTACAAATTTAACAGACAAAGAAAAGAATGTTGAGAAAACTTAAAGAGAAAGTAATGTCTATTCATCCAAAAATACAAAAATGCTTTTGCTTTGAGAAAACATTAGGTCAAGCTTGGCGTAAAACACTGGTTTTACGCCAACCAATAGACGTTTGCTACGTCAGGTCCATCACTTAAAGAAACAGAATGACTTTAAAAAAATTAAAAAAGTTCACGCTCACAACCTGTGCTTCCTTCACGCCGTTCACCTCTACTTCCTTCACATTGAACCTCCACCATCACCACACAGATCACCGGAGCAGAATGATTTTGAAGAAGAAAGAGTTCTCGCCGTGCCCTCTGCTTCCTCCTCTGGGGTTGTGAAATGGGTCAATTTTCTTTGTGAGTGAAAATTGTGAAATTGCTAGAGTTACAAATTTTTTTACAAATTACTAATATGGTGAGTAGTTATTGGCAAGTAAAAAAGTGATATAAGTGATGGGTCCAAATGTGAACTAATAAGAATTTGTATCTCAATGGTTTGTAAAAATGTTGTAGATAAGTTTGTGCCTATAACATTACCCTAAAAAAATCAATGATTTTTTTTTTTTTTTTTTTTTTTTTTTTTTTTTTTTTTATAAGAAAGTTTCAACCTATGGCGTCTACTTTTGATGATAGCTCGTTATCATCAGACCAAGACATCAATCGGTTTTTGGTGTAGGCGGAGATTGAACTCCAGATCTTTTATTCAACCATCAGAGACTTTACTAGTTAAGCTAACCGAAATTCACAATCAATAATTTTATTAAGAGGGGAAAAATGCAATTTTATTGAACAAAATTGTTAAAATTAGTACATATATATATATATATATATATATTTTTTTTTAATAAAAAATTTGGGGGTAATATATGCCTCCGTCTTTGGATACAACCAAATGCAAAAAGAGTTCGGAGTGTTTTAACTAGTATTTAGAGTGTTTTAGTATTTTCAAATGTTGTGGTTTTGCGATAAGTGATCAATCCATAACGCCAGCCTAAGCAAATTTGCCTTCCAAAAATGAATATCTCAAAATTTTAATGTTTTTGAAAATTATCAAATCACAAGTATCTAAGGCATAAGTTTCTTTCAAATAAAAATTTGGGAAAAGTTAACAGATGGTTTTTTTTTTTTTTTTTTTACAAGATATGCAGGAGCAGTTACTAAGTAGTTACCAAGCAGTTTCTAGTTTTCTTGATATTTAGACTTGCTGTGTAGGGGGCTAAAAACGTGGAAAGAAAACCAAGACAACATTAGTTAAAGGTGTCCTAAGTCAGACCACAAGTGACAGAATGTTCAAGACCTAAACAATAACTGTCATAACAGTTATTTCTGTGTATATGACCCTAATGTTGTTGGGGGTGTCAACAACAGAGTGTATTTGGCATTTGGGAGAATTCTATGTATTTCTCTAGGCTTGTGAAAGGTTTCCCTTGTACTTGAGATTAAGTAATTAAGGTTAGGGATGGGTTCCTTGTAAACATAGTGTATACTGTGTATGTGTAACCCTAAAGAATTTGTTCTAAGTGTTTCTTGCAGTGTATGTGGTGTTGGTTGAGATTGAGTCAGGGAGTAAAGGCCATCATAGGCAAAAATTTGAGTGAAAAATTTAACCCTGTAATACACTGTGAGGTTGGTGAGAGAGATTAAATTGAATTAAAAAATTTTAGCACACTCAGCTGTACTGATCTATTATTATTGGAATAGTAGTGTGTTAAATGCCAAATTGATTTGGCATTTTAGTATTTGGCACACCTGATACCAATGCTCTAGAAGCGAAAGAACACAAATGCTAAAACAAATTATTCTATTTCTCTCTCCTCTCTCTGACTTTCTTTCTTCTCTCTTCTCACATATTTAATTTCTTCTCTTCTTAAACCTCACACTCTCTTTCTTCTCTCTCTTTTCTCGCATATCAAATTTCTTCTCAGATCTAACATAGAAGATGTGATGTAAGATGTATTGTAAAATGATGTGCTAAAATAATAAAGTAGTTTTTTGATCTAATAAAATAGTATATTTTTACAATAGCTAATGATGATGCTCTTAATGGCCAACTCCTCCTCAAGCTATTTGTTCTATTCAAAACATTTATAAGTTTTTCCAAATTTACACAAATAAGCATAATTAGTATTAAATTGCATAATTATAAAAATAGTATTTACGCGTTAGTTAAAGTGCTCATTCGTTATTATTCTATCTACCATTAAGCCTTGTATATTCAATTTTATTATTATTATTTTTTTTTTAGAAAAGGTAAGTCATCAATTTTAAATTTCTTATTTAAGAAAAAAAAAATTATCCTTTAAACTAACTAAAATCTAAATAGGGTATCAAAAGCTTTGTAGCTTTACTGGCATTTTCTAATATTTTTAAGTAAAACATCTACCATTCAAATCTTCAACTCCCAATTATGGATGTATAAAAAATAATCTAAAATAAGGTAATATTCTTAAAATGTAAAAATATTTACATTTTTATGTTTCACTAAAAATCATAAGAGGTATTTGGCAAGTCATAAAAACTAAAACAATATACCTTAAAAGGAGGAGAATCATATAAATTTTTTTAAGATAATTATAATTTTATATTGTACTATGAAAGTAAATCTTACGTAATAAACTAAGCAAAAGTGTACAATATTCCTTATGAAACAAAAAAAGTGTACAATATTTTACTTACGTGTAAATCACATAATCTGGCCATCAAACTTTGATGATTTGATTGCAATCGCACCCTCTCATAAAAAGTGACTCAGACGATTCATCAATAAAAAAAAAAAACGTGACTCCCATAAAAAAAAAAAAAAAAAAAGTCACTCAGATCAGACGCGTCTCCAACGCTTATCTCACACACAAACACGCACTTTCTCTCTCTCTGTCGACTCGCACAGACACACCACCCTTCACGCACTAATCAGACAACGCTTTCTCTTCTGTCTCTGACTCTCTAGTACAATTCTGAGACAGATATATATATATATATATATATATATAAATACAACAGATTCGGATTTACCACGGCACCAAAAAGATAAAGACTTAAGAGTGAAGATTCCCAGAACCATCCATGGCTAATAAGTCTAAGCACCACCTAACCGTCTCTATCTTCCTTTTCCTTGTAATCCTCTCTGGTCCCACCTATGCCCGCTTCATCGCCCTCCGTTCAACGCCGGATCTACTCTCCGATGGGGTCCATCTCACTCTCAACCGATTCGCCGCCGAGACTTCAACGTGCGACGAGACCTACGGGTTCTTACCGTGCACCACCTCGGTTCTCGGAAACATCTTTCTAATCGCTGTGTACGGGTTCCTTATGTTCATAGCTGCCAAGTCATTGTCCGATGGGAGCGAGCTCTTGTTGGAAATTCTAGGACCTGGTATTATTGGCGGTCTCTTCCTCCCTATTCTCGGTGCTCTCCCTGATGCCATGCTCATTCTCGGTACGCATTTCTTTTCTTTTTTATTTTTTTAAAGAAATATAAAAAAAAAAGGTATATGATCATTACTCTTTATTATAATTAATATATTTTGTTTAGCCACTAGATCTCTTCTTATTGGATGATAAATAAACTTATTGGTTAATAAGAAGAGTTGATCTATCACTTTTTCTGTTTGGTTCATAGAAGAATGTTTGTTGTTTGATAAATCAGGATGATTTTGAAGCTAATCTTCTTAATATTTTGTGTTGGCTGGCTATGTGAATGTGTTGTGTTTTTTCACCCAAAAAGAAAAAGGAGTGAAATAAATGTTAGAGGTTGACGGGACGGGAGGTTTTGGATACCTGTGCCATACCAGGTCCAGTTCCAGGTGTAGGTGTGTGGGGACCAAAGTATTAAAAAATAGATTTAACCTTTTATCCGTACCCACAAAACTAACGGAAACTGAAATTGAAATTTGGATCCAGATTGATTGTTAATAAGTTTTTCTAATTTTTCTGTGCCTTACTTTTTAAAGCGCTTTGTGTGGAGTGGTTGAGATCTATCTATTCAGCGCAATCACACAGAATGTTCACCTTCACATTTCGGATTTTCTTTTCTCATTACCATGCTTGCTTCTGTCCCACTCTTGCCTCATTTCTCCTTTTTGGACTACCATTGATTCCTTTAAATTTTCTTTTTCTTTTTTTCTTTTCCTTTCTTTTATAGTTTTTTTTTTTTTTTTTTTTTTTTTTTTTTTACTTTCCGGCTCTGGCACCGGCGCACTACCCCTGAATCCATGTAGAATAAGTCTTTTATACCCCTCTAAAATCGAATACTATCAGAAAGCCCCTTCAATAAAAAATCTCTATTAGGAACTCTTGACTCAAATAATACCTGTGGGTTCAAATATTATGTAATTCTCCTATTTTCTAAAAATAAATAAATAAATAAATAAATTTATCTACTTATAATACGATTTTTTTTTTTTAAATTTTATTTTATACGTAAATAAGATATATGTCATAAGAGTTCCTCATACAAATATTATGTGATCCTTGTTTCTCAAAAATATAAAATGGGCTCCAATTGAAATAAAATTACCTAAACATACTACTGAAGAAATAAAGCCAAATTATCTTGTAAATTAAGCACCTGCTTTTAAGATATTTGTCAATTCTTCTTTGAAGTTTTTAGTTCCATTATTTCTCAATTATCATAAAAAAATAATTAATTGGATGGGCATAATATTATAGTAATATATTCAAAATTAAAGGTTGTTGAATGAATGTTTTTTTGCATTCCTTCATATACTCCTAAAAAAAATCTAATGATTTTAATTGAATTTTCTGGATAAAAGTATCAGAATAATAGCTAATGAGCTCGTGCTCAAATGACGTCTCTTCTCTTTGTATTATTGATGCAAACATTAAAATAAATCTTGCTCTGTATTTTTGAATGGTTCTTGAGTTTTCAACAAATTAAGTTCTAAAAAATTATTGAAAAGAAATGAAATAACCATCTTCTTTTCTTAATGAATGAACAACATTCTTGACGTGCGATTCTAAAATTTAAACTCTCCAATATCTTGAATAAATTTTTAATGAAAGATATATACATTGAAAGGACATTGGCTTTTATTGGTTTTTTAAATAAAGTAACATATTAAGAAAATATTAATTCTAAGATATCATCATGTGCCACCCTAAAAGAAATTTTTTGCCTTCACCACTGAATAGGTGAGCAATTATTTGTACATTATTTAGATGCACTAAAGAGGAAATCTTGTAAATGATGCACAACGTTTTTCTTATTTTTTTTTTTTTATATTTCCTTGAAGCTTGAGTAATTTATTCCTTGTTTTCCTGGTACCATTAACAAGAATTGGCAATGTGTACACAAGATTAGACTTAAAAATGGAACCTATTGGAATAATTAATTTGAAAGGAATACCTAAGCTAATCCTATGGAATTTGGTGCAATTCAGTCCTTTGCTATTGGATGCAGGTTGCATGAGGAAGTTTTTCAAATCATTTAATTTTGATAATTTTTCAATGTTTGTAAGTCAAGTTGCTGACCTTACTTGGCTTACATGTCTTATCAAGTTGGGTTTTGCTCATTTTGCTTAAGTGTTCTTATCCTATCACTTTGTTTACAACCTTTTTCAATATGATTCTTTTGCAATCAAGATATTTCTTACCTAAATTGTACAAAGCTTATATTTAAATTTTGACTATACTCCTCTCTCTCTCAGTACTGCAGTTTATCAATTAGAACTTTCATACAACCTACACCTGTTACTTGATTTTCTAATGCTTCTAATCAACTTTCTTGTCTTGTATAGTATCTGGTCTTTCCGGATCGACAGAAACTGCTCAGAGTCAAGTCTCTGTTGGAATGGGATTGCTAGCTGGGTCAACTGTTATGCTTCTTACAATAATATGGGGATCGTGTGTTATTGTTGGGAAGTGCGACCTTAAAGATTCAGTTGCACAAGATGAACAGGATACAAAAGGGTTCAGTTTAACGGGTTTGTACTTGGAAATTTATTCTCTTCATTAGAAATCTCTATAACTACTTAACAATATCTGTACACACACACACACATGTTTGTGTGAGTATAAAGTTCAAAGAATTGGCTTTGTGAGCCCTCTTTTGGGTACTTGAAACATTGAAAAATGCATTTCTTTTTATTTGGTGTGGGGTGGGAATGGGAATCCCAGGTCTATGTCTATGGTGGCTTTTTTAATTAATACAGTACTATGGGATACAAAACATTATTAAGGGATAGCAATGGTGGATAAACAATCCAAGGCATTAGGAGTCTCTCTCTCTCAAAACATGAAGAGAGTGGATAACCATATGTTATAATCCTAATGTGCCACATGGATTAAGTGTAAGTTTAACCAGGTGTTTATAGGATGGAGGTAACAATGGAAAATTGTCAAGATATTACAAACTGTAAGGCAATGCTTGGGTTAAAATTAAAAATTTGTTTAAAATGAAGTGTGAAATAAGTAATATAACATTGTTTAATATGAGGCGTTTGATTTATGACAAATCTATTACTTAGGTAAGAGGTTTCCATGAAAGACCAACATGAGTAATCACATGACATACACATGATTTTTGCTGTATAATCTATAATTTTAGATTGACATTATTACACTTCACCATCCATCCAAGAGAGAAAGAACTAAACAATATTTTTGAAGCCCAATGACAAGAATCCCAATCAATGGTTTTGCTTCTTGTGGGCATTCAAAAGTTTGTTTATTCTAGCTTGTTTGCCTCCATTTCATCTGCGAAGATTCTCTCTCTCTCTCTCTCTCTCATAGTTGCCAAACACTTGTTTGGAATTTTTTGATTGCTCTTCAAAATGAAGGTAGAGGGGTTTTATTTTTTGTTTTTAGATAATGTAGAGTAACAATGTCATTTCCATATTATTGATGATGTGACAAAAAAAATGGGTATGTTATATGATCAAATCATTTAGGATGTAATGAAAAGTTTGAAAAGAAGGGTTAAATTATCACAAATCTGATGTTTGTTCAAATTTAAAGTCTAAAAAAACAATTGACACTTAAATCAATGTTTGAAGGAAACGTTTGTAAAAATCCCTTAATGTTATCTTATGACCTGTATGTTGGGGAATTCTTGTGTGTTTATCTGTGTTAGACTAGACTTGTAGTAAAATTTCCTTGCTTTAGGAAACAATATAAAAAACGACATGTGGCTAATTTGGAAAACACGAAACTCCTTGAAGTAGTGTTGGTATAAGTGTACTTTTGTCCCAAAACCCATAGTCTCCTTCCTCTTTTATTTTATTTTATTTTTATTCTTTCCCAAACCCATACCAACTTTTTTTTAACCCAATTTTCTTTATAAAAAAAGTAGTATGATTTATATCATGGTAGTGTATGTTTTGTAAAGTACAAGAGAATTATGTAAAATGCTATATTTCAATTTTAAATGGTTAGCTGATCATCTGATTGTCATATTGTCCATTAATAATTTTTATCAAAATTATTACATCAATTTTTTATATATATATATATTTATTATTATAGAAAAAGTGTGCTTTTCTTCAATTATAGCACACTTGCGCTTTGCACCTATGCTCCAGAGGCATTTTTGCTGAAATGCACCTCACAATCTTACCAACGCTGCCTTGAAGTTTAAGTGTAACTTTACCCCCTATAGTGTCTTAAGTTTAAAATGTTGATCAGTTGAAAAATAGGGGTTTTCAGGTGGGGAAACTGTATGAGGACAAGGAAAGACAAGGATTTTTTTCAGCAAAAGCTTGATTTCAGGAAAACGAGGGTTGTCATTTATGCTACTTTCAAATCAAAAAATCAAATGTGTCATCTGACTATATTTTTATTTGTTATTATTTTTTAATCTGAAAAAATTTGGGTTATTTGGGCCTTTGCCCATTGACTAGAAAACCCAGAACATACAGTGGAGCCATTGAAGTGTGCAACCTGGAATGGGGTTTACATGATTTGCTTGATGTCCAGTTTTCATGAACTGTATGTGCCCTTCTTGGTTTTAATTGATGTGCTTAATTGAATACTGTCAATCTGACAAATTTTTGGTTCAAAATTTGCAACATTGTTGACCAGTTTCACCTACATTACATAAATAGTAAAGAGTGCAAAGTACCTAAAAATTCGATATGTTAGAATCACTTTGAGGCCACTGGTGGTGAAAAATTTTAGGCAGTTCTGAAGTGAAACACAGAAACAGATCTTCCCAGGTGGTCACACATGCATATCACTTCTAGTATTGACTCTGATTAAACGTTTTACACATAGAACATGACCACAAGTGGTTGAGAGTTGAACACTTAGAATTTCAAGGGGATTTTGTGCTTTCCGGGTTAACAACTATAGGGGAGTTTATTTATTTATTTATATATTCTCCTTTATTTTAGGATGGATGGCCACTGAATCATATGCATATATGTCCTGTAGAGTGAAATGTCATGTAACTTTGTAATTGTATGATTAAATGGTTCACATAACCAAATTAAATCTCATATCTCTGTAGAATCTGGCATTAGTACCGACATCTGGACTAGCTATGCTGCAATAATGATGGTCATATCGGTCATCCCATTTTTAGTTGTTCAAATACCACAATTTCTCAATTCAACTTCAGTGGGGCGCTTAGCAGTCTTGATTGGGCTTATTGTCTCTCTTCTTCTATTGGTTTCTTATTGCCTTTATCAGGTACGTGTGCCTATAATTATATTTTCTCTGCTGCTTGGTAATCCAGTTTTATCTCCAAATTTTTTTATTCTCTTATAGATAATCTTGATTAATCAAATTTGTCTAATCATATGGGAAATTGGAAATTTTGTGCCACTCATTTTTTCAGATGTTGCTAAACATGTACTGTAGCTGGTTAGAATGAGTAAACTTCTTCTTGGGCTTCAATTCATGATGAGGAATATGGCCCTGATAAGCAACTGATTCAGTCCATGTTTGAATTGTTAAAATTTGCTGGTTTTTCTATTGGTAATATGTTTGGCCAGTAATGAGAATAAAGTCAAATGATTGGGTTAGGCAGGGATTGAACTTTGGCGTTTCAAGAGGCATAAGGACATTCTCAATCATTAAGCTATTTTCCTTTCTTGTTGAGTTACAAAGAAAGATGAATTATTTTGAGATTATTAGCTTAGTTCACTGAATAATTATATCTTTTCTGGTGGATGGAGTTGAACACTGGCTTCTTAAGAAGTCTAAAAATGCTAAAAGTTAGTTGAACTCAACTTCTTAAGAGGCTTAACAATGCTAAAACATTGAGCTAAGTTTTTCTTAGGAGAAAAGCTCACAAAACTAATAATTTAAGAATATTCATGTTTGATATTTAAAAAAAATAATTGTAGTGGCTGACCAACAGTTGGACTAGTGACTTCATCAACTACCGACACCCTTGATCGGATCAACCTTAGTGCAGATTTAATGACTATGATTTTAGATGCTAAGATTTGGAAGCTTCTAAACATGAAGTCTGATTGTGAAGTTTTGAAATTACCATATGTTTTTAGTTGTTTGGTGAACTAAATTTGAAGAAGAGGAGAGGATAGGATAGGGCCCTATTAAGCATAATTCTGGGTCTACCTCTCAAAAGGAGTGTTTTAATTTCCGAGGTAGCTTAGGCATTCTTTTGTGGTTTGAATGTCTGAAATTCTCTGTATTGATGGTTTACTTTTTGATAGAGAAATTTAAAAACATTGTGCAGGTCCTTCAGCCTTGGATCCAAAAAAGAAAAATTGATTATGTGAAGCACAAGCATTTTATATTAGGATTTCTGAGGCATCTAAAAAAACATTCACTGGGAAAGCTGCTCAATGATAATGGTGAACCTGACGAAGGCATCATTAAAAAGTTAGTTTTTCATGAAGTAAAAGAAAATTGTTTATTTTTTGTTTTTGTATTTGATGATTTTTTTGTCGGATATTATGGCAGGCTGTTTTCTTCAATTGACGTAAATGACGATGGACACATTTCAGATTCTGAATTGAGAGCATTGATGGTTGGAATTAATTTTGATGGGGTTGTCCTGGATCAAAATGAGGCTGTAAATAAAATAATGAAAGATTTTGATACATCCGGGGATTCTAAAATTGTACTCGATGAGTTTATCAGTGGCATTTCTAGATGGCTGAAGAAGACAATGCCAGCCGTTGCTCGTAATCCTGGCTTAAAGACAAAAGGCTCAGAGACAAAAGTTTTTGATGACTTACACATGGTAAATTTTTTTTTGTTTTTGTTTTTTTTGAAACCATCTCAAGGTAAATTGAGCTGATTCATGTTCATATTCTCATATCAGAGCTGGTTTCATATCGCAGATGCTTATATGATTTCTTGGAAATTCATACAGGAAACAAAGAGACAGCGCGATCTGTTGGATGTTCGGAGTCAAAGTGAAGAAGTTGTTGAGGGTGTTGAGAATTCCAAATGGACCACCATCAAGGCAGTGCTATTGTTGTTGCTGGGAACTATAATTGCTGCTGCTTTTGCTGATCCCCTGGTAGATGCTGTTGATAACTTCTCTGATGCAACCGGTATTCCTGCTTTCTTCATCTCTTTCATTGCACTGCCTTTGGCTACGAACTCTAGCGAAGCTGTGACAGCAATTATATTTGCTAGCCGTGACAAGCGGACAACTGCCTCATTAACATTTTCTGAGGTTTGTTTCTCATTCCCTACTCATCTTATCTATGCTATATTTAGTGCTCCATAGAGTTGATTCGCAGACAAATTACAGAAATTGCAGGATATGTACTAAATGTGTTATTGGTGTCTTAGTCCCTAGATTTTAAACTGCTCTTGTGAAACAGTAGTTAGGATAGTACTGGATCATTTTGATATATGGATTTTTAAATTTCAATTAATTTTGTCACTTCCTTCCTCTTACAAGAGTTGGAGGGTGAGGTTGTGAAATCTAAATCTATTAGGTGCATGTGTGACTTTACAACTAATAAAAAAGAGTCAATTAATTTTGGTGGGTTTGAGACTTCCCTAGTGAGTGGAACCAGTCTCTGAGGCCCCTTCACATCCTTGGAAGTAAGAACACCAGACAGCTGAATTTTGACCATAGACCTGCTTTTATTTATTGGTGGCATTAAAAGCTCTTTTAGCTGGGCCAGACATCTGAAAGGTTTGTGTAACTTGCTTGATTTTTTCTGCGAACCTACTCATTTTACTACCTGTCAAAAGGAGAATCTGTCAAAATATGGTTGTTATTGATGACAGGTTGGTAATATGATTTTGATGTTATAGGATTCATATGATATGCACCTATGTATCATACTATTCCAATTTAGCTTCACCTAATTTGTAACTAGGTCTATCTAAACGTGTTCCAGCATTTGTTAGGTAGCATGAAAAAAATGACGTGTATTAGCTATGCTTTAATTTGAAATTATTGATTTTCGAGATATAAATTATTAATTTCTTGCTGCAGCTATATGGGGCTGCAACGATGAATAATGTCCTCTGCCTCTCGGTCTTCTTGGCCCTTGTTTACATCAGGGGATTGACATGGGATTTCTCAGCTGAAGTGCTGGTTATTCTTATTGTCTGTCTTGTGATGGGTCTTTTGGGCAGCTTGCGCACCCATTTCCCTCTGTGGACAGCACTATTAGCTATCCTACTTTACCCGTTCTCACTGGCCCTGGTTTATGTTCTTGATTACGTTCTTGGCTGGTCGTAGAATCATGGATGTCCCAAAATTTTGATTGGTGGATATTATATTTCTTGTATGGAGAATCGGAGTTATTTCTTTTAATCATGTGTGCCTGTTTAGTTCTTCTCAAAAAAAAAAAGTAAAAGAAAAAGAAGGTGTGCCTGTTTAGTTTATAATGCATTCTTATTTTAGTAAGACATCTGGATTATTGTTAGAAATAAAGTTTGATTGGGATGTGTAAACTTTGGCCAATGAAAATGTTATTTGGGATGTGTAAAATCTATAGGGGAGATGTATATCCATAAGTATCTATAAGAGAAATGTATATCCATAAGTGTACTTATTATAACCTTATCCCATAAAGTCTACAAGCATTCTAACGTCCTATATATATGTGGGATTTCTTTACTGTTATTGTACACATCTAAGAGATATCAAAAAGATTGTGAATGATCACTTGAATACAAGAGTTTATCAATATATATTTCTCGTTTTTTTCTTACTTTGTTTTATCTACTTCTATTATTTCACAACATGTTATCAGCACGAGTCTCTACCCAATTTCAAAAGGAAGTTGTAATCCCATTGTTCTTCAAACATCAAAAATTATTTGTGTAGTTCTCTCAACTCAACGTAAGTTTTCTTTCTAAGGAATTAGTAATTATCCTATTTATTTGTCATTACATTTTATGCTTATATTTTTAGCAATTTTTAATTGATTAAAAAAAAAATAATGAGATTTGTGTTATCCTCTTGTTATAAGATTCACGTTTAATTGATTAAAAATATATTGTTAAAAATGGTTAGTGATAAAACAACTCAATCATACCTATAGCTATATGTAATGTGTTTTGATAAACTTTAAATATGTAAGTATTATTTCATTACAATCAAATTTTGAATATGTATTTGTAGTATTGTTTCATTAAAATTGTGTATGAAAAAAAAATTAGTTATTTAATTTCTTATGTAATTATATATTTGATATAGATGTCAAACCTTACAAAGCTTAAATTTGTTGTCCTTGACATCTTAGGCAATAATTTCTTATCATAGATCCTTGATACTAAGATTCATCTGGAAGCAATGAATCTTGACGAGATCTATGTTGATGTAATAAATCCTGAAGATATTATTATGGATGGCAACAGAGTATCCTAGAAGGATCATGCAAAAACAATAATTTTTATTTGTCATTATTTATATAAAAACTGAGTACTTTACTATAAAAGACCCCTTAGGAGAATTACAAGTTCTAGAAGAACTTTTTTTTTTTTTTGGTGAGAATGAACCTGTGTAATTTTATTAAGGTAAATCAACTACATCCAATTGTAAAAATGGAACAATATGTGATGGGATATCTTTGTTCCATACTTGAAAATCTGGTATGCGTATAGCATGTTTCACCAGATTATGAGCTACACTGTTGCCGTTTTTCTTAACATGAGAATAAGACAATCTACTAAAATTATTTGCAAACACCTTCTCATCCTCTACCAATAGACCCAATGGAGATAGGTTCTGCTTCGGTGACTTCAAAGCTTGAATCAAACCAAGAGCATCACCTTCGAGTATAGCGTTTTGGAAACCCAGCTCGTGCGCAAGTGTCAAGGCTTTCAGTGCAGCCACTATCTCATCTACCTTATAAGCTGGAATAATTTTTTCTGGGCAAGATGCCAAAACAGCTTCATTGATGTCCTTGATTACAACTCCAACACCTAGAATATAGTATCTATCTGAACCTTCCACCATTAAATTGATTGATGCTTTCCAATAAAGAACTAATATGCTACCCCTTCCCACTCTTGGTACAACCCATCTATGATCAAAACCAACACTTTTTTGAACAAACTTTAGCCTTGCATCATCTGTAAGTGTCTCGGCTAAAAACACCACAGCGGGATTTGTTGCCTGTACGATTTCAACAAGCTCCCCCCTCTTATACGCAGGTTCCCAAGCGCACCACAATTCCATGCTAAACAACTCATTGCTGTTGTTGGGCTGAACATTAGCTCTCGCCACTACTAAAGGTGTGTCTTTTTCACTGAGAGCAGCTTGGAATCTTTTTGTTGAGATCTCAGTGTGGTCTGCCTCGGATCCAGCCACTCTTCTTTTTCCTTGGGATTGAAAACTTGCTGCCGTGTTGTCCTTGAGTTTGCTTCTTTCTTTGCGAATCCAGGTGGGTGTTGCACATGTAGCAGTTGTTTTGGGAGCCCTAGTTTAAGTAGTATCACGTGACTTATTAAGTTTTGATTAATCCCTTAGGTTGTCACGTGCACTAGGGTTATTAGTAGTACTGTTTCCTGATCCCAGTAGTTTAGCCGCCTCAAACTCCTTTGCCAAACATAACTCCTCTTTATTTGCTTCCAAAGCAATTTTGATTTCATTAGGAACCTTCAATTCTACAGTGATTGCCTGATTAGCTTTGTTTTTAAAAGCCATATCCTTCCCAATAATTTCATCCACTTCATTACACATTAATGAGGCAATATCTTCAGACTTCAATGCTACCATCACAGCTGGCCGTTACTCCATGTGCCTGCTTCGGTGCTTTTCCTCTACCAGAACCAGAATTCCAGCATGAATCGCTGTCCCCCGATGTGCCTGAACTCATCCTCTTCTTCTCGGCATAGAACCCAGGAACCATGATTGCACTACGTCTTGCAGCAACGAAAGGAGGTGCTCTCAAATAAGGTCCAAACTCATGTTGCTCTGGTGTGAGTGTGCCCTCACTGTTAATCCATAGCTCATAATCTCTGTCATCGTGAGTTAGTCGCCCACACCAGTAGCATAGATTTGGCAGCCTCTCATACTTGAATGATATCCACACCTGCTTACCTCCTTCACCGACAGATATCAGTCTTCCACGGCACAAAGGTAAAGACAGATCTACGGATACCTGAATATGTATAAAATGACCGCCATCAAATATTTTTGGATCCGCCGGCGCGAAAACCTCCCCCAGAACACTACCAATTTTCTTTGCCGCCTCAGTGGTCATATATTTAATCGGAATTCCATGAAGTTGAACCCATAGTTTAGTCTTATCAAACTTTATATCTTGAAGCGGGGACTCGTTATCATATCGACTCATTACCACCAGGCATTTGTCAAAAGTCCATGGTTTGCCTTCTAAAATTCTAACCACATCCTCTTTGTTGTCAAAGGTGAAGAGAATTTTGTGGTCTCCAAAACTCTGAATCTTGAAACCATTCCTGGCTCTTCATAGCGGGGTAAAAGTCTTAGCTATGACCTCCATGTTGATGGCTCACTTAGTTAGAAACTTAGCAGCAATGGAGAACTTTTCAATGCTTTCGTCATCAAGTAAACAAGCACCTGGTCCCTCTCTATCTGAAAGAGTAAGCCGATTCCATGATTGAGCCAAATCATCCATCCTCACACTCGCTTAAAATTGTTGCCCAAACCCCCAAAAAATAACCCAACAAGCCTAGAAATAACAATGTTACTCCCAGAATACTAAGCACCTTTGTAGAAGGGACACACTAATTCTACTGTGTAAAAGAAATTAGAGAGAAACCCCAACTTCTAAACACAAAGAAACCTCGAAACATAATTTTAGTTGAAACGCATTTGATTTAGAAGAACTTGATCATCCTAAAAGCTCAATATGACTAAAGTTGCAATAAACTAAAGGTGCAAGTGAGTTAATCTGGCACTTTAAATTCAGCCCACAATTAAAATTATATAATAGAAGACACATATATCATGTTTCGAATGTGCTCCTGCAGTAGCAATATCGAATACATATGTTCATACAGTGTTATGAACTAATATTTTATTTTCTAGTGGCTGAACAATATAATGAGTTGTTGCTGAAAACCACCGAAGAGTCATGAAAATAGCTGTTATAGGTGTGGAATGGAAGGTCATTGGTCACGTACCTGTCTTACTCCTAAACATTTGGTAGATTTGTACCAAGCCTCCATAAAAGAAAATGAAAAGGGATTTGAAACGAACTTTGCTAATCATAATGATCTTGAAGATCCTATGAATTATCTTGATTTTTTCAAATGGAGTGGATATGACTCATCTTGATGTCTCTGATTTCTTTGAGGATGTTGATGGAAAATTTGATAATTTGATTGGTGATGGAAATGTCCATACCAATTAATTATTTTCTTTTATTATATTATCATATTCTAATAAGTATGATTGGTGATGGAAATGTCCATACCAATTATTTGTCTTTCATTATATTATGGCATTGTAATAAGTATTTGATATGTTTTATTTATGTTTAAAGTAATAAAGTTTAATTTATATTTTGCATATATGAAGATGCATGGATCATACTAGTAAAATCAATTCCAAGATGAATAGAGAAGATTTTTGTCTAGCAGATAATGCAACAACTCATACGATCCTTAAAGATAAAAAATATTTTAAAATTTTCAAATTATGCAAAGCCAATGTCAATACCATATCAGGTTCATCAAACTTAATTGAAAGCTCTAGAAGAGCGATTATTATATTACCAAAGGGCACACAACTTTGTATTGATGACGCTTTGTATTATTTAAATCAAGCAGAAATTTACTCAGCTTTAGGAATATACGTTATAATGGTTATCATATTGAAACTAATAACAAAGGCAGTGAGGAATTTCTTTATATTACTTCAATAGTATCAGGCCAAAAGCTCATATTAGAAAAACTACCTATTTTCTCTTCTGGGTTATATTATACTACAATGAGAACAGTTGAAACAAATGTTACTATACACCAGAAGTGTTTGGACCCAAAGGTTTTTATGCTTTGGCAAGGACGGATCTACGTTGGGGCAGAGGGGGGCCATTGCCCCCCCCCCCCCCCCCCCACATTAAAAAAAAAAAAAAAAAAACTAGTATAAAAAAATTAAGATTTGCCCTTATATATATATATATATATATATATATATATATATTTGTCTCTCCTCCTCTAAAATATTTAGATATTGACCTACAAGAAAATAAATAAATAAAAAAAATTCATGCCCCTTTAACTACAAAAACAAAATAAAAAAATAAATATGGACTAAACAAAAATCGCACACAAAATAAGAAATACTCATTTTGTATGTTATACTTTGTTGATGTGTTTTATAATATGAAATGTTTAAGAAATACTTATTTTGTATGTAGTATTTTGTTGAATATGAAATAGATGCTAGTTTTTATTTTCATAATTTTTTTTTTGGTTTTAAGCTTTGCCCCCCTCAAGTATGAATCCTGGTTCCGTCCCTGTGCTTTGGCATGATTGTCTTGGACATCCAAGATCAATAATGATGCGTCAAATTATTGAAAACTCTCACGAACATCCCTTAAAGAACCAGAAGATTCTTTTATCTAGTGATTATCCATGTAGTGCATGTTCTCAAGGTAAGTTAATTACCAAACCATCACATTCAAAGATTGTTGTTGAGTGTCCATCTTTCTTAGAAAGAATTCAGGGTGATATCTGTGGACTAGTACACCTACCTTGTGGTCCATTCAAGTATTTTATGGTTTTAATTGATGCATCAACCAGATGGTCACATGTATGTTTACTTTCTACTAGAAATATTGCATTTTGTAGGCTTTTTCCTCAAATAATTAGGTTGCGAGCACAATTTCCAGATGATCCAATTAAGAAAATTTGTTTAGATAATGTTGGTGAATTCATATCTCAAGCTTTTAATGACTATTGCATGTCAATTGGAATTGATGTTGAACATCCTGTTGCCCATACACATACTCAAAATGGTTTAACTGAATCACTTATCAAGAGACTTTAAATTATTGCTCGAAATTTGCTTATGAAATCAAAATTACTAGTTTCTGCTTGGGGTCATGCTATTTTACATGCTGCGTCATTAGTTTGCATTAGGCCAACTGCTTATCATAAATTCTTACCATTGCAACTTGTACTTGGCCAACAACCAAATATTTTTCACTTGCGCACATTTGGTTGTGTTGTATATGTACCTATTGCACCCCCACAAGGTACTAAGATGGGTCCTCAACATAGACTTGGAATTTATACGGGTTTTGATTCCCCATCTATCATTAGATATCTTGAACCTTTAATTGGTGATATTTTTAAGGCACGTTTTGAGGATTATCATTTTAATTAAAATGAAACAATCTTCCCACCATTAGGGGGAGAAAAGTCGTTGCCTGAAGCACAACGTGAGATTACTTGGAATGTTTCGACGTTATCTTATCTTGATCCTCGTATAAATCAATGTGAACTGGAAGTTCAAAGGATTATTCATTTGCACAGAATTGCAAATAAATTACTGGATGTATTCACCGACAATAAGAAAATAGTGAAATCTCACATTCCAGCTGCTAATACTCCAGCACAGATTGAAGACCCTATAAGACAATCAGTTAATATAGCAGCAAATGAATCAAAGCCACACCAAAAGCGTGGAAGGCCTATCGGTGTTAAAGATAAAATTCCCTGGAAGAGAAAAGTACAAAAAAAACAAGTTGCAACCTATAAAGAGGCTATACCCAGGAAATAGGTCACAGAAATAATTGATCTATCCAAAACTTATGAACAAAAATCTCCTGAAAATAAACATCCTGAAGAGTTATCCCCTGAAGAGGATCAGGTACCTAAAAATAATGAGATCTCGATACATTATGTACATACAAGAGAAATATGGGATAGAAATAAAATTGTTGTCGACAACATATTTTCCTATAAAGTTGCCCTTGATATTACCAGAAGTAATGATAATGAATATGAACCACAAACCGTTGATGAATGTCAACGTAGAAATGATTGGCTAATGTGGAAAGAGGTGATTCAAGCATAATTAAATTCACTAAGTGAACGTGAAGTTTTTGGACCTGTAGTCCGAACACCTAAAGGTGTAATACTTGTTGGATACAAATGGGTATTTGTACGTAAGTGAAATGAGAAAAATGAAATTATAAGGTACAAAGCGCGACTTGTAGCACAAGGTTTCTTGCAGAGACTTGGTATTGGTTATGAAGAAACATATGCTCCTGTAATGAACGCAATTACATTCAGATTTTTGATTAGCTTGGTAGCAAAAGAAAATTTGGATATGCGATTAATGGATGTTGTTACAGCATATTTGTATGGATCATTAGATAATGATAATAATGAAAATCCCTGAAGGATATAAAATGTCTAAAACATATAATCCTATATCCCGAAGTATGTATTTTATCAAGCTACAAAGATCCTTATATGGGTTAAAGCAATCCGGACACATGTGTTATAATTGCCTAAGTGAATATCTTTTGAAAGAAGGATTTGAGAATAATCTTATTTGTCCATGTGTTTTTATCAAAAAATCAGAACCCGGATTTGCTATTATTGCAGTATATGTTGATGATTTAAATCTTGTAGGGACTCTAGAAGAGCTTACAAAAACAGAAAATTGTTTAAAGAATGAATTTAAGATGAAAGATCTTGGTAAGACAAAATTTTGTCTTGGCCTGCAAATTGAACATCTTCCAAATGGAATTCTTGTTCATCAATCAACGTACACAGAAAAAGTCTTGAAGCAATTTTACATGGATAAAGCTCATCCTTTAAGCACTCCAATGGTGGGTCGATCACTTGATGTCAAGAAAGATCCATTTTGACCACAAGAAGATGATGAAGAAACTCTTGGTCCTGAAGTACTATATCTTAGTGCAATTGGTGCTTTGATGTATCTTGCAAATTACACACGACCTAATATAGCATTTGCAGTTAACTTACTAGCAAGGCATAGTTCTGCACCAACTCGAAGACATTGGAATGGAATTAATCATATTTTACGTTATCTTCGTGGGACTATAGTTATTTTAAGCATATTGGAATGAGATTATTTTATCCAAATGGATCAAAACTACAGTTAGTTGGATATGCTGATGCAGGTTACCTTTCTGATCCACACAAAGGCCGATCACAAACAAGATATTTATTTACTTATGGAAATACTGCTATTTCATGGAGATCTGTTAAGCAAACAATTTCTGCTACTTCTTCAAATCATGCAAAGATTATCGCAATTCATGAAGCGAGTCGTGAATGTGTTTGGTTGAGATCGGTAATTCAACGTATTCGTGAGAACTGTGGATTATCATCAATCATAAAAAGTCCAATGATATTATACGAAGATAATGCCACTTGTATCACTCAAATTAGGGGAGGATATATCAAGGGTGATAGAAATCATATTGCACCAAAATTCTTTTATACACATGAGCTCCAGAAAAGTGGCGATATTGATGTCAAGCAGATACGATCATGTGATAATTTGGCTGATATGTTCACTAAGCCATTACAACTGCGACTTTTAAGAAGATGGTGCACAACATTGGCATGCGTCGACTTAAGGATATTTTTACCATGAACAATGGAAATTCTATGTACTCATGAGGGGGAGTAAATTTTCTAAAGGATGTGTGCTGATTGTATTCTTTTTCTTTCGTTAAAGTTTTTTCCCACTGGGTTTTCCTTTGCAAGGTTTTAATGAGGCAATCCTAAGGCACTAGAAGTTATATAAGAATATTGTACTCTTTTTCCTTATCCAAAATTTTTTTCTCACAGGGTTTCCTTAACGAGGCATATTCTTAGAAAGTGGCCATCCAAGGGGGAGTGTTAGAAATAAAGTCTGATTGGAATGTGTAAACTTTGGGCAATGAAAAGGTTATTTGGGATGTGTAAAATCTATAAGGGAGATGTATATCTGTAAGTATCTATAGGAGAGATGTATATCCATAAGTATACTCATTATTACAACCTTATCTCATAAACTCTACACGCGTTCTAAGGTCCTATATATATGTGGGATTTCTTTACTGTTATTGTACACATCTAAGAGATATCAAAAGGATTGTGGATGACCACTTGAATACAAGAGTTTATCAATATATATTTCTCGTTTTTTTTTTCTTACTTTGTTTTATCTATTTCTATTATTTCACAACAATTATATTATTTTAAGTGTTTTGAGCTGGCATAGTATAGATAATTTTTTATGTTTTTAAAAATCCGGTGTATTTTTATTTTTTCTTCACATTTTGGCCCTTTTGGGTTTTTAATTATGTTTTGTAAAATATGCATCATGAAACATGATTGAGTTTAAAACGCAACTTCATAAAAAATCACCGAGCCAAACACATGCCTTTCCACGTTTTGGTCTTAAAATAAGCAAGCATTTGAACAGTTTAAATGCCCAGCCAAACGGGCTCTTAAGGAGAAGTCACTCACAATATAAAGAAGACTGAAAATGTTAAAATTGACTGCTTGAAAACGTTATGATATGCTGAAAGGATATGAGACCATGGAAGTGGAGTACGCAAGAGAGATAGAGTTCAAGCGAAGAAGAGGAAGTGCTTGGAAGGAATGTCAAAAAGTTCAAGGATAGCAACGGGGAGAATCCCATCTCCAATCCACGCAAACAAGTGAGCTATAAGGATAGTCTAATAGGAGACATCCCAGGAGCATATGCACAAGCATTTTGCTTTGATAGAGAGACATTGAAGAAAAGGAGGTGTCAAATATTGAAGTAGAGAAGCTTCTAGAAGGAATGGTGGAAGTCCCTCTCTCAAAGGAAACCAAAGCCTGCATACGAGCACCTTGGTCCAAGGCATTGATAGTGAAAGTGTATGGTAGGACTATAAGTTTTAGTTACCTCACTTTCAAGATCAATACCTTGTGGAGCCTTAGAGCCAAAATGGACTGTATGGACTTGGGTAAAGATTTCTTCCTGATTAAGTTTAATGATAATGAAGATTATGACAAGGTGTTGCGAGAAGGCCCATGGTTCATAGGTGAACACTTTTTAGCCATCAAGCCTTGGGAACCATATTTTACCTCAGTAGTAGTGTGGGTGAGGTTCCTAGAATTGCCCATTGAATTCTATGATGCTATGGTTTTAAAGCAGACTGGAAGTGCAATAGGACTAGTCCTAAGAATCAATTCCTACACGGTGTCTGGCTCTAGGGGAAGCTATGCTAGATTATGTATTCAAGTAGACCTGGACAAGCCATTGATTAATACAGTGAAAATAGGAAGGTTAAGGCAGAAGGTTATGTATGAAGGTGTTGAAGCATTCAGTGAAGATGATGCTGAAATCTCAAGTAACAAAAGCAGGGGCTGTCAAGAATTAAAGGCAGATGAAAATGGTAGTGTTTTGATTAAAAAGAAGAAGAGCAGATTGAAGAAACGGTGTCGTTAGACTAAATGTACAGCTGTCAATCATTTGTTTGTGTTGATGTAAATAGCTTACACGTGTAGGACTCTGATTAACTAGTTTGTTTTGATGGTTAGTTAGTTATTTTATTTGCTCTGCTACGTGTATATAAAGAAGGGAACAACTTGTATTTGCAGTGAGCTTCTAGATATTTCTCAGATCAATAAATTCCCATTTCTATTTAGAAAAGCTCTCTCCTTTTTACATGGTATCAGAGCTTCCAAAGCTCATCAATGGCGTCCAACATTGCTGCAGATTCTGAAACACCACCAACAGATCCTTTGTTTTCAACGAATCCTTAAATTGCTACAGATCACATATCAAATTCGACTCCTTCAATGGATGATCAAAATACCAATCCTTCAAGCCCTTACTACCTTCCACCTTCTGACAATTCTGTGGTTCTTGTTTCACAACCACTCACTGGTCCTGAGAATTACCTGAGTTGGTCGAGAGCTGTGTTTCTCTCTTTGAGTGGTAGGAACAAATTTGGCTTTCTCAATGGCCAAATCTCCATGCCTGATCCATCTTCATCTCTGTACAATACTTGGTACAGATCAAACACCACGATTCTCTCTTGGCTAGTGAATTCCTTGAGCAAAGAGCTTCAATCTAGTGTGATGTACATTCACACTGCGAGGGATTTATGGATCGACGTGCATGACAGGTTCTCTCAGCCAAATGCTCCAAGATTCTTTGAAGTTCAGAAAGAAATTTCGAAGCTTTCACAAGGTAAGATCTCGGTGAGTTCTTATTTTACAAGATTCAAGATTTTGTGGGATGAACTTGTGAATTATCAAGCATTTCCTACCTGCACTTGCACTTGCACTTGTGGTTCTAAAAAATCTCAGTTAGATGCATAGAAAAAGGATCAAGTTTTTCGTTTTCTCATGGGGCTTAATGATAGCTATGCTAATGTTAGAAGTCAAATTCTGATAACTGAGCCTCTCCCTGGCATCAACAAAGTTTACTCCTTGATTTTGCAAGAAGAGAAACGTAGGCAGATTGGACAAGCAGATATGGTTCTTGAACCAACTGCTTTGTATGCTAATAATAGCTCAAACGCCAAGGGTTATCAAGGACAAACCTATCATGGTGGGAATCAGCAAGGGCATCAAGGTAGTAATCATGGAGGATATGGTGGAAAAGGAGGGAATTCAAAGAAAGAAAGACCTATCTGTGCTTATTATGGAGTTGTTGGCCATATTGCAGATAAATGTTACAAGCTACATGGTTATCCCCCAGGTTATAAGCCTAAAGGGAAATCTTCTGCCAATTAGGTTTCTAGTGCAGGAAATTTTGGAAATTTCTCTCCTAATCTTGGTAGTTTTGGGAATTTTGCTTCTCAGCCATTATCTGGTTTTCCTAATCAAGTTAAGATGATGAATTGTTCACCACAGATGATGGGTTACTCACCACAGCATTCTGGTACACAACCACAATCTCAATTCAATGTGCCTCAATGTCCAATCACTTAATCTCAGTGTGAGCAATTGCTGTCCTTCCTTGCTTCTCAGTCTCTTAAGGAAGCTTCTAATCATCAAGTTGCTCCTACTCATCAAGCAGCTTCAGTCCTATCACCACTTGCAAATGTTGCTGCCAGTTCTAGTGCTTCTTTGCCACCTCATTTCATTAATAACTTCTTAGGTAATCCTTTTTGGTTACCACCAAATCTATCTCATTCTATATTTTCAGCCCAGTATGTAGATAGACAAGCATATAAACCCCAAGACTGGATCATAGACATTGGTGCCACTGATCATATGGTGCACTCAGTCTCTTGTTTAACCATCATTACATCTACTATAAACACCTATATCTATCTACCTAATGGAGAAAGGGCTTTAGTAACACACATTGGCACAGTTCACATTTCAGAAACTTTGGTGCTTTATGGAGTTTTATGTGTCCCTTCTTTTACTTTTAACCTCATTTCAGTTAGTCAACTTACTAAAACTTTGTTTTGTTGTCTTGTTTTTCTTGGTTCTTTTTGCTTTATCCAGGACCTAGTTCATTGGAACATGATTGGACTGGGTAAAGCAACAAGAGGCCTATATCTGCTGCAACACAATTCTTTTCCATCATCATTTGTGCTTGCTGTTAGCTCACCTGCTCCTTCTCAAACTTCTGCTGCAAATTTTACTACTGTAACTTCTGACTTGTGGCATTTTCGTTTAGGACATCCTTCTCATGCCAAGTTGTCTTTGTTAAATAAAACTGTATCTGGTTTGACAGTAAATAAGTCACATTGTTGTGACATTTGTCATCTTGCTAAACAAAAGAGATTGTCTTTTCCTTCTAGTACTCATGTTTCAAATGCTATCTTTGATTTGATTCATTGTGATCTCTGGGGTCCCTTTTCTATTCCTACTATTGATGGATAAAAATTTTTCCTTACCATTGTGGATGATTACTCTAGGTGTACTTGGGTTTATTTACTTAAATCCAAGGCAGAAACACAAGCCTTAATTTAGCAGTTTTTAGTCATGGTTGAAACTCAATTTGGTGCAAAAATCAAATGTCTTAGAAGTGACAATGGCACAGAATTTTTTATGAAAGATTTTTTCAAAACTAAAGGCATACTGCATCAATTAAATTGTGTTGATACTCCTCAACAAAATGCCATTGTTGAAAGGAAGCATCAACACATTTTAAATGTTGCTAGAGCCTTAAGATTTCAATCTTCTGTTCCTTTAGAGCTATGGGGTGACTGTGTTCTTACAGCAACCTATCTCATTAACAAATTACCTTCAAAACATTTAGGGAACAAAACTCCTTATGAGATGCTCTTCAAGCAACCTCTTTCATATAATCATCTTAAAACTTTTGGTTGCTTGTGCTATATTTCTACACTTGTGCTATATTTCTACACTTGCTCATAATAGACATAAGTTTGCACCAAGGGCTAAAAAGTGTCTTTCTAGGTTATCCCACTGGTGTTAAGGGTTACAAGGTTTTAGACTTGGACACTAAAACCATTTCTATTTCCAGAGACATCATCTTTTATGAATCAATTTTTCCCTTTGCTACTCTACCACATTCTACTATTCTTTCCTCAGATGCTTTTCTTGATAGTTTTGTTGTCCCTCATTGTGTACCTGATAGTTTCCCAAGTTTTATTCCCTCACATTCTATTCCTTTGTAAAATACCATTGACACTTCAATTGTTTCTGGGGATGTTTGTGATTCTGCAGCTGCTAATAATTCTGCAGATATTACAAACACTGCAGATTTTCATTTTGCAAAAAAATTCTCTGTTCCAGATTCTCCTCTTGCACATGATACTTCTATATTGCCTTCTATTTCTGAAATTGATACTACTCCTTTAGTTGTTGCTAGGTCTTCTTCACCTTTAGGCATCAGGAAATCCACTAGACCACATAAACCACCCTCTTATGTTCAAGATTATTCTTGTAAGGCAGTAGGTTCTAAGCCATTACCTGGTCAACCTTATGACATTTTTGCTTGCCTCACTTACTCTAACCTAAGCAAATCCTATAAGCAATTTGTCATGGCCATAGATTCCACTTCCCCAAACCCTACCTCTTTTCTTGAAGCAGTTCAATCTCCTGAATGGAGAGCTGCTATGGATAAAGAAATTGAGGCACTTGAGCTTACCAATACTTGGACTTTGACCACTCTACCACCTGGCAAAATTCCAATTGGGTGTAAGTGGGTTTATAGAACAAAGTATAAGTCAGATGGCACAATTGAAAGGCATAAAGCCAGGTTGGTAGCTAAGGGGTACACCCAGAGGGAAGGGCTTGATTATATTGATACCTTTTCCCCTGTAGCAAAATCAATTTCTGTGAGAATGGTGTTGTCTTTGGCTGCTGTGAAAGGGTGGTTCCTCCATCAAATGGATGTGAACAAAGCGTTTTTGCATGGTGATTTGGATGCAGAAGTATCTATGAGTCCCCCCCTTGGTTTTCACAGCAAAGGGGAGTGTGCTTTTGGTTCTAGAGGTTCTGGAACACTGGTTTGCAAGCTTAACAAAAGTCTTTATGGACTTAAGCAAGCATCATGGCAGTGGTTTGCTAAGTTCTCTTATACCATCCTGAATTTTGGCTTTATCCAATCAAAGGCAGATTACTCTCTCTTTACTCATACTAAAGGCTCATCATTTACTGTTTTGCTGGTGTATGTAGATGATATTTTGCTTATAGGGAATGATCCTAAGTGCATTCATGAATTAAAAGCTTTGCTTGATGCTAAGTTTGGACTAAAAGACTTAGGTTCTCTAAAGTATTTCTTAGGACTTGAAGTTGCAAGGAGTGAAAAGGGAATCAGTCTAAACCAAAGAAACTATGCTTTGGAAATTCTACATGATACAGGCCATTTGGGGTCTAAACCAATTGAAACACCTATGGAGCAAAACCTGCATCTATCAAAAGATCAAGGAAAGCTACTGCCAGATGCAAATCAGTATAGAAGGTTAATAGGGAGATTATTATATCTCACCTTAACCAGACCCGACATAACATACACTGTACACAAATTAAGTCAATTTTTGGCTGAACCAAGAGAACCTCACATGCTTGCAATCAACAGAATTCTTCAATACATAAAAGGGACACCTGGTAGAGGTTTGTTCATTGCTTGCAATTCAGATTTACAAGTAAAAGCATTCTGCGATGCAGATTGGGCAGGCTACCCTGATACAAGGAAGTCTTTGACAGGCTACAGTGTTTTGCTAGGTGATTCTCTAATTTCTTGGAGGTCTAAGAAACAAAGTACTGTCTCTAGATCTTCAGCTGAGGCAGAGTATAGAGCAATGGCTACCACGACATGTGAGATTGTTTGGGTTCTTCAGTTGCTAAGAGATTTGAGAGTTGATCATTCTAAGAGTGCTCAATTGTTTTGTGATAATCAAGCTGCATTGCATATTGCTGCCAATCCTGTTTTCCATGAGAGAACCAAACATATTGAGGTAGATTGTCATCTTGTTAGAGACAAAATAACAGAGGGTGTGATCAAAACTTTCCATGTGTTGAGCCAATTTCAAATTGCAGACATTTTCACAAAGGCATTGGGGCTTCCAGCCTTTTCAAGGTTGGTGAATTGCTTGGGGTTGATTGACATTTATTCATCAAGTCTCAAGCCTACTGAAAGTCAAGTCTGTGAACTTACAGTTCAAGACTTGAAGGGGAGTGTTGAAGCATTCAGTGAAGATGAAGCTGAAATCTCAAGTAACAAAAGCAGGGGCTGTCAAGAATTAAAGGCAGATGAAAACGGTAGTGTTTTGATTAAAAAGAAGAAGAGCAGATTGAAGAAACGGTGTCGTTAGACTAAATGTACAGCTGTCAATCATTTGTTTGTGTTGATGTAAATAGCTTACACGTGTAGGACTCTGATTAACTAGTTTGTTTTGATGGTTAGTTAGTTATTTTATTTGCTCTGCTACGTGTATATAAAGAAGGGAACAACTTGTATTTGCGGTGAGCTTCTAGATATTTCTCAGATCAATAAATTCCCATTTCTATTTAGAAAAGCTCTCTCCTTTTTACAGAAGGAATAAGCTCACTATGCTTTTGTTGCGGGCGCATCAGGCACAAAAAGGAGAACTGTTGCTATGAGATTCAACCCAAGAAGGTAGAAGCAGCTAGAGAAGAAATTATGCCTACTTCCCCAAAGGAAAGTAAAGTGGAAGATACGTCAGAACCTAACTATGGTGCATGGATGATAGTAACAAGGAAAAAAAGCTTAGTTAGAAATGGACGAGGCCGTGGGCCTAACCAACTAACCCATCAGGGAGGGAAAACTTCTAAGGGAAGTTTGGTCCTTACAAGAGATGAAGTGGGGCCTAGAAACTCTAGTATGCAAATGTCACAAACCACAAATTCCCCACCTGTTGAATTAGAAGCCTTGACAACAAAGAGGCTAGCTGGGTTCAATGAGAAAAAGGAGATCCACACGTAACCAACGGCAGGAGCAGACCTTGGAAACATAATGGAGATTTGCCCATCCCCCTCGAGCAGTGTCATGGATGGAATGGAAGCCCCATTGCCTCGGTTACTTAAAACTCCTACGGAGAAGAAGTTGGTTGGAACTAAAAACACAAAAGCGTTTAAATGCTTTAGCTCTTCAACTGGTAGCAAAGCATCAACCCTTTTAAAAATATTATGAAGCTTCCCAAAGAAAGGTAATGAACCCACTATTCCCAGCAACACACAACCTACCCAGTTCAAGGTGGGCGATTTGGTACAAGAACAAGGCGATAGCCATATCAGACAAGATGATTGCTCAAATCAGAGTGGCACCCACAAACACGATGGATTGTGATAGGCCAAAAACGAATTGACCCCTTGTGATAAATTAACCAATTAATTTAGCCAAGTGAATTAATTAAGTTAATTAACAAGCAAACACGTGGTAGCACAAAGAAATCACCAATAAACTAAGTATGCAGCGGAAAATAAAAATTTGACACAGTGATTTGTTTACAAATGGAGAAAACCAACACAGCAAAAACCCCACTGGGTGATTTTCAGGTTACCACTCCTGAAATTCCACTATTATCACAACAAGCGGTTACAAGTAAAGGAATCCCAGTACCTTATACCAACCTACAGTTGAACCCTTACCCCAATACCCAATTGGACTTGTTCTGTAGTGACAATCTCTCCTTGTAATGCATGGCTCCCAGTACGTGACTAACCAATCTAATGCACGGATCCCAGTACGTGACTTACTCCTTTGCACGAATCCAAGTACGTGACTAACTCCACAACAATCCTTTGATTGTTGTAGTTGATTTTTAGCAACTTCACATAGAAACACCAATAAGATCTTCAATGTTGGTGCAAGAGACTTTGCTTGGTTACAGAACCCAAAGGCGTACAAGAAACGCAGCAAGAACTCTTTCTTATGTAGAAGAAAGCTAGGGTTTTAAAAAGAAAACCTTATGAAGCTCTCTAGGGTTAGGTTTTTCTTTTTCCACCTCCTTTAAACAAGTGCTTAATGGGCTCTCCTATTCCAAATAGGTTTATACAAACCTTGGGCTTTCCTAGTCCAATAAGGATTATACAAACCTTGGGTTTTCCTAGTCCTATAAGGATTATACAAACCCATAAGCAAATAGTCTTTTTAGAATAAAAACGTTGTTGACTATAGACTAAATCCCATAAGCTCGATAGATCAAGACATCTATCGAGATTTAATGAATCTCGACAGATCGAGCTTTTGTCTAGGAGGTATCGAGTCCTGTAGATTGCACTTTTCTTAAGCAATTCTTGAGTAATCTTCATGTCTTCAATTTAACCACTTGTAATGATCATCTTAAACCTACTTAGATTTACCCAAATACAAGTAAAGTGCGTTTTGTCAAAGGATATGCCAATTACATAAAAATATGTCCTTAACAGATTGGTTCAAGGAAGAACTCTGTGTAGCATGGAAACACATATTCCCAATAACCCCGTCAAGAAACAGGATCAGAAATCTGCCCTTGGATCATCCAACATGGGGCTTGACTCCCGACCCATGGTGGAATTTCTCACCAACATTCATCTGATAACGGAGAAGGAACTAGAGGAATTGAACTAGCAAAGGAGGCCTTTAATAGTGCCTCACTTGGACGAATCAGGATGGTTGGTCCAAGAAAGAAAGGTCATCGACTTCAGGGGCACAGTGGCTTCACACATGGGGAACATGCCAACAATGAAGCTTTTTCAAATTTTAGCCTTAGAAATGTGACCTGCTAGTATGCTGCAAGGAGGATATTGTTGGGATCCTAAAATACATGGTTGTGTGGAAGCCAAATTGGGTGGCATCCAAAGATATTTTGAAGACTCTGGGATGAAGTATGATGGAGGCGGCAACAATGATGCCTAATCCAATTAAGGTTTCGGTTGGAGGATTTGTCAAGATGAATATCCCGCTTTGGAACTGTAGAGGTGCACTAAATGCTGATTTCAAGAAAATAGTGCTTGAAATGGTGGTGAATCACCAGCCAGCTCTAATGGTGATTACAAAAACAAGGATAGGAGGAGATAAAGCGGAGAGGATTGTTGATGGCCTTCCCTTTGACGGCCTTTTTGCAACTGACATGATAGGATATGATGGAGGACTGTGGCTGCTTTGGAAGAAGGAAGAGGCAGATGTCTTTGTCCTATCGGCCACAGAACAAAGGATTCATGCCTCGGTGAAGTTATGTAATTCTAATCTTTCTTGGCTTATTTCTTCGGTCTATGCTAGTCCTCGTATATCTAAAAGGAGAATATTATGGTCTAACCTATCTAAAGTAGCTAGTTTGCATTCCCTACCCTGGTTGTTACTTGGAGATTTTAATGAAATTTTAAGTAGGGAGGACGAATTTGGGGGAAGGAATATAAATCTTAATAGAGCCATTGAGTTTAAAGAGTGAATTAATGCCTGTAATCTGCTAGATTTGGGGTTCTCTGGTCCTAAATATACTTGGTACAACCTTAGGCAAATCTCAAACTTGATTTTGGAAAGAAAGGCAGTGCTTTGCTAACCCATCTTTTGGTGCCTGCTATACCCTGAAGTTTGGGTAACTCATCTGCCTAGGGTGTTCTCAGATCATTGTCTAGTGCTAATCGAGTTAGTTAAACCTCCCCCTACTACTCAAAATAAGCCGTTCAGATTTCAAACTATGTGGCTCCTACATCCAGAATTCCCCAATATAGTGCAAAATGCATGGAAGAAGGACCAACCCCTTACTACAGCCATTTCAAGCTTCACTTTCGAAGCCAAAAAGTGGAATGTGGAGGTCTTTGGCAACCTCTTTTTGAGGAAAAGAAGAGTGTTGGCAAGTTTATATGGAGCCTAATAAGCCCTACCAACTGAGAAATACTCCACAATTAAGCTCCAAGAAGAGGAATATTGGGCACTTAAATCTCGGTTAAATTGGGCTGCTTTTGGGGACCGCAATACCTCCTTCTTTCATGTATCCATGGTGGTTAGAGGAAACAAAAACAGAATAAGATGTATTAAGAATCCACTTGGAGAATGGGTTTCAAACGAGGAAGAAATCAAAAACCTTATTTGTAATAACTTCCTTAAAATCTTCTTTACAAATCTCCTTCAAGCCCCTAGAATTTTTGAAGTGGCAAATTTCTCTTGTGCCTTCCTGTATGAAGATGATAAGATTAAACTAAACCAAGTAGTCACATCTGAAGAGATAAAGGTCGGATTGTGGGCTTTAAAGCCTTTTAAGGCTCTAGGGGTAGACGGACTACATGCTAGGTTCTTCCAATTATTTGGGAATGAAGTAAGTGAGTCGGTATGCAAAGAAGTGGGAAACATTTTTAGCACAAGGGTGGTACTGTAGTATTTGAACAAGACTCTGATTGCACTAATTCCTAAATGCCCAAACCCTGAATCTATCAACAACTATAGGCCCATTAGTTTGTGCAATTCAGTTTATACAATTGTCACAATGGTCATCATTGCTAGGCTTAGACCTCTCCTTAGCAGCCTAATCTCTCCAGTGCAAGTAGCCTTTGTTCTAGGGAGAAGAGGACTAGACAATATCATTATTCCCAGGAGCTTATCCACTCTATTGATAAGAAGGGGAAAACATGGTACATGGCCATAAAAGTAGATCTTGAAAAAGCCTATGACAGACTTGAGTGGAATTTTATTCACAAAGTACTGCAAGCCTTCCACTTCCCTGACCATCTCATCAAGCTCATAATGAGTTGCATCTCTTCCAGAAGTATATCCATTTTGTTCAATGGAGGTGCTATAGAAACCTTTAGGCCCAGGGATAATATTGGCATATCACACATGTTCTTTGCTGATGACTTAATGTTGTTTGCCAAAGCAAGTGAAGATAACTATGAAGCTATCATGGAAGTCCTGGAATGTTTTCGTGCTGAATCGGGGTAGAAGGTGAGTATAGAAAAGTCTCGGATTTATTTCTCCCAAAATGTTGCCCCTTAGTTGAAAGAAATAATTTGTGAGAAGCTAGGCATCCATGCCACTAACAACTTAGGGAAGTATTTGGGCTTTCCCCTTAAACACAAGGGAGCACCAAGGAGCCAATATAATTTTATTGCAGAGAGGGTAATCAACAAACTAGCATGTCGGAAATCTAAGTTCCTGTCCTTTGCTGGCAAAACAGTGCTAGTTAAGTCAGTCATGTCAGCAATGCCCAATTATGTAATGCAATGAGTGACACTCCACACTCACCTCTATGAAAAGCTTGACAAAATCAATAGGGATTTTCTGTGGGGATACTCATCACAAGAGAAAAAGAGAATGCACATGGTTGGATGGAGTAAAATCATTAGACCAAAAGAGCAAGGAAGGCTTGGTATTCAAGCTGTCAAAGCAAAAAAACCTTGCACTTCTTGCAAAACTAAACTAAAGGATGTACCAGAAGAAGGATGCCTTAAGGGCAAAAGTAATTTTGGGGAAATACTGCTCGCAGTCGAGAAGATTATCCAAGGATCTAGAAAATCTACCATGCTCCATAAATTGGAAGGTTATCAAGATGGGTTTCCCTATTTTCTCTAAAGGCATTTGCTAGAATGTGGGGAATGGCATGATGCTTAATTTCTGGACAGATAAATGGATGAGAGAATGTTCTCCTAGAGAATAGATTGAAGGGCCAATTAATAAGATGGAGAGCAATATGACTATGGCAGATATGCTCCAAGGTAATGAATGGAATTGGAATGCGCTCTCCTTCGAGCTTCCAACCAGCATATTAGGCAAAATCAAGGCCACTCCCATTCAGATGTATGGAGATAAGGACACGCTAAGCTGGAGTTTATCCAAAGATGGAGAGTTCAGCTCGGCCTCAGCATATCTCTTAGCCATATCTCTTAGCTATTCCTGATGGAAACCAAGACATTCCATTCCTTGGAGAATGGATTTGGAAGTTGGATACTCTGCCAAGGGTTCAATCTTTCCTTTAGCTTTGTCATCTTAACATTGTACCAGTGAGAGAAGTTATTGCTAGTAGAGGTATTGTTTATGATATGATTTGCCCTTTCTGTATGAGTCATAAGGAATCAATCTTGCACCTTCTTAGAGACTGTCCATATGCTATGAAACCTGGAGAAAGATTGGAATCCCAATGCCTCTCGAAGCATCTTTTAGGCTTGATTTGTGGCTGTGGCTGAAAGAAAATTGCCTAAGCAAGCTTGATATACTCCCTAATGGAATTCCATGGAAAACTTTGTTCACTTTCACCATCTGGGCTTTATGGAAACATAGAAACAAGGTAGTTTTTGAAAATACTACCTTGAATCCCAACCTCCATAGTACAAGCACAAGGCAAGCGATTGATTACTTCCACTGTATTGGAAAATCACTAAGAACCAAAAGAGTTGGGACATTGCAGGTTCAATGGATTAAACCTAGGGAGGGCTGGTGTAAACTGAATATGGATGGTGCTTCACTAAGGAACCCGGGGAAAGCTAGGGGAGAAGGCCTAATTCGTGATCACAAAAGGCATGGTTGAAAGGAATCAGTTGAGGCATTAGCATTACCACAAGCGTCATGGCTGAATTTTGGGCTCGAAGAGATGGCTTACTATTAGCAATTCAGATGGGGATCCCTTATTTAGAAGTGAACTTGATGCAAGATCTATTGTGAACCTTGTTTTATCTAGCTTGACGCCTAATAGAGCATACTCACCCTTTTTAAATGATTGCAAGTCTATGCTTAACAGGTTCCAGCAAGTGCAAGTGAACCATATTTTTTGGGAAGTGAATAGTTGCGCATATGCGATGGCGAAGAGAGGATGCCTGCAGCAGGGAAACCTTTGTAATGTTTAATAGCCCTCCATCGCCAGATATTTCTTCTTTTGTAACTTTTGATGCCAATGGTGTGTACTATGTAAGGTGTTATGCTAGTGTTGATGCCCATTTTTAACAAAGGGCCCAACAGCAGAAGAAGCCCAACAATATAAAGAAAGTGAGACAGGGAAAATAGTAAGGGAATAGGGAAACAAGCCCAGTAGGTTGAAATGGTAGGATTGATGACCAATAGGCCCACAAGAATAAAAAGAGGTAAAGAAGGAGTAAATGGGCCAAGGAAGCTCAAGGAATGAAGTAGTAAGCCCATGGGAATAATAAGAGGTAAATACAAAGTAAATGGGCCAAGGAAGCTTGGGAAACGAATTAGTAAACTCATTGGGTTGGCTTAAAGACCAATAAACCCGAAAAGTAATAAGAGGTAAGGATGTAGTAATTGGGCCGAGGAAGCCCAAAGGATCTAGTAAAAAGCCCATGAGAGTAAAAGAGGTAAAGAGGAAGTAAACGGGCTAAGGAAGTTGTTGTGAAATTTTAAAGTCTTCGCAAGTGTACGAATCATACTGAAATATAGTTTGACAAGAATGAGGTCGAACCCATAGGGACTAAAATGAACGTAGGATAATTAATCAAATCTTAACAAAATTAATCTTAATCTAGTTTAATAAAAATTGGTTGTTTGCAATTAAATAAACTAAACAAATAATTAAACTAAGCAAAGATATAATATAAAGCAGTAAAGAGATGTAAACAATCTAGAGAAAGGAACTAAGGTTTTGGAATCCGCCTTGTTAATTCATATCAGCATATATTTATGATCATTAATTTTTCTCAATCACTGCATGATAATCTAGAAATCAATCTTGCTATCATGGAAAATATTATCATTAAAACTTCTATTTAAATATCTAAAGCATGATTTTTTTTCACTTCCTAGGTATAAAATCAAATCATTACTTGTATCCGTAGCCAAACAAATCACAAGAGATATCCAATTTTATAATCAAGAAATAATAAACCAAGCATTCAATTAATTAAGATAAATCCTAAATCATGAGAAAAACATGATTGAACTCATATCTAGAATCCCATCTTAGTCAATTGATATGAATCAAGAACAATTTAAATCATTAAAGAACAACTATTGTGGGAAAAATCAAATCACATAAATATTATTAATAATCCTTAACAAGGTTTCATCCTCAACCCTAATTATAAATTTAGCTACTCATAGAAATTGAAATAAAACACTAAACATTAAACTAGACAAATAAAATAGAGAAAGAAATAGTCACAATGCTATTAAGGAGAAAAGGTATAGAGAAGCCACATGCGGCACTGCCTCTTACTCAATTTTCTGTTTTGCATCTCAGCCCTAGCACTAGCCTTCCTAAATTTTGCCCTAAAGAGCCTTTAAATAGGTCAAGGAATCCTATTACAAGTTAAATTCCCATTTGGAGAAAATCCCAGATTTTTAGGCTTCACTTAACCGACGATTTTGACCTATTTAACGTTAGAATTCGGACTTCTAGTAAACTACAAATTGTAGCCCTTTAAGTTAACTTTTCAGCCCATCTTGAATCATCTCGATTGGACATATGAGCCGAAAGTTATACCAAAAATACTAACTAATGTGTAGGCTGGAATCCTAATCCGAATTGGACTTGGATTTGGTGCAAATTTCTTTTGATTCATTGCTCCAATTGGATTTAAATTTAATTGGGTTGGCCTTCTTTAATTTCATCATGGCCGTTGTAAAAGTAAAGTCCATTAGAATTCTTCTTTGCACAAATCCACTTATTTAATTCCATTCTCCTACAAAAGACAAATTCATGCAATAAGATTCAATTAAGCACAAAATTGATTATTCACTATTATTCCAAAACCAAATATAAAATGCATGAATTAACTCAAAATAAGTATGATAATACTTTCTAACAATGATATAAATATGCAAAATTAAGCTATTATCAATGCACATCAGAAGCCTGAGGGATGAAATAATGAAATGGGCTAGCACAACAGGAATGTTGGCCAACAAGCCACAAAAGAAGTAAAAATGTGAAAAGTGGGCCTAGGGAGCCCTGAGCAAAGGATTGACAAAGAAGTGGGCTGGCATGGTAGAAACGTCAGCCCACAAGTTCACGGGGTAACATGAAGTAAAAGGGAGGGTAAAGTTATAGTAGGCACAATGAAGTGATATGGCAGGATCAATAGCCAAAAGGCCCATTGACACAAAAAAGGAAAGCATGGGCTCGGCAGGAAGATGAGGGCCTTTGCCTAAGCAATGCTCAGTCCAAAGAAGAGATAAAAGGCAGGGAACATGAGCCCAAAAGCCCACACATCCTTCATGCCACAAAAGATAAACACCAACCAGAATGTATAGTAGAATCAAACAAAAATGGGGGCAACAGAAATGGTGTGAAGGCTAGAAAGAAAAAAGTTCAGACGAAGTGGAGCACGCACAAAGGGCCAAGGTATTTAGAGGGTATGGTCTGTCAGTGGGGAAAAAGAGAGGCCTATTTTGGGGTTCCCACTCAAACTTCTTTAAGGAGAAATATCCTGCTGGGATGGCATCTCACCCAAAAGAAGTAAGTATGGGCTGAGACCACTTGATACATGCCGTAGAGGTAGGTGATGGAAAGGCTTAATCCTTATCCAGATGAGGGTAGTGAAAAAATAGAGAGAGGTAAGAAAAAAGACAAGCAATTTTGTCTGGGAATGAGGAGTGGTGCAACTAACACATTCAGAGTAATGGTAGTGGCTGAGTAGCCGATAGGCCAATGGGCAGTCTTGGAAGGACACCCATAAGGAGCCAAAAGCAGTTAAGGGGTAAAAATGGTAAATTCCACCATAGCAAATAGTATAAAAAGGGGTAGTTGTGAACAGTAAAGAGGAGGAAGGAGGGAGGAACAAGGGACGAAAAGAAGAAGAGGTAGAAAAAGAAAGAAGGGAAAGAATAGAGAGAAGAAAAGGAGTAGCTATGAACAGTAAAGAGGAGGAAGGAGGGAGGAACAAGGGACAGAAAGAAGAAGAGGTAGAAAAATAAAGAAGGGAAAGAATAAAGAGAAAAGAAAAGAATATACAGAAAAATCAAAGAGACACAAGTGGTAATAGAGGCATGCATCAATAAACTACCTTTTTCTCTCCCTCTTGACAAACCCACTTTCTGAGAAATTGAGGATTGAAGCTTAAATCATTTAGGCCCTTTTTCCAAAGTGCGTAACTTCTATGGTAGAAACCTTCCTTGAGGTTACTCACATTGGGGATTGGTTCCTTTCTTGGACTTGCATCTATTGAGAAGCTAAGCCTACTTTTCTGCCAGACAAGTTTTTCTTTTATGCTTGTTGGTGATTAGTTTACCGTTTAGTTATTAAACTGTTTACTGTAGCATTATTTCCATTTGATGTATTATTCTGCCATAACCTTAATAAGCTAATTTCCTTTATTTCGGTGTTAGTATCATTTGTTTAGAATTATAGTTATTCTGCCATACCGTATTCCTACTATAACATCCATAACAGTTGTTCCTTCTATAGGCACGCCGTACACTCAATACCTCTGCCAGAACGCGTCTATATTGGGCCATTTCGACTTGTGCACAAATTGGCCTAAAGTGTATTTCATTTAGGCCAGCCCCAACTCTCTTACCTCAAACCTACGGGCCACAATACAGTAAGATAGATCAAAGCCCAACAACACAAAAAGGCCCAGCACAATCTTTTATCTGTCTATCTGTCTATATAATTATATTGAGGTAAATGAAGTTTTTGGTTCTTGACAATTGAATTGTCATTTGGCCTGAAATGTGTTTGGCAAAAGCTTTCAATGATTTGAAGAATCTTTTATCTACTAAATGTGTTTGGCAAAAGCCTGAAATTTTTACCATTGTAATTCAAAAAACTGAATGTGTTTTGAACATTTTGTTTAATCCATGATAGAAGAAAATAGAGATTTTTAAAAATAAAAAATAAAAAAATCTTTAAAATTTTAAACAATTGATCGGAAAATAAAGGTGATTAAAAAATAACTCCTAAAATAATTCAAACATGAAACAAGTATTTTCTTCATAAAATGTTCCGCGCTGCGCGGATTGATGGCTAGCATTACTACTACATGCAGTAATGCTAATGCTAGTGACTGTTTTATGAAGAAGGTAGATGATCTCTTTTTTTATTTAAACATTTCTAATGTCAAAGGGTTGTAGATCACCAAGTAGTGGATTTCTCACCCAAAAAAGAAGAAGTATTGGAGCCAAAACTCATTCCCTTCTTTATTCATGAGTTACATATCTCAAAAATTACGATACGGTGCTTATACAGACTAGGATCACAATGAAAGTAATCAAGTTCGAGTGCTTGGTCATGCAAACCATCTAGGTATATATATTGATCCCAGGACTTTTTTTTTTGTGAATCAATGGATCAAAGGATTTGGTGTTGACTGAGGGATCGGGCCTTTGGGTTTCACCTCTTCTGAAAGATTAAAACAATAATGATGCAAAATTAAGGATAATTAAAATTGTGAGATATTTTTGAAATCTGTCAATTTTACCATAAAAACTTACTGAATGATAGGTCAATAATCACAAAATAAAAATAATAATAAAAACAAAACTACTCAAGTTCGAACACCAAAAGTTGATGACTTTCTGGATTGCTTATTAGGATAACTGTAACCTAATCCAAAATAGGTCCCAGGATTTGGTGTTGTTGGAGGTATTGGGCCATCTTTATTTACCTCTCAAAGAACAAGAAAATAATGTCACAAAATTATAACATTTTAAGAGTATGACATTTAAATTAAATACCTTACGAACTTTTTTTTTTCGGAGAATAAAAGAAGGAGTGTGGCTTACCTCTAGTACTTTTTTAACTGGACATGTCCTTTTATTTTAAATATACAATGACAAGTGAAAGTGAGATTTAATCCCTACCTTTTATTTAGTTAGTAGGTGATGTGGTAGTCTCTCATTAAAACAAAATGAGGTTCATTTTAAAAAGCACTGAAGATAAGCTAAACCCTAAATGAAGATCCTTACGGGGTTATATGTCAATTTACGTACCTCTTCGATACTTAATAACCAAACTATAACAACAACCATTGTTAGTGGCTAAAAATTAATTCCTCAATTTGAAATTTGCAAATAATTAATTGTGATGGTATAAAAGCCCTCACAAATACTTGTTAACGACAACTACATCCCCATACTAGAAATAAGTTGTCCACTCTTCTAGTTGTTTGGTAATATATTTGTGAAAGTAGATTTGTTGAGTAACAATAGTGAATTGCTCTCGTAAATTAACTATTAGCAAAGGTATGGTCATAAAATCCCTTTAAGCAACAAGAGCAAATACAATGACTTCAAGGGTCATATACCCTCACTAACAAACTTTTGTGACGATATTTGACGTTTTGCGAAGATGTTTTACACTTGCACATAGACCTTTTTTTTTTTTTTTTTTTTTGTGTGTGTGGATGGAGGTACATTTTTGAAGATTTTATCGTGGGTTGGCATCGATTTGGTTTTTGGTTGGATAATTTATTAGATTTGTTGAGAATTCTTACCCCCTCATACAAGCTCAATTGTGATAAATCAATTATGAATGGCAATGATCAACTTCAATGACAAGTTTGTTCTTTGTTTTGGCATGAAGCTTGAACCACAATGGCGGCTTTTTTGTCATTTATTTAAAAGTTGATATGTTGATATTTAAAATTAATATAGTAAAATTAATTGTTGTATCTCTAACATTACTAAATTTAAACATAAAGAATTATATTAATGGTAAATTAAGTGTATCCAAGCATAAAATATAGTACTCACTATTGATAGATTTTTTTTTTTTTTTTTTTTTTTGGAGAAAGCACTATTGATAGAATATGAATATCAATAACTCGTAATATTCTATTGAAATTTTCGAAGTTGTTTTATTTTTTTAATCTTGACACCCTATGTTATGAGAGAGTGTCTACTGTGTTTAACCCACCAAAAATAACCTTAAACATATAAGCCAGCTTATTTCAAATTTTAGAGGTCAAATTGACAAGAGCCCTATATAGCTCAATTGGTTGACACATCCTGATATTTTCAAAAGAGACATTAAGGCCTCATTTGGGAGGAGGGAATGGAATGGAATGGAAATGAATGAAAAGAATAATTTTAGAATATTCTTCCCTTCTCTTGTTTGGGAGTTTTAATGGAGGGAATGGAAAGCTCATTCCTTTGTTTGTGAGTTTAAGTGGGAGTGAATGGAATGAGTAGGAGGGAATGCTCATTCCTCTATATTCCCTTAAAACCTCAAATTTTCATTCCCCTCGAAATTGAGAGGAATGAGAGAGAATGGAATTAGATTTAGTGATTTTTTTACTAAAACTCCCAAAATACCCCTATATATTCAACCATTTATTTTAAAATAAGGGTTTAATAGTAACATCGTCATAAAATAATTTCATTCCATTCTCTTCATGTTACTCCCAAACAAGATTACTTACATTCCATTCATTTTCATTCATTTCCATTCATTTATTTTAAAACATCCAATCAAGGTTACTTAATTCCATTCCATTCATTTCCCTTACTTAAATATATTCCATTCCATTCCATTATGAACTCCCAAACAGAGCCTAAGGGTTCAAATCTTCCCTCCTCCAACTATCAAATTATAAAAAAAAATGGAGGTCAAATTGAAATTTTGTCTATTTTTTAGAAAAATAAAATAAATGTTTGTCCAAGGAAGATAAGACCTTGAGATTGTCTAGTTATTCGGATTTTCTAATTAGAAGCCTCTTCATTATTTATTTAATAAAAATTAAAAAAAAATACATGTATTTTTTAATTTAAAGGAAAATTACTTTTTTGGTCTTTATATTTTGGTCATGTTATCAATTTGATATATATATATATATATATATTTGCTATCATTTTGGTCCCTATTATCCTTACTTGAGGACCAAAATGATAACAAATTTTAAAACATAGAAAAAAAAAAACACTTGAGGACCAAATTGAAAGTACCAACAAAATATAGGAACTAAAAAGGTAATTATGCCTTTATTTTATAAACTAGTATTTTCTTTCGAACAAGGCACAACTTAATAAAAAATTATATATAACTAAAGAAAATATTTCAATAATATAATTAAATTAAATAGATGGTAAAAATAAAAGAACAAAAATTACATTTTTTGATAACCAAAACAAAAATTACATTAAACTATTTGATAAATGGACATTGTATAATAGCAAGTCTTAAATACAAAATAAAAAATAAAAAATTTAAAAAAACTAAAAACTAAACTAAACTAAAGATTACTTTATACTATCAAATAGTTAAATATATATATATATATATATATATATATATATATATATATATTTCAAAATAGAGTTTTATTTAAAGTAAACTTGGTTAGTAATTTTAATGTACATACAGTTGTCACAAAGTGTTGTATAACTTGTAATACTTTACATTGAGTTACATAATAACCCAATTATGTATAACTTAAAAAGACCTAACTTTTATAGTTCAAAAAAAAAAAGAAAAAGAAAAAAAAAGCATGTTATATTATCAAAACAATATAAACTAGTTGCTAATTCGTGCGATGCACGAAAAAGTTTCTTAGTAATGCTAAAAGATTAGCATATCAAATGCTTTATGTGAATTTTGCAAGAAAAATAATTTTAGTGCTAACAGTGCTTTCAAAAAAAATTATTATCTCACAAAGAAATATACATAATTCTTAATTTGGGTAGGCCAACCAAGATGGAAGTAAAAAATATATACATAGTTTGATTGTCATGTATTCTTGATATAAAACAGAATATAATTGATATAAAATATAATTGTTACCCCAATGTCACCAACCACAACAATACAAAGAAAAGTATATAGTTTGCAAATTCGAGAATATTATATTTCGCTATAGAAAATGGCAATAGAAATAGAAATAACTATCATCAGAAGCTTTGATAACACATTATTAATGTAAATCCCTGCAATATGTTATATATGTAAGGCATATATTTTTTTTATCAAACTATTTACAATTACATACTAAACTTAGGTAGGAAAAAGAAAAGGTAAAGAGAAGTTTATAAACAAAATAAAAATCACCAATAAATTATTGGCTTGTGGGTCCCCACTCCTCATCCCTTTCTCTCTAAAGTCTAAACCTCTCACACTAAAAACCAAATCTATGTTTTGTTATGAAGCAAAGTAGTCTATAATATATTCTTTATAGAAAGCTTCAAGTATCTTCCCAACTAAATTGAAAGCATAAAAGTTAAATGAGGAATAGGAAGAGAACCTGAGTCTCACGATTCTTTGCTACCACTAGCCCACAATAGCCGAACAACTTGCTCAAACAGTGACTTCTATATGAGCAGTGTCTCCCTCTGTTAATCTTTTAGAGTGTCATGTTTTGTGCAGGAAGAACGTTGTATATAGGAAAACTAATTAGAGAGTGTTAAGCCATTGAGATAGTTGCCGGGGTTTTGAGATATGAAGAGAGGAGTCCTAAATGTGAGTCTCTCTTAACTTTGATTATTAGCCTCATTATGTATCATGCGGTAGTAAAATAAATAAAAAAATAAAATTAATTATAATGAGGTGCAAATTTGTGAGGTTTGCAAAGTTGATGTGTCAAAATTTTAAAAGATCAATTAAATGCTTCGGTTTTATAATAAATAATGAAATAAAGCGTAGTATATTATTAAAAAATAAAAATAATATAAAATAAAGCATGGTATATAAAGCCATTGTTGTGGTCACTGACTTGGCACGGTGGCTTGGAAGAGTGGGGTGGCTTTTGTGTGGACTCTCTCAATGACAGCGCAATCGAGTTGGCTCAATGATATTGTTGGCCATGGTCATACATGGTAGTACTGGATATCCCTACAGATCACCCATTTCATCCACGCTTTAAGGGTGTGTTCATGGAATTTTTGTACAACAATGGATTTTTGGCATACTTAGAGCATCTGTAGCAAATGTTTCATAAAAAATGCCATTTTAACACACTAAAAGCCTACTTTATTATTTTACCACATCATTTTACAATATCTCATTTATTAGATGTTTTATCATTCAATTCTATATATTAAAATAATATTTACTACACGTTAAAATAATATATTATCTCCTCCCCATTATCATCAACAACAGCAACAACATCAACGACACAACCACCAGCCACCAATATCCACTTTCACAACAACACTGATAGCCACCACCGACCATCACCCCCACAGCCCACCACCACCACTGCCACTGTTACCGCCCATAGCCCACAACCCACCACCACCCAAATTAACTGAACCACCACCTGTCGCCTACAATTTAAAAAACAAACACAAAACCCATACCACCCCCATAGCCCACCATCACCCACAACTCACCCATCATATCAAAACTCACCATCACCACCACTACAACCCACCTCTATTGCAAACCAACGACCACAATTACTCACCAATATCAGATCAACCCAAATTGCAGTATAAAAAAAAATAAAATAAAAAAAATAAAAAAAACCCACAACCAGAGAGAGGCAGAGTGAAAGGCAAACAAAGAGGAGAGGGAAAAGGGTGAGATCGACGGTGGCCTAGGGTGAGATCAGCCGTGACTGGAGAAGGTGAGACCGTGAGTGAGATCGGCAAGATCGAGTGTGGTTGAGCAATATTGACGGCGACTGACGATATTGACGACGACTAGGCGAGATCTACGGTGGCAGCTTCAGAGGGTGAGAGAGATTGAGAGGAATCGGTGAGAGGAACAGAAGAGAGAGGGAACCGGTGAGAGAGAAAAGAAAAGAAAAAGTGAAGAGAGAGGAGAGAGAAAAGCGAATAAAAAACTATTAAAATTTATACCATCTCTGTGCGTACCGTCTCATATTTGAGACGGTACTGTAGCAGTGTGGCATATTTTTTGAGATTTGGAACATCTGATAAAACTCTGTTTTTGGGGTTTGTTGTGCCAAATATGTCATATTATAGCATTTAACACATTTAGCACACCTGCTACGGATGCTCTTAGTGGGCTTGTAGTTGTATGTGCACCATATAATATTGTTGGTTAATTATTTATTTGGTTACTAATCTTTATAATGTGTTTTAATTTGGTCCAAAATCATTCGAATATTAAATAGAGGAGAAAAAAATCTAACAAGGCAAAGTGGCTTCAGGAAATTTTTTATATTGACTTGATGCCACATGGATTGCCAAGTGACTTCAGGAAAAAAAGCACAATTTTTTTTTTTTTTTTTAAAGTTTATTATTTTCTTCTAAAATTTTTGTGCAACCAAACACCTAACTTGATAATAAAATTTACCGCATAGACCCACCTCCAAAACAACAAATCAACATATATGAGAAAATGCCATAACATATTGAAAACAAATATAAGAAAGTCTCTATTATTTAAACTAGTATGTAGCCTGGTGTAGGGGTGTCAATGTTCAACCCAACCCACGAACACGACACGAACCCGACACGTGTTTTTTCAGGTTAGGGTTAGGCCTTAATGGGTTTGGGTCATAAATGGGTCGACCCGAAAGCGACATGATAAGAAACGTGTCATAAGCGGGTCAACCCGCGTAACCTGCAATAGACACGTTTGACACGCCAATTTATTTGTGTCAACCTGAAATGACCCACTTAACACAACTCGTTTAACTCGTATAACAAACAAATATTTATTTTATTTTAGATTTGTCAAATACTTTTTATATCCAACATATATTTTAAATTTAAATAGAAAAGTGAGTAATTACAAAAATTTACAAGGGATATAATTGGAAATTGAAACTTTACAGACTCTAGAACTACTAATACTTTTTTTTTTTTTTTTGGCGCATAGAACTTGCACAAATGAAATTGGATGAGTTTGTGGAAGATGTTATGAATTTGGACATCAGCAAAGAATCTATGGATGATAATCGTGGTCATAGTTAGGATTAGTCTACTGCTTGCTCAAATTCTTTCAATATTGATACTTAGCATTTGGCGAGTTCCAAAGATATTATATTTTTGTTGAACTATGTTGTTTTATTTTTGTTATTTTGAATTTGGGTTGAAGTGTATGAACTTCTTTTGGAGTGTAAAGAACTTATTTCTAGATGAATGTTATATTTTTGTTGAATTATATTATTTTTAATATGGGTTAAAGACTTAAAGTGTATGCATTGCTTTTTGGGATGTAAAAAAAATCATTTCTAAATGGATGTTATATTTAATATTATGCAGGTTGAAATAGGTTGTGTTACATTCGTGTCAACCCAACACGACTCGTTTATTAAGCGTGTCAAATGGGTTGGGTCAGGTCAATCCACTTTATTAACAGGTCGGGTTAGGGTTGAAGGATCATGACACGATTATTAAATGGGTCGGGTTAGGGTTGAGCCATTTAGTCGAATACCCCTACCTTGACACGACACGAACCCGACACGCTAATCCGAATTGACACCCCTAGCCTGGTGTATATGCATGGGTACAATTAAAAATAATCATAATTATATGGTTCAAATTATACTTTTTTTTAGAAAATATTCAAATTATACATGGTATTAACTTACATTTTTTTTAAACCATACATTTCTAAAATATGTAATAGTTTCTCATTATATATAATTTAGAATTTAAGTTGTTTTAGACTCTTTGGGTTTTGCACCCAATAATTCACTTGCCACAAAAATTATAAACGTAAATGGACATGTAGAGAAAATATAGACTCCAATTGAAATCCAATTTAGAATCTAATTGAATTTGGACTCTTCGATTTTACATTCAATAATTCACTTAACACAAAATTAAAAATTAAATAAGACACATAGTTCAAAATTGAGAATCAAATAAAATCTAATTGGATTTTCTTTGAGTTTTAGCTATTAATATATATATAGATAAGGTTAAAATGCAAAGTACAACCTCTAAGTTTGACTAAAATTCATTTCAGTAATTAATTTTACTTTCATTCAATTGAGTCCTCTAAATTTCAGAGTTATCCAATTTAGGCTTTTTGTCCAATTTTGTTAAAAAAAAAAATACCGTTAAGTATGCAATCAACTATTGAAAAAATAATAATAATTCTTACATTAAAAAAAACCATAAAATATTTTTATTAATTTATAGATTTTTTTTTATGTCAAAATAATTTTTTTAAGCATAAGTTTTTAATAAAATTGGACAAAATTCCTAAATTGAATAAATTTGAAATTTAAGATACTCAATTAAACGAAAATAAAGTTAAAATACTAAAATGAATTTCAGTCATGAGAGGATGTAATTTGAATTTTAGCATTTAAATAACATAAAAGATGAGAAATCCAAAATAAAAGTATTCAATTGCGGTATTCACCCTTTGCCAATGTCATTTCACCACTGCAGTTCCAAAGAGGATATACATCATAGGTTTCACACACATACACATAGAAGGAGCCTCTTAGGCCAAAATGGCACAGTAGCACTATTTACCGAAATATATATCAATCTACCACTGTTTCGGAAATATGTAGGGATTTACCACTTTTTGAGTGCGAAATCGAGTTTTTCATAGTGTTCAAGTTCATGGAACTCGGGCACCATCAAAAATTTTTCAGCAAATTTGAAGACTATTTTTTCAAAGAACTCGAGTTTCACGGCAAACTAAAGTTTCAAAAAGGTGGTAGATCCTTACATATTTCCAAAATAGTAGTAAATTGCTAATTTTTTTGCTAAATAGTGGTAGTGGGCCATTTTCACCAAGTCTCTTACCCTCTCTAACATCAACTCTCTGAACACACCCACAAGAACTTATTCTAGAGTGAGAAAGAGAAGAGGCCACTAATCTTATATTCTAGAAAGAGAAGGTTGGGTTAGAGAGAGAGAGAGAGAGTAATCTTAAATTTTCATTTTTGTTTGAGTTTTGGTTTGAAAGAAATAGATGGAAGAGGAAAAAGGCGATCTAACTCGAGAACTAGGCAAAACTCCAAATGGCATACCAAGACGCCTAACTAGGCTTCAATTGTCACTTCACTTCTCCTGAAGATGCCTAAGAAAGGTTCATTCTTTCTTGATAGTGATTGGGTTCCAGGAAAAGCATTGATTTTCACGATAGGGTTAGATTTGTTATTTTAGAGGGGTGGGTCTGAAGGGTGAATAAAGTGTGTTTGGATGCACAGAAAATTTGGGGGAAGAGAATGAAAGTACTTTTTATTTTAGAAGAAATTACACATTTTGTATCCTAAACTATAACCATTGTTACACTTTGCACTTCATTATTAAATTTACTGTTAACTTGGACGAAAAAAAAAAAAAAATGATACCACGTCAAAAGACTTAATCTAAAGCTTTGCTGTTAAATAAATCCACATGGTCTCGGTCTCTTTCTCTCAACTTACGTGGACCCTTCATATCGTCACTCATCTGCAACCATAATGAAGCATAGAAATGAGGAGCCCACCAAAACGAGGACAAGACAAAGCAAAATCAGAGTTCCCACAATCCACATGCAAAAGTTTGTTACCAATCCAGTGTCTGACTCATCCTGTAAATGCAATGCACCAACCAAGCAACTAAAGTATAGAAACTTAGAAACAGAACCACAAAACCCTCAAAGCACAACCACCAAACCATGGTCATCAAAGTACGACAAATTCAAACAAAATCTCCCTATCTTTCTCTGCTCTTACCCTCACATGGCCAAGATTCGGGGTTTCCTTAATACTCAAGCTTACATATGCAAATTTAGATATATTATATATATGTACCCTATTAATTAATTGTAATATTCAAAAGAAATACAGAAAAGAAAGAGAAGACGTTTCTTGTATTGTCTCTTAATAAGAGAGTAATTACTAGCCTGAAAAACAAACTAGAAGATATGGAAGAGAAAAATGGGCTAAGTCATTTATAACTTCAAATTGAGATCAACACTTTCTCCTACTTCACCATTACAATTGTTCATAGTTGTTGTTGCTTGGTCAATCTGCACCTTTGCTGGTGGGAAGAAGCTATAAAAAGGCTGTTGTTGATTCAACTGACTTAGTCCTGCCTGGACAATTGGGTCTTGTATACTTCCCTTCAACAAATTAATAGCAAATAGCAATTAATTAAGTACAAATCAAATATACATGAAACATGAAATTAGTGAAATGGGATATGGGATATGGGTTTTTGTTGTTCAATCTTACTTGATAAGGTAATGATTCAAAATCAGGGAATTTGTGGTTATAAGAGGCTAGACAAGCCGAAGGGTGCTTGAACTTTGAGCTTGGACACGTTGAAGTGGTCGTAGGAGGAGCTAGTTTGAGAAAATCTCCATAGACAACCTCATTTTCTTTGAAACTTTGCTTTGGATTATTCAGCTTGGAGTTGGAAGTTGAGCAGGAAGGGCCTTCTCTGAATACGGTGCAAGAACACACACTATGAGAACAGACAACAGGTAACATTATATGTAAGGACCATAGATTAAAATTTAGCTAACCTATAAATTGTATCTCCGGCATCGAAATTAAATGCGCCTCCATTTCCACATGAAGCTGATTCATCTGATCTTATAGGAGCAACAGGGGTTGGAAATTTGTAGTTGAAAGACGGGCCTGGTGGATTGTCTAGAGAGAAGGGATATGGCCTCTTCATGCCAACCATCTATATACACACATTTAAACAACTAGTCCATAAGATACAAATCCACATTTTAGATCTCAGTAAAAAAAAAAAAAAAAAATCTACATTAATTGTAAGCCCAAAAAAATAGTAGTGCTATAAGTATTAAAATTTTTACTATTAACTTACAAACTAATATCTAATATGTTACTAATCACAAAAAGAAAATTTAAATATTCATTTATGAGTATTTAAAATCCATCAATTACATTCATTGTTACATTACTTTATATTACCTTTAAGATTTTCCATAAAAAATAAATCATACCCAATTGCCTCTCTCAACCCCATAAAAAGTGGGAGTGTATGAACTTTTTAATTCCAAAATTAAATATTTACCTAAAATAAGAAAATGAATATCCCAGTTTCAGATGTGATTATACAAATTAACAAAACAAACTTATAGAAAATTCCCTATAACAAACATTTATTTGAAACTAATATTTTAATAAATTCTTTGTAAAAAAATTAAAAAAAAAAAAAAACATAAAAAAAAATTCATGAAAATCATCTCTCCATGTTGAAAAAACTTAAAGAGCACTAAAATAGGCAGGATTTGCATTTACGTACCTTCTCTTCCTCCGGCCACATGGGTGTATAGTTGCCGTAGTAGCTTTGGTTTGAAGGGGGCTCCATCTGAAAATTTATTACAGATGATGATGAAGAAGTCCCTGATGAGACGTTCGCCTACAAAGTTCCATCATCCATGAACCAAAATTCCTCGTCAGTCCAAAACTAAAAAATATTGCAAAACCAAATTGAAATTAAAAACAACGCGTACGAGGCAAAAAGGTTTACCATTGAATGAGAAGGATGCTGATATTGTTGTGTTCTTGGCATGAAACCAGGTGGAGGCCAAAAGGGGTTGTCGGATTCATAAGGCAAATTCAAATTCGACCGAAAAGCCAATCCTGGATCCACCCCAGAATTCTCCTTCTCAAGATTATAGTCATAAGAGTTCCACAATTTAGGCAACGGTGGAGTGCTTGAATTTATGACACCAATGTTTTGAGTTGGCCTAATTATCAAATTTGGCAAAGAAAGATCGGTTTGGGAAAGAGAAGAGAATGGGATAGAAGAGGAAGATGGATTTGAATGATGGTAATCTGGAATTGGCAAAGATAGAATGGAAGAATTGGTTGCTGATACTGAAGGTGGTGGTGGTGACAAAATTGCAGCTGGAGCTTTCTTTTGTTGTTCTTCTAGCCTGATCTTTTCAAGCTGTGCCACACCAAGTCCTCTTTGTGGGACTTTCTTTTGCTTTGGCCTTTTGGAAGATCTAGCAAAACCTCCCATAACAATGCCACCACTACCACTACCACTACCACCATCATCGCCACCGCCACCGCCACCGCCACCACTACTGCTATTGCTATACTTTTGGTTTTTGTCCACTTGATCCATTTTTGTTCTTTTCCATCTAAAGTTTATAAATTTCAAGAAAGTCTGGAACAAAACCTGATACCAAGAAACGGAGAGACAGCCAAGTTTCTGTTTTTCATGCTTTTGTTGCTAATTGTTATACTTTCTTGAGCCACTATAGTTCTCTTCCTTGACAAGAAATAATACAAAGATTTAGAGATAGAAATAAATCATTGACTTTCAAGAACCCATCATTTTGAAATCAAATCTGGAGTGCAAATCTAAAGCAATTTGAAGAACCAAAGCTGGCAAAGATTGCACAAATCTCTTAGATTGTGGAATTTGAGGAACAAACCCAAAAGCTTTGCCAAGTTTTCAGCATAGATTGGAGAGAGAAAGCAAAGGAGTCTATGGAGAGAAAGTATCTGAGAGGTATCTGATTTTTCTCAAACCCAGTTGCTTGTCTGAGAGACAGATGAGATATATAAATATATCACATGTCAAAACAAAAATGAAAAAAAAGAAGCCTATATTTTTTCAAAATTCAAACCATGCAAATCTAAAGCCCTGCGAATATTATTTTCTCACTCATTTCTCGCCCAAATCCTCGCTCCACTCCTCATTCCTTTCCTAGACCGACTCTCATGAACTCTCTCTCTCATGTGTCATGTGTGTATTATAAGACTTTATTGCCAACCCACACCGTCTATATTCTCTCTCTCTCTAAATTATGTTACTTCGAGTTCTAAAAAGAGTTAAGAAACTTCGTTTTGAAAAAAAATAAAAGAGTTAGAAACTGACTGGATAGCAATGTCACCTTACCTTATCTGTGTATGTTGTTTGATTTTGGGAGAAATCGCTAGCTGGCCTTGCATTACTTAGGACCCAATTGTAGGGCCCAATAAGTGTCCAACAAACACAAACACATACAAATACAAAGCTTGATTAATAGTGTATTCACTACCATATTGCCCCCCTTTTTTTTTTTGGGTAAGCTATTGCCCCTTAATAGTTTAGAATGACCCTCCATCCCTCAACAATGTGTCTAGTCACTAGATGGCAAACAGTTGGGTGGGGTCGGGTTGGTAGGATTCATATCGAAAACGTGTTTAGGTTGGTCAGATTACACGTCAATTCGTATTTTTTTCACATGCAAAATATTACTAAATGAATAAAAAAATATTAAAATTGAAAAATAACAAAATATTTAAAAATAAGTTATATAATAGATAAATTCTTAAGTTTATATAATTCAATATTCTCTAATGATATTATCACCATAAAAAGTTATATGATTTTCCGTTAAGTACTCAAGAATGATATAGTTTTTTTTTTTTTTTTTTTTTTTTTTTACATTAAAAAAATAATATATATATATATATATATATATATATATATATATATATATATTTAAAGAAAGAACAATAAGTGTTCATCACTCTAGTTACATTCTTAGGCAATAATAGCTCATTCCTTTGACTCTCGTCCTTTTAGAAATAAACTTTGTTTCACTTGAAAACAGTGAAAAAGATGTTGGTTTACTTGCAGCAAATGAGACTAATAATGAAAAGGATTTTCCGAGTTTTATTATAAAAATTTGGGGTTTAGTCCAATGCTCTAAGTCTTTTATCATACCAAAGGATTTAGAGATACTATTTCAATCTAAGCTATTTTGATGATCATAAAATTTATGTAGTAAGCTCAATTTCTTTGAATATTGTTGCCCTATGGTCAAATTAGCAAGAAAACCTATTGGTTTATGCTATTTGATTTAACGTATTCATTACCTTTGGATGGTTGATGTCATGTTGCATTTACATGGTTTAGCATTTGGAGTGATTTGCTAGTTTATATGGTATGATTTTTTTTTAATAAAAAAAAAAATTTGTTTAAAAAACAAGTTGGGTCATATGTTAGATGGGTTAACGTAATATGACTCAAGAAAAAATAGGTCTAGTCATGAGTCAACCTATTTTTATCTTTTGGTCAAAAATCTTGGTTTTAGGTCGGATATTTTTCTTTAGGCTGGGTTACTAAGTTCGGGTCCAATATTTGCCATGTCAAAATGTGTCATGCCCATAATATATTCTGCTTTATGTGGCAATGTCTAAGTTTATTGTTTGTTTGTAGGTGTGTTGAGTTTGTTTTGTGTTTTTGGATAATTAGAGAAGACTTAAAAAACAAAAAATTAAAAAATAAAATAAAATAATTTGAGAAGTGAAGAAATAAAGAAGAAGAGGATTGGTAATGGCTAAAGCCTTAAGCACCCAAATCATTTAGGTAGTCATGATATTTGTTTTGGATTGGATTAGACTTGAAATTTGGTAATACGTTGTGAAGAATATAATGGCTCAAATTATAAATTTTTTATGAGTAAGAAGTAAGAGATTAAGTTTAATTTTGAGCCGTTCCTAAAAAAAAGGTTAATTTTGTGCATAATATACATGTAGGGACACGATCCTCAAACGACCCAGCGACGAGGTTGGGCTCGCGCGTGATGGATCCCACACAATAAAATTTGTAGAGAGTGGGCTTGAAAGGCTAACGTTGGGTCACGGGGCGTTAGTACCGGCCGGACTTTAGATAAACCCAGACAAGAAAAGGCTTTAGTCTGGATATTCGGGCCTTACACCTTTGTGACTTGAGGGATTTGGCTCCTCGGATCATGTCCGAGGAGCACTAATATTTTCTCCGGTTACCCGACGGTGGGTTTTTCGGGGTGATGCGCAAATATTATCCGGGCATCCTCATTCCTGGAGTTTTTCCCCAGGAAGTGAGATGGGACCCCCCCCCCTTTATTACCTTACGTTTTCTTTTATACTAGCCTACGCTCGTTGTCCCTCGTCCACGTGTAGGGTCGATCTTTCCGGGACAGATATTTGTCCCATCAATCTAATCCCGAAATTGTTGGAGATGGTCAATAAAGCCTAGGAATCCGGTTCTGTTAGGTGCAGTGTCATATCAGTGAAGGGTATTAAGGACAATTTCCCTGAGATATTTTCTGATCTTTTAAGTTTGCTTGTATGCCACTCTCATCCATGAGACTTTGGGCCTGCCGAGGACTAAGCTGTCCTCGGCTGTATCTTCGGGCCACTTTGGGCTTCCTATTTTTGAGCTTGGGCCCTGGCCTCCTTCAGTTTGGACCTGCGGACTCCCCATAAGCGAGCGGGCCGGGCCCATAAACTATTGGGCCCCACAATACACTTGATAATATATGCTAATATTAATAACTAGTCGCTAACTCATGCAATGCACAGTATAGTTAGCGTATTTTAAATATCTTCACTTTATTCAATGTTACAATAAGTTTTGAAGAAAAAAATCAAAAGATTCAGAGTTTATAAATTAATGAAACAAAACAAAAAATATATAACTACACAATAGAAAAATATAAAAGAAAGATGGCATACCCTCAAAAGAATAATCCATGACTATAGTCTTTGAAATTTGCCAAATTGTTTCAAATATTAGCAAAAAATAACCCAAGAATTCAAAAGTTTAAACTTCTAAAAAGCAAAAAGAATTTGAAGAATTAGAAGATTCAGTGCCTATAAATTATTGAAATATATATATACGTGTATATATATATATGACTACACAATAGAAAAATATAAGAGAGAAAATATTCAATTAGCTAACAGAAACTTCAATTTGACATCCAACTTTAATGGGAAGAAAATTGTAATGGGATGGGAAGAAAATATGGACCAATAAATAAAAGTCAAATGCTAACCTCCATGATAAGCTGCATACTACAAAAGAAAACACTATAAATTTAGCATACAATAGCATAATCTATGGAAAATTATTGAGATTATGAGTCCACTAAATGCACCCATTGAAAAGCCGACCTAGAGAAGTAATCTAAAAACACAGAGCACTAAACAATTGATCACAATTATTTAGAAAAAATATCAGTATCTTTATGGAGAGAAGCCAACTCATTAGCATAAATCTAAAAAACATTGATTAAAAAAAATATTATAGAGAGTATTTGATTATTTTTCACTCTCTCTTAGCGTTTCTTTACTCCCTTGAGTTTAGGTTTTAAGAGTGTTTATATATTACTACTTAGTAGTAGTTAGTTTGTTTAGTTTCCTTTGGGCTTATGTAAAACTAATATGGAAGAGTCCCCATAAAAAGTTAAAACTAATAAATTAATTAAATAATTAAAATAAATTATAATGAGGTGTAAATTTATGAGACTTGTAAAACTGACGTGTCAAAATTTAAAAATGACAACAAAAAGTCAAAATTTTCAATTTTATATTATATATAGATGATATACTTTGAGTTTGAGTATAAGTTGGATTTGTTAGAGAGATAGAGTTTCACTCCTTGTTAAGTTTGGATTAAATAAAAATAATTTTGTTTTAAAAAAATGATAATGATGAGTTTGAGTTTAAGTTGGACTTGTTAGAGAGATAGAGTTTCACTTCTTGTTAAGTTTGGACTAAACAAAAATAATGAATAAAATGATAATTTTATTTAATTATTGTGTTGATATGAAAAATTGTGAGAGTTTCAGAGGTTTCGGTTATATATATATATATATATATATATGGATAATATTAGATTAATTTAGCTTAATATATTGAATACATAATATTATTTTTTTAATGAAATTAAATATGCTTGAGCATTGAGAATTTTTTTTTTTTTTTTTTTTTTGGTGGCCTAAAGAAAGGAAATCAATTAAAAAATTAGAAATATGGAGATTAAAAAAATGAGGAAAAGAAATAGAACAATCGCAAATAAATTAATATTCTTACGATGGCTTGTTATGAGAGAGTGGTATTATAGTGTGAAAGATGGCAGTTTGGTTCCACCACTTGTCACAACTTACAAAATAAAATACAAAAAAAAAAAAAAAAAAGGCTAAAACGCAAACTAGCCCTCTAAGTTTCTTCAGATTTCATTTCAGTCCTCTAACTTTGATTTTATTCATTTCAGTTTTCTAATTTTCAATTTTATTAAATTAAGACTTTTCCATTAACTTTTGTTATATATTTGGGGTTAATTTTTCAATTTTTCTTCAAATTTTTTAAATTCAACTGATGATTAAAAACTATTTTCCAATTTTTTTTTTCAAAAAAATTTAATAAAAGTTTACGGAAAAACCTTAATTGAATAAATTTGAAACTTGGACGACTAAAATGAACAAAACTAAAGTTAGATAACTGAAATGAAATCTGAAGAAACTTAGAGCATCAGTTTCACATTTTAGCCAAATAAAAAAAAGGGTGAACTATTTCATCTTAATCTCTTTAGGGGACGTTTAGTTCATTTGATATTACATCAAGGTGCAATGTTACATTATTGTAATCTTAGATTCATGTAATCACATTACCTTGATGTGACATTAAGGTGTTTGGTTCATTACATTACATTTCAATCATAACTCAAAAGTATAACATTCATATAATTGATTCATAAACATTCTTAGAAATAATTATAATTATTATAATAACAAATTGATTGAAAATAGCCTCAACACTAAAAATGCCAAAATTATCCTTGAGCAAAAAAATACCCCTGAAAGACCCAAAATAACCAAATTACCCCTAAAACCTCAACAACAATAACAACAAGACCACATGAAATCTAAAAAATGACCAAAATACCTATGTAACCTCTAAAATTACCAAAAATACCATAAATCTAAAGAAAATAACCAAAATACCCCCCAAAACCTCAAAATGACCAAAATAGTCCCGAAATCTAAAAAAATGATCAAGATAGCCCCAAAATCTCTAAATGACCAAATACCCCCAAAATCTTTAAAATGACCAAAATACCCCTGAAATCTCTTAAATGACCAAAATACCCTTGAAATCACTAGAATGAGCAAAAAAATCCCGAAACCTCAAAAATGACTAAAATACCCCCAAAACATCTAAATGATTAAAATACACTCCAAAAATTTCTAAAATGACCTCAAATCCTCTATATAAAAAAAATAAAAAAATAAAACAACTTGAATCCTGTAAAATGACCCAAATCACCCCCAAAAATATCAAAAATGACCATAATACCCCTATAACCTCAAAATGAACAAAATACCCCTTAAACCTCAAAATGACCAAAAATGCCCATGAAACCTCTAAAATGACCAAAATTTCATTGAAATCTTTAAAATAACAAAAATAACCTTAAATATTTAAAATGGCCAAAATACTCTAACTTCAAAAATGGCCAAAAATTATTCTAGAACCTCAAAAATTAGGAAAATACCCCTAAAACTCTAAATGACATAAAATAACCCGAAACTTTTGTTCATTTTGAGGTTTTGGGGTATTCTTTGTCATTTTTGGAGGTTTCAAGGTATTTTTGCTCATTTTAGAGGTGTTGGGGGTATTTTGGTCATTTTAGAAGTTTTAGGGTTATTTTAGTAATTTTTTAGGTTTGGGGTATTTTTGTCATTTTTGAGGTTTCGGGGGTATTTTGGTCATTTTAGAGGCTTCAATAGTATTTTGGTCATTTTTTAGATTTAGAAGTATTTTGGTCATTTTTAGAGGTTTTGAGGGTATTTTCGTAATTTTGGAGGTTTCAAAGGTATTTTGATTATTTTAAAAGTTTTAGGAGGTATTGTGGTCATTTTGGAGGTTTTGGGGGTGTTATGGTCATTTTGGACATTCGTTGTGCATTTTAGTCATTTTGGCAGTTCCAAGGGTTTTTTGGTCATTTTACAGGTTTTTTTTGATATTTTAAAAATTCTCATGAGTAAAATAAATTTTTTTTAGTATAAGCAATTTTGTGAATTCAATAAATTATTACATCCTCACCAATATGTAATGTATAATAACCCCTATTTAAGAAGGTGATGTGATTTGATATATTTTGTAATCTTAGATTACGGTAATATTAGAAAAAATTAAAATAACCAAACACCTTAATGTCACATTAAGGTAATGTGCATCACAACAGAGACACAGCACGGTAAACCAAATATCTCTTATGCATAATGTTAAAAAAATAAAAGACTTTAAAAAAAAATATTTGGTTTACTCACGAGGAAACATGTCATTTCTTGTTTTATTTTATTTAAATATTTTAATTTATTGAAAACTTATTAGTTTGGAACAAGATTGTAAAATGCAAACTTTTAAAAAAATATATATAGAAGGGTGAGTTTTAAATACTAAAAACTATCTTCTTCTTTTTTGAGAACTTAATTAATAAAAACTATCTAGACATACTGTGGGGACCGGCCCAAAATAACATGCTGGCTGAGCCCTAGGCCCGTCTAAGGACGCAGCCCATCTGATGAGTCAGCGTAGCCCAAGCAATCCTTATTCAGGCCCACTAGGGCAAAGAGAACATGTCCGAGGAGTAATTTCTCCTCGGATACTGCAAAATCCGGAGCAAAGGTACATCCAAGCCACTATAGTCCATCTTCCAAATACGTAAAAAGGAAGGAAACCTGAAATATCTCAGCAAAGGTTGTGACCACCACATTAAATGCATTACAACTACTCTCCTGACCGCATTAATGAGGAGAAGACCCCTGAATAGTGCTACCTTGGCTACTGCAACTCACAAAGAACTGAGAAAGGTGTTTGATGGGACAGGTACTCAAGTGGGGGTTTGGATGATCAACAAGTGTAAAGCCCAGATGCTTGGAAAGGGCCTATATAATATGTAAAAGTCCCCCAAGAGAAAGGGGGGGAGAAAAAAGGAGAGAATACTGTAGAGAAGTCTTACTGCACTGATCTGTTAATCAAGTTTTTAGCTCTATCATTACCGGGTGACCTTTCAACACAATAGCATTGGTTCTTGTTCGTGTGTTCCCTTAGCCCATGCAACAACCCGTTTAAACTTACTTAAACCGAGTTCTTTAACCCATACTCTACAAGAATTCATTGTGTTGGGCTTTTTGGATCAAGGCTTGTGACAGCAAGAACTTGGTTACTAAATTGTGCCCCTACACATACCTTAATATATATATAATTATAATTATAATGATTTAGATTTACAATTTATATTTGTATTTAGTGTCATGTCATTTAAACATTTAATATATATATATATATATATTGCTAATGTAGATGTTTAGAGTTGTTTAAGCACTTGACTGTTATTTTTGGGTATGTGTAGTCCACTCATCTCACATATTCTAGAATTAAATACAAGAATCCCTTAAAATAGCCTTAAGATGTTAAGCGGATGTTTTGAATCCAAAACTTTATGGATCAAATGAGGTTTTCATTGGACCAATCAGGGCAAAGTAATTTAAAATTTTAATTTCTTATTATATGAATAAATTATATTAACGGAATTACAATTTTTTTTTTGGTAAACAAAAAATTGGGGCAACCAATGTGGCTTCAACCCAAGTCCTAAGACTTGTTGGTTCGGTTTCTCAACAACTAGGCCACCAAATGTTGGTGGAATCACAAAATTTTAATTTCTTAATATAATCGCTATACATTGCCTTGCCTTGAAGTAGAAAGCTGTATGTTGAAAGTTAAAACCAAGTTGGGCGGTGGTGGAGATGATTGAAGTCATTCATTCACACATAGAATACAAAATTGAGCAAACCTATCTCTACCTTTACCAAAGGGACCCGCCTTAGCAATACAAAAGTCTTGACTTCAGGAAATAGAACCCACCAGAATCGTTGAGGAGGACACGCGGTGGAGCCTCCATGATGATACCTCTTTTGTCACGTAAGGTGCCAAAAGATTTTCTTGGAGACACAATATATAAAGGGATCGAGGGCATCTATCAATAAGATTCTCTATGACACTGTTTCCGGTTTTTTTTTTTTTTTTTTTTTTTTTTTTTTGCAATTATAGATTGAATGTTATTTGTTTCTAGAAACATGATCTGGACCATGAGGGATAAGGAGTCCCCATTTTTAGGTTAAGGGGGTGAAATAGGTGATCAAAACCAGAAAAAACAGTTTACATCATAAAAGTGAGATAATTAATAAAATGAATGAATATATATATATATATATATATATATATATATATATAAATGAATGTAAACCATATAGTTTAGAATAAAGATTTTGATTTGGATGAAAAGGAAAAATGGTTAACTAAAATAAGGAAAAAAAAAAAACTGTTATCCTAAAACAAAGAGAAAATTTTAGGTAAACCCAAGTCAATGTTGATACTTAATTTTTTTTTTTTTTTTTTTATAGCAAAAAATGTGTGATAAATAGATATATGTTTGACAATTTTGTTAAATGAGCTCCCCTTTGCAAAGAAATACGGGACGAGTACTAGAAGTAGAGGACTTTAGTGTCAAAATTAGTTATAAGTTTTCAGCATCATCTTAAAATTGCTTTTCAAGTTGCTCTATTTGTTTCAATAGAAAATCTTAAGTTAAGATAATTTTATACATTTTCTTGTGTTTGGTAGTATCAGATAAGTTGAAACTCTTTAAATAAAAAAGGGTCAAATGAAAAATATCTCTTAACTTCCTTTATTTAGATTGACATGAGATAAAGTTGTTTTCTGCTAAATTTTTTTGAAAAACAACTCTATCTCAAGCGAAGCTAACTAAAGAAAGTCAAGAGATAATTTTTTAACTCATTTTAAGACCACTAAACATAGATAAATAGGAAGTTTTCTACAAAATTATTTTTGGAAAATTATTAATTTTTCACGAAATATTAACGTCGAAACAAAAAGAGGAGGAAAGTAATCTCTTTAGCAAAATTGTCAAGCAGACAACAAATTTTACATATAGCTTTGTAATAGAGCTTTCTTAAAGAGATTTTTTTTTAATGGGCTTAATCTTTTTAGTGCCGCTTTGGTATTACATTACTAGGCTGTGATTTATCTCTAGTACTTTTTAAACTGAAATTTCCTTTTGTTTTAATGAAAAACTGTCATGTCACCCACTAACTAAATAAAATGTGGAGATTAAAACCCACTATAATTTGTTATTGTATATTTAAAATAAAAGGACATGTTCAATTTAAAAAGTACTGGAAATAAGCCATACTCACATTACCAAGGGTTTAAGCTAAAGATTCAATTTGTATTAATCTTAAAAGCAGAGTTACATGGGCAAAGGGTTCTGGGTTCTCTCTCTCTCTCTCTCATTGTAAAGTTTTGTGAGGCATTCTAAAATGTACTTTAAGAAAAAAAAAATACTAGTTTATGGTAATGGATGAATGGTAACTCACCAAAAAGAGGTTTGAGCTCCTCAAAACCTCTATCAAGAAAAGATGAAATTTTAACTTTTCGGATGAAAAAAACCCTCTACCATTTGTAGCTTATGCTTTTAGATATTTAGGGTCTATTTAGGATCTGCTTATTTTGCTGAAACTGAAAACTTTTTGCTGAAAGTACTGTAGATAAAGGTAAAAATTAGCTAAAATAGTACAATAAGACTCATGAATGAATAGTACCAAAAAGTGTAATGAGACCCATAAATAATAGTAAAAATAAGTTGGCAAAAATAAGTGGTGTCAAACGTACACTTACTACTTTAACAACACTATTCATTGTAATTTGCTACATGCTAATATACTCAATAGCTCCTCAATATATTTTTTTTTTTTTGGGGGTAATAAATCGGCCCCTTAAATCCAAACACCAAAAATATCTATAACAAATCCCCAAACTTGAAATTTATCAGTTGAAGACTATCAGTTTGGTTACTTGAAAAAAAAAAAAAAAAAAAAAAAAAAAAAAAAAAAAAATCCCTTCTCCATACTTCAACGACTCAACAATCTGTTTTGTTGTTGTCGTCCGCTCCAACCTACAGTAAATCTCTCTTCCCTTTTCTCTCTGTTTTGCTTTGTTATCTGCTGAGATATCCCCTGTTTGGTAAGTCTCTCTATCTTGTTGAAGTAGTGTTTAATTTGTTAGTGCTTATAGATGACGCCACTGTGTCAGTTCATGTTTGATTACTGACTTATTATAGCTGGCACCTTTTTCTAATATTTTATATTAAATATTTTTGACTGAATATTTTATGTTATATTTAGTGTGTGTTTGGATAGAACTTATTTTGTTGAAACTGAAAACTGAAAATACTGTAGCAAAATAATTTTTAAATGTGTGAATAGTACTGTGGGACCCATTTTTAATGAAAAAATTGATAAAAAATGAAATTTGTGGGTCCGTAAACAGTGCACATGTGCACTGTTTACCGCAGAAAGTCAAGATTTGCGGTTACTGTTCAATGAACAGTAACCGCAATACTCCAAAAACACGTGAAAACCAAAAAAAAAAAAAAAAGAACAAAAACGCAGATCCAAAAACGCAGCTGTGGATCCAAACATGCTCTTAATTTGATAACAATGGTTACTGTTTATATTCATTGATCCTCTCTTAAAATATGTTTATATTTGACAAAGTATTATGTGTAATTTTGCTCCCAAAAAAAAAAAAAAAAGTAGTATGTGTAATTATTGAATGATTGTTTAATTGTGTATAAAACAAATAGGCTACTATAAAATTTAATTCAAAATCAATTATAAGTAGTTTTAGTACCATTTAAAAAAAAAAAAAAAAAAAAAAAAAAAAAAAAAAAAAACTAAATTGAGAACACAACTTTATTGAATTAAAGCTAACTTATAATTTTTTTTACTTAAGGATTTTGTAATTGTTATATTTAGCTTGACCCCCTCCTAAAAAATATTCTTGACTCCGCCACTGTCTACAACAATACCAAAATGATAATAAAATGTTTTGAAGTTGTTATTCTCATTTGAGAACCAAATTGATAAAGGTCTTTAAGATGTGAGAAATAATAAAAGAAGACATAATAAATATGCTTTGTATTTTCATACTCAAACATCATCATTATCCTCGTCATCACCATCATCATTATTAATAATGGTCACACATTCTCTCTCTCTCTCTCTCTCTCTCTCTCTCTCTCTCAATGGTTAAGTGCAATTTTGAAAAATAAGTACGGCTATTATGTCAATTCATTACTTTTATTAAAAACTTAAGGGCAAATTACATTATCTTTTCTTGAAATTTGGAGGAATGACACTCACTCCTAAACCTAAAAGGAAAAAACACTCTTCTCTTGAGGTTTGAAAAAAATGACACCCCCCCCCCCCCCTCCCTTTCATGAATATTAGTAACAAAAATTTTAAATTTTAACAGATTTTTTTTAATCAAAATTTAATCATGGTTAGTAAAAAGAGCATTCACATGAAAAAAATTTAAAAAAAAAATGAAATGAGCATATTATAAAACGTTTTGCTTAGTCTCTTTTAGTCGCACCTTACCAATTGATATTATTTAAGTTTGTAAATTCTTGAATTTTTTAATTGCACCTCTCACCAATGCTTTGCACCAAAATTTATGTGATAAGCATGGACGGTAATTAATTTTGGGTCTAGTGAAATTTTTAACAATAAATGGAGAGTAATTTTGAAAATCTACCCTTAACCAAATGGCAAATTAAGATACAACATTTTCAACTTTAATTTAACAGAGTTTGGTCAAATAAATGTTAAGGGGGAAAATTGTTTTTCCCTTCAAGCTTTGTGGGGGGGGGGGGGGGGGGGGGGAGTTACATTTCCTTAAATCTCAATGGAGGTGAATCTAATTTGCCCAAAACATAGATAGTGCCTTAAAGATCCTTAACTCTAAAACTCAAATTTTCAGCTTTAGCCTAAAGCCACTAGTGGAGGGACGTAAACGGGGGCCAACCCCCTTGGGCTTTAAAAAAACATCTATCCACTCTGCAATTTTTCTTTAAAATGAAAAATATATTTTAAGTTTCACTTATTATACCCTTTTGAAAAAAATTTACCTACTCTTGCAATTTTTCTTAAAAATGAAAAACATATTTTAAGTTTCACTCATTAGTCCCTTTTGAAAAAAAATTCTTGCTTCATCCGCTGAGTAAAGTTGTTATTCAACTTTAAGGATCTCCTTAAAACATATTTATACTAATGAGTTTGACATACTTTGATGGACCTTGAATCTCTTTAGTAAAAAGTGCTATATGTTTGAAAATTTTGCTAAAAAGCTCTAGGGATCCCCTAAACTGAAAGAAAACTTCAAGTGAAATCTAGAATTTTAAGCTACTATAGGCTTCATTTGGGAGTTTATAAGAGAATGGAATGGAATTGAAATGAATAGTTATGAAGAAATGTAATTTATTTAAGTAAAGGAAATGAATGGAAAATAACATAGAGGGAAAATAATTGAATCATTTTATGATAATATTACTATTAAATCCTTATTTTAAAATAAATGGCTGAATATACAGAGGTATTTTGGGAGTTTTAGTAAAAAAAATTATTAAATCTAATTCCATTCCCTCAAATTCCTCCCAATTTTGAAGAGTGAAAATTTGAAGTTTTATGGGAATAGAGAGGAATGAGTGTTCCCTCCTATCAATTTCATTTTTTTTTCTACTTAAACTCCCAAACAAGGAAAAGGAAAAATATTCTAAAATTGTTATTTTTATTCCATTCTATTCCATTCATTCCTCCCAATCGAGAGCTAAAGCTCTTTGTGCATTATTCCTTAATTTAATAGAAATAAATTAATTTGTATTAGGCTCAAGATTAAGTAGCCAATAAATCAAGAGAGGGAGAAATTGATATGGTAAAGCATTTGACTCTCCCTCTTGAAGAAAAGAAATGGCTTCAGACTTCAGAGCTTTTAATTAAAGCATCAGCAGTGGGGCTTGTATATGCCAAATGTTAGGAACATTTGGCATTTAAGCCCCAAAACTACTCAACAATGGAAAGGCTATATGCAATATGCCATTCTTAAATTTGGGATTTAGCTACAGTACCATCTCAAATGTAAGATGGTACTGTAGCTGAATGGTATAAAAAAAAAAAAAAAATTTTAATACTCTCATTTCTCTTTCTTCTCTCATTTATCCCGGTAAATTTCTCTCTCCTCTCTCATTTTTTCTGTTTCTTTTCTCTCTCTTTCTTCCTGCTCTCTCTTCTTCAACGGAATGGGGGCAACGGCGTGGAGGCTCGATCAGAAAAGCTGTGGTGGAGGCGTGGAGGTCGTGGGTTTTCGGCGTTAGGGTCGAATTTGGGTGGCGTTTGGGTGGCGTTGGGGTGGTGTTTGGGTTGGCGTTTGGGTGGTGTTTGGCGTTTGGGTCGAAGATGATGATGATGATGATGGGTTTGGGATGAATTCAAACGGCGACAAGCGACCCTCTCTCTCTCGCCATCGCTGTCGGCGTTTGGGTGATGTTTGGCGTTTGGCGTTTGGGTCGAAGATGATGATGATGATGATGACGGGTTTGGGATGAATCCAGACGGCGACGGGCAACCCTCTCTCTCTCGCCATCGCTGCCGGTGAGAACAAATGGGTTTGGGTTTGGTAAGAACAGATGGGTTTGATTTTGGATGTTGATTTTGATTTTGGATTTTGATTTTGGTTTGGATTTTGATTTGGCTGGATTTGGCTGTGCTATGTTGCCATTGGATTGTGTTTTTCTTTTTTTTTGGTTCAGCTACTGGGGTTTGTGGTTATGGCTGGTGGGCCGACGGTGGAGGTGGTGGAAGTAGTTGTGGCTGGTGGGTCGACGGTGGGGTGGGTGTCTATGGCTCCGTTGGAGTGGGTTTTGGGTCAGTGGGTGGCAGGGTGGGTTTACTGCCTGGGTTTTTTTTTTTTTTTTTTGGGTGTTGACGATAAATTATGGGTTGTTGTTGGTGGTGGCGGTGGCGGTGGCGGTGTCAGGGGGGTAGTGCGTCGGTGGTGGTGATTGTGGTTTTTTTGGGTCAGTGGGTGGCAGGGTGGGTTTGCTACCTGGGTGTTTTTTTTTTTTTTTTTTTTTTTTTGGGGTGGTGACGGTAAATTATGGGTTGTTACTGGTGGTGGCGGTGGCGGTGGCGGTGTCAAGTGTGTAGTGCGTCGATGGTGGTGATTGTGGTTGTTGAGCAGAAATAAAGAGAGAGAAAGAATAAATAATGTGTTTTATTGTAAATGATGGTAATTATGGGATATATTATTTTATTGTGTAAAAATATTATTTTAATGAGTAGAATAGGAAAATAAAAGTTGGGATGTTGGGTGTATTGTAAAATGGTATTATATAATTGATAAAGTAGGTTTTTTGGATGGTAAAATAAGATGAGATATAAGATCCGGATGTGGATGCTCTTAAGAAGCCAAAATGCACACTGTTTACTTGTTTTAGAAGTGGTAATTAAGCACAACAACTTATCTGCCGCTTCTATGCGTTCAACACATGGGCTTCAAGAGCTTAACCGAAAGCTGCCTCAATGCTCAGAATCCAAAATTAGGAAAAAGCCCATCTAAAACATAGAAGCCTAAATAAGTGGTAGTAAAAACGTATGGGCATATATATGATGAACAAAATCTCTATTTGCGTTTGATTGCTTATCTAACCTGTCCATTGAGAGATGCTTTTAAAAGACAATCTGTTTCTGTAGCCTCAATCCCAAAACGAATGTGGCCCATATCTTGGTTCCTATAATATTTGCGAAAGTAGAAGCGCACAACCGAATTTCCTTGATGTAGCTTTTGAACGCCAGAGACTAACAACTGGTCCCGTAGCTCAGTTGGTTAGAGCGTTGGTCTTATGAGCCGAAGGTCGCGGGTTCGAGCCCCGCCGGGACCACGTATCCCTAGACTAACGAATTAATTTTTTTATTAAATTAATAAGTACAAATAACATTACGTGATAAGTATAGTTTTGATATTTTGCAGTATTACACAAAATTGACTGTTGAACTTGGAAAGATAAAACAGCAGCTTCAGTTTAGTTGCGTTGTCAGTTGGGAGGTTGAGAGACCCTCTCTGTAGACAGAGAGATACCATCACCATGCCTCCTCTCCTTTAATTAATTTATTTATAAGTGCCAACATCATCTCTGCCTTTTTCTTGAATTATACTCCAACCCATTTTCTCTGGTGCGCATCCCTTAAGCCATCTTAATTTGTTTCCCATTTCTGAGTTAATTATTAATTGTTGTTACATTTATTTATAGTTTTTTTATTCAATTAATTATGTTCTTTGATCAATTGCTTTTTCTTTTTCTTTTTCTTTTTTGTGTCTTGAATTGTGTAGCATACACCTAGAGTCTAGAGAAGAAGAATATTGCTGTGAGTGTGATGAAGCATGCATATATATTTCTTTCTGCATTCATTGAAAAATATTTATATATGTAAATTTTATTAATGAATCAGATGCTATTAGCTTATTACGTTTGCTCTACAGGACTAGGGTGTTGTGAGGCATAGGTAACCTCCCTTGATATTGATGACCTTTCATTTTTAGAAATAGAAAAGGCCTATGGCCTTTGTGGCTTTTCAATTCTTGTGCAGATGATTGATACCCATATTTTGGTTCTTAATTTGGCTGTTGCAGTTTAAGTTTTCTCTTGGAATTGGATTTGAAGTGTTGATGTAGTATTTTATATAACACCATATCTGGATATTACAGACACGATTGTGGTTCTTACTTGTTTTCTTTTCCTATCTTCTTGTTAATGTCTTTCTCATGACATATATGAATTCTATTGCCTTGGCTGAGGAAACTATACTTTTTGTGCCAGGTCTGCCTTGGGCTCCGTTGCAATCTTCTGAATTCTAAATGGGTTCTGGAGACTGTTTTAGGTCAATAATTAGCCTAAGAAGAGTGAAGAAAGATAGATCCAAACAAGCAAAGGTAAACATTTTCATATGTTTATCATGCACAGTTTATGAACCTAGTGTTTTCGTATGCCTTTTTGCCTAGATGAGAGGACATAACTTTTGAAGGTGGGAGGGTTTTATTTATTTATTTATTTTATTATTATTTATTGGAGTGACATATAAACAATTCAAGTTTTGTAGATATATATATATATATATATATATATATATATATATATATTTTAACTCAAATTTTGTTTATGTTTTTTTTTTTTTTTTTTTTTTTTTGGGGTGGGGGGTGTGGGGGGGGGGGGGGGGGAATTCCAAGCCAAATAGTTAGGCATTGGATTCAAAAAATAAATAAAATTAAGTAAGAAAAAAAGAGGAAAGAAACATTCAATTGTCTTAAATTCTTTTTATAAATTTATAGAATGACTTTCATTTTTTAATGGGCATCATAATTGTAAATAGGGTCATTCATTAGAAATTTGTAACATACAATAATTACAATATGATAATACTAGACTCATCACACGCGCTTTGCATGTGCAATAATGCTCTTTTTTTTCTAGAGTTATAATGCTTAAAATGATATATAAATAATTGTGTGTGTGTGTGTTTTTTTTTTTTTTTTTAAGAAAAAAAAAAAAAAAAGAGGTTAGGTAATGTAGAATAATATTTAAAAATGAAATAGAGATAATGTCCTAAGTTTTAGAACGAATTGAGAAGATAAAGGAAAAAACCTAAAACTTAAAAATAGTAAATTACTCTTTTAACCAATTTATATATATTTTTTAATTTAAAATTATTTAACTATAAGATAGGGGTATTTTAGAGAGTTTAAGAATTTGTGTAAAGGTATTTTAGTACGCAAAATGTTGAAAACTTGTTATTAATAGTATAGATATGTACAATATCTTGAGAGTAATGAAGGACCAAAATATCTACAAGAGTTATCTAGTTTTTCTTTGGATTCCCCTTTGCATTGTCATAATTCAAAATGATTCTAGGTGCTCTCAGATTTATCAGTTCTTATAGAAGCAACAAAGCATTTCTTAAAAATTGTATGTGGAAACCATCAGATTCTATTTACAAAGGCCAGGATTTCTTTTGTAACTTCTAACTTAGTAGTAAACAAAATCCTACAAAATTAAAATAATTTAACAGTTGAATTGGACAGATAAAAGAGTTTTTATATATATATAAATTTCAAAATTCAATTGTCACAAGAAGTGGAGAGGGAGAATTTTAACTTTGATTCTATTGTAAAAGAGACAAGACAATACCAATTAGTTACAATAACATAAAGCTGAATTAAAATAAAAAAATAAAAAAATCATTGAATATTAATTCATTTCCTACTCCCTTCTACGTTGTAAAATTGTAATAAATAGAAAACTGGAAGGGAGATGACTAAATTAAGTTTGCAGTGTTGTTTGTTAATGCTCCTTGATAGATCTTTTAGTAGGATTAGCATCTCCAACTTTAAACGGGGTTTGGACCTCCATATTCTGAAGATAAATATCACACTCTTGTAGTCTTCTCTCTCCTTTCCGAATATTCCTCTCATAATATCATTTTTCTTACTTACCCTGTTACCTCAATATACTGTATTATTTTTCTTGAATGAATACAATATCTTTGACAAGAAAAAAGAAACAAATACCTCTTCTTCTTTTTTTGTTGCCAAATTGACCAGGCTTTTCCTTAATTTAAGTCCATCGATGTAGGATAAATAAATGACAGGAAGATTTCAATAATCACTTGGAAGTGGAACTAAAAACTAAGTTGAAAATTTTTTGTGAAATTAATGCTATTCTGGCACTTACATATCAAATCTCTCTATCATATCTGAATTTTGTTTTGATAACTATTTCCTTAATCTAATCTATTAATACTTATTCAACATAGGTGCACTCAACTACTGATAAATCAAATGGTTCCAAGAGCAAGAATCAGTCTCATACAGAGTCAAGTAGTTCTTCCAATGGTGGTCCAAATGAAATTCCAAATGCTCCACCAGTTCCAATTAAAAATATAGCTGCCACTCGGATTCAAGCTGCATTTCGGGCATATATGGTACTCCCTTAACATTTCCATATATATATATGGAATTACTAACGTCTGCCCTTAGAGCATATATTAGTAAACCATTTTAGGAAACTTTTTATGGAAAATTTACTTTTTCAATTTTCTATAAAAACTTTCCCTATATATATATATATATATATATAGATATAAAACTTTCCAATAGTAGAAGTTCAATTTTCTATATCATCCTCACATTTTTTTCAAAAAAAAAAAAAAAAAAAACAAGATTCTTGTCAAAATTTGTGCTACCTCTATTATAAAGTAAAGTACAGTCTAAGAAGATCATCATATTTTTATTTTTTCATTAATAATCGTGCCATTTGAAACATTTCATATATTGTGGGACAAATAGTGTATATGCTACTCTATTTGTCCCACAATATATGAACATCAAGCTAGTGTCCCAAGTAAGGTTTCAACTTTTTCTGTCGCAACCTAGATATTTTGATTTTGAGGGAGTGTCACCAACTCACCATGTTATTGTCCCTTTATATATATAATTTAAGCATCACGTGAGATGGCACTTCCCCAAAATGCTAACTTTATATCATTCCTTATTTTACTAAGGAAAAAGATTAATTAAACCATAGCTTTGAACCTCTTATGTAAAAGGCATAAGATTCAAGATGGTTCCCTCAAGTATAGTATCTTGATTGGCATAATAAAACACCAAAGATCATTTCTGCATAATTCTGAGTACAGGAATAACTAATGAGCTTAATGAATATGTATAGTAAGCTTTTCATAGACTAAATACAGAGGATTGCAATGTAGAGCATACAATTTAAGAATAACAAAAGAAATTAGGCAAGTAGATTTATTTTGGAGGTATTTATTAAATTAGGAGTTATAACTGATAGTTATGACATGTGACATGATATGCTAAAGTTTTTCACTGTTTCTGGGATGTTAAAATATTTCCTTAATTGATTCATTCTCTCAAATGAAATTCGAAATACCTGATGACATAGTTCAAATCACCGAAGAATAAGAAAATAGAACCTGAACAAATGATATTATTAGTTCAAATCAGCAAAATAGGCAGGTAAAAATTTTTAAGTAAATCAAGTAGTTGAATATCTGGGCTCTCCTTCCCTCATTCACCCCTATACATCAACCTCGGAGATAGGAATCAGTGTCTGTCTGTAGTGTCGTTAATTTTCTTGTCAGTGAAATTGATAATACAAGTGCCACTGCATGATGTTAACAGTCCAATTCTCCTGGTAATATGTTTCTTCTCTTCTTAGAAAAAGATACAAGAAATGATAGTTCTACTTGACTCATTGACATCCGTTGTGTAAATGGAATACTACGACTCTGTTACCAGGGCAGAATTCCTATCACAGAAAGCATGAGAAATTCATCAGGTGGACAACTTTCAGCATTGATCAGGATCTTTGGTATTTGTCTACAAAATTTATGTTGGAGTATCATTGATAAGTTTCAAATTGCAGGATCGTTGACAAGCTGTAAATCCAACAAGTTAGACTGTCTTAAGAAATTTATGCAAAAGGGCAGAGAAAACTAGTTAGAGTTTATAATTATTATTATTATTATTAAGCTGTTCTTCTCTCTCTCAAAAAAAAAAAAAAAAAAGTAAACAAAAAGGTGCTATGTGAATTGTGAACTATGTACTTCTAACCAAACATGTTTATCACCTTATGAATTCAAAAAACAAAAACTATCTTGAACATACGAAGCTACCATTCTAATTGCCTTTATGACTATGTATGCTTAAGCCCACCTCAACACGTTGTAGTAATAGGATTGCATCTGCATATCAGACAACTTCAATCCCAGTTATCTTTGGCACGAAGCCATAGGAAATAGTAAAAACTTGTATCAATGTAAAATGGTGCTTTCATATGTGGGCTAAAGCTCATCCCATTAGCACTTATGGTGAACTTGAATCTCCATCATCAAAGTCTCTCTTTCTACTTATACAGGCAAGAAAAATGTTACAGGCAAGAAAAATGTTATGCCATCAACCATCAAAAAATGAAACATTATGCCATCCAATGGGGACAGTGAGATTTCAGGGCTTCATTCAAGATCAAAATGTCAGAGAGCAAGCATCAACTGCATTGAATTATATACATTCATGGAGTAGAATACAAGACCAAATCAGAGCTCGCCGACTCCATATGGTCACAGAAGGTCGAATTAGGCAAAAGAAATTGGAAAATCAGTTAAAGCTTGAAGCTAAGCTCCATGAGCTCGAGGTACTGTGAGTCTGTGACTATCTCCTAATTGTCATTACTGCTTTGTTTTATTGCCTATAATAATTATTAGTACTTTGCTGCCAGTCTTGTGCAGCCTCTCGTTTGGTGGGAGGCCAATGTAATTATAGTTAATTTCTTAGTAACATGATTTATTAGGAGTCAGAAACCAATTTAAAAACAAAAATTAAAAAAATCCTCTTTCTATGGCATTTGAAATCAGTAAATTTTCTTCTGTTAATACTTTTTTTGGATAAGGTCATCTCATACTTTTCTTGCTCTTGTAATTATACCTGTTCTGATGGTATTTGCATTTATTCAATTTATCAGCAAATCATCATATCATGTGGTTTAAATTCTAAATATTTGTTTATTTATGTATTTGGTTCGCTAATCCAGACATTTCATTAGAACAACTATACATAGTATTGATTACTGGGACTAGGGGAAGGGGTTGAGTGAATATGCTTTAAAGGCGAAGCATATGCCACTAGTGAGTTCCCCGCTGAACCTAATTACACCAACTAGTTACATGATTGAGAACAAGGTGCTACCTTGTATTATCCTTTAAGACAGAGATTTCTGGTCCTATATATTGTCCCTTGAATCAGTTGGGAGACATTTTTTTTATTTTCCTCGATTGTGCATCTTATATTCTTATTTCATCTATATAGCAAAGCTAGTTGTGTTGGATATTGGATCTCGTAGTCGTGACCATGACTAGCTATGAGCATTCTACATAATGTTTAGCTCGCTAACAATCAAACATCAAGTCTTGAAAATGTTTGAAGAGAAACTAATGGTTTTCAGTAATATTTAGCAGTCACTTTTACAATTTGAAGTCTATTAGACTTGGTAATAAAACTTTGTGTTGCCTATTATCGCACTTTGAATTAGGTTTTATGGAGGGAAGTAGGGTGGCCATTGCTTTGTAGTTTCTAGCACGGTTTTCCTAGTTGCCTTCGTGCTATGCGTATGCGTTCCTTTAGCGTCCATTCTCGGGTTGTGATCAATAAGATAGCTTTAATTTAATTAGACCAAAGGCCGCTTGGCTGTTTTGAAGCACATCCAAGCGGATATACATATACTGGAAATGAACTCGCAAAACATAAAAACAGAAAATTAGATTGTGAATTATTAAAACACATGGCATGCCCAAAATTCATCACCATAGTTTGGTCCCGAAAAGTTGAATAAGCAAGCATATGGGTAGAACTTACCTTCTCTGTTAAAGCACATTTGTTATAATTACAAATGTTACAAACTCAGTAAAACTCATCCTTGAAAACCGGCTTGCAAGGGGAGAGTGTCTAAGAGCTTATAAACATATGATTAAGCTTATGCTTAATCCATGTGGAATACTAAAGATCATAACAACATTGGTTTGTGGGTTTTTTTTTTTTTTTTTTTTGGGGGGGGGGGGGGGGGGGGGGTGTTGTTGGGTGGGGGGGAGAAGGAACTTGTATTAGTGGCAAAGAGTAACACAGTTTGTGTGGTTAGCTTTTTAGAAATATTTCCCGTTTCCCATGCAACTAAAGCATATTAGCTATCTAGCTTTTCGTTATTTATTTTATTATGCATATCGTTTCATATTTTCTCTTACGCAGCTTTCAAAAGCATCTAAGCTCCTTAAAACAGCTAAAAGCTAACCTTATCTGAACATCCAGGATGGATGGCCATTGCTTAACAATTGTTAATTTGCTCAATAGGTGGAATGGTGTGGTGGCTCTGAAACCATGGAGGAAATCCTTTCCAGGTTACAACAGCGAGAAGAAGCCGCTATTAAGCGTGAGCGAACCATGGCATATGCCTTCTCTCATCAGGTCTGCCCTGAGAACACTTACATCCTCAGTTTTAATACTAATGGTTAAGAGTTATAGAAAATTAATGCATAAATTTGACTAGCAGTGGAGGGCCAACTCTAGCCAATATCTAGGCCAGGCTTCATACAATCTTGGAAAGGAAAACTGGGGTTGGAGCTGGATGGAGCGCTGGATAGCTGCTCGCCCTTGGGAGATCCGGGTTCATGTACATTCTCCTGAATCGAAGAAAGTGCAAACCAAGCAGAGCAAATTATATAAAATGGGAAATCAGCCAGAGAAGAAATTAACAGTTTCATTCAAACCTGCTTTATCAAATGGGAAGGGAACCACAAAAGTGAAAAACTTGGTCTACCCAGCTGCTGAAAAATAAGCTGCCTAAGAATCATCTTTATGTTGGCTTAAAATTGAAGACATACCCAGCTCAAAGATTTTAGCTTTACCAATTTCTGTCATGAATTTATTGTGGTTGTTTTATATCTTGGTTTATTAATTTGCCCATTTGGATTTGGTATGAATCTGTCCTTGTGTGTAAATAAGATAACTGACATTATATTATTGTTGGATTGTCAGTAATATAATTATACACATTGTACATATATATTAAAATGCGTGTTTAACTTGGCTTTGTCTTTAAAATTCATTTCCCTAACATATAAACTTATTCTGATTGTCGTGTGGCCTATGATGGAAAATTCTGAACTCAATTATTTGGATTCTTAGAGCATATGGCTTTTTAAAATATGAAGCTTTAAGAAAGAAGGGTCCAAATAGTACGGAATCCAATCATTCATAGCGTGAGAGAAAGCAATGGAATATCAGATTATGATGCAGAGGCAAATAAGCTCTAATATTTATATTATATCTACACTACATAAAGAATATTCAACAAAGCATAATCCAACTCATGCGTCCATTATATATAAACTATATACATTCTTCATTTGCCTCCTTAATTAAGGTATTTGATATGCATCAAGAATACTACATCGTCTCCTTTTCCTCTTCTCTACCATTCTTCCCCCATTAATCTACATATTCTTCTGCTCATGCGTACCAATTTCCCCACCAAGTACTCATGATTTTATTACTCTCATTTAAAAGACTAGCAATACGGTTGGCCACCTAAACTTTCAGGCTTTCTTAATTCTAAAGGTTTATTAAAATCTTCTCCATTTATGTACATATGCTTCACCCACATTCCTCTGCCGTGCGTATTAACTATTAACAAACCATAAGTAACAACAATCATAAAGCAAATGTCACAATCTCAACATAAGGCAACTGTTTTTCCCCCCTCCTCCCCTAAAGAGTAGAAGAAAGCTCCTGGTTAAGACTGATGAATTCAATTAGGCACTGAGATTTTACAGCGTAGGGGACCATAGACAGATGGCCAACTACCACATTTTGGTGGTATCCATCTTTGCATTCTTCCATAATTAAGCAGGTTGAGTACAATCCATTCCCCTTTTATGGTTCCTACTTCAGATGTGCTCCACTTAGCACCACAAGGTCGGCACGCAGCCTGTTACTTATATTTATCAACCATACTCGTCATAATCATCATGGAACATCATAGATACCAACCCAACCTGATCTTTAATGCCAAAGTGAAATTTTGACAACTTGTAATTCAGATCTATGCCCTCTTTATTGCACAACCTAAAAATAACTTTTTTTGAATACAGGCTAGCTTTAAATCTCTAACACATAGGCTCAATAAGAGAAACAAGATTTGTAATAATGCGGGCACACAGGGGTTTCAGGGTGGTTCATGAATTTAAGTTGAGGCCTGATTAAGACTCATCCAACTTGTCCTTCAAAATATAAACTAAAAAGACTCATCCAACTTGCATTAATTCAGTAAATAGGTTCTCAAGACTTATATAGCAAATTCGCATTCATAATAAACATTTTTCAAGTTAGTTTATAGTATATGCTAAAGTTCCTAGAGATGGACAAGAAAGAACCTGCTTAACGAAATTTCACATTTTTTCCTTCTCAACTTGGGGGGAGAAATTATTGTGGAATAAATTATTATTCTACTTCTTTTCAACCATCAATGAGCTGTAACTAAAATGACATTTTCTTTCCTTGTAAGAACAAAGTGGATGGTGAGTTCAGTACGCACCGAATGTGCTTAAACTTACCACCAGAACTATCAAGTTCAGTGCTCCGAAAACCCAAGCAACCAAATTGATGAAAATTATAAGATATTCTTTCAATTCTTTTGCAAGTTTAAGGAAATCCTTGAGGCCGATTGGACTGTTCCATTGGAATGCAGTAAAGGAACAAAACAATCACAAGTCACAAAGAAACTTCCCCACATCAACCTGAGAAATTAACCATTACTAAAAGTAGACGAAAAAAAAGTGCCTGGTGTTTTATGACTAAGTGTTCAAAATAGAAATGAAAGCAAACAGTTCTTGGAAAAAACTAGTTGCAATTTCACCAGTTGAAACTCCAAAAATGGAAGCTGAAGGCAAACAGCATGACATAACAAAAAAGTCTGACAACAGAAACACTTAGCAATCCAATTCAACAAAGCTTAAACAGCGTTTGAGCTTTAAGAGCCCACGCAAACATAACAACAAAGCTAAAAACATAATCAGCTGATAGAAGCTAAACAAACCACGGATTGAATAACCTGAACTGCACTCAGATTTCTTCTCCCCACGGTACAAGCACCATCGATTGAATTGACCAAACATTCTCCTCCCTACTAATTCTTGATCGGCATAAAAGCTTACTTTCTTAGCCTCCTTCTGGAAGATAGAAGACTCCTGCATTAGCATTTTAACATTAAAAAAGAAAATGTTAATAACCAAATGAGGAAGCATATTAAGAAGAATTCGAGAACTGGGTTTTGAAGTAGCACCTTGTACAGAGAGGGAATTCCGGATTATTATTATTATTTTTCAATCAATGGCGAGAATTGGAGGAAGCAGAGGACAGCTTATGGGAGATGCCGTCGTGTTCCTCTTCACCCTGGAAACGTGCTGGAACTCGAAACCCGGAGAATCCGCCAGGGGCGAAACCGATTCCTGAAATGGAAGACTGATGGAATGTTGGTGGAATAAGATGGGGATGAGTGGCAGTGGCAATGGTCGGGTCTATCCAAGCGCGAACTGAAGGTGTGTTACTGGACTGAAGGGGTCCCCTCTGTTGAAAAAACTGGTTTTGGCCGAAAAACGGCTGCAGTAGTTGCTGAGTGGAAGTTGTAGGTGGCGAATTGAAGATAAATTCACCACCAACACCACTACTACTGGCACTACCAGTTTCTGCACCTGTACCAGCATTCCAAGCTAGCATTCTCTGGAAGCGGTTAATCTCTGCTGGGTGGTGGTGGTGCTCAGACCACCCAGCAGATGACCCATCAAAACCCAACGGTGTGGCTCCAGAGAAGAGCATATGCTCATGCTCATGCTCATTTTGATGATGGGTCTGGGCTTGGTGCTGGTGCAGAAGAATTGGGTCGTGAAAAGATTGAAGTGAGAGCCGCAGATCTTGGCTCTGGCTACTGGTTCTTGACAGCAAATCTGGTGGTGGGTGGTAATTCTGAAACTGTGTGGTCTCAGCAGATGCACCCATTGGGAAAAAGGACTTGATTGTGTCAGCAATGGAGTCTGAGTCCATCGATGGTGGTAGAAAACTCGAACTACTACTACTGTTATTATTCGGGTTCTCGCTCATTTGATGCTGAAGATTATGAATATTAGTATCTGAAACTCTACCACCATCGCAACCCACCATTGTAGTTGCTGTCCTACAGCCAGAAGCAACGGTATCCACCGCGCTGCAGTGAATACCAGTTGGATTCTGGTTCTCGTCGAGTATCTGGGTCTGGTGCTGGTGTTGCTGCTGGTCTTGTTGTTGTGAGATGGTCAAAGTGGTGGGCTTCCATGCTGGAAGCTCTTCGAGTTCGTCGATGGCGGTTTTGGCCTTTTTGATGAGCCAATCGACGGCCTTGCTGGGACGGTCGTAGCCGAGGCGGTCCTGGACGTCGTAGAACTGGATGGCGGTGTGTGCGGAGAGGCGTACACGGCGGTCTCTGGGTCCCTTTGCAGTGCAGACCTTGCTGTGGCGGTCCTTGCGTCCAGTAGAGCGAACAATGTGGCCTCCTTGGACCTCTACGATCTCGCCCCCTCCGCTTCTTATCCCAAATCTTGTCGATGTGTTTGCTTGGTGGTGGTTCTCTCCCATTTTTCTTGCATATTCGATGCAAGTTGAAGTAGGAGGTGGAGGCGGAGCTGAAGCTGAAGCTGAAAATAAAAAGTGAGAGCGTTTCTTTGGGGTTTGTGGTTGTGAGAGTGAGTCTAGGCCTCCATACAAAAACTGCTGATGATTTTGGTTCTGGTATTGATGGGGGTATTGCTGGAAATAGAAAACTGGGTCTTGAGGGTGATGATTTTCTTTTTGTTGTGATGGAGAATCTTGATGGTGTTGCTCTTCTTCTAAGTGACTTGAATTTAGGTAATAATGATGATTCCTTTGAGGATCCAGACTCAGTCCGTTGTGCTTTTGCTCTTCCAGCTTTTAATGGAACAGCAAACTTTTTCTTAGTGGGTTGTTGATTCTTTACTCTCCTTTTTCTTCCCAGTAGTACTAGTACTCTCCTCTTGTTGCTTGTGCAACTGCCACCACTCTGAAACCTGATACTTCTGCTTCTGCTGATGCCTCTCCCAAAACGCCCTGCCATTCAGTTTTCCCAGTTCCATTTACTCAACACCGCAAACCAAAGCCCCCAACCTATTCTGATAAAAGAATAAAGAAAACCAAGCAAGACCCAGAAGCCTAAACGAACTCTATTTTCAGCCTAACCCATCTCTCTGCCTTTCTCTCTCTCTCTCTCTCTCTCTCTCTCTTTTTACACAGCTTTTGATAATTGTGCCTCTTTTATGTACCAAGCAGTACAAATAGGGTCAATTATTTAATACCCCACTTGACCAAGCAAAGCAGGGAACTAGAAACACCCACTTTCAAGAGGGATCTTGTTGGGAAACTTCCTGCAAATTTTCCATATTTTTTCCTCGCAGGCACTGTGAGTGAGTAAAAGAGAGAAAAGAGAGGAGAATGTGAGTGAGATTTGTGTGGTGGTGGGGTGGTGGTGGTGGTGGTGATGATGGAACAGTATATAGAGGCTATAGGGAAGAGGAATTCTTTGTAGGCCTATAAGAGCCCTTGATGATGCCAGTGATGAGTGTGGCAGTGTTTGGTCAGAAAGAGGATTAAAGATCCCTGTGATCTCATCACTGCGTCTCCTGCTGTTCTTGTACAAGCTACACTACACATAACAACAACCCAAACTCTTTCTCACTCATTCAATCACCTTAACTTTTAGCTCCTCGCCTCCTCTCTCCCTTACAACTTTCACCCCTAAACTTGTTTTTTTGTTGTTCAGTGTTTTTCTTTTTTACATCTTGGTAAGAAGTTATAACTGTTGATTATATGGCTGAAGAGATTGTCTCGATGCTTCGGTGGACTATATAGATCCTTTATATGCTACCACCAACCCATTTGAAAGTGACCCCATTCAACTTTTTCTGGTCTCTCTCTCTCTCTTTAATGCTTCACTTGAAAGACCCAACATCATCATTTTTTTTTTCTCATTTCCCTTCTCCCAACCGACCTTTTTCTTGTTTGTCGGATCGATGCACACTGAATAATAACGGCCACACTTGTTTCTTTTTTTCTTCGTTAATTTTTTTTTTTTTTTTTTGCTGAATAAAAGGGGTGGCAACGACCATTTTGTAACTAATCCTTCAAGACGTGACATAATAGGACATCCGGTTAGAAAATGTTGGATTGGTCCATAATTATTGTTATCGGGGCGTTACAGACTTCACCCTAACACCTCAAAAAAATTACCAAGAGAGGCACAATACAAGCTAGGAAATTGTCCTCCACACGGTATCATCACGACTCAAACAAGAGACCTTGTGCTTGCATGTGAAATCTCTCCCAACTGGGCCACCCCTCCTTGGGCCTTCGTTAATTAACTTAATCTGTAACAAAATATGTTCTTACATATTTGTCCTGTTTTCTCATTAAATAACCCTGATGATATCTTCTTATCTTTTGGGAGCGGGACCAGAGGCTTGGGGAGCCCTGTCTATTATTAATATCCTGCGTGGGTTCCATGTAATCAACATTTTCTACATGGCTTTGTAGTTTGTACTGTTGAATTCTTTGTCAACCAATCGATTAGGACACTCAATAAAAGATTTAAGTTAATCCATTTTTTTTTTTCAATGCTGCAAATGGAATTTTAGATCTAGTTTAAAAATATTCTAAATTATCATAATCTCAAAACATATCAATATCATAAAAGTAAAAACTTAAATAAAACATATATATTGACATTTATAAATCCTAGATCCACAATACTTTCATAATATTTTCACAACAAATTCTTACTATTGGTTAAAAGAGTGATGTCAATGACAAACCCAAATTATAACTAGTAAAAATCTAGCACCTAAGATTTGTTGTGAAAATATATATTTTTTTTAATATTGTAATATATTAAAAAAAATCCAGAACAGTACCCGCATGCAGAAAAATCACTATTCACTGCACAGTCCAGAACACTATGCAGAGTTACTATTCAGAAAAGCAAGGGGACAAAACACTGTTCATAAACAGTGACCAGTTACTGTTCACTCTACAGTACCCAGACAGAATCATGGAAATCACTGTTTGCTTTCAGCTGAAAAGTTATTCACCTGAAAGTAAAAGCATTTCACCTCCCGTGATTCCAGGGCTCTCCTGATCTGATCCAAGGCTCCCTCCTGCTATATAAGGGACCCTTCTCCTCAGTATTCAGCAGGCTTAATACTCCTAAGTCCTCTCTTACAGAGCTCTTTTACTTGGTACTCTGAAATACTTTGTAATCAGAATGGCTCTCTTCTCCCTTCCTCTAGTTTACACTTGTACCAGAACTACACTTGTAACCTATTTATGCTTCCGCCCCCAATGCCCTCTGTGTCTGTTGTATCCATTCACCATTTTGGTATCAGAGCCAAGTTTTGGTATCAGAGCCAAATACTTAGCTTTGCACTCCAGAAACTTACCCCCATTTTGGTATCAGAGCCAAGTTGTGGCCGATAGTAAGTGTTTGTAAGTTACTGTAACTATTTTGATTTTCAATCAAGTTGGCTGGTGATACCGCCATAGTTATCCAATATTTTGTGGTTATACATTACTTTGAAGTATGTTATCTCTAACAAACATTATTTTGTTTTACATCTATTTTCTGATAGCACTTCCACTCCCATATGTTGCATTTTTCATCTACTACTTCATCTTAGCCAGTTTTTACTGTTCTTTCTTTTGGTGGTAGGCTGAGCCTCCCGTTCATTCAAACTGTTTATTATCTTGTGATTATCTGTTTAAGCTAATCCTTTACTTCCCAGTTATCCTTTCTTCTCGTCTTTGTTTCTTTCCCCACAATTTGTTGCAGATGTGTACTAAGCCAGATTCTATGAAGAATGTTATCCAGTAAGACTAGGAGTAAGCCCGGTTTTGTGTCCGTTTGCTGCCCAGTAAGACTAGAGTACCGAGGTTGGTGTAAACCTGCGTCAAACAGTAAAGCCCGTTGAGCCGTTAGCAAGGAGTGCGTTAGGCGTTAGGGTGTGAGCGATAGGGTTTGTCAACACCAATAATAGGGAATAGCGGCAGTTAGTAGTAGCAGACAACACAAAAGGCATCCGAGCCACAGTAAGTTGGTAACTAGTCACAGAAGGCGTCCATACACTCCCTGTTTCAGATCTAAGGTTAGATCCAGAAATTGGAAAATAAAGATTGTCTAGGTTGTAATTGATTTCTTAGGCTTCTAATCCAGAATGATAAATAGGATGTTTAGAAGGAGTGACTCTTCCACTTCCATTAGATCTAGCAGTACAAACCCTCCTGAGATTCCACAAGAAGATGGAACAATCAACTCAGAGTCGTACCAGCTTTCAGATCTAGATCAGAAGTTAGGAGATTGGAACATACCCAAAGTTCCCACAACCCAGGTCTATAAGTCATCTTCATGGTCATTGAAAAAGTCTTTCAGAACAGACTACCATATTAGGACTATAGAACAAGTTTACAGCATTAACAAGGAATATGAAACCTGTTATTTGTTGTCCCCTGCAGCCGTGAAAGCTCACAGGGAAAAAGATCATAAATTCCTCCATATAGGACTTGTCCAAGTTGGAGTAAAACAATTGATCAGATAAGGATTGAACAACTCAATCCTTATGGCCCTTAGAGACACCCGCCTCATCAGGTTTAATGATAGTCTCCTAGGAACCATAGAATCCAGTTTGAGTAATGGTCCAGTTCACTTCGATTGTTACCCAAACCTCACAGTTGCACTTGACGACCCTCACATCTTGAAGGTCCTCACTCTCAACATTAAAACCCATGGAAACCTTGTGTTACATGGTACCAGACAGATTGCTCTTATATACAGGGTGTATTATAAGTGCATGAGAACCAACATGTCCATTCAAGCATTCGATAAGAGAAAGCCAGGAGAAACTACTCTTATCCAAACCTCGGATGTTAGATCCACTGTTCAGGTACCTAAGACCCTGAAATGGTCTGAAATAACATTCCCAGCACAATGGACTTTAGAAAATGAGAATTATCCTCTACAGGTCCAGAACCCTGTTAGGAACCCATATCTAGATATCATCCAGCAGCTAGCCGATGGAACGGTTAGACTAAGCTTTGATCAGTCTAGGTTTAGGTCACCCTTAGATTATGATGTACCCAGATCTCCCATAGATCTACACCATAGGTCTAGATCCATAGATCTACGCCAACCCTTTAAGCAGCCAACTATCCTCTTAAAAGATAGACCTGCATCCCAGTATAGTTCGTCTAGAACACGAGCTCCCTTTCCTACCTCTAGAAGAGATTTAGGTCCGCAGTTTCAAGGTGTTAAAGACCACTCCCAGGTTAGTACCCCTTGTTACACAGCCAAACAAGACTCAGTTGCTGATCAAGAAGAAGACAGCACTAGTCAGGACAGTCTTAAGCCCCCTTCACCATCAGGATCTGATTTTAAGAATCCTATTCAGCAGGAAACTGAATATGACTATCAGTTCCTAGTGTTGACAAAGGAATTCATCCCTGATATGGAAGCTCTTGAAAAGGAATTTAATTCTGAAAAGAACAGGATTAAAAGAGAAACCTATAGAGCCAACCATACCAAGGAACAAAAGATTGAAGTTTTGGAGAAATGGAAGTTATTCATGAAAGAGGTAAAAGCCGATTATCCTTTCTTTGAATACTTTGAGAAACATTTCAAATGGCATAAAAAGAATAGTGTCATGTCCAAAACCAAACCACCGCCACCAACAAAGGCTAGACATTCAACACAAGAAGTAGAGAAGCTAGTCTCTCCTTCACCATAACTAAATGTCTTAAAAGCCCACGTATCCTCTAGCAGTTCTAATGAATCCTCCTCAGAAAATGAAAAGGAGAAAGAACCACTAGATGACCAGCTTGGTGATCCACCTCCACTTCCTCCTAAAAAATGGATATCCAAATACAGAGGGAACCCAGCCTTCAAGAATTTCCATAGGAAAAAGTTAGTTTCCAAGGAATATAAATGTCAGAAACTAATAACCAATGGCTTCTATAAGAAACGAAATCCCAACACCATTGCCAACCTCAAACCTAAAGCAAAAGGAAAATGCTTTCGGTGTGGAAAGAAAGGACATTTCAAGAAAGAATGTCCAGGCAAATCCCCCACCCATTCTTTAGTACCTGAAGATATTTCCAAGGCCTTAGAACTTAACCATCCAGAAAGTAAGCCCCCCAATAGTTCTATTGACCGAAAAACCTGCCAGATTTACCAAAATTCATCCTCTCCTGGAGTTCCAGGTAGCACCTCTAGTAGCCCAGATGAAACCATACTTTGCCAAAATAGTTGTCGCAGGAACAACACTATCAAGGTCCTTTCTAAACAAGAAGAATTGCTCCTAGATCTCATAGAACAGATCAAGGACCCAGAAGAAAAGTCTCGGAGACTTAGCGAGTTCCACAAAACCCTAGTCAAGGAAGCCAATACATCTGAACCTAGATTCCAAGAACCCAAAATTGATTTGGAAAAAATCTACAATAGGTTTACCAGATCCAAGAAAGAAATCACTATCCAAGATCTTCAAAAAGAGATTAAGGATACCAAATCCGAGATTGTAACCCTTAGGCAAAAATTAATCATCCTCAAGGTTGATCATGGTCTTATGGACCAAAGAGTTAAAAACCTAGAGTATACTTCTCATCAAGGCAATGAGGACAGAATCTCATTACAAAACCCCTCTGATGATGACATAGTTAATCCTACTGCAGACATGGGATCAGAACCATCCAACAGATCGTTCTTACAAACCATCAGTAGGCTTAACTTCCAAAAATGGCATTCCAAAGTCAGGATTGTCATCAGTAAGGATTTTCAATTCGAGGTTATAGCCCTAATAGACTCGGGCGCTGATCTCAACTGCATTCAAGAAGGAATCATTCCCTCTAAATACTTCCGGAAAACCAAAGAAAGGTTAACCTCCGTAAGTGGTGGAAAAATGCAGATTGAATTCAAAATCCCAAAAGTACATGTTTGCCAAGACAATACGTGTTTTAAAACCACCTTTGTTCTTGTGAAAAATATGACAGATAGGGTCATCTTAGGAAACCCATTCATGTGTCTGTTGTATCCTTTCACCACAGATAGTGAAGGAATCACTACCCATCCTTTTGGCCAACCAGTCAAGTTTAAGTTTCTTAAGAGTCCTGAACCTAGAGACATCAATTGTCTCCAAGAGGTTTCCATCTCTAAGACCCTTAACCTTATCAAAGCCAAAACCCAACACCTTAAGTACCTTAGTAATGAACTAAGTTACAAGAGGACTGATGAGAAATTAGCTTGCAAAAGTTACCAATCAGACATTAGAAAATTTGAAGAAGAACTCAAGCAGGAAGTCTGCTCTGACCTTCCCACAGCCTTTTGGCATAGGAAAAGGCACGAAGTTGCACTACCATATATCAAAGATTTCCATGAAAAGGATATCCCTACCAAAGCCAGACCTATCCAAATGAGTCAAGAACTTATGGATACTTGCAAGACAGAAATAGAGGATCTTCTTAAGAAAGGAATCATCAGAAACTCTAGGTCACCATGGTCATGTCCAGCCTTTTATGTCCAGAAAAACGCTGAGATAGAAAGAGGTGTCTCTAGACTTGTCATCAATTACAAGCCCCTTAACAAAGTCTTAGAATGGATTAGGTACCCTATTCCTAACAAAAGAGACTTAGTTAACAGGCTTAGTAAAGCAGTAGTTTTCAGTAAGTTTGATATGAAGAGTGGTTTTTGGCAGATACAGATCAGTGAGTCTGATAGGTACAAGACAGCCTTTACCACACCCTTTGGCCATTACGAATGGAATGTAATGCCCTTTGGTCTAAAAAATGCACCTTCTGAATTCCAAAATATCATGAATGAGATTTTTAATCCATTCTCAAGCCACACCATTGTTTACATTGATGATGTACTCATCTTCTCAGAATCCCTAGACAAACATTGGAAGCATCTCAGAACATTCTTCCAAACCATTAAAAGAAATGGGCTTGTTGTCTCGGCCCCAAAGATTAAGCTTTTCCAAACAAATGTAAGGTTCTTAGGTTTTGATATAAAACATGGAGTCATCAAACCCATAGATAGAGCCATTCAGTTTGCAGAAAAGTTTCCAGATGAGATCCTCGAAAAAACCCAACTTCAAAGGTTCTTAGGATCCCTCAACTACATTTCTGATTTCTATCAAAACCTTCGGCAACAATGCAAGCCTCTTTTTGATAGACTCCGAACCAACCCTCCTCCTTGGACACTCACACATACATTGGCTGTTCAACAAATCAAAAAATATGTCAAAACACTCCCTTGCCTCGGAATCCCCTCTGAAAATTCCTTCAAGGTAGTCCAGACAGATGCCTCTAACATTGGTTATGGTGGCATTCTCCTTCAGCGTGCTAGTCTCACTTCCCCAGAACAAATTGTCTGTTTTCATTCAGGAATTTGGACTCCCACTCAACTTAATTATAGTACTATTAAAAAAGAGATTTTATCTGTAGTACTATGCATTTCAAAATTTCAAAGTGATCTTTTGAACCAAAAGTTTTTATTACGAATTGACTGTAAATCTGCAAAACATGTTTTAGAAAAAGATGTTCAAAACATTGCATCAAAACAAATTTTTGCACGTTGGCAAGCCATTCTTTCAGTTTTTGATTTTGACATTGAATACATAGCAAGGACTCAGAACAGTATTCCTGACTTCCTAACCCGTGAATTTTTGCAGAATCCAGAACAAAATGTCCGGGAAGAAACCCGTACAGCCCTAAACCCCCAAATTACTTAAACAGCAAAACACTAGAAGTACCAGTCAGGCACAAAACCCTGGCCCTTTAGTACCCTTTTCCAGTTCACCCAAGGTTGCACCTGTGTCACCATCCATTGTTGCCAATCGTTATTTGGTCTCCACAATTCCAAAACCAAATTACCAAAGGCCCCAAGGACAACACAGTTATAGTTCTGCTTTAGCCACACTTCCTTCCAAAGCATCTTCTCCATATACAGTTGAAGAACCCTTTGGCCCGATTGTGCCTAAGCAACCTTCTTTTACTCTCCCTCCAAGAACAGGTAGAGCCTCTTACATCAAGAAACCTTTTGTTCAGCACATCTCTTATGTTGAGCCTCACTTAGCCCATATAACGGATCCGCTAGCATTAGCAATGGAAGTATTGCCTCATGAATGGCATTTCCTTCCCAAAAGCCCAGAAAAGAGCATCAAATTCTATAAAGGCATCCTCACCCAAGAAAAGTCTGCAAGAATAGAAGATATCAGAGACAGGAATAATCCCTCAATAGTCTTATACCATAAGTTCATAATCCAGAGTTTTGTAAGTTGCAAAGATTGGGGACACCCCTCCACTCTCAAAACACTTACAGTACTCAAGGGCTCAGAACCCCTGTATAATTATTATGATTACATGGATGCATTTGAAAAGGTATTATTCTTTCAAAATGAGACCTATGACCACTCATGGTTCATCCAGTTTGACAGGAATTTCAAAGGACAGATACCTTCTTGGTTCCTCAAGTGGTGGGAAATGTTTGGATCAACTCCACAGAACTTCCCAGAAACCCTACAGGATGCACTAAGATATTTCAATTCCAGGTTCCAGACAAATGAGCATTCTTCACAGTTTCCGGCCATCTTGCATATGACAGTTCAATACAAGATCCACTGGATTAGCATGTGGAATTATGCTATCAATCAGAATCTACTCGATAGGGAATTCTTTACAAAATGGTGGGATAAATTCAGACCTACTGATGCTATCTCCAAACTATATAAAGACTTTCCTCTTCCAGTTCAGAAACCTATAGCTCATTGCACAAGATCACAATCAAGCCTAGATTCCGTGCAGATCTCCGGAAAATCTAGTAAAGAACTCAAGGATCTTGCCCAGCAGCTACTCCTTCAATCCGCACAACTAGAGTCAGCAGAAAAGAACTCTCCTGCCTCTTCAGAAGTCTCTTGCAACCGTGTCCCAATTGACCCATTCCAGGATTCTCAAGATCCTTATGAAGGTTATAATTTGGACAGCGATTGAAGAACGGCTCCCAGGTGCTCCAGAATAGCCCTAGAAGCCCAGACAAGCCCAAAATGCACCTTTGCAAAACCGGTTACTATTTAGAACAAGTACTCGCATGCAGACAAATCACTATTCACTGCACAGTCCAGAACACTATGCAGAGTTACTATTCAAGAAAAGCAAGGGGACAAAACACTGTTCATAAATAGTGACCAGTTACTGTTCACTCTACAGTACCCAGACAGAATCATAGAAATCACTGTTTACTTTCGGCTGAAAAGTTATTCACCTAAAGGTAAAAGCATTTCACTTCCCGTGATTCCAGGGGTCTCCTGATCTGATCCAAGGCTCCCTCCTGCTATAAAAGGGACCCTTCTCCTCAGTATCCAGCAGGCTTAATACTCCTAAGTCCTCTCTTCCAGAGCTCTTTTACTTGGTACTCTGAAATACTTTGTAATCAGAATGGCTCTCTTCTCCCTTCCTCTAGTTTACACCTACACTTGTAACCTATTTATGCTTCCGCCCCCAGTGCCCTCTGAACGGCACTCTTTGTTTGTTTGTAACTTATTCGATAATGTTTAGAGGCAGGTTTCTTCCTATGGGATTTTTCAGAGGGTTCTTCACCTTTGTGTTTGGATTTCTTTTTGGGAATGATTGAAGGTAAGCCATATTGGGTACAGAAATTTCCTATTTCGTACTTGGCTTTGCTCTTGTTGGCTTGACTCTGGATTTTAAGATCTCTACACATCTTCATTCCTTCATTTCGGATCGTGCTTGAGATGTCTCCATAGGTTAGGTTATCATAATCTATGACACCTAAGGATTGTCGCAAATGCCACAGTACAGAATAGGTTCATAATCTGCTTGTCGCATTACTATCTGTCCGGGCTCTATGTAGTCAATCCTTTCGGTATGGAGAGATTCAGAATACGGCCTGGTGGTGAATACTGTAATTCTCCTAGTATTTCCAACAAAGTGGTAATTCTGCCATAACTCATGGGTGACATCTATAATCTCATTGTTGGATGGTGATTTCTTTCTTAGATTTGGTAAACCTATTGTAGATTTTCTCCAAATCAACTTTGGGTTCCTGAAACCTAGGCTTGGATGCACTGGCTTCCTTGACTAGGGTTTTGTGGAACTCACTAAGTCTCTGAGCTTTCTCTTCTTGGTCTTTGATCTGTTCTATGAGATCTAAGAGCAGTTCTTCTTGCTTGGAAAGAACATGGACAGTTTTGTTTCTACAACAACTATCCTGACAGGCTAGGATCTCATCTGTATCGCTAGAGGAACTAGAAGATACCCTGGAGGTTTCAGAAGATGTCCTAAACAATTGGTGTTTCTCTCGGTCACTAGACTCACTGCTTAGGTGATCAAGTTCTAAGAGTTTGAAGATTTCTTCTCTGTTGGTTTGGTCACTAATGAGGGTGTTGATAAGGGTTTTGGCCTTAGCTTTGCACTCCAGAAAGAGATCAAGGATCATAAAACAGAAATGAGAAATCTCAAGCAGGAATTAACCATCCTTAGGGTTGATCATGGTCTCATAGATTTAAGAGTCAAAAACCTAGAGTTTACTTCTCATCAAGGCAATGAGGACAGAATCTCATTACAGAACCCTTCTGATGATGAAGTAGATGAAACTGTTAATCCTACTGCAGATATGGAGCCTGAACCATCCAATGGATCGTTCTTGCAAACCATCAGTAGAATTAACTTTCAAAAATGGCATTCCAAAGTAAAAATTGTCATAGAGGATTTTCAATTCGAGGTAGTTGCCTTAATAGACTCAGGTGCTGATCTCAACTGCATCCAAGAAGGAATCATTCCCTCTAAGTACTTCCGGAAAACCACAGTATTTGGAATACCATCATTTAGATAGTTATTGGCTACCATGGTTATGTGCTGGATTTTGTTTTGGATTTCTTGTTCAGATAAACCATCTATGTTCCATTCATAGAGTTTAACACTGGAAACTATAAACTGTGTGGTCCTTTCCTCATACTGGAGGTCAGGGGGCGTTGGTCTGGGGTACCAATTCTTGGTAAGGCTGGTTGGGGTTACCTTAGATTGGTAAAGCCTATTTACCTGTAAACCTCGAAATTGGTCTTCTATCTGTTCTAATTCCTTTTTAGTTTCTGAGGAGGTTCTACTAGAACTACTAGAAGCTGTATGGGCATGTAGGGTTTCTAACCGGGTTTCAAGCCTGGGGTCCCTACTGGTTGTGGTGTGTTCTGATGAAGGGGTAATTGGTTCCTTCTTTATGAGATCTTCAAGCTTTTGGGCTACTACTTGTAAGGCTGTTTGGTCCTTAGGTTTGAGGCTAGCTTGTCTGGTTGTGGGGAGCTTGACAAAGGGTTTTTCTGGGGCTTGGATTGGTTTGCAGGGGTCTCCTGATCGAAGGAGAACCTTGTTATCAATACCATCTTAGATAGGGTCATCCTAGGAAACCCATTCATGTGTCTGTTGTATCCATTCACCACGGATAGTGAAGGAATCACTACCCATCCTTTTGACCAACCAGTTAAGTTTAAGTTTCTTAGAAACCCAGAACCTAAAGAGATTGAGTGTCTCCAAAAAGTTTCTGTTTCTAAAAATCTTAACCTCATCAATGTCAAAACTCCTTCAAATCAAGCAAAGAACCTTGATCAAATTGCACCATTCGCCATATTTGATAATTCCTTAAGTCCCAACAAGCTTCAGAAATTATCATCACATCACATTGCATATAAAAGTATTTGCTCCATGACATCTCCTGATTTTAACAAATATGTTAATACGTGGCAGGAAGAAAAGCAAGTATCTTTTTATTCTAGCCCCACTAGTAAGTGGATAATGGCTTCTTCAAGCAGGAACAAAGGAAAAGCCCCTGACCAGGGTTCTCCTTCTACAAAGCATGAAGGCGCTTCTTCTGGTTCAGAACCCAGGGAAGTAACATCCCTTCTGGAACATGTTCCGCTCCAAATAACATTTTCAGGTGGTAATAGGACTGTCACTTTGCATGAAGTTTTATCTAGAAATTTTCAATTTTCAAATGGAACATATACAGGAGTTCCACCCTCCATCAAAATTATTCTTGATAATCTTCAAAGAGCCTTTACCCAAAATAACAGTCGCCTTTTTCAAAGAACCCTCAGAGCACTAGAATTGCACCTAGTAAACCTTGAGACAGAAATTGAGATTGGAAGAAATTCTATTAGTCAACTCTTTGGCAAAGAGGATATCCATTCAATGGATAAAATGACTATTATGGGCACCAATTATGCTAGGTTAAGTCTTAAGACTCAAAACCAGCTAAGAAGTGCTGTTGCCAACTTGCCTTCTGATATACAAGAACGTATATTTAGAAGCAAGGCCATGACTGAATCATGTGACCTATGGTTCAAGCACCTCCAAATCATGGTCATCACTCATTTTCCAGTTTATGATGAATCAGAAGATGCTGCTTTCATCCTAGCAACTTGGGAAAACTACTTTGGAAGCAGTCAAAGGATCTATGAGAAGAAACATCCTTTCCCCGGCCTAATTATCAATTATGAAGATTGGTCCATTGAAGAAGATCCAAACTGGCTTTCAAGAATGTTCGAATATGGGTTCGTCCGACTCATCAGGCTCACAAGCCATGATCAGATCAACCAATTCCCACAGATCATCCGACAGGTTGTCTCAAAAATCAAAAGTCCATTTGTCTCTATCAGATGCTGGAGTACTCTCCCCCATTGGGACAGAAACAATTGGATGGATATCCAACCTGCGCACCACCTTGTACTCATCAACTGGTACACCCACAATGGTCCTTGGTATGAAGGAGACTCTTATCTCCATGATGAAGACCCTAAAGCTCTTGCAAGTTGCTGGAGTGGTTACAACTTTCTGCGGACCTAAATCTCTTCTAGAGGTAGGAAAGGGAGCTCGTGTTCTAGACGAACTATACTGGGATGCAGGTCTATCTTTTAAAAGGATAGTTGGCTGCTTAAAGGGTTGGCGTAGATCTATGGATCTAGACCTATGGTGTAGATCTCTGGGTACATCATAATCTAAGGGTGACCTAAACCAAGACTGATCAAAGCTTAGTCTAACCGTTCCATCGGCTAGCTGCTAGATGATATCTAGATCTGGGTTCCTAACAGGGTTCTGGACCTGTAGAGGATAATTCTCATTTTCTAAAGTCCATTGTGCTGGGAATGTTATTTCAGACCATTTCAGGGTCTTAGGTACTTGAACAGTGGATCTAACATCCGAGGTTTGGATAAGAGTAGTTTCTCCTGGCTTTCTCTTATCGAATGCTTGAATGGACATGTTGGTTCTCATGCACTTATAATACACCCTGTATATAAGAGCAATCTGTCTGGTACCATGTAACACAAGGTTTCCATGGGTTTTAATGTTGAGAGTGAGGACCTTCAAGATGTGAGGGTCGTCAAGTGCAACTGTGAGGTTTGGGTAACAATTAAAGTGAACTGGACCATTACTCAAACTGGATTCTATGGTTCCTAGGAGACTATCATTAAACCTGATGAGGCGGGTGTCTCTAAGGGCCATAAGGATTGAGTTGTTCAACCCTTCTCTGATCAATGGTTTTACTCCAACTTGGACAAGTCCTATATGGAGGAATTTATGACCTTTTTCCCTGTGAGCTTTCACGGCTGCAGGAGACAACAAATAACAGGTTTCATATTCCTTGTTAATGTTGTAAACTTGTTCTATAGTCCTAACATGGTAGTCCGTTCTGAAAGACTTTTTCAAGGACCATGATGATGACTTATAGACCTGGGTTGTGGGAACTTTGGGTATGTTCCAATCTCCTAACTTCTGATCTAGATCTGAAAGCTGGTACGACTCTGAGTTGATTGTTCCATCTTCTTGTGGAATCTCAGGAGGGTTTGTACTGCTGGATCTAATGGAAGTGGCAGAGTCACTCCTTCTAAACATTCTATTTATCATTCTTGATTAGAAGCCTAAGAAATCAATTACAACCTAGACAATCTTTATCTTCCAATTTCTAGATCTAACCTTAGATCTGAAACAGGGAGTGTATGGACGCCTTCTGTGACTAGTTACCAACTTACTGCCGCTCGGATGCCTTTTGTGTTGTCTACTACTACTAACTGCCGCTATTCCCTATTATTGGTGCTGAGAAACCCTATCGCTCACACCCTAACGCCTAACGCACTCCTTGCTAACGGCTCAACGGGCTTTACTGTTTGACGCAGGTTTACACCAACCTCGGTACTCTAGTCTTACTGGGCAGCAAACGGACACAAAACCGGGCTTACTCCTAGTCTTACTGGATAACATTCCTTCACAGAACCTGGCATAGTACACATCTGTAACAAATTGTGGGGAAAGAAACAAAGACAAGAAGGAAAAGATAACTGGGAAGCAAAGGATTAGCTTAAACAGATAATCACAAGATAATAAACAGTTTGAATGAACGGGAGGCTCAGCCTACCACCAAAAGAAGGAACAGTAAAAACTAGCTAAGATGAAGTAGTAGATGAAAAATGCAACATATGGGAGTGGAAGTGCTATCAAAAAATAGATGTAAAACAAAATAATGTTTGTTAGAGATAACATACTTCAAAGTAATGTATAACCACAAAATATTGGATAACTATGGCGGTAAGTTATTCATGAAAGAGGTAAAAGCTGATTATCCTTTCTTTGAATACTTTGAGAAACATTTCCAATGGCATAAAAAGAACTGTGTCATTTCCAAAACAAATTGGACGCTTCTACCCAAAAAGGATGCACCAAGCTCTAGCAAACCAGAAATCATTAGGTCCAGCCATCCTCCCCAAGAAGCCCTACTCTTCAACCACCGTGGTACCAATGTCATTGCCTCTCCCTTCAAATGTGCAATCACCCCAGAGGAAAATGTTGTCAAGAAGGTAATAGAGCAAAACAACTATACCAATCAGTGTTTAGGAGTCATTGGAAAACAGCTTGATAGGATAGAAGATGGTATTGATAACAAGGTTCTCCTTCAACCAGGAAACCCTAGCAAACCAATCTAGATCCTAGAAAAACCCTTTGTCAAGCTCCCCACAACCAGACAAGCTAGCCTCAAACCTAAGGACCAAACAGCCTTAAAAATTGTGGCCCAAAAACTTGAAGATCTCGTGAAAAAGGAACCAGTCGACCCTTCACTAGATCCCACCTCAACCAGCAAAGATTCAAGATTGGTAACCTTGCATGCTCATGCAACTTCTAGCAGTTCTAGTAGAACCTCCTCAGAAACAGAAAAGGAGATAGAACAAATAGAAGACCAATTTCAAGGTTTACAAGTAAATAGGCTTTACCAACCCAAGGTAACCCCAACCAGCCTTACCAAGAGTTGGTACCCCAGACCAACGCCCCCTGACCTCCAGTATGAGGAAAGGACCACACAGTTCACAGTTTCCAGTGCTAAACTCTATGAATGGAACATAGATGGTTTATTTGAACAAGAAATCCAAAACAAAATCCAGCATATAACCATGGTAGCCAATAACTATCTAAATGATGGTATTCCAAATACTGAGGTTGTAGAGCTCATTGTTTTAGGATTTACTGGAAAACTACTACTTTGGTGGAACAATTGCTTAACAAATACTTCCAAAGAAGATATTAAGCATGCTGTTCAAAAAGATGCGGATAAGAACCCTATCTTTGACGAATGCATAGGAAGAGGAGTTCCCGATGGAGTCAATACCCTGATCTATACGATCATGAAACACTTCATAGGCAAACCTAGCAATATCACATCTAGGATTTACGACCAGTCGAGTAACCTTAGATGTAAGAACCTTGGGGAATACCGGTGGTATGAAGATGTGTTCACCACTCGAGTAATGCATAGAAGTGATTGCAACTCTCCATTTTGGAAGGAGAAGTTCATCAATGGATTACCCACACTGTTTGGACAGAAGGTTAAAGAAACTCTTGCAGTATATATATATATATATATATATATATATATATATATATATATAAGTTAAAGTATAACATTTATTATTGTTACGCTCTTGTTACGCCATATCAGCAGTGTAAAGGGGTGGGTTGTGCTAGTGGTATTGGGCTGCCTCCTGCTGCACTAAGCCCAAGTTTTCTGGATAAGAGAGTCGGGACTGGCCCAGCTTCTGCTTAAGTTGGTCCGGCTTGTGCGCAAACTAGGCCAAATCTGCCAAGGACGTGCTCACAGCAGGCGAAACTGTTTCAGACAAATTGTAGCAGGCAGACATAATAATAATAAAGTAAACAGAAAATATTTAGCCACTTTAATGGGGAATTGACCAAATAACCCTTAAAATTAATTACAATAGCAATACTATTTGTTTTCTTTTTTACGGAAGAGAAAAAAAAAGGCATAAAAGAGGATTATAAGCATGGGTTAGTCGAAATATTAGGGGAAATCGACCGGAAAATTCAATCTGCAGGAGCAAAACCACAAAGGGGAGAACGTTCCTCCTCAAAGCAGTCAATCTTTCAAGAAAGAGTCCTGCCGTAGAGGTTAACCGCCCTGAGGGAAACGGATCTAAGTGGTTTTCTACGTAGGTACTCTCGATTTTTCTTACAGAGGGCCGGGCTTCATGAAGGATAGAAGGGATTAATCTACCGGTGCATGCCCACCTTTCTAATTCTCACTATTTCTTTCTTTCTTCTCACTTCGTTTTCTTTGCTTATTTCTTTTAAGTTTTCTATTTCTTTTTTCAAAGTTTCGTTGTTCTTCCTCCCTTCTGTTCACAGCAAGACCCTCCTTTTATAGTGCCTGCCGTGACCCGATTTTACTGTTTTAACCCTTAACTCCCTTTGTCTGGTCTGGGTGTACTGGCCGACCATCACTGTTCTGTCTGTGTGTCATCCTCCCGTCGCCAGACAAGGAAGAGTATTTTGTTTGCTAGTCTACCATGGCACCCTTTCCTGCTACGATCTGGGTTATTTCTCTCTCCCTATCCCTCATGGCGTGCACCTAATGGTTTCAACTCAGCTTGCCTCTTTTGGGTAGTAAGTCATCCCAGCAGGACACCTCCCTGAAAGAGCCTGAGCCAGAACCATAAAAATAGATTTTTCCCCTCTCCCCACCACCAAACCATGCCCTTTGATCCTCTGACCCCCCGACCTCACCATGCTTTGTATTGGCTGGGTATAGGCTGGTGGTGCCTGGGCCTTGCGCGTGCCTTCATTCCATATGTGTCCAAAACCTGCCTGCTGCCCATTCGTCTACCGTGGTCTAGAGGCTCGTCGTCCGTGTTTTTTGACCTCTTATGTGGGCTGCTCTTTGTTTTCCCGCTCCACTTAGGAACTGGGCTTTATTTAATGATGGGTCTTACATTTCTTTGGCCCATTCCTTGGTTTCCTTTATTTCTTGCAATGTCGTTCTGTTATTCCTGCCGTAATAACTTAATCCTGCTGGGCTTCTTTTAGGCCAGCCATTTATTCCTTTTCTCAGTGGCTTGGCATGGCCACTGGTTTGCTTTTATTTATGGGCTCCTATGTCCCTTTTGACTTTCCTTTAGGCATCCTTGGCCCGTTTGCTTTCTTTGGACTTCCTCGGCCCTTTTGCTAATTCCACACTTCCATGGACTTTTTACTAATTTCATTGGGCTTCCCTTGCCCAATAACCTTATTCTCATCCTTGAGGTTTATAGGCCTACCATAAACCCCTTACTTTCTTAGTTTGCATTACCTTGGGCCTGCGGCAGCCCTTTCTCTCTTTTCTACCTCATACACTGCCCATGGGATGCTATTTCTTTCTTTCCGGGCTTCTTTGAGCTCACTTGCCTCTTCAAGACCCATTTGTTTATTTCTTGAGCCTGTGATCTATTATTCCTGCCACTTGGGCCTAATGGTTTTGCTGTCTGCTTTGTCAATTCTTTGTTACCCATATTATTGGGCTTTCTTTCTTTCTACTTGGATTCTCACAAATGGCCCTCAATAAGCAGCCACATCATCCACCTATTTCCAACTCTCTTTTTTCCTATCTCATTTTTAACTCTTTTTCTTCTTATTAATCCTCAAATTATTGTTACACTTTTTTCAACTTTTCTCCTTCACTTTTACATTTTTCATCTCCTCACTACTATCTACCTTAATATCACTCTTCCTTCATCCCTTTATCTTCTTTTGTTTTTGCATATTCTTGTTTTACTATAAATTTGCAATTCTCTTACATTATATGCATAGCTTTTTAAATTCCCACACAAAATGTTCTTTCTCTCTCTCTAAATTTTTTTTCATATTTTGGTGGATTTTTTTTTATCTTGTATCTCTATTTTAGGTTGATTAACTTTTATGTTCTTTTGAACTCTACTTTGGATTGATGTGATTTAATTTTTTGTTTTTTAGTTGTTATCTTTTTTTTTCTCTCTCTTTTTTTTTTTTTTTCCATTTTTTGGTGGATTTTTTTTATCTTGCATCTCTATTTTAAGTTGATTAACTTTTGTGTTCTTTAGAACTCTACTTTGGGTTAATGTGGTTTAGTTTTCTGTTTTTAAGTTGTTATCATTTTTTCTTTTATTTGATTTTATAGATGTTATCTTGTTGCATTCTAAAGATAGTATATTGAATATAGTGTTATTCTATTACAAAGCATGACTATGATAATTTGGTGCTTATTACTATATCTTTTAACTCTTTTTTTCTCATCTAATTTCTATAAATTTGTTATTATCTCTCACATTCTCTCTTGAAAAAATTATTACTCTCTCTCTCTCTCTCTCTCTCTCTCTCTCTCTCTCTCTCTCTCTCTCTCTCTCTTTATTATTTCTTGCAACTCTACTTTAGGTTGATGAAACATTTGTGTCTTTTATAACTCTATTTTTGGTTAATATGTTTTTGCGTTGTATTTTTTAGTTCCCCAACACAAGTTCTCTCTTATAACTTTGGTTTGATTTTTGTTTGAGTTAATATTTAGCTATTTTGTTAGTGAGAATTTAAATTTATATTAAAACAGAATATTGGCTATGCATTTGAATGTATCTATCAATTATTTGAGTAAAATAAAAAAATAATTTTGTTATGAGTTTTGATTATGATAATTTCCTTTAAAAGAATGAGGAATTTGAATAATTTATTTGAAACTTAAAAAGTTTAGTTGTAGAGAAAAAAAATGGAAAAACATAGCACACTATATATCATAATTTCAAAGAATATCGACCAGCTCATAAAAGGAATAATATCAATCAAACACTACACAAAAAATAATATAATGATATATTGGTAGAGATAAAAATATAAAAAATAATTTTGGAAATTGTTTGATTTTTAAAGAAAACAAACTATCTTCAACAAATTTTGGAGAATTAATTATACATTATATTACAATTACAAAATAATTATTTATTTCCATGAATCGCTTAAATTTGCTACTAGTTAGTTTTAACAATTGACATAATGAATAACACAACAGTTTCTTTGTGCTCTATACCAAAATCATCTTTAGGCAAAATTTAGAGCATTCACATCCCAAAATTCTATCACATCCTATTTTACCATCCCAAAAAGCTATTTTATCAATTATACCATACCATTTTATAATACTCTCAACATCCCAACTTTTATTTTACAAATAAAACACATTAAAATAATATTTCTACACAATAAAATAATATATCCCAAAACCCAAAAACTCGGTGAGAGAGAGAGAGGAATTGATAAAGTAAGTGAATAAAATATTAGTTTATATATATATATATATATATAGAATTGAGCTACTGTGCAATTCTACCTTTAGAATTGCACTGTAGTACTATTGCAAATTTTTTTGCAATAGTTGGTTTTTACAAGTCTGGATGTGTAAGGGGTTTTGGGGTTTTATGCTAAATTTTTCCTACATATGGCATATGTCATACATATGTCATTCCCAACGTGAATGCTCTAATAAAGAAAAATGGTTAGGATTTGAAGAAATGTGTGAATCATTAGCGAATATGCACCAAAAGCTCTTTTAAGAAGGCCCTATTGCGTAACTCTATTTCATCAAAAGCAGCTCGGAGGATAGAAGACAGAACCAAGTCCACAAAGCTAGTTTGCATAGAGGAATAAGCTAAGAGCATCCACAGCAGTGAATTTATAATTTTAGCTATTTAGCATCACAAAAACATACTTTATCTATTTTACCTACATGCATGCTGCAGCAGTGGATCTATTTTAGCTTTCAACACAATAAAATAATATAAACATTACAATAAAATAATATAATCACTACAATAAAATAATATATTCCACTATCCAAAAAAATACCAACCACAAACACGTCTACCATCAGCCACAGCCACAGCCACAACCACAACCACAACCACAGCCACAACCACAGCCACAACCACCGCCAATACCACCACCACCACCACCACCGGTCCACAACAGGAATAAATAAAATAATTAAAAAAAAAAAAAAAAACCAAATCTCCAATCTTTTTCCACAGCCACAACCACCAGCAACACCACCAGAAGTCCACAAAAGAAAAAAAAAATCCAAATCTCCAATCTTTTTCCTCAATCACGGCCACAACCACAGCTGCCACCACCACCAGCAGTCCACAGCAAGAAAAAGAAAAAAAAAAAAAAAAAACCCATATCTCCAATCTTTTTCCTCAGCCACGGCCACAACCACCACCACCAACAGTCCATAGCAGAAAAAAAAAAAAAAAAAAAAAAAAAAAAAAAAAAAAAAAAAAAAAAAAAAAAAAAAAAAAAAAAAAAAAAAAAAACCCACGACGAGCAAGCACCGATCACGTCGGTAGAAAGGGTGGATCGGCAGCTTGGGTGATTGGAGTTAAGATAGTGAGAGATCGGAGTGAGAGAGTGAGAGGCCGGAGTGAGGAAGTGAGAGATCGGAGTGAGGGAGTGAGAGACTGGATTGAGAGAGAGAGAGAGAGAGTGGCATTATTTTAATCCACCGGATGATTAAAATAATAAATTTTTTTTTTTGCTCCTCATGAACAGTGCACATCTATTTTTAGATGTGCACTATAGCAGTGGAGCTAAAATTTTTAGATTTAGCTCCACTGCTTTAGCATCATTTTAGCAGCAGTGTAGCTAAAATATAGCAATATAGTTACACTACTGCAAATGCTCTAACCCCAATATTCCTCTAACTCAACAAGTTCACTGTGCATTACATGCTTTTAGTGCTTTATTGCTTTACTTCACTTAGTTAGCTATTATTAACTTAGACAATGGTATTCTAAATGTACTGGTAGTTTGGATTAGGCTAGTCCTTCTCTAAAATAACCCCTAAAACCAAACTCTCACATACAAGACCAATTCAAATAAACTTAGATTTCTTTTTGAAAGCAATCTGACTGAATTAAAAATAATGACAAGTATTTATTGAAAAATCAAATAATTTTCAAAATTAAATTGTAATTTTAGGGCATGTGTCCTAAGACAGTTCAAAGTTAATTTTGTTCAAATTAGGACTAAATCTGGTTGCAGAAAAATTTATGGAAACATCCTAGAAAAATCCATCATGCATTTCAAAGGAGAATAATGGCAGATTTTTATGAAACAATGTACATTTCCCATCAATTTAGTAATTTTCATATTTCCATGACATCTCAAACGATTGGAGCACGATTTTTCCTGTAAATAGTCAAATTGAAGGGAATTTCATGGTTTTTTTTATACATGACTAAAATTAAGTTGATCAAACAATTAGATTTCAATTAAAACTCAACTAGATTTGGTAAACCCAATAAAAATTGATTGAAATCAACAACAACAAAATAGGGTTTAACAGTTAAATCCATGAAATCTCTTAATTCAAGACTCAAATTTCCATCAAAATTCAAGGTTGGACAAAATACGAGAAATACCAATGCCAACAGGCAACAAGAATTGCTTTAAAGTTCGATCAACAAAAATAACCTATTGTAAAGCGTAAACATCAAGGGAAGGTTCTACAAGAGAGTAATACATTAGACAATGCACATGATGTGAAATTTGAGTCCGATGAATGTGCTTAAGATTGACTCTCCATGGTACATGATGATATAGAGCTTTCCGAAGTAAAAAAGATTGATACAATGGTACTCCAGCTCAAGAAAAGACTACCTTAATCGCAGCATTCATTCCACACACTAATTTTGTAGTTTTCAATGACTTTAATGATGTGGAATGCAAGATTTTTTTATTCTTAGAGTTTGTCTGGGATCCGTTTATTTTGCTGAAACAGAAAACTTTTTATTAAAAGTACGTAAATAAAGATAAAAATTAGCTGAAATAGTATAGTGAGACCTATGAATAGTATCAAAAAGTGCAATGAGACCCATGAATAGTAGCAAAAATAAGTTGAATAGTAAAATAAGTTGGCAAAAATAATCTTTGTCAAACGGACTAAGGTATGTTTGGATGCTGCTTATTTTGCTAAAATTGAAAATTTATTGTTAAAAGTACTGTAGATAAAGGTAAAAGTGAGCTGAAATAGTTCAGTGGGGCCCATAAATAGTACCAAAAAGTGCAGTGAGACTCATGAATAGTAACAAAAATAAGCTGAATAGTGAAATAATTTTCATTTTTCATTAGTATCCAAATGGAAGATTGTGCTACTAAAAGTGATTTTGAAATTAAAGCACGTGTCCAACACTGGAATTCTTATGCTTCAACACTTCATAACTTGAGGTTAAGGCCTTGTTTGGTACACAATTTTGAACACATGTTTTTAGTTTTTAAACAACATTATACATATTTACATACACTTTTTCACTCACACGTATTTCCAAAAAAACTAAAAACTGTTGTTTAAATACACATACCAAATGGGCTAAGTTTTTCCCAACCAAGAGATGCTGATATAGGTAATTCTCAGTTTTAATAATGGCCAAAAGCAAATGTCCCTTGTATCATTAATCATCCCCCTTTCTTACATCGTCATAATTGTCTCAATGTCGCCTTTAAAGCCTCCACATTGAAAGATTTTGGTAGTTTGCAATTTGACTAGGAGAATAAACTTGGCTTTCTGAAGCATTGGCTCCATCGTGGATGTTTTTAACTCAACTGTAGTGCTCTCCAAATCTGAAATTTTCAACAAACTCTCTAGATCCTCTTCCTTTGATGCTTCAACTGTTGTAGAAACCACGTGATCAAAATGAGAAATTTGTGGGTTTTAATTTTATTATTATTATTATTTTTTTTGAGAAAAAACGATAGTAGACTTTATTAATTGAGAAAAATATACATACAATAGGGAAGAGAAATAGGGACATATGCCCTCCTTTTTCTCTTTTGCATCACTGGCATATGCTAGAGAAACACGGTTACAGTGAAAAAAAAACAAAGAAAGAAGAAAAGAAAGAAAAAAATTCGAATGCCCAAAAAACCGAAAAAAATGCCAAGCGACAGCTTCTTGATTTACATGGACCTCAACATGATAAGTCTTTTTTTTTTTAGAACTGTCTTCAAGCTAGGCATGGTTGCCTTGCAACCTCCACCAATCCCAAGGTTGACACAATACCTTGCTCATGCTCCACAGTTCTACGTTTCTTTTCTCCCTTAACACTCGTAGCCTCCTTATTCATATTTTCTGCTTGCTTCCTTTTATGCCTAGGCTCCATGTCAGCAATTGAAGAATTGATAAAAGCATGATGTCTTGTGGTAAGCCTCTTCCAATTCATCATTGTTTTCGGGCTTTCAATTGTAGACTTCTCCACAGGCTTAACTTTTTTTGGGCTGAGCAAGGATTAACTCACACCTTTATCTCTATCTCTATGGCCACTTCTTTTGGGCCAGCCCTTATTGTTATTCTTGTTTCCTTTCACATTACCACAATTAGGGGTGTCCACGGATCGGCCTGGGTCGGGTTTGTGCCCAACTCGGACCTGACCCAACTTAGTCGGGTGGATTAAAATATGACTCAAAACCGACCCGGACGACCTGGCCGGATTTTTCGATTCGGGTCTTGTCGGTTTCGGGTTGTATCGGGTCGATTTCGGGTTTCATCGCCAAGGCCGATTTTGGCCGAATCCGGTGAGATTTGGTCGAAATCTGGCCGGATCCGACGAGATCTGGCCGAATCCGTCGAGATCTGGCCTAGATTTCGTCGAATAACATCGAGATCTCGCCGGATTTGGTCTGGTATGCTGAATATTTCGCCGGAAGCGTTAAAGGTATTAGAGATTTGGTTTGGGTTGCTTAATATTTCGCCGAAAACGTTTAAAGGTATTGGAGATTGGTTTGGGTTGCGTAATATTTCGTCGGAAACGTTAAAGGTATCGGTTCGGGTCGAGTTTCACAGGTTTTGAAATGCAAAACCGCCAACCGACCCGCCGGGGGTCAGAATTGACAATTCGGAACTCGCATCCGACCGCTGGAGTTGTCGGATTAGGTGGCGGCGGGTCGAACTCGGGCGGGTTGGCCGGGTTGAGCGGGTCGCTAGGTCTCCTGGACACCCCTAACCACAACCAACCATGAAAATCGATGGAGATATACTTGATTCCTCAAAAACTGGTGGAGATATTTTCTCACTTTGTTTCCCCATTAAGTCACGATTAAGGATGACAATATCTTCATCCATAACTGCCACCTTAATCAAGCCAGAGGAAATCATGCTATTATCTGGCATACAATCAATTGAAACCATTTTGAAATTTGAAAATTCTGAACTGGTTTGGATGGCATGATCAGACTCCGTAACCAACTCCTCAAAACCCGGTACAAGATTCTTCACAGCCATGTTTGCATTCTTCTCGACTGTGACGCCACCATCTGCCGGAGCAACGTTGAGTTTACCTCCTTCAGGTAACCTGTCCACCTGTGTTGAACCACTTTCACATCCAATTGTTAGATAATTCTGCTCGTTTTCCTTCCTTGTGAAGAACACTGATACCCTTGATCAGCTTGGTCATCCTCATTCTGCTGCCCCGGGCTACGATGCGCTTTGTTTGTATAACCATAATTTCTACGATGCCCTACCTTCAACCACTTCCCCATAAGGAAGACTCCCCTGTTTTCGGTCCCTTTGAGCAGAGCAGTCCCTTACCTCATGACCAATCCGACCACACTGATAACAAAGCCCCACTAAACGTTCGTACTTGAAGCCAATATAAACCTTATCTCCTTCAGGACTTGCGACAACTCCTCCTCGACGTAATGGTTTATCCAACAGTAGCTCCACCCTTACTCTGATAAAGCAAGCTTGGTCAAACGAAAACGCCTTCAAATCAACGTCCAGTACTTCACCCAAGCCACTACCAATATCCCTGCCCACCTCTTCCAATAATAAATCAAAAGGTAAAAACCCCATACCTGAACCCACATCGCCATTGAAGTAAAACTAACCGACGTGGCTGTCATACCTCTCTCCCATCTTCGTAACGCCAGATGGTGATTCTCAAAACTCCACAGACCATTTGCTAGCACCCACTTCAACTGACTCTCCATAGAAAATTTGAATTGAAAAAGATCATCCCCCACGTCAACAATGCGTAAATCCGAGCCCATCTTCCACACAGACCTTAGCAAATCCTTGGCCACACGCTGGTTAAAAGCTCGTGTAGTGAGAAACCTTCCCAACAAACTCAGTGAACATTCTTCCAACACTCTTTCCCTCTGTGAGACCCCAACCTTAATGACTTCTCCCTCCTCTTCCGTCAAAGTTATCCTTTGCAACTTGTTTATAAAATCAGGATCCATCATGTGAAAAGGAAAACACCAAATAGACCCCACTGATCTTGAACCAAGTTGCAGACAAGCACTGAGAAGAACCTAGTCCTCACCCACATTGTGAGAAGAAAATCTCTCCCTAGAGAGAAGAATACTCACCTAACGTGAGAAAGTAAAATCTAGATATAAGATTCAAACCCCGCTTACATCAATACTTAATTAGTGCCTTAGCATGATAATAGAAAGTAATCATTATGAGATTGATGCAATCCTATAAATTATAAAATTAAAAAATTAAAAAAAAAAAAAGGAAAATCCGGAGAAAACGAAGAAAGACAACCCCTTCAAATCTCATAGAGGAGTAAATGAGTTGTGAGAATTTATACTTGCGTAATAGACGCAAGTTGGGACTCCTACAAACCACCTGGACTCAAATCAAGAGAGTTGTGGTCGGTCCTGAAGTGTAAGTCTATAAGACTAAGGTGGAGAAAAATATATTGTCAAAAAGATAGAAGGGCATGGGGAACTTTTTAGACTTTTGATTTTATCTGGCGCACCTGGGTCAAATTCTGAAATAATTAAGTTTGTTCTCCTCCACAATTCTTTGAACGCCCTTTTTCTTAGGGCAGACGTATTCCTTTTGTGGGTCATACTCATAGACGGATAGACTCATAATCACACTCTCAATTTAGCATGTTAGCTTAGGAGGGATCTAATTCTTCTCCAGGTGTCATTTTCTTTAAGAATTTGTAAGGAACATTTTGAGTTAGTAGGATGGACAATGATGTGTGAAAGTTCTACCTTTTTTTTTTTCCCTTCCATTTTGATTGGAAGAATGGTCCGGTTTGAAGTGGAATTTTATTTCGATTAATATCAAACATGTGAATATAATGTTAATTACTAGATTAACATTGTATGAGACATTTACGACTTTTTTTTTTTTTTTTTTTGGAAAGAATTTCAACCTATGACGTCCAATCCTGATGATACTTCTTTTATCATCAGACCAAGACACCAATCAAATTTTGTTGTAGGTGGGAATTAAACCCCAGATCTCTTATTCAATCATCAAAGACTTGACCAGTTGAGTTAACTAAAACCCACAACATTTACGACTTTTTGTAACATCTTCAAAGACTTTTATATATTTCCATTTCGCATCATAAGGTCTATAATTTGATAAATGAGTCAAGAGCTTTGTAGCTCAACTGGCACCTCCCAACATTTCTAACGAAATCATTCAAGATTCAAACCTTTCATCCCCATTATATCTATCAAATTATTAATAAATAAAAATTAATAAATGGAATGACTAAAATTCTTTGTCATGTTAATTACTAGATTAACTTTTTTTAGGCTAATGACAGGTCCGTTTTAGTTCAAGAAGTTGGAATAAGTTGTATTTAGTAGAAAAGAAAAAAGTTATAATTTTGAAAACTATACCTAATGAGCCAAATAAGCATATATTAAACCTCATGTTGAAATCTTGCAATCAAGATCAAGCTCCAACAATGGAGGTTTGGGAATCATAGAGAAAGAGTGAGAGAAGAAGATAGCAAGTGAGAATTTGTATGAATGATTCTCATGTGTATTAAATATCTGAGCTCTGTCCTTTATATATGAGGAGCAGAGAGGTGAGAAACAAAACTAAAATAACTAACTCCAAAGCTAACCAATACAAAGATAACAAGTGTCAAAACAGATTTCTAACAAACTATCTATATACAAAACGACATGTCGTTCATGCTCACTTATCCTAAACTACTTATAGTTTAAGTAGTTCCTCCTTCATCCTTCATTCAACACAGTTTAACACTCCCCCTCAAGATGAACTGTATATATTGATCAAGTTCATCTTGGAAAGAAGGTGAAAGAATTGTTTTTGCCTAAGAGCTTTACTGAAGAAATCTGATATTTGATTTCTTGTTGGAACGTGGAAAGTCTTGATCACACCATCTTGAATTTTCTCCCAAAATGAAGTGACAATCAATCTCAACATGTTTTGTTCTTTCATGGTATACTGGATTTGCAGAAATAGACAAAGCTACTTTACTATCACAATACAAAAAAGCAAGTTGTGTATGATTCAACCCAAAGGTCTTGAGCAAGGCAATAAGCCAAACAATCTCACTAGTCACTTTGGTCATAGCCTTATACTCAGATTCAACTGAGGATCTTGAGACAACTTGGTGCTTTTTACACTTCCAGGAAATCAAGGAATCTCCTAGAAAAACACAAAAGCCTATAATGGATCTTCTAGTATCAGGGGCAAGCAGCCCAGTCAACATCACAATAAGATTTCAAACACAAATCTGATTATGCAGAAAGAAACAAGCCTTGTCCTGGTGTCTTCTTCAAATACTTGATAGTATTCTATAAGCTGCTTGTAGATGAGGCACCTTAGGCGAACTTATAAATTGGCTCAACTTATGCACTGAATAACATTTGTCAAATCTTGTCGAGGTCAAGTAGAGAAGCTTGCCAATAAACCTTCTATACAGTGAGGGATCTGAAACTGGATCACCAATAGTGCTACTAAACTTTGTAGATTGCTCCATAGGTATACTTGCTAGTTTACTAGCCAACAAACTTGTATCAGCCAGAAGTTCCAAAGTATATTTCCTCTGACACAAAGACAAGCCTTTTGCAATTCTAGCTACCTTAAGGTCTAAGAAGTATTTAAGAGTTCCCAGGTCCTTAAGCTTGAACTTGTTGTCCAAAAACTGCTTAAAAGAGTTCGCTACATCTACATCATTGCTTGCAATTAATATATCATCAACATATACCAGAATAATGATGATAGAACCACCTTAAACTCTAGTGAAGATAGAATAGTCTAACTTGGATTGGACAAATCCATGATCCACAATTGTAGAGGACAGCTTGGCAAACCACTGTCTGCTAGCCTGTTTAAGGCCATAGAGAGATTTAATGAGTCTACAAACCTCCCCCTTGCTGCCAAATCTAGGAGGAGGAACCATGCAAACTTCTTCATTGAGATCACGAAGCAAAATAGCATTGTTGACATCAAGTTATGTCAAATGCCAACCATAGACAGTAGCCAAGGCTAGCAAGGTTTTAATTGTTACAAACTTAACCACTGGAGAGAAAGTTTCATAGAAATCAATGCCTTCAGTCTGAGTGTACCCCTTAGCTACCAAGCGTGCCTTATACCTTTCCACAAAACCATCAACCTTCAATTTCACTTTGTAAACCCATTTACACCCTATAGGAACTTTATCAGAAGGAAGCTTACATATAACCCAAGCATGGTTTGCCTAAAAAGCATCAATCTCAACTTTCATGGCATCTTGCCATCTAGGGTCCAAAATGGCTTAAGCATAAGAGTCAGGTTCTTTAGAAATGGATAAGGCAATAGAAAAAGCCCTATGACCAGTGGAAAGCTTGTCATAGGACAGAGTAGATGAGATGGGATAGAGTATACCTGAATCATTAGAAGCAGTGGAATCATGTGACTAAGTAAAGGAAGCTGAGGCTGACCCATGAGCAAAACAAGGTTACAATGATAATCATGAAGATAAGTGGGAGCTTTATAAAGTCTAGTGGATTTTCTTAGTGTTAAGGAACTGGTGGAGGGGCAGGATGTTGTTCAATAAGATGAACAAGGTCAACTAAAGTAGGAGTGGAGTGATCTAGGTCAGAATTATCATGAACAAGGTCAAGAAACTCATCAGGAGGTGTAGCTATATCAGTAGTGAAGTTAGGTGCGAATTCTGCAGAAACAGAAGGTGATCTAGACTTTGGTATAACAAGTTGCATAGAAAACATGGAATGAGAAGAGGAAGAGGGAATTGAATTAGATTTTGAAGAGCAATGCTTGAAAGGAAAAATGGACTCCTTAAAAACTACATCCTTAGAAACAAAACAAGTTCTAGAAGCTAAGTCATGAAGTTTTTAACCTTTTGTACCAAAAGAATTGTAAAGTTGTGATTTACAACTATATTTTATGTTATCTTTAATTCTGTGTCAAATTTGATTGTATTTCTGTTCAATCATTTCCCTGTATTTTTGTAGAATTTAATGTAAGGGTTGTGTGTGAGAGTTTGGTGAAGATCTTGTGAAGATAGAATTCACGACTAGCTCGCGACTGTCTCGCGAGTGCCAACCCACAAAAAGACCGCGTAAGAAGCATATGCTGGAATTTAAAGAGTCATTTCCAGGCTAGATTTCGCAAGTCATTTGTGACTCAAGCTAAGTTGCGAGTGACTCGCAAAACTTTCTACCTGATGTTTTTAAGTATGCCTTTTCACATACCTTTACCAATACTATACAAACCCTTATTACCCACGAAATTGTAAGAAGAATAAGGAGTTTTTCCAAGAAACATTTGAGAGAGAAAACCCTAGCCAAACACTTGAGAGTTACTGAGTTAGAGATTGTTTACCCACAATCATCTACACTATTTCTCTAAAGTTTCCTTTACTCCTACCTCTCCATCTACATATCCTAAAAAGGTTCTTAACCCAAACACTTACCTCACCCATTCTGATTGTTGAGAGAAGCTTTGGTGCATATGGGAAGCATTGGAAAAAACCAGTGAGTGGTGGATGCAATTTGGAGCTAATTGCGGGATCTGGACAACTTGTGAAGACATGGCTCCGTGAAGATAGCAAGTGAGAATTTGTATGAATGATTCTCATGTGTATTAAATATTTGAGCTTTGTCCTTTATATATGAGGAGCAGAGAGGTAGGAAACAAAACTAAAATAACTAACTACTAAGCTAACCAATACAAATGTGACAAGTGTCAAAACAGATTTCTAACAAGCTATCTATATACAAAACCCTTACCTTCTCTCTTCTTCATTTCTCTCACCATTGATATCCTTGAGAGAAATTTGTAACTTTCACCTCCATGTAAAAACAAGTGTTGTGAGCTTCTTAAATGAGTAGAAAACATTTGGAGCATAATCTACAAATTCAAGAAAATTAGTGGCTTACCATTGCCGGCTCCATGGGGAGACTCCGGAAACTAGTTGAACAAAGGACTTTGCAAAATCAGTTGCTCTTGAAGGGCTTAAGTACATAGGAAAATATAGGCTTGAAGGGTTTATAGTCATCTTTATACTGCAATGATTCATACTAGTGGAGATTTCAATGGTGGTGTAGGGGGAGAGGTCTTTCATTGGGGATAGGGGTAGCTCCACGTTAAAGCCAAGATGGTCACAGGACCACCTGTGACCACCCTGATTTGGAAAAAAAAATCATTTTTATATATAAATTTTAAAAAAATTATGATTTTTTTACCCTAAAAAAAATGTGTGACCTCCCTAAATTTTTTTAGGCCCAATATAATTAAACTTTGGACAAAGTTTAGCAACAAAATTGACGATAGACTAAAGTTACCACTCCACTCAATTTTTTATTTATTGGATATGAATTTTGAAAAATCCACAATTAGAATACATTTTTTTCTTATATCCTCCATACTTGCAAAACTTCAAGAAGATCAAGGATCAATAGCTTACTTCATCAATCAAATGTTTAAATTTTGAGTTTTTGTAGTCTAAAATTATATGCAAAAAATAAGTTTATAGATCAAATAGTAAATAATATTCGAGTAACAAAAAATTTGACATGTGTTTTAAGGAGCATACAATTCAACAATTAGATTTTCAAAATATGTAGCTATATTAATTTGTTTAATGAAAGTTGTAGTCTTAGGCTACAACTATGTTTGTAATCAAACTTTGTCCTCATAACAATATATTGGGGCTAGATTTTCAAAATATGTAGCTATATTAATTTGTTTAGTGAAAGTTATAATCTTAGGTTACAACTAAGTTTGTAATCAAACTTTGGTTCTCTTAACAATATATTGGGCCCTTACAAACAAAAAGAAAAATCCAAGAAAAATTTTATTTAACTAAAATTTTGAAAGAGATGTAACTTGCAACATTGATAATGAGATTATCGTGCTACAATTTTACAATAAAAAAAATTCGTAGAAAAAAATCATAAGATTTTATGTATTTGGGTTTTTTTTTTTTTTTTTTTTTTTTTTTGTCAATATATGAAGCTATCTTTTTATTAAATTTTGTATAATTTAAGTTTTTTAATGACAACCCTAGAAAAAATTCCTAGAGCTGCCACTGACTAGGGACTTCAGTTTCCTTTTCGAAAACAGGTCTTGGTTTTTTAGTGTGGTTTGCCATTTCTTATTTTGCATCTTTTATGTTGCTTTTATTTAATTGCTTTAGTTTTATGTTATGTTCATGCAATATAAAATTTGGCTAATCATGTATATTTGGACTTAATATTGGTTTAAAATTGTGTTAAGCCATAAAATGGGTCATTTGAGGGATGTAAATATTGTTCTAGGTTGTTTTTAGCATTTCTTTTATATATATAAAAGAAAGATCAATCACATGTGTTTTCTTAAATTTACACAATAATTCATGGAAATCTAATAGCAAATTCTTTTTAATGAATCAGTGATAGTTTCATTAACAAAGAACAAAAAACAAGAATTCATGAACAACCCAATGCGGTACAGCACAAACAAAACAAAACTGCTCCACGGACCACAGTCCATCGCAATTCGAAACACAAACTGAAACAAGAAACAACAGGACTAATTAAGGTAATTATTACTACAATCACCAAGAAAACACATCTGGTAGTAGTTTTCCTCTCCCTTAGTAGGAGTCCCTTCTCTCTCTCTATGGTAAGAGCTATCTTCCTCCCTCAGGGCTCTTTCTTTTGGCAGCGCCGCCAATCACAGGTGGTGGCCAACCCTCAGTCGACTAGGATGGAGCAAACAATACTAGATAGCATCCAAAATCTACAACTCACTAAGGAAGAAGAAGAAGACATTCAGATCACAAACCAAAGTAGACCAAAAATCTTAGAGGAATGTGCATTAAGCCTTTTTGGTAGGCTACAGGCCAATAGGCAGCAGAATCAACGTGCTTTGAAGAGCACACTAAGATCGGCATGGAAGATGGGCTCAGACCTCAGAATCGTTGAGGTGGGTAACGGCATTCTCCAATTCAAATTCAGCTCTCAATATCAGATGGAATGGGTGGAAAAAAATGGCCCTTGGAATTTCGATAACAACCTACTGCTTCTCTGGTGATAGAATAAGGGACTGACTGCAGCAAACATGGAGTTTACACACTCCCCTTTTTGGCTCCAAATTTGGGGATTGCCATTTGAGCATATGTCAGAAGACACTGGGAAAGACATAGGAAGCAGGCTGGGAAGATATGTGGAGACTGATACAAGATCTTGGCATTTTGACCAAGCTAAGTTTATGAGGGTTCGGGTAGAGCTGATGGTGGACAAGCCTCTGCGAAGAGGTGGGTACATCACAAGTCCAGAAGGTGCAAGACTGTGGGTCACCTTCAAATATGAGAGGCTCCCTGTAATATATTTTTATTGTGGAAGGATTGGTCATGATGCTAGACATTGTGCAGTACCAATAGATGCACAGAGCCAAGAACCCCAGTATGGTGATTGGCTTAGAGCCAACGACACATATAAGGGAAACAATGAAAGAAGCAAACCTTGAAATGATAGTAGCAACCATTCGAATGGGATGGTAGGAATGGAACGGTCACAGATGCCAACGGAGGAAACAAGGGAAACGCTGGTGAAGTCCAGTGAAGGTGATCACACCAATGGTGCAGATCATGGGATGGAAAAAGTAGAAAATTGGGTGGCTCAAGGTGATTTGGACAAGTTAGGAAACCAGGTGGATGGACAGATGCCTAGATGGGACAGCTCCGAAAAAGCTGAATCTGATGTGCAAATAGGGAGTAGCACCAGTGACTCGCAAAAAATGCTGACATACGGGTTAAAGAAAAAGGAAAAAGCCAATGGAGATGCAAGTTCAGTGATGGGCCAACAAAAGCAAAAAAGAAAGGAAGAGGGAGAAGTGATAAGCCCAATAAAGCCCAAGACCGATTTTCATGATGTAGGCATCATTGGCCATTTGGACTTGGGCCCAAACAGCGATGGACAAAAGAGAGGAAAGGGCAGGCTGAAGAAATTGGCTAAGGAGCAAGCCCATGAGGTGAAAATTCTATAATGGATCGAGAGGGTGCGATGGGGACTAAAAGAATGGGAAAAATAGAAATACTAGAGGCAGAGGAGAATAGAGTGACTAAAAAGGTCTGTGGGGCAGAGGAAGTACCCACGAAGAATGGGAATTCTATGACTAGATCGGCGATGGCTGATAAGCGGCACCGCCGTGGGCCATGAGTACCTTTGCCTAGAACTACCGGGGGCTTGGGAACCCCCGGACAGTGAATGTGTTGCGGGAATTTATGCGATGCCTAGATCCCAAAATCGTCTTCTTATCGGAGATGAAGATGAAAATCGCGAGGTTGAAGAGAGTGATGTTTAAAATTGATTATGTGAGTGGCTTCTATGTTTAGAAGGAAGGAAGGAAAAGGAGGAGGCTTAGCATTATTTTGGAGGAAGGAGGTAGACCTGGAAATTAAAAGCTACTCATAACACCATATTGATGTTGTAGTAACAGAGGCAGGATCGGGCTTTAAGTGGAGATTGACTGGGTTCTATGGGCATCCGGAGACACATCAAAGAAAGGAATCATGGAATTTCCTTGCTACTCTAAACAACCAATTTCAGCTCCTTTGGTTATGCTTGGGAGACTTTAATGAGATTCTGTTAGGAGAGGAAAAATTAGGGGCCTTCCACGGCCTTAACAGCAAATGGATAGCTTTTGGTATGCAGTTAATAGATGTGGCTTCAAAGATATGGGATATAGTGGGCTGGCCTTCACATTAGAGGGTGAGAGTAGAATTTATCTGAGACTTGACCGAGCTTTTGCAACGATGGATTGGCTTAATCACTTCTAAAGAGCCAAAGTTCACCATTTAACGAACACAGCTTCTGATCACTGCCCACTCTTACTCTTGGAATCATATGTAGTTAGTCTACGTCGAAAGCATAGATTTCATTTTGAGACAATGTGGACAAGAAGAGCTGATTGTGAGGATGTAATCAATGAGGCTTGGAATGGCAACCTTGTGTCACGAAGTCCAGCAAGCATTGTCGAAGGGCTTAAGTGTTGTGAGGCAGCATTGACAAGCTGGAGTAGTGAGGTGTATGGCAACATCCCTAAAAAGATTCAGGAAAAAAATAAGCTTCTGACTGAATTAACCTATAGAGATAAAGATGGGCAGCATGGGAAGGAAATAAACATGCTTAGAAAGGAGATTAATGAGCTGCTAGATGGTGAAGAAACCTACTGGTCTCAAAGATTGCATGTCTAGTGGTTGAGCGAAAGGGGTCGCAATACCAGATACTTTCATAATCGTGCCTCCGAGTGACATAAAAAGAATACAATCACTGTACTTTGGAATGAAAATGAGCAATGGTACGAGGATAGGAGTAGTATTGCAACTGTAGCATGATCCTACTTTAAGGATGTATACACTTCAATGCTTCCTAGCCGAATTGAAGAGGTGACCCACCTTATCCCAGCCAAGGTAACTGTGGACATGGATGAAAGCCTCATCAAAGAATTCACAGCTGAGGAAATTCAGAAAACTCTTCTTCAAATGCATCCAACAAAAGCGTCTGGACCAGATGGTATGTCAACTATTTTCTATCAGAAATATTGGAAAATTGTTGGGGCAGATGTAAAAAAAATGGTGCTAAATGTGCTTAACTCTAACATGTCTATAGCTGATATCAATAAAACCAACATAGCCCTTGTGCCAAAAGTTAAACACCAAACCAGAATGAAGGATTTTCGCCCTATTAGTTTGAGTAACGTTGTCTATAAGCTTATATCGAAAACACTTGCTAATCGGCTTAAATCTGCTCTGCCCTAGATAATATCAGAAAATCAGAGTGCTTTTTTGTTTGAAAGGCTAATAACTGATAATGTTCTTGTAGCCTTTAAACTAATGCATTATTTAGATCACAAAAAGGAGGGGAAGGAGAGCTTTATGGTGGTTAAGCTCGACATGAGCAAAGCGTATGATAGGGTTGAATGGAATTTTGTGGAAGGGGTTATGAAAAGATTGGGTTTCCATGAAAAGTGGGTTGGCGGGATTATGAAATGTGTAACCACTATTTCATACTCTGTTCTGATAAATGGGGAAGCACATGGATGCATTGTGCTGTCAAAAGGGCTCTGACAGGGTGATCCACTCTCATCCTATCTTTTTTTGCTATGTACTGAGGCTTTCTCAGCTCTTATTGCTGATGCCAAAAGTTCTCATGAGCTCAACGGAATCTCTATAAGCAAGGGCTACCCCAAAGTCACTCATTTGTTCTTTGCGAACAACAGCCTCCTTTTTTGTAAGGCGGAAAGGCAAGAGGATCACAAACTTGTTGAGCTTCTTCAGTGATATGAGGCAGCATCAGGGCAGAAAATCAATGCAGATAAGTCCTCGGTATTTTTCAGCCAAAACACTCCACATGAAACAAGGTGTTAAATGCTAGACATCTTGGGGCCGATGCAAGATACGAGACACGGCAAGTACCTTGGCTTACCATCAGTTATCGGAAAGTCCAAGAACCAAGTTTTTGCAGAAATAAAAGAGAAAGTACACAAAAAGCTCTCCAGGTGGAAAGAAAAGATGCTCTCCATGGGTGGTAGGGAAATTCTAATTAAGGCGGTGGCACAAGCAATTCCAACATATACGATGAGCTGTTTTCAATTACCGAAGGGGTTATGTGAGGAATTAGAGGGGATGATGAGGAATTTTTGGTGGGGTCAAAAAGAGGAGGAAGCAAAAATGGCTTGGGTAGGGTGGAAGAAAATGTGTAAATCAAAGGTTCAAGGTGGTATGGGGTTTCACAATCTCCAAGCTTTTAATTTAGCTATGCTAACAAAGCAAGCTTGGAGACTACTCACAAACCCATCAACTCTGGTTGCCCGAATTTATAGAGCTAAGTACTACCCGGGTTGTGATGTTATGGGAGCAAAGTTAGGGAGCAGCCCCTCGTATGCTTGGCGAAGTATTTACAATAGTTTGGAAGTCATAAGGCGTGGCTTTAGATGAAGAGTTGGAAATGGAAAGCTAATACACATATGGGAGGATAACTGGCTTCCCTCAGCTTGACTTTGATGACTTCCCCATGGTTTCCTCTTTAATTGATGTGGACACGAAAAGATGGAAAGCAGGTTTGATTAGAGCCACATTTTTACCCTTTGAAGCTAAAACTATCCTTAGCATTCCGCTGAGCTATAGCCTCCCCGATGACAGTATTGTGTGGATTGGTAACAAGTGAGGAGTTTTTTCTGTTAAAAGCGCTTACTATATGGCGCACCCTATTGTGGAAAAGACTGAGGCAAGCGAGCGCTCATTTGGAGATTTCAGAACTCCCTTGTGGAAGAAGATGTGGCAGCTTAAGTTTCCACCAAAAGTCAAAATTTTTGCTTGGCGAGCATGTATGAATGGCCTCCCAACCATGCTGAATTTGGGGAGAAGGTGAGTTAACACTGATGGCTTATGCCCTCTATGTGGAAAAGAAATGCAAAGCACCATACATGCATTGCTCTTGTGTGGAAAGGTCAAAGAGGTCTGATGGAACTGGCAAACCTGCCCAATGAATATAATGGCTGAAAACCATGACTTAGTGAAGGTGGCCTTGCACATTCTTCAAGCTGGCACGCCTAAGGACCTGGAGGTGTTCTTCATAACTGCTTGGTCAATATGGTACAACAGAAATCAAGCAATCCATGAAGGACAATGCTTGCCTTCCTCACAAATCTGGGGGTATGCCCAAAGGCTATTGGGAGATTATAATGGGGCCATGACTGCCTACTTCTTAAAGCAACAGGCTCCTAATGTGGGATGGGCAGCACCTCCTCTTGGAGTGTGCAAAATTAACGTTGATCGAGCAACGTCTAAGAATGGTATGTTGTCTAGTGTGGGAGTGCTTATCAGAGACTGCAGGGGTGTTGTTGTTGCAGCAAGAGGAAGGCTATTACCCGCCCTTTACACTGTGGAAGTAACTAAAGCTTATGCTATTGAGGAAGGGATAAAGCTAGCATGTGAGTTGCAGCTACCTAGAATAATACTTGAATCTGATTCAGCTATAGCTGTCTAAGCGCTGAATTCTAGATCATTTGGTACTGAATTTGGTATTATCCTACAAGGAGCTCTCACCATGCTATCTTCCTTTAGGAGCTGGAGTGTGAAACATCTAAAAAGGGAATACAACAGAGCGGCGCACAATATAGCTCAATTCACTAGGAGCACAGAGACATCTCAGACGTGGTTTAGATGTTCTCCACCTATAATACAGAATGTACTGCTTATTGACAGGTCCAAATGTTAAGTCTGGGTGGTCAATAGGTAGATTGTATCCTTTTTCTTTGTTGTACTTCAATTTCGTGATCAATGAATACCAATCAAGGTTAAAAAAAAAAAAAAAAAAAAAAAACATCTGCACTAATTACGTGGAATTTTGAAACTAACACTGTATTGTCAGATTTAAATGGCAACATTCAGGATTGATATTTATGGATTGAGATCCCATGCAATACCCTAGGTATTGCACGGTGTGCAATAGCACAAATCTCAGCCGTTGAAGCTATCCAATGGCTCCTATGAAGTGCCAGCTCATCAATCCGCGTGAAGGTGAAAAAATTCCTAACAAGCCGCATCTCATTATTTCAAAAACAATCTCTCCAATAAAAATTTAAAATAAAAAAACTCACACTTTTCCAGTCCTCCTCTCCTTTGCTGTCACTGCCACCACCACCCTTAGTTTCTGCTTCTTTACCAAACCACATTTGCATGCCCACCTTCATCTATGCTCTGACTCTCCTCTTTCTCTAGTTGACGAAGCGAACTTTCAATTTTCACATTTTCACATTTTCATTGGTCACCAAGTTCAAACAACAATTTTCACATTTTAAACAACATTACACACATTTCCACACATTTTTTCACCCACATATATTTCAAAAAACTCTAAACAATAGTTCTCAAACTACTCTACCAAACACCCCCTATTCACAAAAACAATGAATGGTTGAAATTTCGCTTCGTCAACTAGAGAAAGAGGAGAGTCAGAGCAGAGATGAAGGTGGGCATGCAGATGTGGTTTGGGTAAGAAGTAGAAACTGAGGGTGACGGTGGCGATGACAGCAGAAGGGAGGAGGACTGGAAAAGTGAGAGGTTTTTTTTTTTTTTTTTTAAATTTTTATCAAAAAGATTGTTTTTGAAATAATGAGATGCAGCTTGTTTGCAATTTTTTCACTTTCACGTGGATTGATGAGCTGACACTTCACAGAGCCATTAGAGCATCCTTATCAAGGGTGTCAAATGCCAAATATTTGGCATTTGACACCCCAACCCCTTAAAAATCATTTCCATCAAACATTGTAAATGCCATAATTTTTGGCATTGATGAACAGTGTGGTCTCAAATTTGAGACCGCACTGTTCACCAATTGTAAAAGTTATATTATTTTTTATTCCATGGGACCCGCTTACTTTTCTTCTTATATTTTTTCTTTCTGCTTTTCTTGGCTTTCTTCCGTCTCTCATTCTTGCTCTCCGACTGTATCTCTTTCCCTTTTCTTCATTCACCGGCATCCACAACTGAAAACCATGGTGGTAGTGGTTCGGCGAAACCGTGAAGAAGATGAGGTCGAGTTTGTGGTTTGTGGGTCTCTGCTGTTGATCGAGGTGGCTGGGTTACGGTGGTTCGGCGAGCATGGCTGGGTTTCGACAAGTGCGGCTGGGTTTGGGTGGGTTTTGTGATTTGATTTTGGGTGAGAAATTTCAAAAATATGCTCTTTCTAATTTTGGGTTTGTGATTTCTAACAGGGGTTTGTGATTTGTGGTGGTACTAGGTTTGATTGGTGGTTTTGATGTTAGTTTGTTGAGTTTTTGATTTGGTTTTGGGTGGTGGGAATCCCGATTTGCAGAGGTTGTGGGTGCCGCCGGTGATGGTGGCTATGGCTGTGCTGTGGTGGTTGTTGGCTGCTGGGTGAGGTGGCTATTGGCTGTTGGGTGTGGTGGCTGTTGGGTTTTGTTATACCAGTGGTGGTGGTGGTGAGTGGATGTGGTAGTGTGGCGCCGGCGGTGCTGTGAGAAAGAGAGAGACAGAAGAGAGAGATAGAGGAGAGAGGAAAAATAATAAAGAAACAATATTTAAATGAAATGATAAAAAAAATAGTAGTTTTGATATAGGTGGTATTGTAAAGTGGTGTGTTATATGTTATAAATATAGGTTTTGAGAGGGTAAATACTAAATTTTTTAGAAGTATTGATAAGAATGCTCTTAGATGGCTTCAATGGCTGAGATTTGTGCTATTGCACGGGATCTCAATTCGATATTTATATGTATATAGCTGAGGCATGCCATCTTAATCAATCTCATTCCATGTCAATTTTGATAGAATTAAAATTTGTAAGATAATCAAGTGTGAACCTGGAATGGACTATGGCTCTCGAAATGGGAGAGATATTGAAGGAAAGGATGACATCATTGGTGGCGTACCTAGTCCTGTGTACCCCACGCGTGTTGATATTATATAAATGTACTGACAACGACGGATGAAATAAAAAAGAAGTATGGATTTTCTTCCGTCTTTTAAAAATTAAAAAATAAATAAATTAAACAATACTTGATCGTTTGGAATGATTACATTGGAACATCTCAACTTTTTATTCATTTTAATATTTGGGGACTTTAATCGAATTTAAACCAGGAGGTTTGATTGAGTGTACGGGAAAATATATATTTTTTCCATTTTGAAAGGAAGGTAGGAAAGTGTACGGTAAATATTAGAGTATGCACAACAATGTTAAAGATATATATATTCGTTCCTCAAAAAAAAAAAAAAAAAAAAGATATATATATATATATATATATTCTAGAATACCGTTCATAAAAAAATATATATATATTCCAGAATACAGCATTTCACAGTCTCTAAATGACATGTAAAATAGGGCAATGATTGCAGTAGAATTAAAATTTAAAATGAAAATTAATTAGGGTTTTTCCATCGCATGGAAATATAATAATATGTCAGGTTTTTTTTTTTTTTTTTTTTTTTTTTTTTTTTTAATATAAGTTTCAATTAATCAAAGTTATTAATACCTCCATGCCACAATCTTTTTCTTCTGGTCCCATCACAAGAACCTCAAGATTTGTAGGTCTCAAACTCTTAATGTGACGTATGATAAAACAACCTTCCTAAGGAAGTAAGGATCCTGAATGGAACAATTGCGTGGTCATTAGTACAACCACACGTGGTTGGGTTTAGGGTTGTAAATAAACCAAATTATTAATAAATAGTTTGAGCTCGACTTGAAAAAGAAATGGTTTATGGTTCAAGTCCTAAATTTTGCCATGATTATTAAATGAGTCAAACTCAAACATAATAATGTGTTCATGAACAACCACATAAATACGAGGACTTGATTTAACTACATATAATTTAACATTTTTATTTGTATACTTGTCTAAAATATATGTATATAGATTTGAAATTGAATTGTATAAGTTTGTTAATAAGTTCATATGAAAAGAATAAGTTAATCAAGTAGCTTGTGAACAAGTTTAAGCTTACTAAACAAAAAAATGAGCCAACCTTGAACATAAAAGATTGTTTGGTGATGATCTCAAACTCAGCTCGTATTCGAAAAAAATTAAGTGAACAAATTTAAACTTTTAATACTTATTCTGTTTACAGCCTATTTAATGCTGATTTGAAATTAGCATATCATATTCCTAATGGACTCTTTTTTTTCATGGTTCTTGTTACAAGCATTTGTTGATGCCCATTTTTACAAAAACTATATCCAAAAGCCCATGAGGAAGAAAGCCCAATGAAAAAGTAAGGCCCAAAGGCCCACCAAGAAGACCGAAGAGCAAGAAAGGTCCAAAGAAATAAGTGCAAGTGAAAGCAATCTACAGCAAAACACAAATCTGCCGCAGAATACAAATCTGCCGTAAAATACAGATCTGCCACATAATACAATTCCCTAGCAGAATGGCTTCGGCAGACAAAGACAAATTGGGCCCAAGACCCTTTTGATCCAGTCAACATTATATGGCCCACAAAGGCCCAAATTCTTTTGTATAAAAGGATAGGCGTGAAAACTGATATGAAGAAGCACGATGAAAAGAAACAAGGAACGGCAGGAAGTGTCAGCAGCAGGAATCACGTGAAGGAAAGAAAAGCCAAACCAAAAGAAAATGACAAACGTAGCAGAAAACGAATGAAGAAATAAGACAAAACACGCAGCAGACCAAAACAAAGCTAATCTGCTACGGTAGAAACAGCGTGGGAAACAAACACAGAAGACAGTGGAGCAAGCACAGAAGGGCTGGGGCACTACCAACCTGTACCCAGCCAATACAAGGGAGGTGGGCCAATACATGAACTGAACAATGGCAGTGGTCTGGGCAACCAATGGGTGAGTGGGTAATCTTGAAAGGATGCCCACAACAAACCAAAAACAGCTAGTGAAGCCCTAGGGGTAAAAGGGAGAAATCCCATTGAATTAGTTTACTATAAAAGGAAGGTAACCAGGCAAAAAAAAAAGGGAAGGGAATGGAAAAGGAAAAACAGGGGAAGAGAGAAAAACATCGAAAGAGAGAGACCCAATGGAGGGAAGCACTTAAGGGAGGAAAACCCATGGTAAGAGAGTAGTAAGCACCCACAGAGAGAGACCCAGGAAAAGGAAAGACCACAAATGGGGAACAACGCACGGCAGGAGAGTAATAAAAAAACTAAGAGTAAAGAAAGAACGGAGAGAAAGAAAGAAAGTGGTAAAACAAAGAGAGAAAATACGGCAGGAATAGGGGCATGCATCAATAGACCATTTTTTTCCTCCCTCTTAGCAAACCCACTCTTTGATGTTCCCAAAAGTAATAGCTAGTAGCCATTTAGGCTTATTCTCCAAAATGCACAATTTTGATGGCAAAAGCTTATAACAAAGTTGTTCAAGTTGGGGTTTGGGTTCTTTCTTAGTTTACTTATCCTATGGGAAGATTCAATACTTGATTTTGATTGCAAATATATTTGATTTCTCTCATTATAAATTATATCTGTTGTATTTAGTCATTCTGTCGTAACACGTTTTTATCACGTCTGCTACATCAGTTATCCTGCTGTGGTATCTTTACTTTTTATACTAGTTATTCTGCTGTAGAGCATTTTCATTATATGTACCGTGTTAGTCATTATACTAGCTAAACCTTCTTTGCAGAAGCTTTCTTCTTTATTTGTTATTACGTGTTTCACTGTTGACACAAACTAATCATTATCCTGCTATAAGTATATATATACATATATCTTGTTTCTCATGTTCTGCAAAATATATTATATATATATATATATATATATATATATGTGAATACGTATAAGTATATACACTCATATATGCATGTATATATTTAAGAATATGCTAACCCATTTAAACTAACATTTGTTTGATGGGTATTTTCTTTGGGCTTTAGATTTGTTTATGTGCAGGAAGTAGAAAAGTATTTCTGCAATAAAAATGAAGAGTAGTCATTCACATTGCAAAAGGTTTTACTGCACGGCAAAAGGCTTTAAAGCACAGCAGACAGCTTTAAAGCACAACAAATAGCTTTAATGCACAGCAGGAAACTTTGTTGCATAGCAGGAAACTTTATTGCACAGTAGAAAGTTTTGCTATATAGCAAAAAAGTCAGTCCTGCGGCAGAAACTAGAGAAAAATTCCTTTTGCGGCAAAAATTGGAGAAAAGTTCCTTTTGCAGCAGAAATTGGAGAAAAATTACTTCTGCGGCAGAAACAAAGGATAAGCATCACGTTCTACCCGCCATAAGCGTGCTCCTGGTAGACGAGACATAGTTTGCGCACAAGTCGGACCAAATTGAGTTGCCATTGGACCGGTCTCAACTCCCTTACTCAGAATACTCGGGCCCAATACCACAGGAGGCAGCCCAACCCACTTTAACCACAAAAAGGCCCACTACAGCATTCAACAATGGTCAACTCGGATCCTATATTGGGAAGGCTGAGCAATCACATATGGACACAATTCTTCCTCGGTAGACCTTACATTTGATAGTAAATTTTGTTAGAGATTGAGGATTCGGTCATCTCGGTCATAGATAGGGGTGTCAAATGGGTGAATTTGGAGTAGGCATAATTGGGTTGGATGCATAAAACTCATTTACCCATTTATTGCCCATTTAACTAATTACTTATAATTCAAACCCAACCCAACCCAATTATTATAAATAAACCCAAACCCACCCAATTACCTAATAATCAAAATTACCAAAATGCCCCCTAAAACTTGAAAATGACCAAAGTACTCATAAAATCCTTTAAAATTACCAAAATACCCCATAAACCTAAAAAAAAGACCAAATATGCTCAAAAACCACAACAAATGACCAAAATACCACCAAAACCTAAAAAATGACCAAATACCACCGAAACCTAAAAAATACCAAAAATACCCCCATAAACCTAAAAAAATTATCGAAATACCCCCAAAACTTAAAAAATTACCAAAATATCACCGAAACCTTAAAATTACCGAAATACCCCCCTAAACCTAAAAAAATTACCAAAATACTCTTGAAACTTAAAAAAATACCAAAATACCTTCTAAACCTAAAAAATGACCAAAATACCCCGAAAACCTAAAAATTTATCAAAATACCCTTGAAAACTAAAAAATGACCCAAATACCCCCAAAACCTACAAAAAGACCGAAATACTCCTGAAACTTGAAAAATGACTAAAATACTTCTGAAACCTAAAAATTACCAAAATACCCCATACACCTAAAAATTACCGAAATACCCTCAAAACCTAAAATTGAACCAAAATACCACCGAAACCTAAAAATTGACCAAAATACTCCCAAAACCTAAAAATTGACCAAAATACCACCTAAACCTAAAAAATGACTGAAATATCCCTGAATCCTAGAAAAAGACCAAAATAACCCCAAAACCTGGAAAATGACCAAAATGTCCCCCTAAAACTAAAAAATGACCAAAATACCCCTAAAACCTATAAAATGACAAAAATGCCCCTTAAACCTATAAGATCATAAAAATACACCCTAAACCTAAAAAATGACTGAAATACCTTCAAAATTTAAAAAAAAAATGACTGAAATACCCCGAAATCTTAAAAATGGCCAAAATACCTCGAAACCTAGAAAATTACTGAAATACCCCCAAAACCTAAAAATGATTGAAATATACCCAAAACCTAAAAAATGACTAAAATACCTCTGAAACCTAGAAATTTATTAAAATAGCCTCCAAATCTATAAATTAACGAAACACCCCTAAAACCTAAAAAATTACTAACATTCCCTCGAAACATCCAAAATACTCTAAACCTCTATTTTGGTAAGTTTAGAGGCTTCGGGTGTATTTTATTTATTTTGAAGGTTTAGTGGTATTTCGGTCATTTTAGATATTTTGAGGGGTATTTTGGTCGTTTTAGAGGTTTAGCACTATTTTGGCCGTTTAAGAGTTTTTAGGGTATTTTTGGTAATTTTATAGGTTTTAGGTTATTTGTGATCATTTTAGAAGTTTTGGGTGTATTTTGGTCATTTTATTGGTTCAGGGGTATTTTCATCATTTTATAAGTTTAGGGGGTATTTTGGTCATTTTATTGGTTTAGGGGGTATTTCGGTCATTTTATAAGTTTCAAGGGTGTTTTGGTCATTTTTTAGTTTTAGGGGGTATTTCGTCATTTTTTACGTTTAGGAAGGATTTTGGTCATTTTTTAGGTTTCAAGAGTATTTTGGACATTTTTTAATTTTAGGGGGTATTTTGGTCATTTTTAGGTTTGGGGGGTAGTTTGGTCATTTTTTAGGTTTCGGGGGTATTTCGGTCAATTTTTAGGTTTAGGGGGAATTTTGGCCATTTTATTAGCTTTCGGGGGTTATTTTGGTCATTTTTTTTGTTTTGGGAGGTATTTTGGCCGTTTTATAGGTTTCGATGGGTATTTCAGTCATTTTTAGGTTTCAGGAGATATTTCAGTCATTTTATAGGTTTCGGGGGGTATTTTGGTGATTTTATAGGTTTCAAGGGTATTTTGGTCATTTTTTAGGTTTAGGGGGTTATTTTGGTAAATTTCAGGTTTCAGGGATATTTATGTCAATTTTTTAGGTTTAGGGGCTATGTTGGTAATTTTTTAGGTTTAATGGGCATTTTGGTATTTTTAGTGGTTTTTGGGGGTTTTTAGAGTTAGGTGATTTGTAGAAATAAAACTTAGGTCTAATTGGGTTTAATTGGATTATTACCCATTTAATCCAATTAATAATTGGGTAAGTTTGGGTCATATTAAAGTGGGTGAAATTGGGTGGGCAAATGGGTTTGGGTTGATTTTGCCATCCCTAGTCATAGATTTCATCGAAGGTGGCATTAAGTTCCCTCTTGACCTATTACTTATAAATTTCGTCAACTACATACTTAAGTCTAAGTAGCTTCCAACTCCAACCACTCACAAAGTGATCTCCACTCCGAGGGATTTTGATGATTTCCCAATGTTCTCGTCCCTCATTGATGAGAATAGCAAATGGTGGAAGCCGGACTTGGTGAAATCTCTTTTTCTACACCTTGAAGCTAATGAAATCCTAAAAATCCCTCTCAGTCACAACCTCCCTGAGGACTCTCTAATCTGGTTGGGGAATAAAAAAGGCTCCTTCACGGTGAAAAGTGCCTATTATGTCGCAAAGGAGTTGGTGGAGTCAGGTGAAGTTGGAGAAAGCTCATCCAATCACCAAGTTTCCCCTTTTTGGAAGAAGATTTGGCAGTTAAATGTTCCTCCGAAAGTTAAAATTTTTGCATAGCATGTGTGTTTGGATGGCCTGCCAACAATGCTCAATCTTAAGAGAAGGGGTATAAATATTGCTGGTTTTTGTCAAATATGCGACAAGGATTTGGAATCAATCTCCCACACTTTGTTTCATTGCAACCATGCAAAGCAAACCTGGTCTTATTGGAGTGATTGTCCCATGAATCTCTATTCTCCAACCTAAGACTTCATTGGCATTACGTCCCAAATTATGGAGAAAGGTTCCTCAATTGATCTGGACCTTTTTTTCATGGCTGCTTGGTCTATTTAGGGAAATAGAAACAATGCCATACATAATGATGCTGGCTGCCCTCCAACTCAAGTTTGGGAGATTGCAAAGCAATCTTTAATAGACTTCACCACTTCCAACTTACCCGATCACCCCTCCCACCCCATGGTCAGAGCTCATTGGTCTCCTCCCCCTCCGAGTTTTCACAAAATTAATGTTGATGGGGGTAACAACTAATAACAGGGAACACTCTTGTATCAAAGTTATTATTCGAGACCACACCGGGGCCACTATTGGAGCTTTCAACAAGCTGCTTCCATCAGTTTTTCCTGCTTCTATCACCGAGGCTTTTGCTTTGCTACAAGGAGTCCTTTTTGCTGCGAAAATGGGCTCGACAAAAGCTATTTTTGAGTCTGATGCTTTAGCTCTTATTCAGGCAGTTAACTCTAATGAAAATGGGGGAGTTCTTGGTCACATTTTGTAGGATATAAGATATTCAGCTCTTGTCTTCAATTGGAGCACCTTCCAGCATCTAGAAAGGGACGGCAACAGGGCTGCCCATAAGTTAGCTAGAGATGCAAAGCTCACAGGTCACTCTCACACATGGAAGGGGGTCTCACCTCCTTTCATTCAACAAATCTTAATTGATGACATGCTGTAATTTTTCTCTGGTCCTATTGTAATCCAATTTCAGTTCAATGAAATATTTATTTTCCCATTAAAAAAAAAAAAAAAAAAAAAAACCCTCCTCCTGAAACATCGTCCGACTAGCTCGAAATGGGGATGGTGGAGTTGAATTGTTGTCTCAGTCTAAATGTATCAATGTATGGCATCATCTATTTGTATATCTTTAGTTGGACATCCATTGGTTGTATTTCTTATCTCTACAAGAAAAAGGGCTTATTACAACGAAAAGAGTCATTGCAATAACAACTAAAGTTGTTGTAATAAGGAGTTATTGCAATGACAAAAAAGTAGATGTAAGCCATTGTAATAATGTCCGAGGCAATAGGTTTATGCAACACTAGATTTCATTGCAATAAATTTCACATATTGCAACAATTAGGTTGATGTAACAAACTATTACTTCGACAATCTCGTTTCAATAGGTTGATATTTTTATTAAACAATTTTTAAAAAAAATTAAATAATTTAAAAAATAAATAAATAAATTTTTTAAAATAATAATTTTTACATTAATCTTTCCATTAACCTGTTTTGCAATTCAAAAACCATATCTAGGAACTACATTAACAAATCAAATATACACATAAAAGATGAAAAGTTCAAAGTACTTCATTTCAATAGATATGTCAAAAAACGCATATATATACACAACTTGTTGAGTTTACAGTCAAGCATATAGTTTCAAAAGGTATGCAAAAATTAATACAGCATGAAAGTAAAATTTCTTACCGAAACTACTATCCAAGCATGCTTCACGACCATTTCACTGACTTATCACCTATTTTGGAAAAAAAGAAAAGAAAAAAAAAAGAATAAGAAAGAGTCTCTCCACGGAGACTATGAAAGAGAGACTAAAATTTGAGAGAGATATTTAGAGTTAATAGATATGAGAGAGAGAGAGAGAGATGGAAATTTGAGAGAAAAATTTTGTAGTTAGTAGATAAATTTGAATTTTGAGATAGGCCTAAGAGAGAGAGAGAGAGAGAGAGAGGCATGAGAGAGAGGGAGAGAAATTGAAATGAGAAAAAATAGGAAGATAGATGTGGGTGAGAGAAAGAGGGAAACTAAGATGAAAAAAGAAAAAATAAATAAAGGTAGGCGTGTGAGAGCAAGAGAGAAAGAGATCAGAGAATTTGACATTTAAAAAAAAAAAAAAAAAAAAAAAGAGAGAGAGAGATAGGCGTGGGTGTGAGGGATATTTGAGATGAGGGAAAAAAAAAAGGAGATAGATGTGGGTGAGAGAATTGAGATGACAAAAGAGGGGGGGGGGGGGATAGGCATGGGTGAGAGAGAGGAAAGTCAGGAAACTAATGAAAAAAATAGCACAAATTTCCCAAATTTTCTTGCTACTCAATTATTCACCTCTATTACATCAACAAAATTTGATGTGAAATAAAAATTTAATTTATTACAACAATATAATTTAATGTGAAATAAAAGATGACCAATTACAACAACATATCTCAATGTAAAATAATAGTTAGCTATTACAACAACACATTTCGATATAATAACATAATAATTATTGTTACAATCTCATATTGATGTAATAAATTTAAGTTATTATTACTACAAAAAACAACTTAGAGATGTAATAGTATATATATTACCTCTATTTTTTTTTTTTTTTTTTACAATAATATTTGTTGTATTATGTATTTTTTCTTGCCCTAGGGCATCCCAAGGCCTTGTGGTATTGAGCCTATGGCACGAGGATGGCTTCAGGCGCCCAGACTGAGAAGGAGATCCAGGTTTGCACCAATTGAGAGTCGTTGTAATTTATGCAGTTTCTTCTTGAATGCATTTTTTTAAGTTCATATTTTTCTGCGCAACCAAGGACTGCAAGATGCCAATCCCATGCCTTTGCAGGCTTTTGGAGCATAACATCGCCTTAGGAGGGAGATTTGCATGGACAGCCATGGTTTGCTCCCCTCTCTAGCTGCACTATATTCTAAAATATAGAGCCTACCTTGCAAGCGTCAAGGTCCACAACATAAAGGTAGTCAGATCCCACCCCAAGAGCCGACCTCTTTCCTAGACACAATTCATGGAATTATCTCGCTAATTAAAGACTCCAACCTAAGAAACATGTTGCTACCCTGTTTTGTCATTCTGGAAACCAATTGTCACCGGCCATGCATGAAAACTGAGAAAAATCTTAATTCCACTCTAAACACTAACACCACAAAGCCTGCTCAAACACCTCAACTTTTGGCTAAATCTAGTCAAATTTGGTCAAATCTGGGAATTCTTAAGAAAAATCCACCATTAACCAACTTTGACTAAAGGGTGTAAACCAGCCAAGCCCAGTCTACTATTAAGAGAAATTGCACTTTATCACTATAAACTATACTCTTAATTACACTTTGCATCCTAAATTTTTCGAATGCACATTTTGCACCATAAACTATGATTTTTGTTACTCTTTGCATCCCGACATTAAGTTTGTTGTTAACTTGAATGGAAAAATATAACACTGCGTAAAAAGACATAATTGCCTCAATTCTCAATACTTTAAAAACAAAAGATAAATTACACTTTATCACCCTAATTACACTTTGCATCCTAAATTTTTCGAATGCATATTTTACATCATAAACTATGATTTTTGTTACTCTTTGCACCCCGACATCAAGTTTATTGTTAACTTGAATGGAAAAATATAGCACTGCGAAAAAAGACATAATTGCCTCCATTCTCAATACTTTAAAAACAAAAGATAAATTACACTTTATCACCCTAAACTATACTCCTAATTACACTTTTTACCCTAAACTTTGAATTCCCATCCAAGTTAACCGCAAAATTAACGTCGGTGGTGCAAAGTGTAACAAATGTCATAGTTTAAGGTGCAAAACATGCATTTGAAAAGTTTATAGTGCAAAGTGATTATTCGCCGCGCATGCAGTCTCCTACGACGGCAGAGCTCTCCAGGGGCAGGTGTCTCCAAAAGGCTCTTAAGAGTCTTCGATGGTCGTACAGGTCGTTCTCTACCTGCTCTATCTCCTCTCCAACTTGAGCGAGCCTTTCTGCAATAGTTCATCAACCATGCTAATCAAAAAATTCTTTGATTTTCTTTTAGAGCTCGAAGGCTTATCGAGCCTTTCTTTATGGAGTGTAGAGTAATCTTGCCATGCGACACAAATTTGATGGCAGGCACAATCCTTACTAGTTTGCAGCAGTTGAGTACTATCATGCCTGTGTGAACAAACCAACCAGCCAATTATCCTATCCTTACCTTCATTTAACAGATCAACACATACAGAAAGCACACACGATAGAGAAAGCATATGGGATCAGAGAATATTGGAAGTCCACAACCGATATCGGAAACATGAGAAAGCCATTAATGCTTCCCCTTACTAGATTAAATAGGGCAATTTGTAATGCTCTCTTCCTTTCTTGCCCACCTCAGAATATTCTTCCTTTTTGACTGGTAAAGTTTAGGGTGGTAAAGTATAATTTTCCCCAAGAATTAAAAGTTTAGGCTTATACATTTTATTTTATTTTGAACACAATCTGAACTCAAGCTTATTATCAAACAACATCACATATTCAAGATTAGTTCATTTTCTTGTTAAACAAGTTTGAGTCTATCCACAAGCTTCTTGATTAACTAATTATTTTCCCATAAATAGTACAACCATGATTGGTTCTTAAGATAAGCTCAAGCCCGAGCTCAGCCTTAAGGTATTAGGCTATCATTTCTTAGATTGCTTTCGGCGGTCCTCAGGTGAGGCGTTACCTCGGCAATGCAGTCTCGTCGGCTTACCTCAACCAAAGGATCCTAGTCTTTTTTCTTGGGAGTTGGGCTAGGCCCAGCTGCTCAGATCTTTGCTCTGATCCAACTTCTTCGGCCCATGACTTACTTGAAGGAGTCACCCCCCTACACAAGGTATACAACAAACATATGACTATATGAGTGTGATATCTCTATTTTTTAAATTACTTTAAATGACAATCAATTGCCTCCTCTTCATTATATAAGGGAAAAAAGTTTTAGGTTTTAATATATTAATTATAATCAATAAATCACGATAATCATTCAAATAATAGTTACATTCTTGCTCACCTATATATATATGAGAGTAATATTCAACCACACAAACATTTGTACAAAGGTTTGTCATCCTTTCATTTTTCTACTTTATTTTTATTATGTCAATTTGAATTCATTTTTTTTTTTTTTTTTTTTTTTGTAAAAGTCATGTTTACATGTATGTCATATATTTGATGGCTGATTTAAATGATTTCTTGACAATTTTGTTTGAATAATTTGATAAGTTATGTTATATAGTAGTTTATTAAGTTAAGATTTCTCTTTTGGTCATTCACAAAATGAACCTTAACCACTTATTATTATAAAATTTTTACTTTCAAATAAGTTTAACCAAAACTTAATTTGGATTTTTTTTTCTCTAAACACCTATTTCCTATCTCTCTAAAATTTTCAAGGTTTCTTCTTTATTAATTTCATCCATGTCTACATAAAAATCCTCAAGTTTAGGGCTAAGCAAATGGACATTGAAATTCAAAAATAAATTCTCAAGATAAATGCAGATCTTATTTTACTCATTATTAAAAAATATATACTTTCATCTTTCTTAATAATGCATACAATTTAATTTATAAATTTCTTTAACATATCCATTCAATTGATATATTTTTAATTAATCCATTATAATAAATACTAATTTAAGTATATATGTGTGTGAAGCTCTCTCCTAAAGACTTGAATCTCGGCCCTTCCCATAAGCACTTATACTTGTGGAGTGACTATCATGCCAATGGTGCGTGGTGGTAAAAGTCATATATATCTAATTATATACATGTCCTCATAAAAAAAAATAAAAAAATAAAAAAAAAATCATTTAAAAGAGTTAAAAAAAAAAAAAAAAAAAAAAAAAAACCCATCTTTAAATCATTGTCATTTGAATTATTACATATTATATTCCATGAAACGACAATGGTGAAACCAATTAATTTCTTCCAATAAATGTTTTTGGTAGTCCAAATATTTTCTTAAAAAAAGAAATATATATATATATATATATATATATATATATGTATGTGTGTGTGTGGGGGCCATGGCCCAAAGTAACGAGTTGGGCCTTGGGCCTGTCTGAGGACGCTAGCAAGTCTGAGAAGACAACGTGGCTTAGATGATCTATATTATAAGCCTTATCACAGGAGACAAAGAAAGAAGGTCCAAGGAGGAATTCCTCCCCGAACACTAAAAATCCGGGGCAAATGTATGTTCAAACCACTGAAGCACACCCCCTAAACACGTGACAAGGAAGAAAACTCAAAATATCTAAGCAAAAGCTGCCACTACCATATTAAATGCACTGCAGCTACTTTTTTGGCCGCATTAATGTGGAGAAGACCCCTGAACAGTGTAACCCTGACTGCCGCAACTCACAAAGGACTAAAAGGGGTGTCTAATGGGATGGGTGCTCAAGTGGGGGTTCAGATGATCAACAAGTGTAAAGCCCAGATGATCAGGAATAGCCTATATAATGTAGAGAAGCCCCCATGAGAAGAGGGCGAGAAAAAAAAGAAGGAGAGGAAACAGTAGCATGCAAAAGAACCCTAATATAATATGTATTCATAAATAAAATTATGAATCTCCTCGGACAGAAGGTCCCTTGATCATAATAGTTTATGTCCTTGTCTATGTGTTCCTTAATCCCATGCAAGCCACTGCTCAACTCATTTAAACCTAGTTCTTTGACCCATACTCTACAAAATTCATTGTATTGGACTTTTTGGACCAGGATTCCATATTATGTGGGCTTGGGCTTCAAACTTTGTCCTTACAATATATATATAAAAACATAATAATAACAATGACATGAAAATATAAAATCTAACATTTTTGGTAGTTTAAGTTAAAATAAAAGTTAAAAATTCAAAAAGTTAGAAATATGTAATTATTTTTTAAATGGGAAATATGAGAATGCGTACAATGATGACACATGTACTTTTCTCAAAGCATGTGAGAATGACATATGTTAAAATCGTTATAATATCTTTTGATTTCAGAAATATAACTAGGAAAATAAGAATAATGCTACAGACACAAACTTTTCTCAATAACCACTCACTACATTAACAGTTTGTAAAAAATTTTGTAATAAAGTTTGTATCTCTAGTATTTTCCGAAAAATAATAAACACAATTAATTTCTCCCCATAATGATAATTTACAATTAACCAAATATTGTGTGTTTAGTACTACTAAAATTTCCCTTAAACGTTTTAGGCAGTCTAGGAGAAAGAAAACAACTTAAATAATATTAATTCTAGGTTACAAAATATTGTGCATTTATTGCTACTAAAATTAATGGTGTACTAATTAAAAAAATTGTGTATTATTATTATTTGTCAAAAAAATTTAGTAGTATGTATTACTAATGATATTTTTAGTAAATGTAATAACTAATAATGATAAATTAGAAATGCATAATCTATATATAATATAAAACCTGATACGTTTGACATTTTGTTTACCACTCCTTATTGTGCCACGTGACTATATAAATTTATGTCACGTATATATTTAAAAACTCCGAACAGTTGTGCATTTTCATTTTTTAATAGGCACTTTTTCAATTAATAGGCATATTTTCATTCAATAAACACATTTTTGTCAATAGGCACATTTTCATTTAATATGCACATTTTGATATATATATATATATATATATATATTACAACATATCTTATATATACCTATATATACAACACAAATTAAACTAGAGACACAATATTCTGTCTCTTATTCATTCTCACAAAAAAACTAATAAATAAAACAACATTACTTTCTTCTGCCTAACTAATAAAACTTTGTGTTATTTCTTTCAATATCTTTTTTTTTTTTTTTAATTTCATGCATTTTTGCTTACTACTCCAACTAAAAAATAATGTTTTTTTTTTTTTTTTGGAAACTCATCCAGTAGCTATTCTCATGCATCGCATAGGTTAGCAACTAGTGACTAAATAATTACAATAACAAAAAAACCAAAAATATTCCTTTGGTAGTACATTACCCTATAATTAAAAATAATTCCAAAAGGAAATAATGAATCACTAAACTAAAATAGTACAAGTAGATTAGTTTTCATGCATCACAATAATAAGAATACAAATTTACAACAACAAAAAAAAGTGTGCAACACACGGTTCTATGACTAGTAAACATAATAGATGATAACGCGACAACAATATGTACAGATCTGGACCAATGCACAACTCTTTACTATTGATTAGGGATGAAATTTGGATTTTGTTTTAGATTCCATGACTAGGAGTCTAGGACCAGAAAAAGTTCCAATAAAAAAAAAAAATAGAAGACACCACTTATATTTATAAGCACTAAAGTGCAGAATAAGCTAAACAAATTTCACCTTGCAAGAAGAGGTTTTAGATAAGTGGGAACACAACACAACAGTTTGACAAAGATTATTTTATATATTCATATTGGAAACTATATACAGTCTACAGCATGGACTGAAGTCACTGAAAAAAAAAATCTAAAATTATTATATGAATTTTTTTTATGAATTATATAAAGACTTATTTTCACAATAATATTTTACAATTATTAGAGTACTCATCATGAAACAGAGCATTATAAGTTGAAATTTTATTCTAAAAAATAAAAAATAAATAACAATGGTTAGCTTGAATGAAAAAGAACCAAATTAGCTCTGATGAAGCGTGAGTTCGTCAGTCAAGATAGGCAAATGGAATCAACCTTCTGTCAGCGCGAATGTATCCTCTGAGATGGTCATCGGTGTGGTGCCTACCACAACGCCTCCGATGCCAAAGTTAGAACAGGAAAGCACTTTGGGAAATGAAATAGATAAGCAAGATAACAATGAGTGTTTCTTAGAGTGTGTATATGTACCTTCTGTTAACAATGTGAGGGTTTTATATATGTGGCTTTGGTTGCTAGCCGTTGTGGTGTTAATGCCTTTTTTTGTAACGCCTCCTGCCCAATAATGGGGCTTTTAATAGGCTCCCAATGGTCTGCCTGGCTGGTTTCGTAACTGCCCAAGTCACCGGCTGACTATATTGAATGATTTTCCTATCCTCGTTAGTGATGACTGGTTTCCTCGTTAGTGATGACAGGTTTCTTCGTCATTCAGGATGACCTCGTCATGAGTGTTGACTTCGTCTAGGGGATGTAATCTCGTCACTCCCATCAGTTGCCCCCCAAGTTCTGTGGTCGTCTGTGACGTGTCATGAGGACCATAGAAGATGAAAAGTTTTCCTGAGCTGTCTATGACTCTTGGGGTTCTGCTCCAAATTTAATGTGTAGTGGCGGCGCAACATGCAATGTGGCCACGTGGCGCGTGCTGATCGATGGTGTTAATGGCATGACCCTTGGGTTTCCCGCTATTTTTCAGTTTCCTTGGGTCTTGGTTTCAAAACTTTCTTTTCCTTAACTTTAATCATTTGCTCTGAGTTTTATTTTTCCTGTTTGTTCCTGCGACTGTTCTGACCCTGCTCCGACGACGTTTTTTTTTTTTAATTTTTCTGGATTCAATCGTTTATTCTTCAAGGTACGTTCCCCTTTTCTTCCTCTTCTATTCTTTTTTCCTTCACAATCTATTATAAGTTCCTGATTTTTCTTTGCCCTTTGCTTTGCTGTGGTTGTGTTTGTTTTTCCAGTCTTTAGGATTTTATTCCCCTTTTCATGGTCAATTCTTCTGAGGTTAGGGTAGCTTGCCCCTCAGTCTCTTTCATTTTTGCTCGCTTAGGGGCAGCTTTAGGTGTTTCTGGTGACTTCTTTCCTTTGGTTGGGGATTTTGTTTTTGAAGGTTGTGGGTTGAGTGTGGTGTTAGGGGAGTTATCTCCAATATTAGACCAATCACTTGCTTGGTTTGAGGGTGAAGCGAGGAGGATGTCGGAGGTGAGATCTAGCGAACTTGAAACTGGGTTGTCGTCTAGTGACGGCCCAGCAGAGGGTGATACGGCCGTCTCTGTCCCTCTCCCAGTTAAGGCTTTCTACGCCCTCGGGGAGGCGTGCGGGCTGGACGCTGATACCGTGGCTAGGTTTAAGGATAGATTTCAATTCCCTGAACAGGTTCATGTTCGTCGGCCCAGTAGTGAGAATCGGGCATGCCACTTCTTCCCTGGTGAGGTATGCTTCTACGAGGCTGCTTTCACTTGTGGGTTTAGGCTTCCCGTCCATCCGTTGGTGATGGAGTTTTTAGGTTATTTTGGCATTGCTCCCGGGCAGCTTATGCCCAATTCATGGAGGATAGTGATCAATTGTATGGAAATATGGTTGGCCACTAACGGGGATATGATCAAGGTGAGTGAGCTTGTCTACCTTTACCATTTAAAAGAATCAAAAGAGTATGGGTATTATGAGTTAGTACCTTGGGCGAGGAGGACTAGGATCGTCAAGGGTTTACCCTCATCATTTAGGTATTGGGAGTCCCATTTATTTTTCGTGTCAGGGGACGATTTTGAGACCCCTTCTAGCGAGGCTTGGGGTGATATCCTAAGGTTGCTCCATCGGTGGGGAACCTCGAACTTAGGTGCGTCAATGTTTCTCTTCGTCTGTTAATTTTTCATTCTGCTTATGTGGCCGTCTCTAACTCTTGTAGCTACCTCTTTGGCAGTTAAGAGACGTCCTAAGTTAAAGAGCAAATACCAAGATCGCGTTGAAAAGGCGATAGAGTACGCCAGGACAATTGAAAGCTAGGAGGACCTGGTAGATCCACGGACGCTTTCATTCTATTGCTTAGGCCCAAACCCATCTCCCTACGTCTTGCGCAACATCGACATCGAAGGAAAAAAGAGTAAGTGTTGGCTTCGTCAGTGTTAACTTCCCTTTAAGCACCATTTTTTTTAAGTGTTTTCCTTCTTACAGAGATGACGACTAAATTCAACAAGGACATGTATACCAAGATGAGGTCGAAGAAGGACGAACCTTTGTCCAGTATCGGGAAGAAAGGAGTGCGCGTAACTGGGAAAGGTCTGCCTGCTACTCCAATTGTTTCGATTATTCCCGTCATTTCTGGTGCCGAGACCGTGAGGACGACCTCCCCAGCCGTTTCAGTTGAAGAGATTCCCACTCCTTCGTCGAAGAGGCAGCGCATATCAAGCAAGGAGAAGGAGAAGGCAGATTCTCGTTCGTCCACTGTATGGGGAGATCAAGGTCTGGCTGTGGACAGGGCACACAGAGTTGTTACGGCCGAGGACTTAAAGGTTTTTGACGGCGTGCCTTTCAACGTGGTCGCCAATCAACAAGTTCATAAGCTCATCCAGGTAATCTACCCGTGTGTTTTTGGTATTTATCCGTCTTTTACTGATGACGTTAGCTTTCTTTTCAGGTGTTAGGGGAGAGTCTTCACATTGCTTCTGAGTACCTTACTCAGAAGGCCAAGGTGGCGTCACTAACGTCCAGAATGGAGGCCCTGGACGAGGAGAATTCTTCAATGAAGAAAAAGCTCATTGATTCCATGCACGAGGTCAATACCTTGAAGGAAAATACTAAGGCTTTATCCGACGATCTTCATGCTGAGCGTCAGTTGACCTTGGAGAAAGATGAATAGCTCCTGGCGGCCAAGGAAAAGCTCAAGACAATTGCTGCAAGGTCTGTCGAGGCTTTTCAATAGACTGATGAGTACAACACTGTGCTCTTCAATTGGTACTTCAAAGGCTTTGAGCTTTTAAGGCGGTATCTCGTCAAGCATCCCACCGGGGTTGATTTGCAAAACTAGGATCTTGAGGTGGTGGACCAGGAGATGGCGACTGACGAGGCGGCCCAATCTTCTGTTCCTGAAAATGATGTCCCTGCTGACGATGCTGATGCTGCCAGGAATGATGCTCCTATGGGTGACGACGATGTTGCTAGCCCCTGAACCTTTGTACTTATGAAAAAAAAAAAAAAAATTTGTTAGCCCGTCATGTTTTGGGCCCTTTTTTTTTTTTTAAATCTAATTTTAGAACAATTTAATCTGTCCTGAGAACAATTTTCTTGTGTTGCTTAGTGTTTATGGGTTTTTTGGGGTATAACAACAATGGTAATTTGCCCTTGGTTTTTGGGCTTTTTAATTGAATTTGCAATATACTTACTTGTTCGTCAAATGCTTGTGTTGTTTTACATTCGTCCATACCTTGTACTTAGCATAAATTTCTTGGCTGTGACCTCTCTATTTGTCAATGATTTGCTACTTACTCACAATCCTTCAGAGGGGCTTGGATACAGCCTGAGTTTTGTTTTGATTTGTTGCAAGGTTCTTGTCCCTTTTCTTTTTTCTCTTTTTTCTTTTTGTGGATTCGTCAGTAACCTAAATCCGTCAAGCGGGATCCTGTCACTTGCACCTGCTAAAGGATTGTGCCTGCGTTAGTGGCTTGCACCCGTCGAGGCGGGGCCTTGTTACTTGATTTATACCCATTCAAGGGATGTTTGTTGCGTTTATGGCTTCGTCAGTGACTTACATCTGTCAAAGCGGAATCTTATCACTTAGCCATTTTTTGGTGACTTACATCCATTTAAGGAATCTTGTCACTTAAGCTTCGTCAGTGATTTACATCCGTCTTGGCGAAATCTTATCACTTAGCTTTTATATGCCTTACACCCATTGGAAGGATCGTCAGTAACTTACATCCGTCAAAGCAAAACCTTGTTACTTAGCTATTATATGCCGTATGGCTGACTGAACCTGCTTACAAAAAGATACTAGATGAATAATTCTCTCATTAATTTCAGGAATGAATATATTTGTTTGTTACATCTATTGGTGATACTTCTTTAAATGCTCAATGTTCCATGGTCGAGGAAGTCTCTGTCCGTCCATGGTTTCCAAGTGGTAACTGCCTTGTCTTGAGTAGTGAACGACTCGGTAAGGTCCTTCCCATGTGGGACCCAGCTTTCCTTGGGCTAGGTCCTTAGTTGCGGTGGTGATCTTGCGCAGGACGAGGTCACCTATGTCCAGTCGTCTGAGTTTAACTCTCCTGTTGTAGTATTCGGCCATCTTCAGTTGGTACTCCGTCATCTTGTTGGAGGCTTGATCTCTTACTTCATCCAAACAGCCCAGGTTGAGTCGTAGTTCATCATCATTGCATTCTTCATTGAACGTCTCTCACCTGATGCTCGTTACTCCTACCTCGACCGGGATTACGGCTTCGGTGCCATAGGTAAGCCTGAAGGGGATTTCTCCTGTTGGGGTTCTCGCCGTGGTTCTGTAAGCCCACAAGACATTTGGTAATTCTTCTGGCCAGGCACCCTTCGCATCGTCCAGCTTGGCCTTGTTAATCTTGAGCAGCATCCAATTCGTTACCTCCGTCTGTCCATTTGCCTGAGGGTGCCCTGGGGATGAGAACTGGTTCTTAATTCCAAGATTTGAACAGAAGTCTCTAAAACCTTGGCTGTCGAACTGCCTCCCATTATCTGATATAATCGTCAAGGGAATCCCGAACCTGCAGATTATGTTCTTCCACACAAAGCCCCGAATTCTTGCCTCGGTGATCGTTGCTAAAGCCTCTGCTTCAACCCACTTCGTGAAGTAATCAATAGCAACTAGTAGGAATTTTACTTGACCTTTACCTGGGGGTAATGGGCCGACGATGTCGATTCCCCATTGTGCAAATGGCCTCGGGGAGGATATCGTTGTCAGTCTCTCTGTTGGAAGCCGTTGTACATTCCCGTATCGTTGGCACTTGTCACACTTCTTGACGATTTCAACAGCGTCCACCTGCATAGTTGGCCAGAAATAACCTGTTCGTATTACCTTATTTACAAGGAATCTGGGGCCGGCGTGGTCACCGCAAACTCCTCCACGGATTTCATCCAGTATGTATTTAGCTTCTTCCTTGTTGATACACTTCAAGTAAGGCATGGAGAAGCCTCTCTTGTATAAGGCTTCATTGAGGATCGTGAACCTGGCCGTTCTTTTCTTGATCTTTTGGGCTTATTCAGTATTCTGAGGGAGGTGTCCGTCCTGGAGGAAAGACATTATAAGTGTCATCCAGCTGTTTGCGCTCTGGATGGCAAATGTTGGGACCTCTTCAATGCTGGGGTGTTTCTGGACTTCCATCGCCAAGTCCGTGCTAATCTCCCATTTCTCTGATGATGCTAGCTTCGAGACTTCGTCTGCCCCCATATTCTGACTTCTTGGGATCTGTACGAACTCCAAAGTCAGATGTTTCGTCAGCTTGAGGTATTTTTGCATTCTCTCTTCCTTGGCTTCGTACTCCCCCCTAATCTGCCCGATCACTAGCCTTGAATCGTTTTGGACTAACAGGTTTTTAGCTCCAAGCGCTTTTCCAAGCCTCAATCCCGTCAATATCCCCTCGTATTCAGCTTCGTTGTTGGTAGCCAGAAATTTCAGTTGAACTCCATACTTGAGCATCTCTCCGTCAGGGGTGGTTATAACGACCCCTACTCCCCCCCTCCTTTGGGCTGACGAACCATCAGTTTGTATCGTCCACCGACCAGCTTCGTTGGTAAGGCTGTCCTCGTCCGGGAGGGTGAATTCTGCGATGAAGTTCGCCAAAACTTGCGCCTTGATTGCTGTTCTGGGGTGGTACTCAATGTCAAATTGACTAAGTTCAATTGCCCACTGTACCATTCTTCCGACTGCCTCAGGTCTGTTCATCGATTTCTTGATCGATTGGTCTGTCATCACTAGGATGGGATTCGCCTGAAAGTATTGCCTTAGCTTGCGCGAGGCTACTATTCATGCAAACACGATCTTTTCAATCCATGGATACCTGGACTCAGCCCCTTGAAAGGCTTGACTGACGTAGTAAACTGGGAGCTGCTTTGTGCCTTCTTCCCTAATCAAGGCTGCACTCGCTGCTGAAGCTGATACTGCCAGGTATAAGTATAGGTCTTCTCCTTCTTTGGACGGGCTTAAGAGGGGTGGACTACTCAGGTAACGCTTTAGCTCCTGGAACGCTGCTTCACACTCGTCAGTCCAGGCGAAAGCCTACTTCAAGGTCTTAAAAAAGGGTAGGCACCTGTCCGTAGCTCTAGAGACGAACCTATTTAAAGCTGCTATCCTTCCTGTGAGCTTCTGGACTTCCTTGACAGTTCTGGGTGATGCCATGTTGATTATGGCTCGCACTTTCTCTGGGTTTGCTTCTATTCCTCTTTGGGACACCATGAATCCCAAAAACTTCCCTAAGGCTACCCCAAAAACACACTTACCAGGATTCAACTTCATCTGGTATTTTTTGAGGGTGGCAAACATCTCCTTCAGGTCGTCCAGATATGTGAGCTCTTCCTTACTATTGACGAGCATATCATCCGCGTACACTTCCATGTTCCTGCCAATCTATTGGTTGAACATTTTGTTCACCAGCCTTTGATACGTGGCTCCGGCATTCTTTAATCCAAAAGGCATTACCTTATAACAATAGAGTCCTTGACTCGTGATGAAGGCAGTCTTCTCCTAGTCTTACTTAGCCATCCTTATCTGGTTATATCCTAAGAAGGCGTCCATGAACGTCAGTAGCTTGTGCCCGGCTATAGAGTCCACAAGCTGGTCTATTCTTGGTAGAGGGAAGCTGTCCTTCGGGCATGCCTTGTTCAAGTCTATGAAGTCTACACACATCCTCCATTTTCCATTTGTTTTCTTCACTAGGACGACGTTCGCGAGCCATTCAGGATAGTACACTTCCCGGATGAACCCTGCTGCCAATAGTTTGGTAACTTCACCTACAACTGCTTGATCTCGTTCTGGGCCGAAGGCTCTTCATCTTTGGTGGACGGGTTTCCGCTCCGGGTCCACATTCAACTTATGTTGGATGACTTTTGGAGCTATGCCCGGCATGTCCTCATGGCTCCATACGAAGACATCTAGATTTTCTTTAAGGAATTGGATGAGTCTTGTTCTCATCTCAGGGCTTAGCGTCGTCCCTATCTTTGTCATCTTGTTTGCTTCTCCTTCAGCCAGTTCCACTGTTTCAAAGGCTTCCATTTTGTCTTCTTCCTTCTCTTCAATCATCCACGTGTGGTTCTCCTTTGCAGCCAGGACGACATGATAACATTCTCTGGTTAGGACTTGATCTCCTTTTACTTCGCTGACACCGTTATCTGTTGGGAATTTCACTTTCAAACAGTAGGTGGATGTGGCCGCTCTCCATTTGTTGAGTGTGGGCCTCCCAATAATGACATTGTAGGATGAGAGGCAGTCCATCACTAGGAAGTCTAACTAACAGGTCAACTGCACCGAGTAAGTCCCCACAGTCACTGAAAACATCACTATGCCCTTGGGGTATACCTTGTCTCCGCTGAAGCTGACGAGGGGAGAGTCAAAGGGGCGTAGTCTACTTGGATCTAGCCTCAACTGCTGAAAGGCAGGGAGGTAGATGATGTCTGCAGAGCTACCGTTGTCCACGAGGATCCTCTTGGTATTGAATCCCTCTATATTCAGCATTATAACCAAAGGGTCATTGTGGGGCTGCATCACTCCCCTGGCGTCCCCTTCATTGAAGGACATGTCCCGGTATGTTCGTTGCTGTTTAGACGGAGGTATCGTGTGGACACTATTTACCTGTCTCTAGTATGCTTTCTTGAGGGATTTAAACGATCCTCCTGAGAAGGGCCCTCCTGCAATCGTCTTTATCTCCCCGATCACATCCTGTGGAGGCTGGGACAGGCAATCGTCATCCCAGGAAGAGGACCCATGCTAGCTCTTATTACCGTCTCTGAATTTACTATATTCCCCCTTCTTCACATATTTCTGTAATTTCCCTTTCTGTATCAACTCCTCTATCTACTCCTTTAGGTCTCTACAATCTTCTGTGTTGTGGCCGTGATCTTTGTGGAATCGGCAGTACTTGTTCTTGTCACGGACATTAGGGGATGAGTGCAATGGTCTTGGCCATTTGAGATAATGCTCGTCCTTGATCTACGTTAAAATTTTGTCAACAGGCATAACCAAAGGAGTAAATCTTACCGTCCAAGGACCTTTATCATCTTTCCTCCTGTTCCCGTCATTGTTCTGATGAACTGGGCACTCTCTCTTTTAACCACTACAATTGTCTTCTTTCTTTGCCTTGTCTTCTGGTTTCTCTACGTCCTTTATGGCTGCTAAAGCATCTTCAGCATTCATGTTCTTCTATGCCTTCAGGAGCATTTCTGCCATCGTCTTTGGTGGATTCTTTGCTAGGGAGGCCACGAGATCTTTGGATCTCAATCCCGCTTTGAAAGTTGTCAGCTGCACCTTGTCATCAGCTTTGTCCACCTCCAGAGTCTCCCGAGTAAAGCGATTTACATACGACCTTAGAGTTTCCTTCTCTCCCTGTCTAATGGTAAGTAAGTGGTCTGTCGGCCTCTTTGGACGTTGCCCCCCTATGAAGTGACGCAAGAAGGCAATTCTCAACTGCTCGAAGTTGTCCACGGATGAAGTCGGCAACTTTGTGAACCATTCCCTTGCAGCTCCTTTGAGAGTGGTGGGAAAGGAGCGACACAGTATCTCGTCGAGTGGCTGTTGAAGACCTAGAGTCGTCTTGAAGGTATTAAGGTGATCCTGAGGGTCTCTGAGTCTATCGAATGGCTCAAGTTGAGGTAAGTGAAACTTCGACGGTACAGGCCATTCAAGCACTGCCGAGGTGAAAGGCAAATCTGTGGCCCTTACCATTCTGTCCACGCTTCGATCCGTCTTCTCCTTAATGGCGTTCCTCAGTTCGTCCATCTTCTTCCTCATTTCTCGAAGGAGATCTGAATTCTGCTCGTCCGGAGTAGTTGGCCTCTGATGGATACTTCTCCTATGGCTATCCCCTTCTCCCTCCAGGTTGTCTTTGGACCGGTTCTCTTCCTGTTAAGCCTGTTGGACCTGTTGAAGCCATAGCTTCATTTCCTGATTTTGCTTGGTGAGTTCTTCAATGGTGGCCGCAAGAACTTGAACTTGCTGGGCCAAGGCTGCGGAATCTGGATTGGGTTCCATCTGAATGTAGAGGTTTGATGGAAACTATGTTCTCAAATATGAATCTGAAAATGTCGTCCCCACAGACGGCGCCAAATTGATGAAGCGTGAGTTCGTCAGTCGAGATAGGCAAATGGAACCAACCTCCTGTTAGAGCGAATGTATCCTCTGAGATGGTCACCGATGTGGTGCCTGTCACAACGCCTCCGATACCTAAGTTAGAACAGGAAAGCACTTTGGGAAATGAAATAGATAAGCAAGATAACAATGGGTGTTTCTTAGAGTGTGTATATGTACCTTCTGTTGACAATGTGAGGGCTTTATATATGTGGCTTTGGTTGATAGCCGTTGTGGTGTTAATGCCTTTCTTAGTAACGCCTCCTGCCCAATAATGGGGCTTTTAATAGGCTCCCAACGATCTGCTTGGCTGGTTTCGTAACTGCCCAAGTCACCGGCTGACTATATTGAATGATTTTCCTATCCTCATCAGTGATGACTGGTTTCTTCGTCATTCAGGATGACCTCGTCATGAGTGTTGACTTCGTCTAGGGGACGTAATCTCGTCACTCCCATCAAGCTCCATCCATTTTACCATAAAATTTTCCTTTCAATGATTCCCCTTTTTTACCCTACACAAACGGCATACATAATTATATATCTCAACAAAAGCCCAAACAAGTTGATTGGAATATTTAATTCACTTTATCCAATTTGGCGGGCGTTAAGACTTAAGAGCTCGCACATACTCGTAACCCCATTTTCTTTGGGATGAAGGTTCGGGTTATAGTTTTGGAATACTCTCTAATCAAATTTAATGAAAAATAAAATTTTGTACTTTAAGAGAGAGACGTATATATATTGAGTTTAGGAATGAAACTTTTAGAGAGATGCTTGGTCATGTGACCTAAAGAGCAAAGATCTTTGCTACATTCGCAAGTGAATTCGACTATTATTCACCAGGTATTTGGCACTTGAAATCATAGCATTTAGTTTTTGAAAATTTTGGACTCACGTGAGATCCACATGTGCTCTCGGTTAGAAAAGTAATGGAGTATTGACACAAGTGGCCTATTTGGCACAATATTAAAGTTTATGTATAAAATTTACACAGAAAAAAAAAAACAAAAAAAATCAAGAGATCTTAGTGTACCGACATGGAGCTTCATAAGATGTAGTGCAATATTCCTTTTTAGTTAATCTAAAACAGGGTATTCAACCTATTGTTCCAAAAAAATAGATCAAAGCAAGATATAGTTCCAACTCCCAAGAAAACTAACCAGCAACTTAATTAATATAAGAGGTTAAAGTACACGAATTTTTATAATTATTGATATATGAGTGAGGTCATTTTAAAATTATTGTTATTGGTAAATTTAAGTGATTGAAATTGATGTTGTTCGAATTATAATAAATTATTTAAAAAAATTTATGAAAAATATTGTGTCTAGCAAAATTCTAATTAAGTAATGAAAGTAAGATCCAAGAGGAGGATATAGAATGAAAATATTTATCCGAAAACTAAGGTTAAAAGTAAATTTGTTATAACTTATTATCTGGGCCATTAAAAAAGAAAAAAAGAAAAATGAAAAAGAATTAGTAATAGCCAATTTCCCCGTCTTTATCTTAATTGTGGGGTTTCTGGCAAAAAGGTATGAGTTTTGTGTATGTAAATGATTTTTATCCTTCGTTCAGTCCCTTTCCATAGTTCGCCGCCCCATTCATCTTTCCATAAAATAAGAAACAGAGAGAAAGCAAAGTAGTAGCTGCAGCCTGCACTGCAGCATCACCATCATATGCTAAAGCTGCTACAGCTCTCTCTGAATACTCAATAGTCAATACTGTCCTATTCCATTGTTTTACTTTTCACTTTACAGTGGGCTGCACGTATGATATATTTTATATTTTATATATAGATTTTATTAATATATTCTCTCAAAATACATATTAATCGGATCCTTTATATATATTCAGTTACAAAATTAATAATAAAAATATATAAAATTGAAAATAATATATTAATAATATTACACATGGCAATTGGTTACTGGAAGGGGAGCTGAGCTCATATATATATATATATATATATATATATATATATATATATGAGTCCAGGTTAATATTTTGAAAAAATATTTTTATAAAAAATTAAAATAATGAATTATCTTTACATTTTTTCATAAAAAAATTCTTAAAATGAATTATTAATATATGCGTTAAAAATATATATTAATAAATTTCTAAATATATAATATTTATTTAATTGTTTGGGTTATGTATTGTAGAAAGGTCATGATGATTCGTGAAATGCATGGGACCAAGATGATGTGTTCAAATTGTTCTTTGAGCTAAAGAGCATGTGAGCGAAGGCCCACTAAATGATTGGTGTACTGTTGGTTTACTCTGCTGGGGCAGTACTAGTACTTTTTGGGAAGTGAGATTGTCAACTAGGCTGGTCATCATAGGTGCCATTACTTATCATTAATTATGGTATTACTTTCAAAATCCAGTAGGATCATTTTTAAAAGGAATTGAAAGGATTTCTTTCTTTTGTGACAAAGTTTAGGGTGACATTATATATTATAAAATCAAAAAGGCTAGGATCACGATTAAAGCAAAAAAATTTTGCCACAACTTGTGGACAAGTTTCCGTAAAGCCGGAGCTCTAGAGTATTTTCAGATTTTCTAAATTTTTGTATTTTTTGGAGAGTTAAAATTGTTATATTTATTTATTTTTTTAAATACACTTTTTAATATAATTTTTATTTTTTTTTCATCTTATTTAAATATCAGTTAATATAATAGTATGAGAGAAAAAAGAAGAAGAAAAATGAAGAAGAGAGGAAGAATTGATATAATAGTAGTTGATGTAATTTTTTAATAAAAAAATTCAATTGCTAATGTATAGTAGCCCATTAGACTTGATGAGCTACTATTTATTAGCAATTTTTTTTTCTTCTTTTTTGTGATTTAAAGAAACCATTGGAGAACATTTTTTTGTTCTCATTTTCTATTGTAGAGATTATTTTGTTTTTATATATGTTGTTGGAGATGCTCTGTAATTTTAGCATTGTTGTTATAAAATTTACCATCCAAACCTTATAAACCAGGGATGGAGCTATCATTGGACTAGGTGCAATGACACCCGATTTTTTTTAAAAAAATATTATTATATATGTGTACTAATTTTAGCATTTTTTTTTTATAAAATTACATTTTGTTTCCCTTAAACAATATCATTGATTCTTTTAAGCATAATGTTATAATTAGAAACTTTTTTACAACATTTTTATAAATTGTTTTTGTAGCAAATTCTTATTGGTTCGCATAATGGGCTCACTCATATCATTTCTTTTACTTATCAGTAACCACTTATCATATCAGTAATTTATAAATAAATAAATAAATAAAATTGTAGTTCTAACATTTTTCCTCATTTTAGTGACCATAAAAAAATTTATAGATATAAAATCTAAAATAAAATATACAAGCCCAAAAAAATAGCTAAACAACAAAAATTACCAATAGTAAAACTTGAAAAAGCTTAGCTCAATTAACCAATTTTATCAAAAATAAACAACTCTACCTTTTAAAAAATTTTAAACAAAAATAAATGTGTTTTTATCAAAAAAAAAAAACTCAACAACTAAATAGCAACAAAGTTAGAGGTTGAAACCGCCGCACACGACCAACAGTAAAACCCTTCCCTTATCTCAAAGTTCTAACTCTATCCTTATTATAAATTAATGCATGATCTAAAAGAAAATGTATTTTCTATCACAAATTAGTAATTAAAATATGACCACAACCAATTCCATTATTTTTTATGGGTTGAAGCTGCACTAATCATATTAGTCTACATTAGTACATAAGTTATATAAGTTTTTTGTAATTCAATTTGTAACAGCTTTTCTAGTTTTCTAAAATTTAAAAAGAACAGTTTATTGCGCATGTACACTAAAATGACTTCCCATTATTGTATTTTTTTTTAAAGATTTTTTTAATACAAAATAGAATAATATGTGTTAATCGTAGTGTAAAAAGAGTCCACCTCAAATAAAATAAAAATAAAAATAAATAGTCTAAAAAAAGTGCCTCTATGCTGCATTGGCTGAATTACGATGTCAAAATCATCATAACCTTGAACATATATTAATGACACATTGACAAGGACGTTCAAAAGAAATTAAATATGTTAAGAAGAAGTTACATAGCCTTTTATCTTTCAGTCAAATAGTAAAGGCTAAAGCCATGCATGATACAGATACTATCGTGGCCCATATGTTTTTTTTTTTTTTTTTTTTTTTAAATGGGAATCGTGGCCCATATGTTTATGCAAACACGTTGCCATGTCGCTTGGCATGTTATGTAGGGTCCTCTTAACGTAGGGCGATGTTACTGTAATAATTGACCCACGATTAGGGTACTGTTGAAGAAACTTAAATTATACCAAATGTAATAAAAAGAGAGTTACATATATTGCCACCAAAAAAAAAAAACACTCACATACGCAAACATATAAAATCTTACAATGTATTTTTACAAATTTTCTTATGCTGAAATTATTACATAATAGTCTCATTATCAATGTTACAAGCTAAATCTTTTCAAAAGTTTAGTTAAATAAAATTTTTCTTGGATTTTTTATTTATATTCATAAGGGCCTAATATATTGTTAAGTAACTAAAGTTTAAAGACAAAGTTTGGTTACAAATTTAGTTGTAGTCTAAGACTACAACTCTCACTAAACAAATTAACATTTCTACATATTTTGAAAATCTAACCGTTAATTTACAGGTTCTCTATATTCTTTAAACACATGCCAAATTTCATGTCAATCAGATGTTGTTTATTATTCGATTCATAAACTTATTTTTTTTATATAATTTTAGACTACAAAAACTCGAAATTAATATAAATATTTTATTGACGGTATAGTTATTGATTTTTAATCTTGTTGAAATTTTACAAATATAAAGGATATAAGAAAAAAATGTAATTAAATTGTGGATTTATTAAAATTCATCACATCCAATAAATATATTTAAAGGAGTTGTAGTCTTAGTCTACAACCAAACTTGTTGCCAAATTTTGTCCAAAGTTTAATTATGTTTGGGCCTAAAAAAAATTTAGGATGGTCACAAATTTGTTTTAAGAATAAAAAAAATCATAATTTTTAAAATTTATATGTAATAATTTTTTTTCAAGCCAGGATGGTCCTGTGACCACCCTGTACTCTATATAGAGCCACCCTGAATTGACCCAGAGGATGCAACTACATATGTGCGAGTACATAATGTACAAGAATTACACTCATAGTTTTGTAGTTCATGATCCTTGGTGGCTGAAGCTGGAGTAGCATTACTGGCTGCATACAAAGTGGTGGAGCATGGGTATCAATTTGCTCAATGTAATCCAACATGGGAATTGGGAAGTATGTCATACCTTTGCAGCTGCAAATTTTGTAGCCCATAATTAGAGTCACTGTTTTAAAAACCGGACCGGACCGGCCGGTCCGACCGGAGGTCAATCCGGTCCAGTTAAAAGGTCAATAACCGGAAAACCGGCCAAAAACCGGTCAAAAACCGGGGTTGAACCGGAAATTAAAAAAAAAACGGTTCTTTGACCGGTTCGGTTTTTAAAACCATGATTAGAGTTGAGTCAAGTCAATTGAATTACGGGTTAGGTCAAACGGGCTGCCCAATATAATTTGGAGTTGCGAATTTTGCAAGGCCTTTTATATATAAATTTTAATTTAGTAATAATAATAATTATTATTATTATTATTATTATTGTGGGGTACAGAAATTTAATAAGGTAATCATGCCACATGTCATACTCAGGGCCAAGGAGGCCAATACAGTTCCAAAGAGTCTATACACTCAGATGGTAAGGCTGGAGAGGCGGGCCATGACCACATCAATGGCACATTACACGAGTGGGCCACACTATAGAGGAAGAGCTTTAGAGAGGGGGTTAGCCCTCACGTAATTGGAGAGATGGTAGCTGCCACCACATTTAATGCACCTCACCAAACACCCTAGCCACATTTATGTGGAGAAGACCCCTGAACAGTGTTGTTTTGGTTGCCACAACTTACAGAAGACTTGGAAAGGCATTTGATGGAACAATTACTCCAGTAGTGGCTTGCATAATCAACAAATGGAGGGTTAAAATCAACCAAAGGAGGCTATATAACATGAGAGATCCTCCAGGGACTAGGGGTTTTTTAACTAAAAAATTGGAAAAACACTTTAACATAAAGAACTAAAGTTGTAATCAAGTTTAAAAAGAATATACTCTACTCTCCACGGACCTTGCCGAGGAAGGATTGCTTCGCATAAAACCTGTTTTCCTTTGTTTTATTTCAATCTTAAATTCATTATAGGTGTTGACCAACTCACCGAAACCTAATTTTCAACCCACTCTCTAAAAATTCACTGTGTTGGACTCTTTGGACCTAAATCCTTCTACTTGTTGGGCTCAGGAAACAAAATGCTGCCTTTACAATTATTATTATTATAAATTCTACTTTACCTTAATTTAATGTGTATATATATATTTTTTTAGAGAGTTTCAACCTATGGCGTCCGCTCCTGATAATAGCTCTTTATCATCAGACCAAGGCACCAATCAGTTTTTGGTGTAGGCGGGGATTGAACCCCAGATCTCTTATACAACTATCAGAGATTTTACTAGTTGAGCTAACTAGAACCTACTTATTTAATGTGTATATGAATGTGAAGCTCTCTCTTGAAAACTTAAACATCGGCTCTTCCCCCACCCCACCCCACCCCACCCCACCCCATCCCACCCCACCCCACCCCACCCCATAAGAACTTTGCACTTGTGAAGTAACCATCACCACAAGGGGTTGCGGTGATTAAATTATTTAATACTAAACAAATCGATGTTAATTTGATGCATTAAATACATAATTTAATGAATAATACTAATTAAAACTAATGTTAATTTCATATAGAGAATTGAATATCATAGTTGAAGCATAAATTTTAACAAAAAGAAAAAGAAAATTACTTTATCTTAGATATATGATGATATATAGTTAAGTAAATTTGTAATCTAATTTTTAAGAGAAAGAGATAGATATTATTTGGTGTGTGGCTCTTGTAGGAGATTAGTTTACAAAAATTAAAGTCTCAAATTATTAAGGGAGATTTATCATCATTCATGATCTAACACATTTGCAACTTTTTTTTGAAGCATTTTAGGATTTCAACTGGGTTAGATTTCTATTAGTATCATATTTTGAAAGCCTTGTTAAAAATAAAAAATGAAGATGCTAAAGGTACGATAAAATTTTCACAATATGATGTGACAATAATTGTAATTGATGAACTTTAATAACATAATTAAATGAATATTTGAATTACTTTTTCTGTGTGTGCTGGTGACATGATAGTTTGTAAGTTTATAATAAAATTTGTAGTATTCCATAGCATCACTAATAATAAAAAAGTTGCACAACCACTTGAAAAAATTCATATTTTTTTTTAATAACATTTGGACCTTTTACAATGGGGACGGGACCTTTTTTTCTAGGGGGGAGATTTTTTTTTTTTTTTTTTTTTTTGTGGTGGGGGCCTTAGCAAGGCAAAGGTACATTATAGGGTGGGGGGCCATGGGCTTTAGTTAGTAAATTTAGATTTCACCCCATATTTTTAATAGCCGGCCCCCTCTCCCCCCCCCCCCCCCCCCCCCCCAACATATCAACCAAATTTGGATCCCCAAAATCCTAATTTTTCACCATTTGTCCTTTTCTATTCCTTCTCTCAACACTTAGGCTATATCTCATATACTCTTATTAACTTCTTCTAACTTTTAGTTTTAATTCCATTTAGAAGATTCATTCATTTTTTCTCCCAAAAAAAGAAAGATTCATTCACTTTTTCTAAAAGGATAAAACTTACATAATAGTATATTAAATTCCCCAATTAAACTCAACTATATCAAACACAATTGTTCTTGAAAATGAAAATAATGTTTGTGTTTTAATGGTCATGGTAAATAGGTGATTGAGTTTCATTAGAAAATGTAATGTACTACACTTAAAAATGTACTGTGTTTAAGTTTTTCCCTTTCCCAAAACTCTACAATATGCCCTTTCATTTTTAAGATATAGTTTCAACCTATGGCATCGGATCCTGATTATTACTCTTTATCATTAGACTATAATACCAATTGTTTTTTTTTGGTAAGTGTGGGGCCTGAAATTTGAAATCCCGGCCCACTTCACATTAAGGGCCCAAAGCCCAAGCCGAGGAGCCCTCCTACCGAGAAGGTATGATGAGAACCCCTTAATGGCCCAAGAATGTAGCCGAGGACGATCTCACACTCAACACCTCACAAAATGCCTGAAAAAAAGAACAAACTCAGTACAAGAGCAGTACAAGCGAGAAAGTTGCCAACACCATAACGTGGAGCCCAGCACCTGACAAGCCCATACCTCATACCATGCTATCCAGTTTTTCCCAACCACTCTGACGTGAAGATTGATAGGACGAGTAATTGCCCCAAAAGGAGAAACTGACACATAGATGAAGAACGGGAGGTAAATACTAGTATAAAAGGGAAAGAGGGCAAGGAAGGAGGGGATCCTGGAAAAAAAAGGGAGGAAGAATGGTGAGAAGGTAATGCTCCTCGGACTAATTCTGAGGAGTCAAACCTTTTGAACCACATCAACGTAAGGCTTAGCTATACAGGTCAAGTCCACCTTCGTATGGGCATCCATGAAAATCCTGACTAACCGTTGCCCAACGACCAAGGTCCAGCCTTTCCAAACCCATTCTCTACAAATCATATTGTTCGGGCCCTTTACACACGAGCCCAACGTCATCCTTGGGTCGTAAAAATCGTGTCCTTACAGTAAGCAATAATCAAACTCCAGATCTCTTCACTTGGTTGTTTAGCTTGTTAGTATTTTAAGTGCTAATAAGAATTACACTAATAAAAAAAAATTAATGCTCAAAGACGCGTATGTATGTTGTAGTTTGAATTTTTCTTGAATTATAAATTAATATGATAGTTTTACCTCGTCCTCCCAAACATAAATTCTTGGCTCCGCCCCTGGGCCTTAGACTAAGTCCTTAGGTCAGCCCTGTGGGTCAGGTGGATTGGATTGACCCATATTTTACACATTAAAAAAAAAATAGAATATATGTATCTGTCACTTGTTTTTAGATAATTACAATATGCTACTAATTTCGCTGCTTGAACCCTTTCCCTTTAGGCCCCTAAGCACTTTGTGCATAGGGAGGTGCTAATTCAGTTACAAGGCCCTTAGCATGTATGTATTTGTGACTTACGCTTTGTTTGTTTCAGCATTAACGTTTTCTAGAGAATAGATCATTTTCCTAAAAACAATAAATTACTTGTGGTGGAATACATTAATTTGGACTCACTCATGTTAAGAAATAGCTCAAATCAACAAATTGATATTTTTTTCATTAATCATAAAATACAAATCCTAACAAGCTTAATAGTAATGGAACACAATGCAAGTGATTCAAATTTCTTAAATTTATTTTCTTTCATTTAGTTCTTTCATCAACCAAGCAAAAAATTAATACATTCAAAACAAAAGGAGAATTACCCCCAAAAAAAAAAGTTACAAAAACAAAAGACTAAGCTAACTACCATTGTTCTTTCTACCAAATTTGGAATGGAAAACACACAATTCTTTAACAAAATCCAACACTTGGATTCAAACCCATCATAAAATCTCAAAAAAAAAAAAAAAAAACCAATTAATTGTATAAATTTTAAGTTTACACAATTCAATCGTGGCTATTATTCTAACAGTTCAATTGTTACATCTAGCCAAAAAAAAATCAAAATTGTTTTTTTTTTTAGGGGGAATTCAAAATTGTTATGATATAGATGTAGTGTCAATGGAAAATTAATGCCACCATGAGGTGAGTTTTGTGATAAAGGAGTAATTTTATAACATGGGTGTCGTTTAATTGTTTTGATCCTCAAGTATGGGCATCAAAATAGGGATTTTTTTTTTTTTTTTTTAAGAAAGAAAACGGGACTTAGAGCAATTACATCAATTGATGTAAAATTGTGTAAAATGAAAAAAGGTGCTCATTTTACACAATTTAAGCAAAAAAACACCCACATCAGTGGGTGTAAACTTGTGTAAAAATGCTCAATTGCTACAGTAACTGTGCATATTTGCACGGTTACTGTAGCATGTGCATATAATATCTTAATAGTTTTTTCTCTCTCCTCTGTGTATTGACTCTCATCTCCCTCTCTTTCTCATTTAATCAAAGACCCACATAGCTTTATCTTTCTTTCATCTCATCAGTCTAGCCTGATCTAGCTTCCGCCAATCGCCGAGGAGCAAGCTGAGTCCATCGCCAACAAGATTGAGCAAGCCGAGTCACTGGACGAGTTCATTGACTACGCCGATTCTCTTTGTCGACGTCGGGATTCTGAGATTCTGGTCGGAGAACATGGTGTTGTCTTCATCGGCGTCTACTTCGGCAAGAGCTGGAGGAGGCTCCGATCAACCTTCGCAGTTGCAGCAGAGGAGGATCAACCTTCGGAACCCATTGAAGCGACGAGGCGATGAACGACGTGATGAACGGCGTGATGAACGAGTGCTTCGTCGGAGCTAAAATCTGATGGTTTGTGTGGTGGTGGTTTGGGTCTGTGAGAGAGAGAGAGAGAGTTGTTCTAAGGGAGATGGGTTTCGGTCCTTTCAGATTGGGTCTGTGAGAGAAAAGCGGTGAGAGAGAGAATAATAAAAAATTGTAAAAGAATGAATATTTTATTGAATAAATGTGTAGAATAGATAAACTGATGTGGGTGTTTTGTAAAAATGAGTGTGTAAAATAGAAAAAGTAGCTTTTTTGTGCAAAAAAGAAGGAAAATTTACACCAACTGATGTAATTGCTCTTAGATTGATAAATATAAAAAGAAAACATAGATATTGTTTTATAATAATGTGGTTGGGCAGATCCATAAATAAATAAAACTAGTCGCTAACCCATGCGATGCACGGGAAAGCATAAAGAATATCTACAAAATCTATATAACATTATAGTTATATTTGTTAGGTTCAAACACCCTCTTCTTGAATTATCAAATTATTAAAAAAAAGTAACCCTCTTCTTCACTTTTTACTCAAACTTGTTTTCATAGCTCATATTTAAACAATCGCAGCAGAAAATTTTCTATTAATAGTAAAATTTGTGTAAAGACAAATTACAGTTTCATGTAAAGTGTACATACCCATACTCTATACCTCTAAGGAAGGAAATATCACAAACCCTTTACATATGTAGGTTAGATTTAAAACAAACTACATATATTCCAAGATTGATAAGTCAACTCAATGGTAGAAAAATGTTCTTTATAAAATTAGATAGTAACATAATTTACAAAAGGGGGCAATTTTTTGTAACTCTATCTCGCTGCTCATATTCTGCAGTATACAACAAAGTGATTTATTTATCTAGGTATAATGGGCAATAGCATTGGTTGTTCTTAAGCACAATTCAATATAGACAAATGAGATAGAAAAGAAAAAAAGTAACATAACAAATACAAAAAGTACCACTGTTCCAGCCCTCCATAACTCCATAAATAGAATTCTTTTCTAGCCCAAAAATACAAAAAGTTCCCTCCTTCCCCACGTACCTGAGAGGGCTAAGACCACCAACAACTCTCCACCGCAGTCAAACCAACCTCTCAAAGAAACCCAAGGAAAGCACGACCAAAAACATATAAAGCTTCCTCCTTTTTCTTATTGAACCAAGAAACCCAGCAAAGACAGCTCCTTTTCCCATTCACCCTGCACAACCAACAGCAAGAACATATACAACAAAGCAAGCAGCAAGGCATAGGAGCAAAAAACAGAAAATAACTCTATCTCTACCTTTCCCAACATCCTTGATTGTAGGTCCTTCAGCAAAACCTGAAATTATCAAAATTCATCATCTACCACTATAAATTGATGCAAGAAGGTCACTCCTAAAAATAAATGATTTCTAAACTTCATAACATAATGAAAATGATAAATGTAAGAGTCTATAGAATAACACATAGGAATGTAATGAAAACAATAGTGTGAACTGTAAATCAAATTTTAAAAATGAGCCAACATACACTATATATTGGTTACTATCTTAGGCATTAAGCTAATCAGTGCTTTCAATATAAAAAACTTAGCAGTCTCAATTTTCAAAAGAGAAAAAAGTACTTATCCCAATGAAGACAAACAAATACTAATCACCCTAATGTCAGTTAATTATTGTTGGGTTCTATTAGTTGTTATATTTCAAACTTAACCCCACACCCTCAGCACAACCAAACCCATGAAATTTATTCTACAATTTGACATCCAATTCTCTTTTAATAGCATTCTATGATTCATTGTATATTAATAATTGATGAAAATTTTTAAATAGCTTTTCTCTCTCTCTCCCTCTGTTTCTCAATTAATCATTATATCTCTGTCAAAGACCCAAACTCTCAAACCAATAATATAGATTCAATTTTGAATGTGTGTTTGTCTTCCTTATAATCTCAGAAACTGAGTTGTGTGTTCAAAACCGAGCAGCAAACCATTACTACCAATCCATATAACAAAATGTAATAAGGGAAACAAAAATCATCAAGCAAAAAAACATTTCTTGACAAAAAAAACCATTTGTAAGTGAATTTAATATCAGGGTCTGAATTGTAATTTGTGAGCTTGATTGAATAATTTAAAAATGGAAAATAAATTGAATATAAAATAAGTCAAATCAATGTCAAGACCATGTAAGAAAACATTTTTTTTCACATTAAATTCAGTAAAGAAAATTGAGTATAGCACATACACAGCAAACTAAATTAGTGAAAAAACCTTCAACTAATCCAAGTTCAATCAAACATAAACTCTGTCAATTTATATAAAATAAAAATCAGACATAGTAACTTTATTTTTTTGCTTAGAATCATGACAAAAAAATTTACTATTAAATTCCCACGTTACTATCATAGTATCATCATAAGAGAATCAAATCAAATGTTATAAAAGGATAACATGAGTAAGACCTGGTAGTTGAAGGAATTGAGTTTTATAAAAAATTTGTGAAAAAAAATCAGTTAGAAAATTATGAATATTAGCCTGCACCCATTATAGACTAGCAGATCTGGCCTTAGTATCATATAAATTAAGTACCAACACATAGTGAATAACAGAAGGGAGAAATAATTTGTACTTTTTGGCCAATCTACTAGTGTTGGGTCCTCCCAAACTTGGGCAGCAGCTTTGCGAGGAACTACTCTCTTCTTGGTTTCTGCTTTGTGCTCAATCTCATTGCTTGCAAGGGCAGCCTTTACACTCTCAAGTGCTTCTGGTGTAATCTTTTGTGCATGTATTTGAAACAATTGTTGTGCCTGTTCAAATACAGCACTTTTAATTATAAAAATATAATATTTATTTATAAAGTAAAGAAAAAACAAAGATCAGAACCCATCCGCATGATTTAATTCTCCTTTTCTTTTGGTTACAGACAAATTGGTGCTCTTCCTAATCATTAAAAAAAATTGATTTCATGTCACAAAGGTGGAGAATGGTGGATTGGGGAGCAGGTTTGGCTATGGGTCTTTGTTTTGGAAGAAGGAGAAGGGGAACGGTGGAGGAAGGTGAAGGGGTTTGCATTTTCTCTCAAAAGTGGAGATTGGTGGTTTTGGTATCGGGTTTAGCTATGAGTCAACAGACAACTAAAACTACAAACACAAAACAGAGTCAACAGACTCAAGAATACCCCCAAGTTTGAGATAACCAAGAAACTTAAATATGCTATCACATTCCAATTTCAAATTCTTTCTAGAAACATATTATTAATAAATATGCAAGAAACAGTACATAATAAAGGAAAGGTAAATACCTGACTGTCCTCGTCTTGTAGTACAAAGAATCATATGTAACCCCTCCTTAATCATGTTCAGTTACAAACATGAAAAAAAGAAAAAAGAAAAATGCAAGCACCTGCAACAAAAGTGAAATAAAATAGAATACCAAAGAAAAATCTTAGTAGAAATAACATAAAGTAATTCACAATTGGCAAATTAAAAAAGCAAAATTCACAATTCACAAAGGTATCTAAAAGGAACCTTCACAATTGATTGTGCTTCCATTTACTTTTGCTTCACTGTTGTTTTTTTCCTCAACACCCAAAAAACGCTCAATTTGGTTAAGTTTGTCTGATCGTGAAAATACTTTGGAAGCTTTATATCAAGCAAATGGTGTGTGTCTATGAAAAGTGAAACTATTTTGATTCTAGGAAAGTTAACTAACCTGGGTTGGAGGAGAAAGATGAAGAAGAAGAGCATGATTTATCAGCTACGAAATCAGAGAAAGAAATCAAATTAAAAAAAAAATTTAACAAATCCTTAGGTGTAAATTAATTGAAATCAACAATAATCAAACTGAAAGCAATTCAAACATTAACGAATTAGTAAAAATAAATAAAAGTTAAAACGTTTCACAGATATCTGATGCGATTCGTATTAACGGATTTAATCGTAAAGAAAGAAAATAGTTACCTTCTTTGGAAGAGTCGGCAGTTTGGGCTAATACCTTAGAGAGAATAATTGAGAGGATTAAACCCAGATTTTGAAACCCAGAGGATGAAACCCAGAGGTCTGCGTTAGGAAAGGGTGAAGTGGTTAGAGAGAAGAAGGTTTTGGATGAGTATACTTGAGGGCTGAAGAGATAATCAAACGGTGGGGCCGACAAATATAGAACTGGAGAAGGGTGGTGTCAGAGAAGGTGGAGCCATTGAGCCATTGAGCTGCGATTTGTATGTGGGGGGAACGGAAGAGCGTTGTCTGCGTTTTGGAGGAAGGAGAAGGTAGAGCGTATTAGGGGCTTAGGGCTCTGATTTTGCGTTTAAGTATTTTTTTTGGTTTATGATTTTTTTTTTTAATATTGTGCTAACGTGGAAAATTGTGCGAGTTTCAAAAGTTTCGATTATATATATATATATATATATATATATATATATATATATATAAATTAAAAATGATATGGTTGGGCTGGCAGTAGTGTGGGCAGTGGCTTTATTATTATAATTATTAATTGAGTTTGAGTTATGCACTTATTCAAGAAATCTAAATTTATTATAATTTTTTTATTTAAAAAAATATCAATTTAGATTAACCAAAAAAAAAAAAAAAAAAGGTCGGATTGCAAGTCAACATGTTTTTACTCCTAGTCAAAAGATTCAGGTTCGAATTAGGTTGTCAGGTCATAACCCATTTTTCCATGTCTCCATAATATTGCTAGGTGGTCCTTTTTGTGTAATAATATGGGAATCCTCCCCATCTCTAGTATTCCATATTATTGTTTTTGCCATGAAGGTGAAGATGGAGAAGATTCCCTTGTATCCTCTTTTATTTCTTTGCAATGAAATGAGGTTATTCAGAAATAAGAAAAAAAAGGGTAATTTCTACCACACGCACCAAAAAAAAAAAAATTCATTCTTGGATAAAAATTTCATTAAACTAAAAGAGAAAAAAAAAAAAAAAAAAAAAAAAAAAACTCTATAAAATTTGAGCTTTAAAAGTGGGTTTTAATTAATTCAACTGATAAGTATTTTGTCATCAAATAAAAGATTTGAGGTTTGAATATTGCCTATATCAAAAATTAGTTGATATCTTAGTATAATGATAAGATAAATCATTATGAAATGGTTTGCCATAAAAAATAAATAAAAAATAAAAATAAAAAAAAAATAAAAAACCAACTTGGGCTTCAGAAGCCAAGGCCTGCCCAAAAAAGACGAATCCTCAAGGAGCAAGGAACAAGGCCTACAAAAGCGGATCGTCACACTCACACCCAAACATATAGTTCAGTTCTTTTTTTTTTTCTTTTTTTTTTTTTTGAGGGTGAGATAGGAATTAACAAGAAGTGGCAGCTGGCAGACAGCGTCCTTGTCGCCGTGAACCACAACGTGTTATTGTGTTATCAACAAAATGGAGCCCACGTAGTTCAGTTCATGAGCCACTTCGTTAGCTACCCAGGAGAGGAGAAACTTCACAAATAAGAAACTTAGCTAACTTTAGCGAGACTCGTACAATGGCAGAGATTTTCCTGCACGTGTTGTTGGCCATTTAAAAGGATTGCATCCACGTATTCTTTTGATCAACCTCCTTCATTTACCACTTTTAGAGTCTCTCCAATGCAGTGTTTGGTATATGTTTTTAAATAACAATTTTCAATTTTTAAATATTATTATATATATTTTTATACATTTTTTTACCTGTATGTATTTACACACATATTTTCAAATAATAATTTTTAATTTTAAATGCATGTAGCAGACAAATCCTTTCACTTCCTTTCACTTCGGCAATCTACTTAAACTAGTTATGTACCTTTTGAGAATCCTTGTTTTATTTTAAATCTTTAATTATTTCCACTAGCTGTTGGTGGCCTTCTTGCACGTGGTCCTAGTCAATTCCATTCTTGCAAGTTAAAATTAGTGAGGTGTTTTGTTTCGTGGTGATGATTCTCTGTAGTCTGGAGCTGCTGTATGTAGTGCTAGTTTAGTTCTCCCGTTGGAATAGTTTTTTTTTTTTTTTTTTTTTTTTTTTTTTTTTTTTTTTTAAGTAGAACTCGAGTTTACTAAGCTGGAGTTCCATTTTTTTTTTTTTTTTTAATTCCAGATCAGATTGAGACGTGGAACTCGAATTTGACAAACTCGAATTCCAAAAAGATGCTACATAACTAAATAACTTTATTCGCGTACTATTTATTTAAATTTTTTTTTATGAAAATGTGCTATTTGGCAAATTTGGCGGTCTTTTTTAGTTTAAAATTTTTTTTTGTCCATAAATTTTTAGGGAGTTCATTTTTCATCCATAAATTTTAAAGAATCCATTTTTTTTAGAGAAACAAACACACACACAACGATATGTTTCAAATTATTTCCTTTTGTTGTTTTTGCTCACTTATTTTTTTTATTTTATTTTTTTTTTAATTTTAAAGTTTGACACAGGACACCAAATAATTGTTCATTACCAATTCACACTTTTCTTTTTGTTTCTTCAAATTTTTCCGAACAGAAACTTTATTTTCTCATCATTTCTTACCAGCCAAACACAAACAAAAGAACTATTTGGAAAAAAAAAAAAATCCACATTAGGGATTGGCATAATTCCATATATAATCTAGCAAAATATCCTACATTTGAGGCTTCTCACTAGCAATGGGATTTGAACTCAGAAGTAAAAGCCTATTTGCTTCATCAACAGTCATTGCCAAGCCTCTCGCCTATAACTTCTTCAGTATTGTTGTAGAGACCCTATTTTGCAATTGAGGAGTCCACAGGGGTAAAATCATAATTTTAAAATAATCCAGGAGTAAAATTGTCATTTAAACCATCTGATGATCATGAATTGCACTTTAAGACTACACCACAATCAAAACGACATAAAAAATATGGCAATCAGATGACTTGATCAAGAAATCAAACCCCATCAAGATTTAATTGTTAATATGCATTCTAACGCATTAAGGTATAATCTATGTGATTGTGGGTGATTAATTTCATGTTAAAATCTCGTTGGTTTATTTTATTTTTGTTAAGACAAGAATGTAATTAAAAATAATTAAGTGTGGGGAAAATTCACAAATTCTCAGATCTGTGAGAGACAAAAAATAGATAGAAAAATAACACACACATGATGTAATCACACGATACAAGAAATTACGTTGTTCAGTAGTTTGCCTTCATCCATGTAGTTGCAGTAATTTACTATTTCTAGGAAAAAAAAAAAACAAGATGTGATTGTAATTATTTCTCTTAACAACTCAATAAACCCTAATCTGTAACAGCAATATTTATATCCTGCATAGAAGGTCCACAACAGGCTAAAAAACAAGTCAAAAAAAATTTCTCAACCCAAGCCTTTGCTCTATGGACTAAACCTTAGAAAAATTCATTTCCTAATTCCCTCCGAATTTGAGTTTTTGCGTATCTTATCAGCTTGAAGCCAACTTCAAACGAGTTTGAGAATAAAAAAGGTTGAAACTCTTGAGGGAAACCGTTGAGTAAAAAATTAAGTAATCTTCTCCATTCTCCCTCTATAAATACATCATCAAACTAAAGGTTTCGAAAATTTTAATTTTCTACAGCAATAGAGTTTATTAAAAAATTGAGAATAGTGGGTACTGTAGAAATTTTGAGGGAAAAAGGCTTAGAGGGAGACCTTAGTTTGTAGAAATTTTGAAAAATCATTCATTTTTGGTCAAAGTTGGTCAAATCTCATAATTTTGAATAAATTTAGCCGATTTGAAGTGATTGGAAGGGTTTTTTTTTTTTTTTTTTTGGTCATGATATATATGTTTATTTGAATTATAAGATGATTCTTGAATGGCAAAAGAAGGTTAGGAAAAAGTTAAAGTACAAAAATCCCGCTCTCTTTAAAGATGTTAAATCATATATAATTGAAAAACCCATCAAACCGATATAACAATTTTTTTTTTTTTTTTTTTAGATAATTACAACATGCGGCTAATCCCGTAACCTCAACCATTTCCCCCCCCCCCCCCCTAGACTTCCAAACACTTTGTGAATGAAATGTGCCAATTTAGGTACAAGGCCCTTGACTAACAAATTTTCTACTTGACTTGTCCTCTCTTGGATATCACTTGATCAAATCACTGTATAATTCGGCTCAAACTAATTATACATATTAGGTGAAAATATAGACAATTTCTTAAAAATGTCTCCTATATACAATGAATGTTGTGTTATATTTAAGTGATTGTATTTATAGATATTGTATTGTATTGAGGGATGATGTAAATAGGCCTATTTATAGCACTTACTCAATGTGTAAAAATAAAAGTTAATGTTAGAATTAGTGCCCTTAAATCCTATTGTATGATGCTATGTATGACATTATGTATGACTTAATGTATAACTTTATGTATAACTTAATGTTATGATTAATAAAGTTGTTTTGTTATTATCTAAAATAATGGTAATATGAATATTTGGACATTATTATATAGTCCATGAGATGCATAGTATGTGATTTAGTTATAGAAGATATAAGTCATAAGTTCTTTGTAAACTCAGAATTTTAGTTCGTAGTCGGTGATGATATTGGGCATTTAATCTGCGAAGACTATAACATATCAATTAAGATAATTTGTCTTGATCATGGAAGTGAAGACTTCTAGTTGCTATGTTGATATGTTTTAAGAGTTAAGACGTATTGAACTGGACCGCTGTGAGATTTATTATTCTCCTAACGACTGTTAAATGAATAACAAATCTCACAACTTCTAGCTATATAAACTCTTAATCCTAAGAGAATAATGGATCTAATCATGAAGTGTAGGTTACTTTGATATATTAGGAATGAGATCTAAAGTAACGGTCAAAACTTCAGTATGTTAAGCAGCCACATTTAGTGTTGATGGAACATATATTCTCAAGATGGAATTTATAGTCTCTTAACGGAGATATAAAATATTCCCTTAAGATAAGTTTAATGAGTTCAGTTATTTAGAGAATTAGGCCTAACCA